>NW_027466464.1:8635000-9345000 GCF_050575085.1 Anarhichas minor
TAGCTAGCTTACAGAGTTACGCTAACGTCTGTATAGTTGGTAAGTTGGCTTTTTGGGACGAATAAATAAACGACACGTCGGTCAAATTTAACCGAATGATTCGAGTCGTTTATTTTAGATTACTGAGGTATATGGTGTATTATATCCACTTTGTTCTAGTTTCTGCTAGTGTTATCGTCAGGTAATCAATGCCACCTGTGGATGAGCTCTTAGCTTACATGCTATCTAACAACAACGAGTAATAATCAAAAGTCTGAATACTGTTATAAATGTTGGTGTTTTCTCTTCTCTGTTTCTGGTCCAAGCTGCTGAATGAACAAAGAGACTTGAAGCTTCTGGAGGAGACGAGAACTGCAGCGCTTGAAACAAACATTTGGTAAATATCAAGTCAAACTTTAGTAGTATTCATAGAAATGTCATCGTATCGTGTTTCATAAAATAACATAAAATCAATAAACATTGGAGTATAGTATGCCATAAAATAGTGAAATAAATTAATATAGTATGTCATGAAAAAATAACAAAAAAGTCTAGTATAATATGCCATAAAAAGAACAAAACATACCGTAGTATAGTATGTCATAACAAAGTCAAACTATATTATTTCAGAAAAAAAGTCAAATTTAGTATGTATTAAAATGTCATAACATCTAGATATGGTATGTAATGTAAAACATAATAATGTAGTTTTGCATAAATATTTTCAGATTTTCTTTTTTAAATCATAGTATGTCAAAAGTTTTAGTTTAGTATTCTATAAAAGAGGCATAAAAATGTCACGTCATGTCAAATTTCATGGTAATATCATACAAATACCATAGTATAGTATGCAATACAAATATTAATAAAATATCATAAAAAAGTCAGTTTAATATATCATCAAAAATATTAGTTTGTTATAAAATGTAATTTTGTAGTATAATATAGATAGTTCATTCAAAGTATTTTAAAAGTCACAGTATAGTTTCATAAAAATAAACTAATATAGTTTGTACTCAATCATGAAAACGTTGATAACCTTTATTGTTATACATGTATGTGATGTATTTTCTAACGTCCTTCTCTTCTTGTCTCCTCAGATGAGTGCAGACTTTCCAGACCAGACCTGAGGACGACGGGGTTTCTTCTCTTAACCGCACAGCAGCGGAAGAAGACGTGGGTCTTCTTCCGCTGCTGTGCGGTTACTCTGAGATCTAAAATAGAGAGTGGGGGGTGGATCAAATTTTGAAAATTTGCTATGCAGCTAAATTTTTAATAAAAGCATTTCCATAACCCACACCGTTCATTTCTCTGAAAACCCGGGAGGAGACGGACGTCTCGACCCCCGGGGTAGTGGACATTGATGTCCTCACATAGGTGAGGAGCGAACCCGGGTCAGCGCGATCCAAACCGGGAACTGTGTAACCTCACCATCACGTCACTCACGCTTTGACCTCTTCTCTTGCTATATTTGACTTCTTTCTTTGGCTGTTTGACCTCAAAAGTCACTGCACCACATAAGGATTGAACCCACAACCTCCTGTCTTCTAAGCAGTCATCTATCACCTCAAGCTATCTGATCTGACACTTGTGTCTGGTTCATTGCATATTTGTCTCCTCTGTTTTGACTGGTTGACCTTAAGATGTAACGCATTACTGAAGGTACAAACTCATAACCTCCAGTCACTCATAACCCAGCCTCACTTATGTCAAGTCGTACATCTTCATAGAGTATTTGACTTCCTCATCTTGGGTGTTGGACCTTAAAATTCACCGCGCCACGGGATGGAGCCCACAACCTCCAGACTCCTGATCAGTCCTCTATCACCCTGAGCCATCGGATCTGACACGCTGAGCTGCTGCAGCGTCACACATCCTGCTGCTAAAATAAACCATCACTCTTCTCTATAAAGCTCCTTCAGTTTTGTTGTTAGTGTTTCAAATGTGTGGAGGAAACAGACTGGACCTTCCTGAAACACAGTTAGGGTTTCATCCTTTCACCTCATGTTGTCACGCATCACTAGTGTCAGCACTTTCACTCAAAAATCACTGCACCTCACAAGGAGCGAGCTCATGAGCTCAGGTCTTCTGAGCAGTCTGCTAACTGACTGAGCTATTTGGTCACACCGCCTTCACTCAGCTCTTAAACACAGAAAACCTCTGGAACAAAACTAACATTTAAGCTACTTTACAACAATGAGAGATTGTTCTGCACATTTACAAATAAAACACCAGATCACATTATGAATCATCTTCAGCTCTGGTGTCTCTAATCTGTGGTGGAAACAGACCGGACCTTCCTGAACCAGAGATGGATTTGATCCTTTCTCCTCAGGGTGTCATGCGTCACTCACTGTCAGCTGCTTATCTTGGTGAGCTATCCCTGAAGCTCGAGGCCCACACATCTGTTCTGGGATTTGTTCTTCACACTTCTGAAAATCACATTCCCAGCCCGCGAGTCGAGAACCGGGCCGCATGAAAAACCAGGAATCCAAACCGCTTGACCATCTATGACGCTTTGAACCCTAACCCTAACCCTAACCTATACGAAGTACACAATGTAAAACATGTAAAAATACAAAGAAACACAAGGTTTGATAAAATACAACATTATATACACAGTTAGTAAGAATTATTTAATAAATAATTTAGAATAAATATTAAAAGAAATATTATAATATTATAAAATATTATATTATAAAATAATTATTTAGATATTAATATTATATATATTAAGGATACATTAGGATATTAACCCTAACCTATACTAAGTAAACTATAGTAAGTTTACTAAACTTACAGTATAGTATGTCGTAAACATCCAATATTAATATCTAAATAATTATTTTTAAATATTTATTCTAAATTATTCATTAAATAATTCTTACTAACTGTGTATATAATGTTGTATCTTATCAAACCTTGTGTTTCTTTACATTTTTGCATATTTTACATTGTGTACTTAGTATAGGTTAGGGTTAGGGTTAGGGTTAGGGTTAAAAGCGTCATAGATGTTCAAGCGGTTTGGATTCCTGGTTTTCACATGTTGCCCGGTTCTCGACTCGCGGGCTGGGAATGTGATTTTCAGAAGTGTGAAGAACAAATCCCAGAACAGATGGGTGGGCCTCGAGCTTCAGCGATAGCTCACCGAGATAAGCAGCTGACAGTGAGTGACGCGTGGCACCCTGAGGAGAAGGGATCAAATCCATCTCTGGTCCAGGAAGGTCCGGTCTGTTTCCACCACCGATTAGAGACACCAGAGCTGAAGATGATTCATAATGTGATCTGGTGTTTTATTTGTAAATGTGCAGAGCAATCTCTCATTGTTGTAAAGTAGCTTAAATGTTAGTTTTGTTCCAGAGGTTTTCTGTGTTTAAGAGCTGAGTGAAGGCGGTGTGACCAAATAGCTCAGTCAGTTAGCAGACTGCTCAGAAGACCTGAGCTCATGAGCTCGCTCCTTGTGAGGTGCAGTGATTTGAGTGAAAGTGCTGACACTAGTGATGCGTGACAACATGAGGTGAAAGGATGAAACCCTAACTGTGTTTCAGGAAGGTCCAGTCTGTTTCCTCCACACATTTGAAACACTAACAACAAAAGAGAGATTGTTGTTCAATGTTATTGTCTAATGTTATGCACCACCTGCCATGACAAATTCCTTGTACGGTATGTTACATACATTGACGATAAACGGTTCTGATTCTGATTCTGAAAACTGAAGGAGCTTTATAGAGAAGAGTGATAGTTTATTTTTTCAGAAGAATGTGTGACGCTGCAGCAGCTCAAATGAACTATAAATATTCAGTTTTACAAGTAATAATGCATCGTATTATATGTACTGATCATCTATTTTGTGTGTAAAATCTTAATATGTAAAATAACTTGACTATGTAGAATGAAAAATTACTTAAGTATAAATACATTAATGTATAAATAATATATAAATTGACTCTAATAACATTTAAAAAAACAGGAACGAATAAATATACACGTGTGAAAAAAAAAAAGGAGTAATTAAGTTGATAATAAAACAGGATATATATATATATATATATCTATCTATCTTACATTTATTTCGCATTACCATACCGTAGGAGGGAATTCTGGGAAATGAAGTCAGGACAACATTATAGCATGTGGAACAAACCATTTAATATCATTACAAAAGTTTGACACAAAGTTGGTTCACAATTTACAATGAATATTACAGAATAAATACAATGCTGTATTCTTAAAAATAGGCAGTTCTGACTCCCATCCACTATTCCGGTGTACAAAGTGATGCTTAATCAAATGTGGAGACGGACAGATACGAGTATAAACAAGGCAGAAGATGAGCCCCAGAAAGGAGTGGTTGTTCGTGAAATGACAAGTGGATGCTGTATGAGCATTTACAGAGTTCATTTCAGTTTAAAATCAACTAATACGTTCCTCACCCCAGTCTCGCTTCAGTGACACCGCAAAAATGATACCAGAACTACAAACATTTTCCTGACGCACAGGAAGGTCCTCTTGTTGTAAACCCGACATCCTGCTCATATGTGGAGCAGGTGGCCCCTTCTTCAGGTCAGGCACATGTTTCCCTGGAGAAGAGTAAGTGAGAGAATCAATAACCTGTCAATACCACTGATACATGTTATACATCACGTGTCCGTGTTCATGCAGCTAGCAGTGCTAAGCGTTAATATACCTATTGAACAGATATGTTATGTCTAGGTACAGTGCAGTACCTCTGTACAGCAGCTTCTCTCCTCTGCTCAGTTCTCCTTCTTGTTGTCTAAGAGCTCCTGGGTCTGCTCGGCTAGCCTCCTCTTCTCCTCTTGCTCCTTCTTCAGCGCCTTGTCTATTTTCCTACTTTGGTAGATCTTAACCCCGGCGAACGCCAAACACAGCAGCAGCGTCTTCAGGGCCAGGATGTACAGGAGGAGGGGGACATTGTCCAAAACCTGAGGATGGACAGAATATGTTTGAGGATTCTGCCTCCAGACAACAACACAAACACAAAGCACATGCCTGTCGAGGAAACAGCAACTTGGTTTTTCTTCTACTTTATCAATGATTACAGGACACACAAGAGTCACTTTTGCCTCCGAGAGAAAGCCGACTTATGACAACTCAATGAGAAATGGAAAAAAAAGAGGGGGGGGGGGGGGGTTGTGGAACATTCAGGGATCCTGGAGATCTCTCTGTGTGTGTGTGTGTGTGTGTCTCTCTCTCTCTCCTCAGCTGTCAAAATGGGAGGTGGAAGTTCATTTAGTTACATAGAGAGGAGGTGGTGTGTGAAAGAGAGAAGCAGCTGCATACCATGTTGCATTCTGGGTAAACTTGGAACAAGTCATGTACACAGTATTCGCTGCCAAAACTTTAATCAAAATAATTGACAATTTTAGACACCATATGATACATTTAAAAACATGTTACTCACACAACAGACACATATGAAGGAAATAGAGACAACAAGACAGTCACACACATTGTTTAGCCGTAACTTATATTTATTATGTAGTTAGCTAACTTAAATGTGAAGTTTGTGACGAATAACGCTGTAGCAACGTTAGCATTGTGCTAGTGACAGCTGAGACAACCTTGCTTTATCACAGAGGACCCAACTGCGCAACAGCTATTACGCAAATAACAAAACAGACATTATATATCTATAAAAGATTACAGTTGAGTTTATTTACCTTCCAGTTGATCATTTTTGGAGTCTGGAGTGTTGACGTTTCTTGTTTAACGTGACAGCCCGGAGAGGTATTAAAGCTCCTCTGACGAAGGCGGGGCTTGTAGTGACCGGCCAATCGAAAAGCAGAAGGCAGGGCTTGTAGTAACTGGCCAATCGAAAGGCTAGTCTCCGTTCGACGTCACCAGTGCTGCATTCACGTAACGTATGGACTCAAATTTTTTTACGTGTTGATCATTCATTGTGGCTTTAATATATATGCACTTGGCGGTGATAAAGTTGAGCTCAGGTATGAAATGTATCGTAAACTGTATTTATTTTTAATTGAACTATTGATTTTAATGTTTCTTTTTTAATTATGCTATGTATTCGGATTACTCCCATTGAACTTGAATGCATCATAACTGGTGTATATGATACACATACTAGCACCTGCTTGAAGGTTCTAGCACTGGGATTAAAATACAAAATGTATATTTTACAATAATAAATAATATATATTTAAAGATAATTACTCATTACAAAGTCCAAACACAGTAAGGACAAATCAAGCAAGATTTGTTTTCACCAAATCCCCAAATAATCCACACCCAATTGTTGGCAACTGAATAACGTTAGAAGTACATTTTGGAGAACAAAAATAGACCATGGAACGACCTGAAATTAGCAATGGACATTGAAGAACATGCCAGAAGATGGCAGTAATGAGTCGGTAAAAAAAGAAAGTAAAATACCTTAAATCCTCAACGAAGAAGAACCGCACTGCGCATGAACACTCGGGTCAAACAATAAGCGCATAGCTATGCCAGATAGTGTAGTTTCTACTCATTACGCAGCATGGCTCTAGTTCCGTACGTAGAGAATCCGCTACCCGCTCTTTCAAAACTCCACAATTCATCAGCACAGTTTCGGTTCGCCGACCACGACCTCCGTCTCGCCCAGGACTGGAAGAAGCTCGGGGTAGCAGCAGTTGTGTGGGATGCGGTAGGTAAGCGGGACAAACCTGTGGCGACGTTTACGACCGTCGTTATTACGCACGTCATTGAATGTGTGTTGTTGCGTCTGTTTTTGCAGGCAGTCGTCATGTGCATGTACCTGGAGATGGGGAAGTTGGAGTTAAAGGGGAAAGGGGTCATTGAACTGGGAGCTGGCACTGGACTGGTGGGCATCGTTGCAGCCCTGATGGGTGAGTGTACTGTCCACTTGTGAGACATGCGCGTAAACACACACATGCAAATGAATTCTTCACCTTTCCAGGTGCCAAAGTGACCATCACTGACAGAGAGCCTGCCCTGGACTTCCTTTCTGCCAACGTGAAGGCCAACCTGCCCACGGACTCCCAGGGGTCCGTGGTCGTGTCTGAGCTGAGCTGGGGCGAGGGCCTTGAACGTTACCCGGCCGGGGGATTCGATCTGGTGCTGGGGGCAGACATCGTGTACCTGGAGGACACCTTTGTGCCGCTGCTGCAGACTCTGGAGCACCTGTGTTCGGACACCACCGTGGTGTTCCTGGCCTGCAAGATCCGCTACAAGCGGGATACAAACTTCTTGAGCATGCTGAGGCAGCGGTTCAGGGTCGAAGAGGTCTACTATGAGAAACAAAGGGACATCCATGTGTATAAATCCTGTAAACTGCCCCCCAGAGAGGATTTGTGACGACTGGGTGTCCTAACCATTCAGTTTGACTGGCTTCTTAGTTGTAATAATTTAGTTTTTTTTGTTTGCATACGAATCAAATAAAAATGTTTTAACAAACATCAAAGATTACCAGAAACACATTTATTAACAGCTGCCAAAAATGTAATATTTGAATAGCTCTAACCCAATGCACTGTACAAGTTGGTGCTGACATTTAGAAATTGTGAATACAAAATTAATGAAAAGCAACATAAAAAAAAAAAAAAAGGCATACTGTCATGACTATATATAGAATCCATAAAAACAATACATGGCATTCCACTATGATGAAGATATTTTTGCTCACTGTGAAGTCTTTTTTGATTTGGTCACACTTTACAATCCTGCTGCAGCGTTTGAATGGTGCAACCGAGTCGTACTTGGTGAGATTTGACGCCAATAACGTTGAAAAGTAAAATCTTAGAGGCACCTTGTAACAGCAGGCGTTGCCTGTATGTGGTGCATGAGATCTTTAAACCGTGTGCAGTGTGGTAGGATTGTGTGTGCAAGGAAAGTGCGCATGGAACTTTGTAATCCTATAAACGGAATTTGGAGACTCCACTACATATCCTGATACCTCAGAATACAAACTGCAGGAACTGTGTTGACGTTCCGTTCACCAAAATATCATGATTCCAGTGACGGGGCCGTGCGTCTCCAAAATCTGCCTAAAAATATGGAGACAAAGTATTTCTTTCATTGCCAAACATGGAAGGCTCATTATTTTTGTTCTTCATTCAAAAAGAA
The DNA here is from genome assembly GCF_050575085.1 of Anarhichas minor. Lineage (NCBI taxonomy): Eukaryota > Metazoa > Chordata > Actinopteri > Perciformes > Anarhichadidae > Anarhichas > Anarhichas minor. The sequence continues at coordinate 8,643,080 of NW_027466464.1, forward strand.
TACAGGAATGAATCAGATTTATTTAAAAAATGGATTTTAAAAATCCATAATACAAAAATGTGAGTGAAAATAGTTTTTTTTTTTTTTTTTTTTTTTTTACACAAACTCTGTAGCTTAACCATTTTTGTTTCCATAGTCTGATGCATGAGCACAATTTTGTTTGCTTTTAATCAAATGTTTGATTTGCTGTACCGAATGTTTAGTTTTTCCATTTGAAGCTTCCGTTGCTAAATGCCTACAAATGTAGAAGAATATTTAGTGAAATGTTTCCATCACACGGATCGGAAACAGTCCACCACTGGAACTTAATAGAATACTGATATTAGTCTTTATCTGCAATTGTGCAGATAGACCAGGTTTAAACAGAATGAACAGACGTTATGAATGAAGCTTCAAACTATCCGGTTCAGCCCTGAGCTGTTTACTGTTAAACCGGTAAACAGCTCAGGTGATCAAAATCCCAGTTTAAATGTGTTCAAACTGGTGGAAATCAAAAACAATGAGCCTTAGTAACATTACTCACAACATGTTCTGTGACATAAATGTTTCACTTGAGAGATTATGACTTCGTCATGTATCTTTAAAGCTGCATTTAACATGAAAACACAGTTACAACTCAACATCATGGTATGCTTTTTTGTTCGTTTGTCCAGGTCGTATCAAGGCAAAGTAAAATAAAGAAACAAAAAAAAAAAGGTCAATGGCATTATGCAAGCAGATAATCCAATACGTAATAAAACAAAACACAGCTAAAAGATTAAATGTCCATGACACAGCCCATCTACAGTTCAAAGCATTAGTAAGTAACAGATGTTAATGCAATAGTACAACTACAAACGCTGCACAGAGAGGAAACCTCTCCAGATGATCCAAGTGTCTCGGGGAGATTAAACGGTAAAAAGTTCCGTCCTTATCGGTGATGGAGATCGAGCAGTTCCCCGTTGCTGGTGATGTTGCCCAGTTGTTCCGGGCACCAGCGACTGGAGCACTTCCCTTTGGTGGCGTCGAAAAGACGAAACAGCGCAGCCTCGCGGTCTGTTCCATCACTTCACCACAAGGACCCTGTATGGTTGTGGTGTCCTCCACATCCGTTCTGAGCATTGCGTCACCCTTTCATGGGGAACAGAATTACCATTTCATAACCGCTGAAGTGGGAGGCTTTACTTTCTATTCCTGGTGAGTCACTTTTACAGATTTTTCAGCAGTTTTTAAAAAGAAAGCCATAGAGTAGAAAAGGGGGGAGTGGCATCCAGATGCATGGCTCTGTGCTGAGTCTCTGTACATGGGGACAGACGGGCACCTGTGGAGCCCCCGGCAGGAGTTTGGTATCCTTTCTACTCAGATTTGTGGCAGTACAAGTCTTTGAGGGCTTTGAGTTCCTCGATGAGGGTTTTGTTCTGGTTCTCCAGCACGGCCACGCGGTTCTCCAGACACTTGACGTACTCCTTCTTCTTCCTGCGACACTCGCGGGCTGCCTCCCTGTGCGACATTAAGACCACGTGTGAGTAGATGTCTGTGGTTAAGGTCTAAACGTGCATACGTGGCTAACACAACACTACAGCATCAAGAAGACGGTCAGCCACATACCTGTTTTTCATAAGTCGGACCTCCCTTTTGCGTGTGACTTCCTCGGTGCCTCCTCCGGAGCCCAGTGCGGGCGAAGTGGCCATGACCACCCCAGGAGTGATGGCGCTGGTGGGGGCTGTACGGATCTGATAGGCCTGGACATCACCAGAGGCGGCTGACAGACGAAGACAGACAAACACACAGCGTTTGCAATAAAGAGATACAGAAACTCACATTCAGTATGCTTAAGCAGAACAGTATGTCGAGTTATTTCCCCACCTTGTACGACCACTTGGTTGCTGGGCACGAGGATCTGCTGGCCGTCGGTGGTCTGGGCGTACTGCAGGATGGTGGCACCACCCTGGCCCGCGTTGGCCATGGTCAGTGTCTGCAGGCCCTGCATTCCATCTGTGCCGTTATTGGCTAGCTGGATGGCCCCACCCTGGGTAATGGCAACTGCAGAGGGACATTATGTTTGAATCGTGATGTTCTCAAATACAAACCAATGAAATAATAAAGTATTATACCGAGACTTTTCTTTTAACTGTCTCTAAATGAAGCAGCGATGTGCACTACTCAGCACTACTGCAAAGAGCAAAAGGGCATTGCTTGACAGCAGGATATCCTGCGTGTTTCAACACACACCACAAGCTTCCTGTATCGCAGTATTTAAAAGTACTCACTGTACTGGCCACTACTGGTCTGATAGATGGGAGTGGGCATGGTGACTGTGGTGATGGCAGGGGCGTCGTCTTCTGACTTTTCTTCCTCAATTCGAGGCACCGCCGGAACGTCCGACGATAAGTCGTTCAGGATCTTCCTGGAGATGAAAAAAACAATCACGGAGAAAATCTCAGAAAAGTTTAGACTGAAGCACATGATGCTTGCCAGCTACACTGCACCTGTCAAAAAACATCAAAGCAATAAATGAATTGGTGATAAGATGTTACACAGACCTATAAGAGGGTCGTCTGGACAGGATCTCTCGCCTCTTCTGACAATCTGTCACACTGTCTACCGACTCCTGAGAGTCCTCACTCTCAGCAATAGTTGAAATCTGCAAGTGAACAAAAGTCAGTATACTCTAATATTAAAAAGCTGACTCAACAAAGAAAATCTGTTTTGTTGTTGTTGTTCTCCGATTTGTGTTCTTTACCCCACATGCTTTGTACATGCAAGAACGGAAGACGCATGAAATTAAGTGGTGTCTTCTAATCCCATGTGGGACGGGCCAAATGTTTGGCACCACAGAAATAAGACACATGAATATATAAAACATATAGCAATGAAGGTGGATCCATAAGTGAAGGATATCATTGACAGAAATGAGAAAATAGAAAAAGTTTTAGCTAGTATTACAATGTTTTAGAAGGTGGTTATTACTATTGGTTATTATTTAGACAATAAAGCAAAAAAAAAGGGTTATAGTGTGCTGTAAAAAAACACAGTAAAAAGCCCAAAAATGGTCCTCTCACCTGTACTGTCTGGACTTGTGGGGACTGGATAACAGAGGGCTGAGCAGCTTGGATCACCCCGTGCACTTGGACTGTCTGACCATTAGGTAACTGCACTAGGGTGACAGTGGAACCACTTGTGGTCAGCTGGCCTGCTGCTATGGAGGCCTGTAACCATCACACACATGTCTTAATGAAGTGTGAACAGTTTCTCAGCAGGAGCAAGTACTCGTGACGATAAGCGTTTACCTGGGTCAGGGTGATGTGCTGTGCCTCAGACTCCGAGACAACTATTTCACCACTTTGCTGTGTGTCTGCACCAGCCTCCATTGTCATTTAAAAATCTGCAAAAAGTTAAGAGACTCCTTATTTGGATATGCACCATCATGCTTGAAATAGAACTGTGCAGCACAGACAGTGATCAAGTTGTGTGCAGCAAAAACACTCTCTGGAGGTTGTGCATGATCCACAGTTGATGTGCAGAAGGAGGGTGTGGCTTAGCTTAACATGCTAGCATACAATTAATTTGTAAGGATTGGATTTTAAATAATTAGCATAATTTAAAAGCATGTAGCACGTGATATATTCAAGAGTCAAAAACATATCTGTAATGTACCTTTCCATAAACGCCGGAGGCTAAAGCTAACTCCTTGGCTAGCCTGGAGCTACAGTTAGCACGTAGCTAGCTAGCTCGAGCAGTATGAGCTCCATTGATTCCGTTAGCATGCTAACAAGCTAGCTCGGGAGAAATGCATTGAATGCATTGAACACATTTAGCCGCCATTTATTTAACATCTCTCAAATCTCTATTTCAACTCGTTTTTTTCCTGTTTTTTAAACAGCTCGTCTAGTAGCGTGGCGCTAATAAAACTGTCCAAACTAATAAAACATTGCATAACTAACAACGGTATAAGTTGCTAGCTGTGAGCCTGCATGGAGGGAAATGTCTGCATGCATTGTATACCAGTTATGTTTGTAACTAGGGTTTGTTCTCCCACTTTCACTTATTTGTTGGCTCAATTTCACCTTCATTTAAAATGAATTAACTTTACATAAACAATTGCTTCTGTGACTTATTTCTAGGCAAGTTTATTAAAAGAAAAACAAACATTCAAGCCCAGTCCCATATTAATACCTATGTCTCAGTAGTGCCTTGCAGAGACTGACTCATTTTGAGAGCCTCTGCAACACCGCCGCCATGATCTCTTTGTTGGCTTTGTGCGGATATTAGGCTCGAATAACTTCTCTTGGGCAGCCATCTATCTGTTTAGCAAACATCGGATGCGTATCCTCTTACCAACACAGACTCGCTTCGTCACTCCCGGGTCTACGGAGCTCCACTTTTATTCAGACCGACACGTAAGAGACCGCGTCAGGCTACACCTCCGTCGCGTCACCGAGAACAACAACACGGAGAGGAGGACGAGGGAGACGACGACAGCGAAAAAATCAGCTCTATCGACAGGACCCGAGTGAGCACGGAGAAGGCCGGAAGATGACGAAGGCTGCCGAGTTAACGGTCGAAAACCACGGAGATAGCCGGCTTGAGATCCTCGAACACATCTGAGCATGCGCCAAAATGAAAAACCATAAATCTGTTAAAATCCAAATAGCGGACAGCTCTATTTATCTAAATAGTAACTTAATAATAATAATAATAATAGTAATAATAATACAAATAATAATATTAACAATAATAATAACGATAGTAATAATAATAATAATAATAATAATAATAAATAGTTCACTTCTGTTCGATTTAAATATGTTAAAAGAGGTGATGATTTTAAAATAATTTAATTATTTTTAGTGTGCAAATTGACTTCCTCATATAAAATATTAATTCAATTCTAACACACGTATGCTTTACAGAAACACTACCAATCATGTTATGTGCATCTAAAATAATACCAAACCTAGAATTTCCCCCATCATCCCTGTGTATACATCGTTCTTACAGCGAGACGTGTCATGGTTCCCTGATGGTTTAATTTATTGTAAATCAAATGATAGATTTTTATTTATAAGTAATTTTAATTTTCAGCAAACATCAGGCACATTGTTGAGATGGTTTGAAATTCACAGACTGCATTGCTCTTATGATCCACATGGTGGCAGCAAAACCCTTCTTTACTTTCCCCCACTATGAGAGTCAGCTCTGCCCCATTACATGTTTCTTTTCTCCCAGCGTGATACGATGACTTATCTGTGAATTAGATTGGTCTTAACTGTGATACTGGCTTCGTATCACCAAACCATACTGTGATTTTAATAAGAAACCAGTGGGCTCCAGCCCTGTATCACTTATTATGTACTATTTACAGCCCCTGTGATTCATATACCATTTACTTCTTCTTGGTCGTCCAATTTAGCCATAAAATGTGCTCATTAACTGTGTCACTAGGTGTGTGTCAGGACTGGTGCTGTAGGACTGAAATGGGTTCTAAGCTGTGGCAGCTGGTCAAAATCCTGCTGGGAAAATGAGACTTCAGACCAATTTACGACCATCATCTCCATGTGCGAGGTCATTTCGGAGGCCTCTTAAAACACACACACACACCCCCCCACACACGTCAAACATAGCCATCTTCACCTATGGAGTGATTGACTACACTAGTGGTGCAACATATTCACTGCTGACCCAACCAATCTTGTGTCCTTTACCATAAAAACTGGCTCTATTTTGCAACACTCTTACATTTTGTACTTTTCTGTTCAAAGTGAAGCGCTGATAATGAATCGTGCAGTCACCTATTCATCATTGAAACTCATCTCAATATATGTCACAAACCAGCCGTGTTATCTGTTGAAAAGTCTAAGTCAATAACCTGATTGGACATTGATTTCCCTCAATAATGACTGCCAGAGGATAGCCTTAGCAAACCATAATTAGCCTGCAGGGGAGCGGTTTCATTAGTTATCACTGAATGTGGACTTGGCTATGCAAGCTGTGCACATTCAGATTGTTTGCAGTGTTTCTGTGAAAATGAGTCTACAATCTGTGAGCATGTTGTTCATATTTTGTCATTGTTTTATACTCGGAAAGTAAAATCCCCATTCACAAATTTACACCAAGCTTGCACGAAATAACAATAATTATTTCCAGGATTTTGATTAATACAACAGCGTGATCAGCTTTTTACGCCATTTTCTAAAGTGACACTGACTACGTTTATGAATGTAAAAGACTGAGAGAAACCGCATATATTCACATTTCACATGATAGAACCAGTGATTTTTGTTTTTGCAATTTCATTTTTATTACCATACAATTATTTAAAATGTTGCCAATTAATTTTCTGTGGATCGACTAATCTCCTCAGCTCTAAATCTTGTATAAATACGTTCTAATTTGGCCTCTCCCTGTCACTGAAATCCAAAGCCTTTCACATCCGCTGTTGAAAACACATGAACGCACAAACACAATCAGACCGCGCTTGCATTATTCACGTCTTTATCACCACCGCCATCACATTTTTCTGAGTGCACACCAACATGGTCGGTGTGCCTTGGTGATTAAAGCACATTTCTGATTCAGACTGCTAATAGTGGTGAGTTCTGGCACAGAATATCTGATCGCAAGGTTTATCAGAGCGCTCTGCAGTAACGACCCCTGGCTGTAAATCATCGCCGAAAGCACCCAAAAACAGCCGAGTGAAATGATGCCACAGACGTCCAAAATGGTGTAGGAGGAGGAGGATAGGAGTTTAATCTTCAGCATATGAAGTAGAGACCTGACTCCAATCCATAGCCCTTTCCTTTCCCCTTAAACCCAGCTGTCAAAGCCCCTGGCTTAACACAAGCCTCCAAAAACCCATCGACAGCAAGCCCTATGACACTTTCTCTTCCCCCAATTTTTTCTGTTTCTGTTCTCTTTCCATGTGTGTGTTTTAAAAAAAAAATCACAGTCATTCAAAATCACGACCCTTTCCAAATCATGATCTCAGCCCCCCCCCCCCCCCACTGCAATATTGAGTGTATTAATCACATGCCTGATATATTCTTTCAACACTGCCGTCGAATTTTAAATGCAGTCCTCAATCAAAGCGAGTGGAAATACCATACCTGTCACTCAAGCAGGGCATTGTGGGAAATATCAGCTCTTTGGGGCTTTGTGAGGGGGGGGGGGCATGTGGCTCCGTCCAGAGAGGGGGCTGAATATGAAGACGGAGGGGAAAACATGCAGCGCATTTGAATACCGCTGACCTTATATGCATGCTTTTCATTGTGGGTAGAATTACCTGAATCGCATATGAACCAGTGCACCTGGCAGAGGTTGCCATGGATACTGGGCCCCACAGTCTGTCTGTCTCTCTCTCTCACACACACACACACACACACACACACACACACACACACACACAGACACGCACACATGGGGTTCTCAAATCTGAAGATGTGAGTTTCAGAGATATCCAGTAGTGTGTCGCTGAGGTGCGGTATCAAGCTGCAGCTGCGAGGCAGGAGAGTTATCTAACACACCTAGATTGTGCTGACCCAGACCTCCTGCTAATCCAGGCTGTAGGCAACACCGTGTATTGGGCGATCTCAATCAATCCGTCAAGGTGTCAGCTCCTCCCTCCCTCTCTATCTTTCCCTCCTGCAAGGATTTTCTTGCCCACTCCCCTCCCCCTGCTTCTTCCATCTGACCATCCTTTTTAAAGGTTAGCTTTAGATTTTCAAGTCTGTCGTAATACAACACTCCCATATGTACGTTGGAAGAGTTGTTGGTAACTGTAATCCATCCTCCTCCAACAAAATCATTGTTTTTTGGTTTGAATTTTATTCAGGAATTTCAGTGTTTCCTTGCAGCTCCAAAAAAAATGCCCACTTTACTTTACAAGAGATAAACCGGATCGGTATTAGCACAGATACCGGCTTTGTCTCTTACATTCATTGAAGCCCAACACTAGTTTTTAGCTGCAGAGACACCTGGCCTAAATGTTTCCTCTCAGTTCCATGCAGCGAGGTGCAAAGATTTCATCAAGATCAATGTGTGAAAAAGAGACTAGTAAGGGGTTCAAGTGTTGTGTTGGCAGATACCCTGATTTGAAGTATTTCCAACAAAAAAATCAGATAAAACTCACAAATACTAATAACGCTTCTTTCAGAAAACCCTAACCGACACTTTAAACATGGCAGCGAGGGTTGCCAATTTCAGCTGTTCATTTTAAGCACCATCTTGTAACTCTCTGTTCAATACTTTTTTTTTTACAGCTTCTGCAGCAATTGTAATTTCCTTCTTCGATTGCCAGGAGTTAGAAGCCGGTCTCAAGTGTTTCTTTATCGTTTGCTTGGCTTCACACAGGTAGACGGGCTCTTCCCGCACTCTGCCGTGTTTATCAAAGAAATGTGAGTTCCAACTGCAGCCGTCTCGTCCTGTGAAGAAACCAGAAGTGCAGGCTGATAGTAGAATCTCCTCTTGAATTAGTGTTCTGTGGAGAGAGCTATCTGCTCCTTCGGGTATTCATGCCGGAGGTAAAACATGTTGTCCAAGCCCCGCAAAGAAAGTTCTGCAAAATATTGTATGATCTAGCAAAGCAAAAAGTCATTTTTTGGTCTCCTCCACATGTATCAACAACATACATTCAATGTCAAAGAGAAAAAAAAACATCCTCACATTTTTGATATTTTAGCTTTTGATCTATGACTTTTTCCAGTTTTTTCTTTTTCTTAAACGAAAATCGACATTCACTCCCCCCTGTTGCCTTTTTTTCCTCTCTCGGTGAGGCAGTAGGAGGGCAAGACAGTGGTAAAGACAAAAACACACACATGATGGTGTGTGTTTAGGTGCTAGAGTGTGTGTGTGTGTGTGTGTGTGGGCTTGCCGCACTGCTCTGTCCCGTCATAACATGTCATTCTGGACACTATTACTCCCAACAGAGGCGAACACTGCAGCTCACTGACACAGAGCGTAAGGTCATCTGTCAAACAGAGAAGGCAAGTGTGTGTGTGTGTGTGTGTGTGTGTGTGTCCACGAGAGCGTGCCTGTATATCATAACACATGTGTTCGTGTGTGTTTGTACATGTAGCTTGAATATATTTCTGGTTGTGAGACATCGCGCTGTATGAAGGCCCTGGGAAGCTGTCCTTCACACAGAGCAGAACACGGTTACCTTCCAAACCTCTCATCCCTCTCCTCCTCTTTGCTGAGTTTAAAGGTTTCCATGGCTACCGGCGTCCCAGTGGGAACGCAGTGTGCTCTGCCCCGGAGCCGTCGGAGCAAGCGTGCTTGGCAGGAGGGGAAGAGGGGGATGTGGTGACTTTTGACCTGGTCTTACTAATGGAGAAGGGAAGTGGGGGGGGGGCGACTCGTGCCCGGCTGCCTCCTGGATTTCAGAGGGCCCTGGGCGAGCGAGATAGCCGCCCTCTAATCCGCCGAGTCTCTCTCACCTTGCCTCCCCCGTGTTTCCCAGATAGCGCATCTTTTGTGTCAGATCTGTGCAGCTGTCACCGCCGCCGCTTGTAAGGATGATGCCGGCTTTGTGTGAGTTTGCGTGTGCACGCGTGTGTGTGTGTGTGTGTGTGTGTGTGTGTGTGAATGTGAGACAGAGGCGCAGTGAAGTACACAGAAAACAGTGAAAGATGTGAGAGGTGCCTTTACAAACCGCCCCCACACCCCAGACAGAGAGGAAGGTACCCACGAGGCAGGGAATGTTGCAAATATCATGTCAATTTGAAATATTTATTCGAGACAAGAAGAATCAGGGTATTTGAAATTCTCCAGCGAAGATATGATATCAGTTATTCTACAAATGGCTCATTTAACAGAAGGATCCATTTGATTGGCAGCTGGCCTTTGATACAAATCTGAATTTCTTTTGTCAATTCACCAGCTTTTTCTGGAGCTTTCCACCGCATTTTTGCATTATTTCTTTCAAATCTGCACACTCGATCCGCTGATCATGACTGTGGGATGAGTATGACGAAATTCATATAAACTATAAACTGCAAAATATCAAACAAGTCACATAATGTCACCTGTTTCCAGGTCAGCTTCACCTCTTGTTTATATATCTCTCTCTATATATAAATCCATAACCTCAAGACTTGATTCTGTAGAGCATTACGTTTTTCTGCAGTGTGTTCATAACATAAAATGTTTTCCTTTAAACTTTTTGCCCTCTTGACTGCGGAAACTTTGACTTCCTAATCATGCAGAGTGCATTTTTAATGCTCACAACTTGACACAGAGCTCACTGCGCTGTCTCGTCGAAGGCAGAAGATGCAGAAATGTTTGTGCAGAGAAAAGAGAAGCCAGAATGTGTGTGAGCACTCGTGTGTTTCCATGTCCGTGTATGCATCGGGGAATAGAGGGGGACAGTCAGGAGAAGGGTTATTTACTGCGCGGCCCAGGCGACCTGTCCGTCCTCACGTCCAGCCCCAGCAGATTAAGATGCAGCCGCTGGCGGCTGCCAGAGCTGGCTGAGATTGATGGGGAACACGGGGGCCACAGAGGCCCCGCAGAATTCTGAACAGAGCCTGTGGGTTCCAACCAGCCATGCTGCTTGCAGACAGCAGCTCCTCTCTCCTTCCTGCTCTCTCTCTCTCTCTTGTCACCCTTTTTTCTATCTGTTTTTTTTCTGACTTTTCTTTATCGCTCTGTTGCTCTTTCTGGCATTTTTTTTCCACTCTCTGTCACTCTGCCGCTTTCTGCATCCCTGTTTTTCTGTCTCTCTGTCACTCTATCGCCCCACTGTGCCCCCCAACTAGTCTCGCAAGCCCCCCCCCCCCACCCCCACCCTCCAGAAGACGCTGTCTCAGCAGCTTTAGCAGATTTGGATGTCATGAAACTGCAGGTGTGTTGTGTGTGTGTGGGAGAGGGACAGAAGTGAGGAACATGCTTTTTATAAATAATTCTCTGGTTAAGATGGGTAGCAGGAAAGTTAACGGTGAGATGGATGTCTGTGTGTGTGTGTGTGTGTGTGTGTATGTGTGTGTGTGTGTGTTCATGAGCGCTAACATGGATCAATTGCAGCTTCTATAAGCTGTCTGCACAGCTGAAGAATTGCTGAAGGGAATAAAAATAGCAATTATCTCAGTGTGTCAACATCTGCATGAGTGTTTATACTTGCCAGTTGTTTGAAAGTAATTCTAATGTTGCAGTGATGGAAGAGGGAAAGCATGAGAATGGAAAATGGATGCTGTGTGTGTGTGTGTGTGTGTGCGGACGCGGGTGTGTGTGCGCTGAACAAACTGCACTGGCAGGGTTTTTGTTGGAGTCCCCAGGGCAGAAGACGCATGAGTCAGCGGCCAGTAGGATTTATGGCCAATTGATTAAATTAGCATTTGTTCTGCTACTGGGGCAGCAGCCTGTCAGTATAAACACACACTGAAATGCACACACACACACACACACACACACTCCCACGTGGGCAAACAAACATGCACCTGTACACCGACTGCAGCAAAGGAACGCAGACGAGGGAAGAAACAAGACAATGAGGAAAGAGAAAAAGAAAAAAAATCCACAGCGAAGCAGTAGACAATTAGCAATGGTGTCAATAAGTCAACATGATTAACATCAGGATCACTGGGATGTAAATACTGGAGGAAACACACACTGCGCCTCCTTCCTTAGCAGCTACTTCATGCGATACAGCGTGAGCGAGGGGGTCGCACACCGGGCTTGCTGACAAGCCTTTTTTATGACATTCATCAAAGCCATCTGCCATTTTCCGCTCAATTAATTTGTTATGGGAAGTGGGATCAATTAAGTGCGCACTGTAATGGCTTTATATCCTTGTTTCCCTTTTATAGCCCAATATTTTTCTGTGCTCCACTCTGGCATGAAAAGGCGAAATCGATATCCCCAGCTATTTTCCCCTCCCGTGGACTAATTTGTTTTTGCCACTCTCTTCCTGGCATGATAAACTGGGCCCTAATGAGGGGTTAGGACGAGGGGACAGACTAAACATAAACCCGCACTCGAGCCAAGAGGCGAACTGGCCATGCTCGTTCCGACGCGGCCACTCAATCCAACAAACTGCGGAGCCTAATCTACCGAGATCTCATTTGGATGTCACACTTAACTACAGACACGGTAGTATCAAGAGGGATTGACCTTCGCCCCCCTTATCAGCCGACGCGTTGGTCACCTGTAGCGTTAGCAAGTGGCTTAAAAGACGGCGATGATAAGGACAATGGGTGGGACAGTTGGTTTGACAGTGACGGGTGGAGCAGCGTTGGCTCATGGCACCATTAGTACGAGTGTCACGGACGTCGGTGTACTCGCCTCCTCACCTCGACCCCTGCGACGTATTGATCGCTCTCCCATTAAGCCTGCTGATGGGCTTGATGATATGACGAAGAAGTGGGGGGAGTGATGTGGCCGTGTTTAAGTGCGTGCATGTGCATGACTTCCGAGCAGGTTGAGGGGCCATCATTACTCCTGGTAGCGAGCCTGGTGACATTGCCATATTGATTTTGACATCATCTGGCCGGGGTGTGCTTTAGAGGCCGGCTCTTAAACCAAGGCGACCAAAGTGTCACCTTGTTTGTGTCAGCAGGCTTTACAGGGCCACCAAGGTCCCAACTGGACGTCCATGAGCGGAACATTACTGTGAAAGCTGAGGCTGTCAAAGTGATTTCTGATTTAACACCCGAACACAATCCCTGCTGCTCTGCATAATCCACCTACACGACACACCGGGAACACTTTTTGTAGGGACTATTTCTTTGGAAGAGAAGGTTTTCCTTCCACCCCTCGAGGTCACAGTCTCCCATTGTTTTCAAAAGTGCATTAAAGCAGTTGTTCTTGCACTGGAAAATGTAATTCATCACTTGATGGATGATGACTTAATTTGACCAAACACGGACTTGTAGCTCCGAGTCAAAATCATTTCATATGTATTGAAAGGAGCTCCAATCTACTGAAGCTGAAAGTAATAGAAATCAATGCACGTCTCCACCTACGTTTGCCTGCCACTCTGCCTTAAGTTTTTGTTTTGACACTTCATTGCAGCCAGAAGAAATATGTAACAGTGCACCGTAATAGAACGCATGAAAAGGTGCCCATTAATGGATTTTTGAAAACAATGGGGGGCTGTGAGCTCTGGGAGGTAAGACAAACCTGCCGAGGAACACACAGTAGTTCCAGACAAGCGAAACCTTTGGTGGGCTGTCGGCAGGGGAAAATAAATTACGCTGGTATTATCTTTTAAATATCTATAAATCAGTGCTACATTGATTAATTGAGACATTAATTTAATTCATGTGGACAAATAAGACCAATTACCAGCCTCTACATAGTATTTGAATTGAGGGCCACCGGGTCAAAGTCTGATTACAGCACAAAATGCAGCCCAGTCGCTAGGATAAAATGTTGGCACTGTACGGTTCTGCAAAGCACGGATAGGTTGAATTTATACGTTATTGTTTTAACACAAATCATTTATTTTTCTAACCTTAAACAAGTCGTTTTGTTGCTGTCGTTTCACAACGTGGACCACGTGGTGTGCTTTTCTGCAAACCACGCTTGCAGAAACGCATGAGGACACTTTTTCTCTGGGTTGCCTCTCTCCAGCTGTAACGTGGACGAGGTCATGATAAAAGTGGGGCGGGGCACCAGAGATGAAGGGTCAGACAGGTTTCATTCGGCCAACGCTGGCTGTAAACGGTGGGCGGCGAGGAGGGGGGGGGGGGGGGGGGTGTCTGCCTATCAAGACCAGCCGCAGATTAAAATTCTATCGATCCGACTGTAATTTATTTATCAATTCAACTAAAAATTAAACATTGACCTCGTTCTTTGAAAATCCCCTCTTTTAATCTTGTTGGACGTAGTGACTGGAATACCAAGCAAGCGAGCAGTCAAATGTGGGGCCCTTTATTCCAAAAAGTTAAACAAGTCGTGGGGAGAAAGCATCTTTCTTCCTCGCGCTTTAGAGTTCAAAGGCAAAGACTATTAAAAGCTCCGTACTTCAGCTCCTGCTTTGCTGCATCTCCCAAACCCCTAGGACTTCTACTTCTGACAATAAACAACTCGTACATTTCTCACCGCCGCTCCTTTCTCCACCATCCGTATTCTCGTCACTCCTCCCGCTCTTCTGATCTTTTCTTCCCTCTCTGGCTATCACTGGGTGCTGTCTTCCTGGGTGCTGTTACACACTGTAACTTTCTTATCACCACATCAAAGCCTCGTCTCTTCTCTACGCCAACCCCCCCGTCTCTGCCCTCCTCCGTCCCGCCCCGCCGGTTACAGATGTGCAGAGTTTCTCTAAAAACCCAAATCCTGCTGACTGCATAAAAACAAACACTCATCGCATCATTATGAAAGCTTCATCCGTCGTCTCTTCTCCCTGCCCTCCTCTGCCCCCCCACCCCCACCAGCTCGGACAGAATAATAAGGTTACCTCGCTCACGCTCATGTCAAACAGCCTCTCCTCCCTCGTCCCCTCACCTCACGCCCTGCTCTCTGTCGTCCTCCTCACCCCTTCCTGAACCCTCCCCATGACCGGCCCTGTAATCCAATTAAAAGCACATTAGGGCCAAATGAATAGCAGTAGATTTAATTAGCCGCTGACGAAGGTTGGCTGGATGGCCGGCTGCCTGGCAGTCGGGTATGCGTGGATGGGGCGCGGAGGCTCACGGGGGAGATGAGCGTCGTTTCGCCTTTACCCCGCCGATGTCGAGGGGGTGAGGAGCGTTAGCTGATGAGCTGGCGCGGGTTTTGCATGCACTGCTTCTGTGTGTCAAAAGGAATTTACAAGTTCAGGCTGTTAAGTGTGCAGGATTATAATAAATACGCTCTTAATTAAAGGATAGATTCACCCTTTTTCAAGTACATCTCAAAACTCACGTGCCCACATGTACATGGAAAGAAACTATAATCCGTTTCCGAGGGTGAAGAAGAAGGGTCATTTACACGGAGAGGCCAACGAAAATGTCTTACTGGAGGGACAAAGAGATTCGGGAACTTCTGTCGGACGCCAAAATCATCAGATAAATTCAAGGAACGGCAAGACACCGACAATCCTTTGTCGTGTTCCGCATGTGTGAAAGGGCAACTCTGTCCGGAGCTCATAAGAGAAAATGGCACGTCAGTCCTCTCCATACTGGCCATTGGAATCCCATCAGGGTCTCTTCATGACCAGGATGGATAAGAGGAACAATTACAGGAACCGATAACTCTTATTGAAATGCATACATTGGCATGTAAATATGGTTTTGTATGGGCTACAGCCTGCTGTAGGCTTGAAAAATGACGCTGAATAGCAACATAACTAAATGCACTTTAGACTACATACACAAAGGCTAGCCTCTCCTCATTCTCTTGGTGTTAGCTAACTAGCTGGCAATGTAATCAACTTAAAGTTGAGACATTATTGCTGCTGATGAGGACGAATCACTGGAAGTTTTGCGACGCTTCTTGTTGCGTTTTCTCTTCTCTCATCCTCCCCTCACTCTGGTAACTGGATGCAACCTTTCCTGCTGCGACCTCCCAATGTGCACAGTCAGCAGAGTAGTCGGCGTAACCCACTGTGGCATTTGCATCATGCCCCTCTGTGTGTGTGTGTGTGTGTGTGTGTGTTCAGCGCCTAATGAAGAGAGACAGTCTCTGCTGGGGTCCCCTTTTTCCAGCCACCAGGGGTCTCAGGTGCAGCAGGTGGACAGTTGGTGTGTGTGTGTGTGTTAGTACATGCTTGAATGCCTGTGCGTGTGCATGTGTGCGCATTTGATCATGCGTTCACGCATGCGTGACAGTATTTATGTTTGCATGCATGCAAGTCCGCATTTGAGCGCGTTCGTGTACCTGCATGAGTGTGTGTGTGTGTGTGTGTGTGTGTGTGTGTGAAATGAGATCCAGGTCCCGGCCTCTCTATTTCTCTCTGCAGGTAATAAAAATATAGAGTGCCCTCCAGATCCCTTTATAGAGAGAGAGTTGAGACCGCAGCGAAATCTAGGACAGGCTCCATTGATTTGGAGGCTACAGTATTACTAGCCAACACAGCCAAGGCAATATGAGAGGCCTTTTTAAAAAAATCACACACAGCCACCCTGAGCCCAGAGGGACGGAGAGTGGAGGGGGTACGGATAATTTGGAAAACCTATCCTTATTTTGTTTCCTCTCCGTGCCATCTGGAGAAATAACGTGTTTCGCGTTTCCTCTCACATTGCCTCTCGAACAATGCCTTCTCGCTTTGCGACGCAAATCTCCACATCTTTAGGACGACACAGAAGATGTAACACGAGCGCCGCGCTGCTCTAGGAGCTGCAGTCCCCTCGGCATTGTGATCGTTTCTTTTCTTTTTGTTGTTTGGATTGAAATTTACATTTTTATTTAGTGAGTCGAGTGAGCTTGCCGGGGTGTGTTATATCACTCTTGGGTCTATTAAACCTGTTAAAAGCCCATTGTGTTGTTTCCCAAATGCCAATCAAGAGGAAAGAAAAAAGGCATTCTACTCTCAATTTGGTTTTCATCCAACTGCTATGATTGGTACCATTTCAAGACCCGGGCTTTCTATACTTCAAAGGTGTGGACGAATAGAAAAAAAATGTTTTCATCGTGTCGACTTCTCCTGGATTGGGCTCTTCCAGATCTCAGGAGAGCGGTGGAGTGTTCTGGGTCGGGCCAGGAGACGACCCCCCCTGTCTGGCTAAATAAGATAAGACCCTGTCATTGTATCCCTCCACTCCACAGCCCTGACCGCATCAAATATTCATGGGCCACAGCAGACTCTTAAGTAAACTGGCCAATTTGTTGCGGAAGACGTGCATTAAGATTGGCTGGACCGATATGCGACTGGCCCCCCGGGGACGGAGCCAGACTGGGGGTGGACGGCTGCCATTTTGGCTCTCCTGTCTCTATTGTTGCCCCCCCCTCGGAGTGGCGAGGGATGGGGAGCGGCACGCGGCGGTCCGTCTGTACGGTAATGGGCTGGGTGTGAATGGGAGGGCGGGGCATGGGGAACAGGAGTGGATGGGAGATAACAGGAGGTCACAAGGAGCTGCCTTTCATCCGGATGCATGTTGAGAGCGAGTTAAGGAGGAAGAGAAGAACAATAAAGGATAGAGGTGGGGTCATGTTTGAATGACAAAAGATAAGTGGTGTGCCGGGGGGGCTGATTTAGAATGAGGAGAAGGACAAACGTATAAATGAGCTGCAGTGCGCACATGAATGGGAACAACTTAATAGATCAGATTAGAGGGACAAACAAACAGAAAGCACATGTGCCGCAGCACAATCGCACAAACACAACGCTTTTTGAAAGACGGCTCATGCGGCGTCTTCAAAACAAGAGATTTCAAGGATAGCCCATCTCCACATTATATCTCCCCGAGGACAGAAGTTGACAAATCACGAAAGCACATTTTTATTTTGCTTTATGGGCGCAGACGTTGAGCGGCGGCAAGGGAGAGACACGACTTTACGCTCGGCGATTCCCCGTAGGGCATCCGATGGAAATGAGCTGAGGAAGGTGTCTGCAGAAATGTCTGTTAGAAAAAAACAAAAACAAAAAAAACACACAAGAGGAAGAAGAGGGGAAAAATAAGTAGATGAAGCTCATAAAACCCCAACTCGTGAAACTGTTGAGCGGGTTCCTTGAAGCGGGAGAGGTAGGGTGGGAGGGGCGCGTAGGCCTCAATGCCAGCGGGGGGCGAGACCACGATCTGTGGCTGCTGAGTGGGCGGGCGGGGATGCGAGATGGCGGGGAGCAGCGAGGGCCTGGCACAGATATTAGGTCACTTCCGCAGAGGACCGACGGGTGTTTAGAGAGCGACCCGGTTGCCGGGTGACCCCTGACAGCCTGCTCGTCATCTGGCGCAAGGGAACTCTGGGGGATTGGCGAGAAGCTTGTTGTGAATATCAAATGTGACCTTCTGCCTGACGGAGAGAAAAGAAAAGAGATAGAGGGAATAATAATTTGAGGCCACCGTTTATTTCCATTGGACATGATATCTCTCTTAATTTCTCCTCCTTGAATTGTTATTGACTTTTAGCACGAAACTGCATTCAAATCATTCCCAATCAGGCACTCACTGCATGGAAACGGCTTATTTCTTACGCCCTCTGAGAGGTTTGATGGTTGCCTCAATAGGCTTGATGGTGAATGAGGCCATTTACATGCTAATAGCCATGCAGGGCAATTCCCTTATCATGTATGTAGATGAACACATTTGCGGGATCCATGTTGGCCAAATACAAACAGTAAACAATATGCTGACTTCATGTTAACGTTTCACTTTATTTATTCATGGGGTAATTAAACACTGCCGACACACATGATTCTTCGCTGATAGGCTCGTTAGCATTAATTACCTCTAATTTGGAAAACGAACCAATTTATCACACCTGTAGTTTCCCAACCGTCTTGAGGTTCTGGTGCATTCTGCATCTGCGCCACGATGCCATCTATATGAAATGGTGCGCTCTCTATAATTCAATGTGGCAAACATATACATTCATATACATGTGTGGGTGTATTGATGCGCCTGTATACAGACGCATGTTATTAAAGTAGGAGTAGAAAATGTATGAGAGAAGAAGAAGAAGAAAGGTATACATGCAGCCCCGTGTGTGTGTGGGTGTGGATGAGGATTATTCAGAGCTCTGCCATCTGTAAACAGGCGGACAGGTTTGCTTCCAGAACGATGAGACAGTAAAACAGCATAAATAAACACTTCAAGTCAGCAGAACGCATGCTTTAAATGTGAATAATGATGGTATTTCTAAATGTTTTCGTTGTTGTTGTGGGCTTGCATGTGAGCAACGGTTTCAAATCTTTCCCGTTTGTGTGTGAAGGAGAGTGGGAAAGATTGCATTCGACGTGTTTCTGCCCTCGGAGCTTCGGCAGACATGCATTATGCAGGTATGGCCTGTGTGAACTTGGCACACAAACCTCGGCATAATGCAGCTATGCTAGTTCAGGTTCCAAGTGCTGTACGGTATTAAAAGAATCAGAACAAAAGGAACAAAAAGCGTGTTTTCTTCCTGGCTCGCGAGCACATGTTGTGTTTAATATAAGGCCCTAACAATAGCATTTCACAGACAATAAAAGCTCTAAGGAGAGCTTTAAGGTTGTTCATCTTATTCCATGCTAGCTGACAGTTTAATGCAGATTTTTCCCCCCAGCTCTTCATTGAAGCGGTGTGGTTTTTATACAGACTGAAATATCCAAATGCTGTTGTTCCTCTTTTATTTTTATGGCTGCACCATTCAATTAAATGGAAATATTTCCACTTTATACACATTGGAAACACTCTAAATTAAAGCGGAGCTCTGTCTGTTTGAGCAAAGTTTGGCTGCAAAGCTTTGTAATGACTGGGCCGCCAGCAGGCCAGAGAGGTGTTTGGGCTAATTAAGTAGCAATTTGGCTGCATAACATTATGTCCAAGTGATGCTTATTAAAGCCAAAGTAAGTCATTTAACTAACTGTCATGTTAGAATATGTTGTGTGCAGCATTGTAGAGTATTCCTGCTAAACCTGATTGGAATCCCCTTTTCTTGCTTTATTAGCATTAAACACATGACAGAAATCCGATTTTTCTACATGCATGGAAATTAAAAAATGAATAAATTGTCTTTAAATAACCTTGATTATGCATAATGAGGTTTATAGCCTAGAAATTCAAAAAAAAAAATGCATTATTTGCACACTCCTTGTGACGACTAAGTAAGCAAAGTAATTGCACATATGCCAAATATGTGTACCTGAATTGGAGTGTGTGCCTGTGCGAAGGTGTGTGTGTGTGTCTGTGTGTGTGACCGACTCAGAGGTCATTCCCATAAAAAGTAGAGGGGACATTTTGAGCGAGAGAGGAAATCCAATTAGGACCCCGGTACAGTCGCGGTGGCATTTAACAAATAACTCCCCTCTGTCTCTCTCAGCAGCGGCGGCCGGGCGAGCGAGCCCCGGCACACTAATAATAACACACTCGCTCTAAGTTATAGTCTTATAGCGTGTTATGTCTCCTGTACGTCTGAGAAGAGTTACGTTTCCATTCGCGCCCATGATGAAGGCATTAGTCCACACACACACACACACTGTAACGACCAAATCATCGGCGGCTTTATCCATCATGTGTTTATGCATGCGCGCACGCACACACACATCCAGTCCTTGAAATACTTGCATTATCCCAAGGTGGATCAAAAAAAATCAATGAAAAGCAATATTCCTATTGGATTTAGTTTATGCCATCGACCTATTTCTGTGAGCCGCTACGTAGATCATCTGCGCGGCGGTGAGTGGATGACCTGCTAACCTCCATCCAGGGTCACCGCATTGACGCTCGCTGCTGCTCCTGAGATAGCAGCTTCACCTGACGCAAGGCAAACCGATGACATGAATGGCCGCTCAAAATGTCTCTTTCTGACATGAAGGTTGAAGTTTGGAATAAGATGAGCTAGTCCTCTTTGTGCCACATTTTGCTGAGGTTTCTCTCGCCAGATGAAAAAAACTAGACTTGACTAGAAAATATGAAAAGCAACGCTCCAAAAGGAGGAAACTGCAGTTGCTTCACGGAATAGATGGGATCCACTATATTAGACCTGTTACAAGTTAAACTCTGTGTTGTTGTATTTTAAAAGTGCCCCAAACCCCGAAGACCAAAACCAGGCCCCGCGTGTCAACCGTTGCCTTGTCTCTCCGTCTCCTCCCACCCGAGTGTCCCTACAACCCGTATATATGAAACCCGACGTCACAAAGTGACACGGTGGCAGGAGACCGACTCGGCAACTCGTGGCACCGCTCGTCTGGGAAGATAATGAGCTCCCACAGGCCAGAGAAATGTGTGTGTGTCGACTGACGGTGTGTGTGTGTGTCTCCTTGTCTTTCCTTGTTAAAGAAGTACAGAGAGATAGCGCTAGAAAGAGACTTTAAACTTTAAACTTCAAATCGCCCCAGTTTGGTCAACCCCCAGCAGGGTTTGGCTGTAATGAGGGCTGCTTCTTCTCTCTCTGTCTGCTGCCCTCTGTCAGCTTCTCTCTTTCTGTCTCTGCTCTCCACAGTTGATGGTACAGACAACAGATCACTCCCAGGAGACCTAGCCTTAAAACATTATCCATCATGCTGACAGCCGTACAGCTCAAGAGTCTTAAAGTGAAGAAAATATCATGTACTACACAGATAAACTCCTCCTTCAAGCTCTTCTACGCTCGGCTTTTCTTTCCCGCTGCGCCACATCTTTTTCACTTTCACTGACAGGGCAGGTGTCGAAGAAGCAGGTGATATTTTCCCACTGGAAGGTTGCACGTTCAATGTTATTGAAACAAAAAAAATCACAGTTTTCATGATCAAACGGCGCCTTAAATCCATATTTATCGGACAGATATTGGAGCACTACCACTTTGGCAAACAACAGCGGGAATACTGTGATACAAGTCAACGGGCAATGGCCGGCAGTATGTCACCCTGGCTGTATATGTCCTTGTAAAAATAAAACCGTACACAGAAGTGTGGACGAGAGGGATGGGGTGAGATATATGATGAGGACAGGAAATAAAGAGGACACTGGGAGGTGTGGGAAAAAGACCCAGGTGGAAATCTTTTATTATTTTAATTTGGTAGTTTTAAGAGAGGGATGAAGTGAAACCACAACTTCCAGAGTCTGTTCCAAAGAGGAGAATGCTTCAAAATCCCATTGATAGTTGTAACTCCACTGTGATACATTGATTCCATTTTTTTTTAGCTGCCTTCAACGAACCAGAAGCCCTAATTCAAGGCAGGATGAACGTCACCAGCTCGACAAAAGAGGTGAGTCTTAATCGTGCAGAACCCCGGATTATATTTAATATCTTTGCATAAAAACTAAAGGAACATTAAGGAAAGATTGTGGCTAATAAACGGTGGTTATGGTACTGTTAGGGTAAGGCAACTGAAACTCTTGAGGTTAATGTTAGGGAAAAAAGTCATGGTCATGGTTAATAAAAAGGCAGATGTTAATTGCAGGTCCTGCATGAACATCTGACATGCTACACACCTTTACTTTCCAAAAAAAGGGCACACTACTTCCTGCATGATGCACTTTAGCATTGGATGTAAATCACGATTTGCAGAGAATCCTTTCTAAAGATACGCGGCTGCAAAAACTCGCTAAAATCACAATATCAGGACACTATACCTTAGCTTTTAGCAAGCACATTTTGGTGACGTCCAGGCTTTGAAAACACTCTCCAAGCTCATTGAGTTATAATATTTAAAAAAAAATGCACGGCAGTCACTCTAAAAAAAAAAGTTTTCATACCACACAAAAAGTGGGCTGACATATTTGAAGTTTGAGAAAGTGCACTCGGTTTATCTGGCACGACACTCAGAAGCATGCAGGACAATTCATGAAAAGAAGACTCGAGGCACCCCCCCCCCCCCCTCCAGGTATTCTGACTGCATTCAATTACGACTTCTCCAAGGTCTGGACGGGCTGAATGAAGCTGAAGGTAAGGAGCGGGCAACAAGAGAGATGGAGGACGAATGTGTTGAGGTGTGTGACGACTCTGTAAGGAATGATAAAGAGACAGAAAGAGAGACTGCTGGTTTTACTGCACCAAGGCCGACGTGCTTGGATTTATGGACGCGAGTGTGTGTGTGTGTGTGTGTGTGTGTGTGGGCCCTGTATATGTGTGTGTGTGCGTGTGTGTGTGTGTGTGTGTGTAAAGACTACACTCCACCGCCGGCCTTGTGAAACTCCTAAAAACAGTGTTTGAGTTCATTCAATGCAATGACACTGGCCATTTCCACTGGGTTTATTAAGTGAGGAGCAATACACAGGCATTTTAAGAGGGTCTTAAAAGACAGATCTGCCCCTCAGACACTCTCATACAGCAATAAATCATGAATCTGCGATCTCGAGGCACGCGGGAGTTATTTTGTGATTAAATGTCACAGCCTCATTCTTTTGATGCGCCCAATTTTATTCCTCTGCAAAGGATTTCTTGCTGTGTAAGTGTTGAACGTTGAGCGGTGTCAAGGAGGCTCTTGCTCTTTAAAAGACAATGACAAAATCGTGACATTTTGCCTGAAATTATATTTCAGACATTACGTTTTTTTTAAACATTTATAACCCATCTCGGTATCATGCCACGTCGTCAAAACACACTCCAAATATTGAAGCAGTTAGGACAGATCTTTCCACCGAATAGTAGAAGCAACAGACAGAAAGGCACCGATGTTATATAGATATAGATACAATGGTCGTTTATATAACGTTAAAATAACGTGATATATGACGAAAAAGACACAGGATCTGTGCTAGTGTTGCAAAAGCTGAAGGAAAATCTACATCGCATTCCCATTCATGCAAATGTTTGCAAATTACATGAAAAGGAATAAATACACTCAAGATTATGCACAGACTGATATCTGAACATATGTTTCAAATTGCTTTTGGAGTCACAGGTGAGCAGAGAGAAGGCATCGCGGAATAATAACAGGAAAGACACACGAGTGTGACTGCTGCTTGCAGCTGTGGGGATAGTCGACTGTCTATGTACTGTCAGGCAATATACAGTAGAAAGGGGGTACTGTATATATAAACTGACGACAAGACATGACCAACGCGTGATCTAGCATAACGATAAGCTCACGGTGAAGTCGGTGAGGGGGAGGTGATTACTGCATTCACAGCCCAGGAAAGGAAAAGAAAAAGAAGAGGAACGAATTGTCAGGATGTGACAGCGGAGCGGCAACCTTGAAACCTTAGGTGGGCGAGCGAGGAGCCTGAGGGGGCTTTGTGTTCGCGAGCGAGGGAGATCACAGGCCTAGTGCTGCACAATGACAAGAGCCTCCACGTGGGGGACAAGGACTCATGCGACTTCAATTCCGTCCCGCTTTGTGCCAGCGAGGGGGACGCGGCCCGCTTCGTCTTCACCCCTTACTGCGCAAAGAACAGGGAGCAATCACGGATTTAAAGGTTCATTCTCATCTCAGAGGGTGACACATGCGCGTGTGCTGGTCATGCATATCTACACACATGTAGACATCGGCCTTTCATAAGATGAGCTCCGAGCAGGATGTCTCAGTTGGACCAAGTATTGTTATTGTCGTTTGGCAACGCTGCTGAGATCAAGTTCTACCGCATTGAGAGCTGAGCAGGAGAAAAGCATTGCCACTGTTCAAAAGTCAAGCACAGGAGGCAATGAAATGAAACAATTTCTATTATTAAAGAGATAATGAATACTGTAATCAAAAAGGTTTACTTTGGACAAAGGTCAGCAGCAATATAAAGAGTGCTCATAATGTACGCTTGAGGATAGTGCAAAGTACTTGCGTTTTACTCTTCATCTTGGTTCAAGGATGGTCTTTGGCGTCAGATGTGAATGGCCACCTAAAGAGGCCTCCTTAAGGTCACTGATGATGCCGGAGGCAGCTCCATTTGCTGACTGAAAACCGTGAGATGGAGGTAAAAGCTGCAGTGTGCCCGGATCAAAAATGCTCTATTGTTTGGATGCTTCGTCTACAAAATATCCCACCTCCATTCTGCGGTGCTAGAAATCTCAAACCCGCTCTGCATGAATGGATGCTACTGAAGTTTATTTTGTGATTTAGATGAAACGACCTTTAAGATAATTGCTTACTTACTGTGTCCGCTGGATAGTTTGTTTCTTTTGTAGTTTGCATTCATGAATCCAAATCTTTCATTGACGCAAAGTGTAAATTTGTGTAATATTTTTAGATAATATTGTCCCGAGCAAGCACCAACCAAAATATGCACACGCAGGCTCCCTCACCAACACGGTTTCACTCCCAGCTGATACCAAGGCCCCATCGCAACTTCCTCATCTTCATTAGACTCAGAGCAACTGCAACTAAACCCACGTTGGAAGTTTATTTTGAAAAACTGGGAACGTAGAGCGATGCAGCTTCAATCGTCGTGCCACTGACCAATCCTCGTTTGCTGGTTCTTATTCGACGAGTTGAGGAGTGAGAACGTGTTGCAACCGCACTCCCCTTCTTCCATTTTAGGATGGCATCCTCTGGATGAAAGGTGCAGTCACCCCACCTCCCCTAACCCATCCCCTCTCTCCTCTCCCTCAGTTGTCAAACATCAAAAAGGGTGCTGTCTCCAGAAAAAAGAAGAAGAAAAACCTCACCCAGGGCTCAGAGGGGAGGGGATGGGTTTCGTATTTTTTGTGGGGATGGGTGTGATAGATAGAAAAGAGAACATGGCTCACAGTCATGCCCCACACACTCCCCTTGTGTGTTGGACGAGGACTGGGTTCCACTTATTAGTGTGAGAATGTTCTAAAGAAAGACAGAAGGTGGCAAGAAGCCGCTGCCTCTAGCAAAGTTACACAGAAGGAGAGAAGTGTGTGGATGTGTGTGTGTGTGTGTGTCAGTAACAGGGAGGGAGAGAGAGGGTGAGCGACGGTGATGGTGCTGCAATGATTAAGTCATTTCTAATACTCGCCTTTGAGTGTTTTGTCTTTGATGCTATAAAAAAAAAAAAAAAAAAAGCCCCTCCCACACAGACATCATTAAGGAACAGAGGAATTGTCTCTCAAGTTGGACGTGGAGGATGAAGGGGGGGGGGGGGGGGGGGTGTCAAACAATTCATCCACAAAGACAACACGACAGATTCTTATCGCAATCTTGGCATTTTGTTGTCTTTGTTCTGCTGCACTAACACACGTCTGTGGCACGTTTGGTTAGCTAACGGCTCTGCTGCGTTGCTGAAGGCTAATTTAACAATGTGGCTTCGTCTTCAGGATCATGGCTCAAAGCGGGTTTTTACATAATGTGGTATACCTCCTGCCTGTTTCAGTCCCGTTTTACCGCACAGTGATCATTATCAGAGCTGTGGAGGCAGCAGCAGCGGTGCTGAGTATGAGTATGTAGTAGATGAGTAGTAGTAGCAGGAGTATTATTCGTCAGTGAAGGAGAAAAGTATTTATATCCTCTACTAAAGTAAAAGAAGACAATACTCAAAGTTTAAGCAGCGTTTTAATGTCGGAGCTGGTCGTTGTTAGTAGCAGTATTAGTAATAACTGCTGCAGCAGTAGGAGTTGAAGTAATAATAGTAGTAATAGTTGTCATAGCAGTAGTAGCCTAGTAGTAGTAGTAGTAGCAGTAGTAGTAATATCAGCAGTATAGCAGCAATAGGAGAAGTAGGAGTAGCAGGAGCAGCATCAGTAGTAGTAGTAGTGCTAGTAGGAGAAGTGGTATCAGAAGTAGTATTAGTGTTCGCAGTAGTACTCGTCTCATTCAGCAGATACACATGAGCTGCATTTCATCACGATGAGGGATTGTGTTTACTTGTCCCCGCCCTCAGTGCAACTATTAAACTATACAATCTACATCAAGCGGCCGGGGCTTTTGACACAAAGAGCCATACACTTGATCATGTGGGATCACAGTAGATTGTGCTTTTGATTAATGTGTCAGTCAGCGAGGCCATGAATAACATTACTGGGAGCGTGTAGGGGCAATGTTAGCTGTGCTGCCTGCTGACACAGTGTCATAGAAAAATGCGGTTTATGCAGCACGTGTTTTGATTATACTAATGCGAAAAATCTCCCGCACTTATAGAATGGCGTGTGTGATTGAAACGCGCAACAACGGCGTTATGACACTGGGTGATTTTGTGTCATGACCACTAAATATCACTTTCGATGCTAAAACCAGCCCCATAATCCCACTTGATCCAAAAAGCAGGTCTAATATTGTCGTCTCCACGTGGCTCCGATAAAAAAAAGTCGGGCCATGTGACGGAGGAGAACATAACCGGTTTGTTTGTCTTCCTTTATCCCCGGCAAGATGAAAAGAACGCTGTTAAGTCTGATGTTGTTGGTTCTCTCTGCCATCAAAATGAAAGACTCCTCGACTGACAGACACAAAAGGGCTTTTTGAGATTCGTTGCAACTGCAGGAAGCTGCCTCTCCCTCCAAATTTGCCACTTGACAGTGATGGAGTGCCTGTCTAATACAATGATGTGTTAGTCCACATGTGTGCATGCTGAGGCAGAGGCGCGCCCGCAAACACAACTGGGAGTGTGTTGAAAGACGAGAACGCTGTCTGACAACATCATTAGTGTGTCTCTGTCTGTGTGTATTACGTCTCCTTTCTTCCCGCTCTTACCTCTTTCACCCTCTCCCCCCCAGCTGTCTCTCTGTCTGTCTCTCTTGACGGGAATCGTGGGGAGAAACAGGTGGAAGAGTATTCGCAGGGAACAGACATCATACGTTTCCTCTGTTGTGTCTCAGAGGCAGATCAACGCGCCCGGGTGGAGATATGCACTGCTGCTGGGTGACAATGGGGAAAGCGTAGATAATTCCCTCCGCAGACGTGAAGTGAATCCGAGTCTGGAGCCCGGGTTGTACAGTATGTCTCCCAGCAGAGCTCACACTAAGTGTTCATATCACACGCTGTGAAGCTGCGCCTCCATCAACGGTGTGTGCCGCTTTCTTTCAGACCTCTCATTGCCACCTTACGCCCCAAATTACTGGCTGCACACTCCACATGTCAACCTCGCACATGTAACCCTGTTGTGGACGTGGCTGCTATCGAGTGCTCTTTTACTATCATTTTTCTTCTCAAACCCAATTTCTTGTGCTGTGATCCCATTTCAATGCAAACCAATCAAACACGAGTAGTTTTCAGTAAAGTGGCAGTTGGCTGCAGACATCTCATCTTGGCTTCAAGACAAATACAATTAGGGAAATGAATAAATGTCCAGTCGGCGTATGCATAGATGTGCGCACCTGTTTCGTGCATTTTCTTTCTTGCATCTATCTGGTGAAATAAGTCTGACGAGAATAGAGGAGCAACACAAGCTCACAAGGGTGCAGCAAAAAGAAGAAAGGGGGAGAAAGACAAGGAGGTAAAATTGTGCTCTTCACCCCTGGGCCTCGTGGCCCCTTCTCTCCACACGAGAGGGGGGCCTCTGATGAGGTGTTGATTGCCTGTGGGCACAAGTGGTTTCTCCAAACACTCTAAAAGTGGCCTATCCTTTGATTAGATTCAAGTGTTATAACGGCAAATAGGCCCAGACACTCGACCATACATTACAGCGTTGCTATAGACCTTCAGGCGAGGGCTTTCATTAAAACGCCGTCTCGTCAATTTTTCAGAATTGCAGTGGGGGTGTCCAAATCCAAAGCCACAGACACAACAATGTGTTGATAACACTACAAGCCTGTAGCTCTCAAAGCATGGGTCACTGTGGCACCCCGTGTTTTCCTTTAGAGCCCATACGCACCAGTCAGGAGCACTCTAAGGACTGAAAAGGTACAATTTCTTTAATGTATGGCGTGGTTTTAATGCCTTTATGTTTTTCCTTTTTTATCTTTTTCAACCTCGCCGCTAAATGTATATATCTCCGGATTATATTTTTGCCATAGTCTGAACACTTCACAATTGAAGTTACAGTCGGTCAGGAGTGTTGTGAGGATCTTCAGCACATGTTATGTGTGTTCAAAATGGCCGCTGTGGGAATATAAGATTCAGAGTTTGCAAAATCAGATTTCATTTCTCTCCAGTTGATGAGACGGAAAGGAAGAATAGGCCGCACGGTCGTACAACTTTTTCAGCTGCACATTAAGTATACAATCATGTGCCACTGTGCAACAAACGCGCACACACACACACACACACACACAGGCACACGCACACAAACACGCTGTCTGTGATGCACAACGCGATGTACAGCCACATGGACGAGACATGAATATTTAAGAGGCTTCAGTCTGCATGCGTTCCATATATGTCACCATCAGTGTCTCAAGAGCTGGTTGGAGGGCAGGGGGTTGATGAGCAGTGTGTGTGTGTGTGTGTGTGTGTGTGCTCAAAGTGGCCATCTTCATATATCATCTAGTTCCTCCTTGCCAAGAGCACTGGTTCTGTCAAGTGTGTGTGATGAGCACCAACAAGACCTCTCCGCTCTTCATCCTCTCATCTGTGTGTGTGTGTGTGTGTGTAAGTGGAAAGAGGCAACATCGTGTACATCTGCTGTGTTCAGAAAGCAGGTCAGTGGGGTAGGTTGAACTGCGTGTGTGTGTGTGTGTGTGTGTGTATGTAGTTGGGTGGGAGTGTATACATCCTCTTAGAGCAGTCAAGTTAGTCAAGCTTTTTTTTCTCGTTTTATTGCAAATAACATATTTCATTCAGAAATGATCGCAGCATGTTTCGCAATACAGCCAGAGAAGTGCATGCACCAGATGGATGTTTAGCGTTTTCAATTAAAACTGCCAGTTACAGCTTATTTGTGGGAAGGCAATGATGCTGAGAAACATTTGGTGGATTGTGACAGTAATGAAGGCTGGAAACGTCAGTCGTGAAAATTGATCTCAGCTCATTACATAGAATACTTTTATATTGAAATATTTATGATGCCATTCTGATCAGATCCTAACTGACTGGATTTTCAATTTCTGAGGCAGATACCAATATTGATGTTTGAAAGTAAAAAAGAAAAATTAAGTAATGATACAAATATGACTAAAATACTTACAAATGCAGCCTATAAAACTTTGAGTACATTCAATTAAATGCGTGGTGTGAATAGGCCTTTATTATGAGTGTCAAACGTTCCCAAACTAAGAAAAACGCACGTTGGATGAATCGAGCAGACTTTAAAAGAGCAGCTAACATAAAATTGTCTCAGGAATTGGTTGACCTCCAATTCTGGCACTTTGAATGAATAGTTTCATCCTTGTTTTCACAATACAAGTATCAAACAAATGCAGTAAACCATTGCAATAAATTGGTACCGCTACATCGGCGACTTCTATTGAGGCCAAAATGGTATGCAGCTCGATGTGTGCTCGCTCAGACGCAGCCACACGTAAAGGGTTAATGACACGACTGCCGATGCCTCGCTGCATGATGGGTAAACGAAGCCCCCCGCGGAGTTTGACAGGGGCTCGCGGCGCTCCGTCACCTCGTGTCCACTCTCAGTGGGACGCCCGGCCGTTGTGATGTTATAGGATACGCACACAGAACCCACAAGCCGGCGCAGACTCCTACGCGGCTTCTCTCACTGATCTGGCTGCTTCTGAAGTAAAGTTGATGAAATAAGAGAGACTCCATCTGGAAAATAGGACACTAACCAAATAGATGCTGACATAAACGTAATACTTCTTCATAAGCTACCTTGAGACTTGCTATAATACAATAAGGGTATAATATCATGTGTAGCGCGTCACTCCAATCAGTCATTAAATACATGAGTGTGTTTTCCTAAAATGCATACGCAGCTTTTTGGAATAAAGCCCTCTAAATGAAGGCTGCTGTAAATACTCACTAGAGCACAACATGTGTATTAATCCCCAGCTGAAAATAGTCCCCCGAACAAAAGCACAATGTCCTCCTGTTTGAGTAACATTTGCTGAAAACTGCGGTGCCCAGCTGTTTTAGGAAATGACTGAGCAGGACATGTTTAGGTTGATTAGAAAGTTATATATTTGTTAACAGTATTTTATATGATTATATATGATTACCTTAAACTTTAAGTAAATACAAGAAGAAGAAATCAGTACCATCTCCTGCTTTTCTGTTCAGGTAGCAGACCCCCAGCCTGAATGTTGACCTACTGAGTGTGTAACACGGTAATGTGGTCCCTGTGTGAGAACAAGCTTCACTATATGGCAGATAGGAGGCAGAAACAATCATGCGATACGCGGCCCTCGCCCGTCGGTCTCAGCTCCGCTGTCGCAAGCTTCTGCTACAGAGCAATCTATAAGTACTTAGCCGCTAAGGAAATTAGCCGCTCCACCGGCTGGAGAATGGAGAAATCATTGCGGGGCCCGGTATGCTTCTGTGCGCCTGTGTAATTGTGTTTCTAACAAATGCGCTCGCAAAGCAGGGGGATCCAGACCTTTCTCTCCCTCCGCTCTTTCCAACTCATCCTAACTAAAACCTCCTTGTCCCCCCCATCCCTTGTCATGCAGGCGCAAGCTATCCGCGCACCGGGGCCACGCCAGCGCACCGCAGCCAACCTCATTACCGTGTGATTATGCAAAATCGGCAGAGAGGAGAGGGAGAATCAAAGCCGCCACTGGAGATGAGTGAGTTGTACAGTAAGTGTCCCTGCCCCACTGGATTGGCAGGGGGAAAGATGAGAGAACTCGCTCCTGGAGACTCACAGAGATCAAATTCTCTCTTGGTTTGCCTCCCTCTTGGGCGTCAAAATGAGTTTCAGCGATGAGGCAGATGTCGAGGTCTATCCTGCGGTCGCTGTGTGGATATGAGAGGTGCAGGTTTGGGTAAGCTCAGTAAATGAGGGAGATCCTCCCTATGATAGCCATGAAGAATTCTGGGAGCCCTGCAGAGAGGAGTGGGTTGAAACCACGTCATTTATATTCAAGGACAGCTGCAGCCGAGGAGTGGGTATGAAATCGATGCAGGGGCTTTACCTCGTCTCATCCTTACTTTTTGTTCCTGCTGAAAAGACGCATCTGTGCTCGCTGTTGCAGACCTCAATCTGGCTGAAATTATGTTGAGGGGAATTGAACACGGGCACGACAAAATGGCAGGCCGGCGTGGCGCGCATTCATACACAAATAGGAACGCGAATGCAGGCAGAGATACACGCGCAATCACACAGACGCAGCGCAGAGATAACAAGACCACACTGAGGATGACCGGAGGGGCGGAGAGATGGGAAAGGGGGGGGGGAGTGAAGAAAGTGGTCACGCTTGGCTTCCTTTTGCCATGTAGCTGCCCTATCTCTCCGCCGCACTGACCCTCTACACGACCGGCTCCGCGCCTTATCAGTGCTTTCCTCGGTCCCTCGGCCTTTCTCCCCTCGGCGCCGCGCGGAACGTGATGCTGGGAACGCACCGCCAGATATAGGTTGCGTCATAGAGCGGCACTATCGTCCTCGGACACGGAGCCCGTCGGCTTGCAGTCATCAAGCAGTTCAAGGTGCGATTTTGAAAGTGCGGATTGGTCTTGCCCTGGGGCGCGTGTGTACACGGAGCACACACACACGCACATGCACAAACACACACTTCAATATGAAAACACACAGCTTGAAGTGGTAGTTGCAGGTTAAGAGCTCATTTATATGCATATAGCCATTGGCTGACACACACACACACACACACACACACACACACACACACACACACACACACACACACACACACACACACACACACACACACACACACACAATGGCAACAATACTTATTGATGCTGACAAGGGCCTTGTGTGCTTAATCCAAATTTACATACACCACTTCCGTTTGGTATTCCAACAAAAGCATTAGCCCCCCCCCTCTCCGATGCAAATGTCCTCAACATTGGGCTCATTGTCCAGGCTGCCTCTGCTTGTGCTTTCCGTGCCAGCCAGTTTGGACTAAAGGTCCAAGATCTGGAACCGCAAAAAGTCAAATGTAGACGCAGGAAAGAGAACTGTAGTTACAGCTGCAAGAGCGGTTCACTGGTTCTCAATGGGGGTTGGGACCCCTCCAAAGTGCGGCAAGATGATTACAGAATATAAAAGGACGCAAAGGTTATGTGGCGAAAATCTTTTTTTTTGGAACAAGGTTGCTTTTTCTGAGCTTTCACACCGTGAATGAGGGCATTAAACAATCACAACAGGTGGAACGGGTTGAGTTGCTGCTATATTTATGAAATGGCAACAAAGAGGCACCATAGTCCGAACCAAAACGGCAAACTTTATTATTCCTTTTCAACCTTGACAAAGGCAATGGAGACTAGACCAGATTCCTTTCACAATAAGTATTTTGCATTTTCATGTTGCATATATGTGTAAAGACCTTAAGAGTCTGACCCTGGTCATTGCAAATGTGAGGATTGTTTTTGTCCGCCTCGAGTGTGTTCTGTTGACTCACCTGCACCTGCAAGACTGGACCCTCGTGATGCCCTCCTATGAGATTGGTGATCGTAGCCATTTTGGCTGCTGGTCCCCTTCAGGCCAGGTCTGGGTAAAAGGGTGGATGGCAAAGTTTCCAAATTGTTACGCAGTCCATAACAACAAATCAAACTGACTTTCAGGAGCCGCTCTTGGTCGCACGACACCATCTCCACTGCTGCTCATCGAGCTAGCATCCCCCAGGTGTGTCGCATCAGTGAATAACGAGAGACCCGTGTGGGACTTAACTGACACTGCATGTCTCTTGCTTGCCCTAATCTACCTGACAGTTTTACCATTTCAGGTAACAATCACGATGATAACATGTTGCTTCATTTTAAGGGGTCATGGGAACCACTGGACCAAATCTAATGCCAGTGTTTAATGCTACTACAAGATCAATATTCTTCGTGGGCTCCTATTGGTTATTTTACCGGCAATGTAATCTTACCAATGATATGTTGTGAGTTGTTAGGTGTTGTAACAATTATGCGGTTTGTGCTTTTCAAACAGAGCAGGACACACACTGTCCCAATCAGTCATTAGCAAATGCATGGATCTTGGCATGAATAATTTGGAGTCCCTAGTAGCCCTCCTCGGGACCTGCAGATGGGGGGGGGGGGGGGTGTTGCCGAATCAATAGCCATAAGGAGTCTGGCTCCCGTTTGCTTTCAAGATCTACAGCCAAAGGACCCAGTCATCAAAAGTTAATGAGCTATTTAGATCATGCTGTTTCCTCTGCTCTCTACTGAGAAAACACGGCTGGACTTGGGAGAAAAAGGGCCCCAGCGCGAGTGTGTACGTGTGCCCTTCCTGTGATTTATGTGTCTCCTGTAGATCTACAGAGGGAGATTGGCAGCTGAGAACGGACAAAGCGGTGAAAATGGTTATCATGCATGTGCAGTTGTTCTCGCATTGTTCGGCGCGAATGCCTGACATGGGTCGCAGCTCTTTTCTGGCTTGTAATGTGAAAACAAAGCCTGTTTCTGACTCCCAGTGGAACAGCGTGGTCGGGCTGCTCAGGTGCTGCAGCGGCCACATCGCTCGGCTCCGGTCCTCAATATCTCTCCAAACATTTCTTTAATTAATCACGCGTGTGGGATGATTTTCTCCAAACATTAAATGGTGTATGATTGTTGAAGACACATTGTTTTCATTGGATAGCAATAAGGAGCTTTTTTTTCACTTTCTAAGTTACAGAATAGGAACAAAATAAACGTAACTACGTAGCTGTAACTGCAAATTATATAAGTGTGTGAACACGGCAAAAATCTTCTCAAGTGATTTTTGTCTGCAATTTTCTTATTTTCTTCAGCAGGTTGAATATTCTGCCTGGGCAGTGAAATATCTCAAATCCCAATTTGTTCTTTCTTATTATTATTCTTTCTTGTCAAGGTGGACATTTATTGCATTGAGCTATGATTTGAATCCAAATATTAATGATGTGATGTTCATTAGGCTGATTAATGCTGGTCTCACACCCGGTTTGTTACTACCTTTGAAATTACGGTCATTCCAGAGACTTCTTCCCTTGTTTCCGACCTTCTCCCCAGCTCCTTTATGTCTTATGGCCTCCCTTCTTCCTTATTCTCCATCTCCCTTCCCTTCTTCCTCGTACCTGGACTCTGGTAACGATGCCTGAAAACCGACCAGCCGACATGTCACCCAGGACTCCTGCCAGGTTTCCCCTCGCTGGCTGTTTCCCTGGCCAGTGGCCTTGTTAAAGGGATGGCCCATAAATGTAGCAGAGGAGGAAGTTATTGCTGTGAATTCCCTACGGGGCCGTGGAAGAATGGGAAAGAATCCTTGTTGCTAAGACCATGAAATGAGCGTATGTGCAGAAAGAAAGAAATACATGACCATTAAGAATTAACATTATTCCCACTGTGGCCATTTTGAAGACTTGGGGAAACAAAACACGACCCACTAGACTTATATATAAAATATATATAACTCGAAGCGGCCAGCAATTCCCATCCCAAATGTAATGCACGTTCAATATCACCGCTGTGGGAGTAAGGTGTAATGTATAGCAACTTTTTCTGGCAGCTTTACTAAAGAAATGTCGACCACCTTGCCAGCCAAGCGAAAATTTTGAAAAAAAAAAGAAGAATCAAACTGAGGTGAGCCAAGCAGAGCATTGATTTCCAGCGTATACCCAGTGGAGGAGGTGTTATCTGTTGTGTTCTCCACAGTTGCACATTAACCTCCAACTCTCTTTGAAACACTCCAAAAGCCCAGAGGACCCAAACCTCACCGGTGACGATTAATTGGTCAACCTCCCGGTCGCGCTGCCTCTGCCCGTCTGCCCAACCGCTTCTCCACTCATCTCCTTCCATCTGTCCGTCAGCTTTGATGCCCACAAAAAAAAATAAAAATGTCCTGCAGCTTTGAGAATCAGGCGCCAGGGGTTCGGAGAGAAGAAGAGATGGGGGATGAACGTTGGCTTATACGGTCGGGCTCGGCAACTCTTCAACATGAAACCTCCAAGGGCAGGCATGCGGATCAATGATCACTGGCTGAGAGACATTACCTCTTTGTTGCCAGACCAAAACTGCACATTTGCAAGCAAATAAAGTCTCTTCAGTGCCACCAATTTGAAGCCATACTTGTAATTAACTTTGACTTGTCATAGTGGGGAAAGCACAGGTGTTATAACGGCGGCTGTTCTACTCAAGCACACCTGCTGTGCTTTTATGTTAAAATGTCACAGTAAAAAAAAAGGCCTGAATTCTCTTAAAGTGACAGGCTCACTAAGCAATATGAAAGCTGAGGACTGCACACCTGCACAGGTGTTTTCATGTTGGCTGATTGGACCTCCGCTTAAGTTGAGGTTGGTCAAAGCGATGCAGAGATTTAACCAATGGTAGAAGGCTCCTTAACGTCAATCAGTCAAACTTTATTTGTATGGCACCCTTCATACAGGTTAGTGCAGTAAAGAAAGAGACCACACAATCCTGAAAAGAGGTCCAATCAGCAGCACGAAGTGTCAACACCTGTGTAAGTGAACCATGGCGGTGATGAGGCTTTAAGGTGATAAAGTAGAACAAACTAAAACGAATGGTAAAATGATGGTGATTAGCAGTTGAATTAACCATCCGCTGTGGCCTACAGGAAAAAAAAAGAAAAATCCTTTCCGGGATGGAGCTTCGGCCCACTAGGGATGTTCATCGGTCACTGATGAGCACTCGCCACAGGACCGGAGCAACAGCCACTGAATTATTGAACACAGCGGCGTCCCTGAGGTGAAGCGCTGCATGGAAGTCTTCAGTCTCCGGCCCTGACAAAGAGAGAAGAAGGCTTGATGAAACATGGTGGGATGCTTACAAGCCATCCGTCACGGTGCCTCCCCGTTCACACAGAGGCGGGATTGGATTTCCGGCCGGGAGGGATTTGTCGTGCCGGGCAAGGGGGAGTGGGGATTGAGCAATTCTTCAGCAAGATGTGATAAGAGTAGCCATGATTGTTTCCAAAAAAAATCTTCATGAATTAAATATTTGTTTCCAGGAAAATCACAAGCATGTGTCAATTTTCCACTACTATCTGTGGCACGTGTGTGTGTGTGTGTGTGGTAGCATTGATTTGCAGTGTGTGTGTATTAACGTGGGTCTGTGTGTTTCACTGTCTATATCATTACATGCATACATGCGGGTAAGTTATGCGTCTCAGCCCGTGAGTCTCATGCCTGACCCAGCGCACCAGCAGTAATACCGTCAGAGCTCTCCTGCGGAGCACCTGTTTTATTACATTACATACCGCTGATCCTCCAGCTGCATATGAAACCTGATAACAAGCCGCGGCCTTTGATTTACCTGCCAGAGAGACCGGCTTTGGGCTCATGTTGTCGGTAAGAGCCGGCTCCGCCGAAATCAATTGCTAAATCTGCACTCTAATGGTGTTGGTGAGGTAGTATTGCATCAGATAAAGTAGGCTTGTTGCGGAGGGTGAAATCTTATCGCGTGATTGTATCGGGTGATTGGAAGTATACAGCATAGGTTAAAGCTGTATATTCATGTATTGCAAGAATATTGTTTCCTGAATATTTTACTCAACAAATACAGTTTGTTCTTTTAGGGAGCGGATCAGTTAAAAACAATTTGCACACAGACTTTCTACTCCAACACAGACTGTAACTATTAGTTAATTATTTTATTTGAATGCTCCTTTTGCCCTTTTTTCAACATACACACGTATATATATGCCCACATATGGTATGAAACACCTTATGTTGCAGAGGACTCCTTAAACAGATGCAAATATCTCGCACAAACACTTCCTCACACACACACACACACACACACGCACACACACACACACACACACACACAGAAAACAAACAAATACACAGCTACTAACACATGCAAACACCTTTTTCCCTTCCGTGTCCCATGTGGGCAGTTGCATCAGCAACGTGGGGCCTCTAAATGTTGTCATGGTGTGAAACATCCCTGTAACCCCAGCGGGGTTAACCAGCCCCCCTCTGCCTTGCACGAACGCAAAGCCCCCCTGCCGCCCCGCCAGCTGCTTTCCACAGGTGTTGTGAACAGATAGAGGGAACAGGAGGAGGAGGCAAAGAAAACAAACGCGGGCCGACCTCCTCTTACCTGATGGATTGTATTCGCTGCGAGGCTCCCGAACACCCACCTGCTCGTTTTTTTGTTTTTTACAGTTTTTTTTTTGCAGTCGACTGCGTCACAAATTGCCTAGCAACTGCACCTGGCGTCACCATCGTGAGCCATAGGAGAATTGGCTGAGCACAAACACTGGCTAAATATCTATATAGCCAGCAGGCTGAACAGAGAGTCATACCTAATAAAGATTGTTTGCGTTGCGCAGATCAAATGTGAGCGATCGACACAAATTGCGACAAAGAAACGGCCGACAGCGATGCAGGCACGGGACTAAAAGAAAGTAGAGGATCAAACTTGCTCCATCAACTCCCATTTAGGAAAGCCGCCATCTAGAGAGAGCCGTCTGATTGGTGGAAAAGACGGAGGCTGAAGACTGCAGCGTGTGCAAGAGAATGAAAGAGCGAAGTAGGGAAAATAGACAGACTCGGAGCGATAGAGGAATCAGCTAATGGTCAAAATGGGGCCGGCTGCTTCCTGAATTGTTAATAAAGCCTGATGAGTGGGATTGATTGGTGCTGGCCTGCAACAATGTGAGCCTCTCGGTGCACTCCAACTCATTTACCTTTCCCCGGCTCTGCCTTTGTCCGACCGCGGCTTTATCAGTGCCGATCCTTAATAAGCCTTTATGTATTGTCTTTGAATATTAGAGTGCAGCTATGGAGTCCATACACAACATCCATCACCCTATCTCATGAGGAAGAGACACTGTGAAAATGGTCAATCGTGGTGTGGAGTATGT
This sequence comes from Anarhichas minor, assembly GCF_050575085.1. Classification (NCBI taxonomy): domain Eukaryota; kingdom Metazoa; phylum Chordata; class Actinopteri; order Perciformes; family Anarhichadidae; genus Anarhichas; species Anarhichas minor. The sequence continues at coordinate 8,681,221 of NW_027466464.1, forward strand.
GTGTGTGTGTGTGTGTGTGTACCTGAGATTGCTATCAGCTTCTGCTTGTGCTGCTATTTGGAAGATAACCATCAGTGTGTGTGTGTGTTCACATATGTGCTTAATGGATATGCATGTCCACTGTTTGTACTTTATTGCATGCGATTGTCCGCGATAGCTATCGGTTTGTGTCGGCGCTTCCGTTCAGTAGATAACCATCGCCCCATGTGTGTCTGCGACAGACAGGTAAACATCATGGCCGGGGCCTTCTTCTTCTTCCTCCTCCCCCGCTCAGATACTGGTTTTCATCTTGTTGACTTCACCTAAAGCCTCCAGATTGTATTTTGACAAGCTCCGATCATCTCGCTCCGCTCCTGGCATCCGACGGCAGACACGTCGCCGCCTCCGCCAAGATCTTATCAAACAGAAGGGGAGAAGGCAGAAGAGGAAAGGCGCGGAACCAAAACGGGAAGCCGAACGAACGCCCACATGGGCGGCGAAGGGAGAGAGAGGCGGCGGGGTAGGGTGGATTTTAATAAAAGTCCTTAAAAAGTATTGCCCTTGTTTGCAGGGAGGTCAGTTTCTGAGGGTTGCTCACAGGCACTTTCGCCGAGAAAGAGAGGAACACGGAGGAAGACAGACGTGCACGACAGTAAAGTGCAGGCTAATGTGTTGTCAAGGCCGAAGTGGCTCGCCTCAGACGGAGAAGATAAGATAGGAAGCCATTGTGTAAATGTGGTTGCCAGGGAGCTTCACGGAGCAATCTATGCACGCCGGAGATGGGAGCGGAAGAGCCAAACATTATTCAAACACAGGTGAGGAAATGAAAATGGCCAGTAAGAAAGGGGGAAGTGTATCCTTTTGTAATATATTCTTGATTTATTCCACACGAGCTGGAAAGTGACTCAGAAGAGGCCCATTTGGCAGCCTCTTATCAGAAGTGAAGACTTTTCCCTTCTGGTTCATGCATGCACTCGAGTAGCGTAGCATCTTTTCCTCCCTTTACCTGTGTGCCACTATCCTCTCTCATTTATTTTCTCCTGCCTCTCAGGTGTACTACAGCCGAGGCCAATCTGTCCCCTCACCATCCATCCACTTCATCCCCCATTCCTTTCTCCTCGTCTCCTATCACTCCTCCATCTCATCTTCTTTCCTCTGCTCCCTGCCGCACCTCCTTCACTCGCCGTCTCATTTCTTTTTCTTTCTCTCCCTCTTTGAAATGCCTGTTGCTGATCCATCAGGCTGCTGGCGGAGTATGTTCCCACTCGTTTCTCACAGTGAGGAAAGTCTGTCTCGGAGGAGGCGGCGGCGGCGCTCGGAGGAAGCATCTACTCCAGAAGGGTACCAGCCAGTTATTAATTACTCCCCAATTCCTCATCTGTTCTCCGTCTGCCGAGAGAAGTAATTACGTCTCTCCCCGTTTCTCCCCGCGTCGGCATCAGCAATGACGCGATAACCAGAAACCCAAATTACTCCCGCTGATGAGACAATCATTGAGCGAGAGAGAGCAAGCCGGAGATTTGTCAGCCCCACTGTGCTTCACCCATCGGGGTAATGGCACCTCGATTCGGATTGGGATGCCTCCCGGATGCATTTGTGGGGCGTTTCCAATTTCCACTTCGCAAAACACTAGAAGATGGGGAGGAAGAGATATAGGCAGAATTAAATGAGGATTTTATTTTTTTCTTTCTGTCTGTCTGTGTTGTTTTTTTTTTGCTCCCAATAAGAGAGTGCAATCAGGAGGCGGTTCCAGCTGCAATCAGTGTTTTGCAGCTGGAGAGGAGCTTGATGGAAGAGGGACATTAGCACCGGATCCTCATCTGCCACAGAAGACAGAGGGAAAGAAAGGCTGCAAAAACAATTAAGGAAGCTTTCTGTCTTTCTTTCTTTCCTTTGAAAAAAATCTAAATTGGTGGTAAGCAGGTGTGTCTACACAGGTATATGTGGATATATGTCGGCCTGTGCGTGCAATGCGTAAAACAAATGAACAAAACTAAAACGCTTATTCTTTCATAAATGTCTTTTTGTTCAATGAAGAATCTGCCAATGCGATAAAATAATCCAAACCCATTTCCACTACAAACTTGCACCAAGAATTTCCTACTACTCGTGAAATAGTGCTGTGAAACGTTTTGAAATGTCATTTTTTTAGGTCAGAAGGCACAGCGTGTTCACACAATACATTTTCAGACTGAATATTAGATTTTTCTTTATTCAAACATGTAGTTATAATTTGAAAGAAACATTGACAACTCCCCTTTTGGAGCAACTGCAATGCAACGAAATGACAGTTGATTCAAGAAAATCCCTCAAAGAAGTTGCTTTCTATGGTTTAGAAATAGCCTTTTTTTTCAATAAATAAGACTTTCAGGGATCAATAATAACATCAGAAATAACAGAGATTTTGCGGTGCCAAATCTTCTGCTCTCCCTATAGAAGCACTGTATCAGGGCCGGTCCAGACATCTCCAGATGCATCTCCCCTGCTTCCCTCCTCAGCTGTCAAACGGCAGTTCAAATGGAGCAGAAGAACCAGCAGGCTAGTGCCGTTCTCTATATTGTATTTCAGTACCTGTCAAGTGCTTATTGATTGGCTGCGGTGGATTAGGACGGCTACGTTGCCGCAGAGTGCGTGAGCGTGCAGTGTATATTTATATACACTGCATATATGTGAGAGTTCATGTGTGCATGTGGAGCCGCGCTGGAGGTCCCTGAACAAGCCTTCTCAAAATCACACCTCCTAAATCCCCCGCTCTCATACTTTATCTCCGTCTATGTCTTCTTTTCTCTCTCCCATCGCCTGCTCGCTAACTTCGCCTCGCCGTCTTCGGGCCTCAGAATGATTTGGATCCTAATAGTCTTTTTACAGCCGCTGGCTAATGTTGCCGTGGGGGGATGTAACAGGGCCATAACGAGACAATCCCATCCCATATGCAGAGGATATGAGGGGGAATTTGTCTGCTTCAACAGTGACAGGGGCAATCTGTACTGTGGGGCAGTTCCAATGAAGAGCCCATCGAAAAAAAAAAAAAAACCTCAGTGTATTCAGGATTATGGTGTAGGAGCCCATTGAAAATCTAATGGACTAGTCACATCAAATAGACTTGGTAGGAGCATGCTCAGATGAATTCATGTATGCCACCACGCACACACACTCAGAGAGAGAAGCCATTACCACCAGGGGTTGGGCCATTACTCTCTGTCCAGTATGCCAGTGAGAGTGTGTGTGTGTGTGTGTGTGTGTGTGTGTGTGTGTGAGGCCGAGCCATAATGTTTCCAGTCCCAGAGGGGTCTCAGTACAGTACGGCCCGCCCTAAATAATTACCACCGGTCTCTTTATATAAGAACAGGGGAAGGCAATAAAGAGACCTGCGATATTGCATTGTGCATACTACACTGATATGAGGAAGACCGCTTGGAAACGTGTCAGGCGGTAATTTCATAGACCTGCAATGAAAACATTTTTGCAGCGGCTGCTGCATTGCCGTGTGCTCAGTCTATCTTTTTGGGGCGAATATGTGAGGCTCTTTGCTCCAGGTGTTACAGCTGAAGCTTCCCACAGCCCAAAAATACTGAGCTCACTCTGCTCATGATGAAGAAATGGAGAAAATCAATTTTCCTGAATCGTTGCCGGTTCATTTTCTGTTCACGTACTAGCTGATTAATCAGCGCGCTCGAGCACATTGGCTTTGGTGACCTTACATAATAGGCCTTTTTCACAGCAGACGTTTTGACTTGTCGTAGAAGGAAAATCCCAGGTGTTACTAATGACATTAACGATGGCTCTGTTTTACTCCAGTGTCCCAGTGTGACAGAGAGCCGGCACGCACCATGCTTTTGCTACGTTGGGGTGGCATTTTGGTTGCGATGACACAGACACCCACGTCCTTTCCTGATCCATCACGCCCCGATCACGATAAGAAAACAAGCAACATCAACCTTGTTAATTCAACATGGATAACAGTTTACAGGCATTGCTGACCTCGTCCATACTAACAGCTGTTGCGCAGTTAAATTCTGCTATAATGCTCCGACATGTGCAGGAGGCACGCTGTTATTCGAGTGGCGATGTCTGCCCCATATTGGAGCGCCGGTTATGGGTGAAATAAACATGGAGGACCTTCCTTTTGCGTGTTTTGCTCCGCACAGCTATTGTGAAGTTCACAAAGAAGCTGTAAACGAACAAGGCACAAGTGCTGCTCTATAGTAGGGACTTCCAGCTACGGGAGTGAGATCAGACAACAAGGAAACCGAGGGGAAACGAGTGAGACGTGTGTCGACCCTGTAGGATTGGAGTATCTTTTGTTGGTGGCTTCTGGAAATAAAACCACTTTTTTGTAACTACAATAGCTGCTGTTGCTCGTCTTTCTCCATAGGATCTGCGTCCTCTTTACATGCATGCTCAGTGTACGTGAATGGTCATGTGATATGCATTTTCGGGCGTGTTAATACGGAAGGGAGAGATAATAGGTTAAATTAAGACTAATCTTCTAACCGCAGTAGTGGGTGGATGTTCTTCTGGAGCAAATGTCCTAAAACAGGATTTTGCGGCGGTTTGAAACACATTTATCTACGACAAGTCCCCAGGTTGGGAGGAGAGATACGTGCCTGCCGGCATGGCACATAGGCTGTCTGTTGCCTCCGATCCCTCCCCCCACCAGTCATAATCTGCGTAAGTCATCCTTGATTAACCCCTCCTGAACGACTCTAATTAGAGCCAATTAGCCCTGGCAGAAAGAGACGCTCTCCATGCAGATGAAGGCGACGGAGAGGTGGAAGGATTGATGGAGGGATTTGGAGCGAGGTCGAAGTGGAGGTGTGGAGAGCCGGGGGCGCGCGGGATGATTGAGGGCTGGAGGGTGCTCGGGGCGTGGAGAGAGCAGAGATGCGGTGGGAGGCGGGATGGTTGAGAGAGAAATAATGAGGGGATGAAGGAGGAGAAGGGTGGTGGAATCTAAAGAAGCCATGGGTGTTGGATGACCATCCAGTCAAGCAGTCATGAAAAAACCCACTCGCAGGGGCAGAGTAGCAGTGATGAAACGTTTCTTCAAACCTGCACAGAAACTGGGAACAGCAAAAGATGCTATTGAGCTGCGATGTGGGGATTGTAGGACGTAGTGTTTTTGGAACATATAGAGGCTAAAAGAGTTTCTTATGAGTCCTCCAATTGAATGAAAGTGAAATGCTCGATCACACCAGGGCTTAGATTGCTGCTCTGACCTGCGGGTGAAGCTGCCCTGGTTGTGTGAGCATGGAAAAGACGAGTGTTCTGTTAGGCTTCATCCATTCTGAAGAAGTCTCCTTTCTGAAGTCTTTGAACACAGTTATTATTGCATTGATTGCATTCCAGTTGCCTATCTACCCTAGGTGAGTACTGTGCGAAAGAATAAAAGCCCCTGTCCCTTTAAATGATAAACATATCGCGCTCCATCCCCCCAGCCTTGACTATATTTTTCTTGCTTTTCATTTTTGTTTTCTTTCTCTCTCCGTACCCTTTAACCTCTATGTGTGTCCCTCCAGTCTGCCAGCCAGCCCGGGTGCGACCAGACACCCCGTGCCAGCCTCCCCCCGGCCTTCCCTTGCTATCAACCAGCAGCAGGGGTGGAGAGGCCAGCCTGAAGAGCCCACTCAGCCTGCCCAATGATTGCCTCAGTCTATCATCAGCCAGAAGATTTCTATTATTGCAGATGGATGATTGGTCTGGCTAGCTGCCGGCCCGGCAAAGCAAGCTCATTTTAGAGCAGTTTGAAGTGCGAGCCCCAGCGTACCGAGGCAAACGGGAGGGGGGCGGAGAGTCGAGGAGGGGGATTTGGCGGTTTGGTGTTGAAATAATGGAGCAGTAATGGTCGTAATGACAAGGCACGCTGACGCCGCGAGCATTATGCACAGAGGACGAGGTCGTTAATGTGGACTGCCTCTATTTCCGACAGCAATTGAAACGCTAATGGGGAGCGCTTTCCCGCTAAACAAATAGACGCCCCGCTCTTTGAACAAGGAGTTTGTTTACTGTTTGTCCGGCGATGCTGGATCAACCCGAAACCTCATGACGAATCCATTGTGTCTGTGTAAGCGTCATGCCTTCCTCATCATCCAGTGAGATATCACAACAGTCCTCTGGTGGGACGAAAGACGCTTTAATGAAATGGTGTCCGTGCGGTTGGAGGAATGGGCTTTGACCTGCTCCGAAGTATAAAATCTGGCGCTCGTTTTGTGTGTGAGTCCTCCTTTTCCTTCACTCCTCTGCAAAGAGTTAGTTCGCAGTAAACACCCAAATGTGCCATTCACCCTCTCACAAAAGACCCAGTGTTCACCGCTGCAAACAGCCAAAGGGTTACAATTTGAACGCAACCTCGCTATCATATGACCATCACATGGCTTCACCCTCTACCCCAGCTCTTCATGTTGTTGTTCCGCAAGCAAATCAAATTACCACGACACATTTCATCGATGAATGAGACTATTTAAAGGCACGTCGCGAGTCCAACTTGGCAGCATCGGCTTTACTTTACTCCCTGACCCGAGGTCAGCTTGCTCTGTTGTCGAGGCTCTGGACTCTGCGACTTGCAACCTGAATCGATAGTCTTAAGGGAATTTACAGTGTCTGACTACATGGCCTCTGCACTTGGGGGATTGGAGAAGTACAGAGGAAATGCAACCCTACATGGTTTTTATACAGTATTGATCTCAGCATCCAGAGCTTTAAACTGGTGTACAAAAACGGGTAAATGTATGATGCTCTTTTGTAAGTTCTAATGTAAAGGCTAAAGAGCTTTGATCGACAGCACAAAAAATTGCCACATTTATTGGTTAATATTTCATTTCAGAGCAAAAATCCGGACTTGTATTGAGCCGCCTGCTACTTTACTCTTTGCTTGCTTTCCATCTCTCTCCGACTTCCTTTTCGTCTCGTCTGTTTACGTAGCAAAGGGGCTTTGAACCTCAGCTCGTCGGTGGCTCTGTGGCTGCTGCTGTCACCTGCTAATGTCACCGGTAATGATGTGAGCCTGTTTTTTTGTTTTTTTTTCTTCTTCATCCCTTGAAACGCCGTCGCAGAGCCAGGACTCAATCATTTCATTTAAGCAAAACAAAGTGCGACAGCGACAACTGTGAACCAGCCAAGAGAGAGGAGCGGCGACGCTTTCGTCTGCAAATCATTTTGCTAACACCTTTGAAGTGGTGACATGCCTCTGGAAAATGTAGCGAGAAGCTCCCGGTTTGCGGGATGAAAGGGGAGTCAGAGCTCCTTGTCAACTTTTGACCTCTATACAGGGGAGATCAGTTGGGGTTTGGGCCAGCTGCTACTCCAGACGCTGCTGCACTGTTTGATAAACGACACTGAGAGTTTTCTCCTACCTTATTGCGTTGAGCTGCGGAGGAAAGGAAAAGTAAACTCAGTTAAAATGAACTCAAATGAACTGAACTCAAACAGAACTGAATCACATCAGGACAAAAAATCCATTTACTGGGGAATGAGGCGTTCATCTCTACTGGACCATGAGGGTTAGCTTCAGAGCAGCAGCCAGGAAGGGTTTGTCTTGCTCTGGGACACTTCAGTAAAGTGGATTATTCGTATAGGGACCCAGCTCCTGCATGTTATTGAGTGCTATCTTCTGTTTGAAATGAAGATAACAGAGCGGGAACTTGGTATTCCATCCCAATTATCAAAAAGAAAGAAATATTTCTAATGTATTCCAACACTTGACCCGGCCTCACCGTGGTTGACCCCTATGAGCAGTCAGTGCTGGTCCATATGGACTGCAGCTCATCTGAAGTGGGCTTTATTGTGCAGGGGGTTAAGACGCGATGAAGCGCTATATGCTGCAGGAAATGTTATCATCCAATCAGAGCATCCGCCTTCAGAAACCCCCATTCCCTTAATTTGAATATTGTTAAAGGCTCGTCTTAGCAGACCGAATATGAATCATATTGTGTGACTTACCATCTGCTATGTGCGCAGAGATTGTGAATACATCTGTAGCGTGGGCGGTCTTAGTGGGAAGTGATCCTCTAACCCTGCACTATTTACGCCTTTTAACTTCACATGTTGAATTCAGAAAGACGGAAATCTAACTCGAGCATTCTGCATGATTTTAAATGTATTTTTGTTGATAACCATCTCCAGTTAGCAACACGTGTGTCAAAATACATTAAGACATTTTTGGCATGTGGCTTTTACTGCCATGCAAATATGCATTCAAGGAAATAAGGTACCATTAAAAGCAGTAGGACACCACATACGTCAACAGCACCTACCGTTAAATCATCAGAGCAACATTTTGCATTTGCATAGATCCCCTGTGAGCATTGTTTTCTAACACACCACCCTCCTCATTGGACTCAGCTTCAAACCTGCGAATCTAGTGCTCGCTAAGCCCTTACACTGATCGCTGATGCGGTGGGCGTGCTGTCAATATTGGCCCATTCGCTGTGAGTGAGCAAATCTCCCCTTGACATGGCCAGCCATGCGAGTAATAGCTAGGATTAAGATAGGAAGGTACACACATGAATATACAAAACGCAGTGTGGCGCGGGCAGATCCGAGGCGGCAGCCGGGGGAAATTACTAAGGCCTCAGATGTGCGGCGTGCATAGAAACGAGACCGACCGGGAGCTCGGACATGAAAAGACTCATTCACTGTCGGCGACCCTGATGACGAATGGCACATTCAAATTTGAGGCCATTATGGATCTAGCCAAGGTAATTTGGAGTGTTGTACAGTTTCATGTGAACAAAAGGACGGAAAATCATGCGGCTTGAGTACCATGACACAGACGGAGTCAGTCTGTGCACCTGTACAAATGTCGTCTTTTGCTGCAAACAAGGTCAGCCGCTTGGCTAAAGCCATGGCTCCCTCTTGACCTCACGGCTCCTGTTTAATGCTAAGTCACCCCCTGAAACACACGTCCTCCCATAGGTGGAAAGGTTTACACATATACGCAAAGATATGCAGACAGATGAAGCTCAAACATGAGCAACACACACACCGCCAAAGACTGAAAAATGTATCTAAAACTAAAAACAAAGTGGCTCCATTTGGCTGATCCTACCTTATCATTTTCTGTATGTCATGGACTAAATACGTCAGTGAATTCGCTCACTAATTGGACGCCTGACACGGGGCATTGTCCTTTGTGACAAACTCTTACAAAACGCTCCTTTCAGTGGCCCTCAGAAGAGGCCGAGGCCAGACGGAGACAGAACTAAATGGAACAGCAACACATTTCCATCCGACACTGATGTGACGCTAACAGGCGGGAGGGGAGATAGTGGGGTGAGGAGGGGAGCGACTCTGGGAGAGCTGACAGGGATTAGGCCCTATTTGTTTCACTTTTTGACTACTCCTCCCCGCCCGCTCGCCGGGAGAGCGTGCGCAAACGGGTATTTCCGTCTCCCACTCATCGTCGCCTAATTGGCACTTAACAGCTGCCCCTCATGGCCTCCTCACTGGCGGTGTTTCCGCTGGTTCTTCCCGGCGTAGGAAGCAGCAGCGCCGCATCAAACATCAGCCAGCTGAGGGGGCACTTTCTCCTGCACCCTTTCCTCCCTCCCCCCCTTCTCCGTCCCCTTCCCCTCACAGCTATCTCGCGCTGAAAGCAGTTTGCACCCTAGACAGCCCCGAGCGCTCATTATCGCTTTTCTCAGTCGGCCTGTCGCTCTGAAATCCACCCCTCCTCGCCTCTACCCGTTGCCCACCTCCACCTCCATCTTCTCCCCCGGGCTCTTCCCCCCGATCGAGGAGCAGCATGAAGAAGACGTCAGGATATTGAAGATGTTCTGCATCCGGGCTCCGAGCCAAAAGAGACGCCGCACACGGCAGACATATGGCCACGTTTTCAAAATCTTATCTTTATTTAATCCAGGCCCATCAATCACCAGCAAATTCCCTTTTCTGTGTCGAAGGCCGGCCAAGAGGCTCGCTCCAGGACAGATGTCGGGGGAACATTTATACATCCTTATTTCCTCTAAACATAGAGGTCATCACAATACTATGCTGAAGCAATCTGAACTGGAGGAGAATGCGCCATATTGGTGTAAATGTTATGTTCAAGCGCATCAGAGCATGCGGATGTCATATTACGCCAAATGAGGCCAAATGAAGCAAAGCGCAGCACTGACACTCAAGGTGCCTCTGTTGCAGAAGACTAATGGGTGGAGGCGAGCTGGGGAGTGTGCTGCTGCGAACATCAGGTGCTGTTTTCAATGCAAATCGACTTGTCTTTGGTAGCTCAATTACAATATGTTAGAGTAGACTGGTCTTCTGTTCTTCTCAAAACAGGTGAAACAGCTTTGGAAACATGTAAGTATCCATTTTTATGAGACCAAGCTTCTACAACTTAGCATTTAACAAAATGCATTTTTTTGGCTCATGTTTTCGCAGCGCAATTGCGAAAAAATGCCCAGCAGAAGTTAGTAAAAGGTTAGGAAAAATAGGCAAGTTACAGTAAAGTCAATATTACAATAAAACGCTGTCATGAAGTTTTAACCCTGCCAATGTCAGCTAACCATATTAGCATTCCCACATGGGGGAAGGCTGTGAGTTGGAATAGAAATGGGCTGGTTCAGTAAGCAGCGGGAGTAGAGGTCCCATTTGTCTTGTCCTGTTTAAATACACTGGTTAACTCCTGCCAACAGGGAAGCCATTCAGCAAAAGGCCAAGGGCATCTGTCATGTGATCAGCACATTGGTATTGTCCCCTTCCATCTCCCTCTTTCGCCCTCTCTTCCCCTCTTCTTCCTCATCATCTCCCCTCTCTTTGTTTATCTCTGCTTTCTCACCGTCACTCTTCCGCTCTTCCTCCTCCCCCCCCCCCCCCCCCCCCCGCCTCTCTCCCACTACCTCTCCTCCTCTTTCGATGAAAGGAGTGAATATGCAGGGAACTGACATGATTAGCAGCGTCATATCCTCATGATGGATGGCGCCTGCTCCATTATTAATATAGTAAAAGCACCAACTGCCAGGTAAGAGCAATGTCAGCATCCACAATATAACGCGGTGTGCCCGCAGATAATGGTGAGCACTTACTTTTTATCTATGATATGCATGGGCTTCAGGCCGAGGAAGAGGTTGGGGAGGAGGAGGAGGAGGAGGAGGTGGTGATGGTGGTGGGGGTACACGGCTGAAAAGGGGCACCATGACTAGGCTTTCAGTTTTGCTAATTCCTGGTGATGTTGGGACACTGCAAAGCAAACTGTAACTTAAAACAAGTGTGAAACAACTGCATTCTTTTTGTCAATGCCTCTTCATGACAGGCTGATAACATCAATCCGAAGATTAATTTAAATAGGAAGATTATATGGCACAATGTGGCAAAATATAGTACCCATAATACTGCCACATATGAAGACATAAAGTGTCTTAAAGTCTGCAATAAAGTTCATTGAGACCTTAATTAATAATATAAAGTGTTGTATGGACATACTTTATAGTTGACATTTTATCTCTTGCAGTATTATTCAATGAGATGGAGCGTAATTTATAGTTTTGCTGTGACATTTGTAAGCTGCTTAAAACAGAAATATAGTCAGAAATAGTTTCAGGTCATTCGGTTATATTGTTCTATGTTCAAGAAGAAGATATATAAACTTTATATGTTGAGAATTTTCAGGACTGGAACTGGAAATGTGGCCTTTTTCTGTGGCCAGACAAACGTGGACGTGGGGGTTGCAGCAGTGCGTCTCCATGAAGATGTTTGCACACGACCCTAATGAACTAATGTGCACTCTATAGGTGGTTCCTGTCCATCCTCCCTTTTTGGACTTTTTTAGACTTTGATTAGAAACCTATTTGTGATACGTCAAAAACACATTTCTCTGGGAGCGTAATTAATAATGCAGTTTTGTTTCAATGGAACTAGAGGAGACCAGGCTGAGGAGCTAAACAATGCATAAAAATAACCGGATTTGTCTGCTAAATATTTTACACTTCAGTCAGCCGTGCGGAGATCGGCTACACAGAACGCAGCCATGCTAGACTGTTGACGTCAGCATGTATGTCATATCTTTCTGTAGCCCATCCATTCCTGCTGAAACCGATAGTGAGTGTGGTACAGGCTTATGAGGAGAAAGATGATGGAGACTGTCTGAAAGAGAGGAAAGGAATCAAACTGGGAGAAATAAAAGGGGGCAGACTTAAAGAGCAAGGGGCAGGACAAAAACATAGAAAAGGAGAGAGAGACAGGGAAGGAAAGACCAGACAGACAGAGTGAGTTGTGTCAAATGGATAAATGTCAGCGGGAGCTTCATCGTCTGTCTGATGTGAGCTCTCCCTCCCAAAAATGCCATGTGTGAATCGCGTAGCCGGGGCCCTCGGCCAGCCTTTCCCTGTACTGTAATGAGATTATAGACCTCTACAGCACTCTGTGTGTGTGTGTGTGTGTGTGTGTGTGTGTGTGTGTGTGTGAGAGAGAGAGAGACAGAGAGAATACTATTAAGCCAGCGTGGAAGTGTAGAATTCCGATGGCTTACATGGGGCGAGCGAATAAGCGGCATTACTCACACCACCAAACAAGACGCATCGAGGAAGATTTGGCTACTTATCTATCATTCCACACACACGCACACGCACACACACGGTGGACTTGTGTTCACCCCTCTTTTACTGACAGCACACGGGTGCTGCGTAAATAGAAGTGCAGCGGCTGATCTTGATCAATGTGGGTCAGTGTAAGAAGCCTCCAGCCTGATGAACACTCCATATGACTTTCAACCTCAGTGAACGGCTTGTGAGGAAGTCTCTGTTGTGTTACCATGACATTCAAAATATAGAATGAACAAACTAAATCTTTATTATTTATAGTTCAAACCAATAATACAGTCTGCAGGAACACTGCAAAACAGCATTATGGAGATAAATATCAGCACGTATGATAAGTTTAAATTCATTATCAAAGCATAGAGTCTCTATACACTCTATACATTTCCCCTACAGTCTAATGCCCCATCCTGCATCTCATTATGATTCCACATTTACACAGTGGAACAATATAGCAGCCTATTAATACTGTTTCCAGCTCCTGTTTGTGAGCACATGATGTTTACACCACGGCTTCTCCTCTCAGACTAGCCTTTCAGACCTTCTTCCAAATCTAATATACCCATCCATAAATAGCTCACCTATCGAGCCCATATTCGACTTGAGTGACGTGGCTCCGGGTCCAATCCCGCCCGCTGAATCTGCCTAACCCCGCCCCTCCACGCTCCGCCGCGGCTCCGACGAATGCTCCACCGCCCCTTCGCCTTAAATGGACAGGCAGAGGAGTTGATTGACGAACCGAACAACTCCCCTTCGTTTAGAAGCCCCTCCCCTCCTTTGGCTCCCTATCAGTGTCTAGTTTGGCAACACGGATACGCATGGAGCCTCCATCACCCCCTGTCTCTTTTACGCACCGAGTCCGATTATGCGCGCAGGTACAGGGGCCCTAATCGCCACATCTCGAGACGCCGCACTGAGCAATTAATCTCCTCTCATGGACTAATATGAAAGAAGTGGATGCAGAGGTCTGACACAGCCAAGGCAGGAGGCATATTTCTTGTGCATCGTTCTTGTTTTCCATCACCGAGCGTCAGCATGGATGTCTTAGCGAACCACAGTATCTTTCAGGAACTTCAGCTCGTCCACGACACCGGCTACTTCTCCGCCATGCCGTCGCTGGAGGAAAACTGGCAGCAGGTATGTCTCAACTTTCATCCTCATCGCGGAGCTCGAACCGCGCAGTGCGCTCGCCGGTGGGTTTGCATGCGCTCGGGACGCAGGCGTCAACTTTCTCTCTCCCCCCCCCCCCCCCCCCCCCCTCCCTCCATCAAAAAAAAAAGCGTGAAATGTGTGTAGTTCAGAGGAAATGCTCTCCATCACTCACACAGCTGACAATTGTCCCAGAGATGGCAAAGTGGATAAGATGCGAACGCACGCGGGCGCGTAATAAAGCTGTCAAATGCGATTTGGGAAAATTGTAGATCCGAATCCCATAACAGGGAGCGAATTGGTCGTGAATAATACATCTGCATCCCTCAGATTACTGAGTTGTGACCCCCCCCCCCTGCATGGAGAGAAGTCCCCTCGCGTATTCATAATAGATACCCTAACATGTCTGGCTTTGTTCCCTCTTTAAATGCAGTGGTGGAAAAATGTGCGAGGGCAGTGCAGGAAAAAGAATAACTGTCATCTGCGCGTCGCACATTTTTGACCCCCTCACACACTTCCTCCATCCAAGTAAAGTGAATGGATGTGGAGAGATAAGCACGCGGCTGCACGCTGCCACATGGTGATGGATGCGTGGGGAGACGCACTGGCACGCACTGACCATTACTGGTCCTCACACATCATATCACACGGATCTGTTCTGTTGATGTCAGCCCAGATGTGTTTTATTATACCCGTGTGTGTCATGTGACTGATTTCCTGGTGTAAAATTGCTTAAAATATCTACTTTTTAAACAGCCAATATGTCTTTCTCAGCCTGTTTCCCATTTATTTGTTACACAAAACTCAATTTAGCTGCACCTTTCATGCATATGTGCACCGTCTTTTACCAAAGAACCCCTTCATTTTCCATATAAGTCAAAATAAGGGCCATGCATCCGTCGGCCCACCTGCATTGCTGCTGCTGCTGGTGATGATGCTTTCCATGCTGCACTCGACTGACCGAGCAAAGGAAAAAAATAAATCATTGCGTGGAAATTTGATGCTGGTATTGTTCAGGCAATAGGAGCTTCAGCCCCCCCCCCCCCCACACACACACACACACACACTTCTCTGCTCCATGCGTGAGAGGGGAGGATGGAGGGAGGGAGAGGGAGAAACCGGTGCGTGACCGCGGATCCATTCGTTGTGGCCAAGCAGTCTAATTGGCATCCTACTGTTACCCACCGACGCATCTTTTCATAACAAGTCTCCAACTCCCAGCTTCACTGTCAGATGGTTTTTAAATTGCACGGGCCTGCGTCTACCATATGTGCAGCGCATGTCTCTCCCCGTTTCTCACCCACAGCCACGCATATCAAAATCCATATAATGCAAATGGGAGAGAGAGCCAGCTGTGTGTATAGGCAAAAGGCTGGGAGAGCTCTTCTCTGTGGAGGCTGGAGATGCCTCTCACTGGGATGTCTGCAGCTTCTTCTCCCCGAGACAACGTCCATTTTGGAATTAAAGATCATCAAGTCTCTTAATAAATGTAGAGAATGTACTTTTTTTTAACCAAGCAGATATCTGCTCTCATTCAGCTTTTGTCTGGTGTGGGACGATGCCATTTTTAAATGGACAGGTATCTGATTTTAGAGGTACAACTCTTCTATTGAACCTGGCTTTGGTCTACAGGACACACAGACTTTTAAAATATGAAATGTCACAGGTTGCTTTCCTGATCGCATCTGCAGATCTGCATCACCTGAGATGGAAGCCGACACGCTTCTTGCACCTTTAGCCACTTTTGATGCTTAAAAAGTTCACATCCAGTTTCATTTTCACAGCATAAATGTTTTTTTTTTTTTTACCATGCTGTTACCAAGCTTAATTAAAGAAAGAAAACACGAAGAAGGAGGAAATATATCACTTATATCACTTATACAGTCTCTCCAATTTGTAGACTTTTACTGAAAGCTGTGTCCCCTAACGAATCATTGGAGTGAATATCAAAGTTCTTGGAAAACAACCCTTATTTGGAATAAGAAGAGTGTATTGTGTCCTTGTGAGCACAAGGATTATTATGACTTGCCCCCCCTCCCCCCCCCCCACACAGCACAGAGATGTTCTGAAGACGCCACCGAGCCCTCCTGAATACACGAATTATGAGCTGTGGCTCGCCTTAAAAGCTCTGCCTCCGAACGAGACCCGCGCTCGGAGCAATCCCCCCTCTGTGTTCCAGGCACAATTTAGAATCTGATGCTTTTATGGGGCGTGATGGTGAGATAGGAGGCCGTTGTAGTCGGACCCTAAATGGCTCCCTGAGACGCCATGGCAAGAATGATGACTGTGTCCCCTGTTGGTGTCTGCGAGGCATGATTCAGGCGGTTATAGGGGGATGGGGAGCAGAAAAGGAGGAAAGTGTTTTGGAGGTCTGCAGATGGTACATCTGAGGCTGCTATTTGTTCCATTATTGAACTAAATAGTGCCAAACTGAACTGTGCTGTCTCGCTTCCAAATCCCAGTACAGTTGGTTGTTCAGAGGGAACAAACAGCCGGGCAGAGCTGGATTTGGAACAAGCATGGCTGGTCATAATTTACTCTTCATGTGGAACCCAGTTTCCCTAAAAGCGAAGTGTACACGTGTAATTTTGCGTCTTTATACCGACATGAATTGCTGTCTGTCTTGGCTGCTGTTTCCAGTGCTTTGTTGTGCTATTTTGTAAACTGGCATGCGCGGCGATGAAGCCTCACTTAGCTTCACTGTTAAACATTTATCAGCATCTTCTGAGCAGATGCCAAAATGTAAAGACTAAACATCGGGATTCGAGGATCTGTGTCCTCATCCACAGCACTTGACCCTGATGGATAGGATGTAACGGGACACCACAAATGGCTGTCTGTCATTGACCTCAGCACACACGCCATACCATCCAACACATATATTATTCCTCAGGGGCTCAACAGAAACACACACACACACGTACACACATGTAGACTGAGTGTCTGATGCCTACCAAAGCGAAACGTCTGTACGTAGCTGCGCGGTGCATTATGGGCTTCTATATGTGGATCCCGGACAAATTTCACATGGCTTCGGCACTTCTAAATGTGGAAGGAGCAGCGGGGCGCTCCGGCGCGACCTCCATATGCAAGGCAGCGTGCTCAGATGCATCCACTTACACCTCATGCCCGCGACTCCACAACACGCACAGCAGCAGCAGCAGCACCGTCTGTGTGTGAGGGGGGTGGGGGGGGGGGCGAATGTAGAGGTGGAGGAAGTTGCAGAGCACGCACATTCTCCCCGCTGCAGGGTTTCGCATTTCACAGTCGGGTGGGCTCGAAACCCCCCCCCCCCCCCCCCCCCAGGAGGGACAAAACACACTCGGAAAGACAGTCGGAGAAGAGGATACAGGCACAATGGACACCACTAGGGAACGGGACGGAGAAGTAGGGATGCACATAGATGGAGTTATTTGGTTTTAGGCCTCTGAAGGAAAAGTCGGGCCGTTAAAGCTGCTGTCCGGGTCAGAGGGACAGCACGGCGACCCCTCCTGTTGGCCTCCAGAGCGATGAGGATGGGAAGTAAGCAAGAGGAGTAAGAAGAAGCCACAAAAGAGAACTGTGAATGTCCATACGCATCCGTACCGGCGCCGTGTGCACGCGCACGTACGTGCACGCGGCATGCGTGCGTGTCTCAGTGTGTTATGTAATCCTCAGTAGGCCACATCTGCTTTCTCACACACAGCAGACTTGCTGGGGAGCGCAGCCAACCGCCCCCCCCCCCCTCCTTCCTGTCTTCGTCCTCCTCCGTGCCTTGTTCCTCCATTCTCTCTTTTTTTTCCTCTTATAGAATTAGCACAGTATGGATTTTTGATCTCTGCAGGGCTGTTGTGTAAGCTCAGGACTTGTGTCTACCCCCCCCCCCCCCCCACGCCGTACGTCTGCCGGGTAACAATGTCCCCCCAAGTCACTCCTCTCTTGAGTGAACGAGAATCAACGAGTTCAGGCGTCTGAGTCGTGTATCAAGCTAAACCAACCGGTGAAAGCACACGCCCCGTCTCTTCCCTGTGACCTTTCACTCGCTGCTGTTTGGTGTAATTTTATGCAAATTGAAATTAAATCAATCCTGTAAGGGGCACAGCTCTGTATTCTGCGAGCAGGAGGAGGAAGGACAAACTGGGACTTAATCTTATTTGTCTCAAAAGAGCTCATGGTGGTGTCGTCGTTCCGCACCCGTGGCTTTATTAAAATGTCACATCAACTGTAAGTATGAGATGTGGGGTTCCCGGAATCAAGTTTGGACCCTCTCCAAAGAAAAATTTTGTTAATTCCCTTTTAGTTTAACTGACGTGTGGTCCCGTTTGCACAAAAGCCTGCCGATGTGATGGAAGGTTGACAAGTCACGTTGCGGTATCACAGCAGAGTCGCTCCTAATAGCTATTCATGTTACACACAACAACCTTTTATAGCTGCACTTAATTTCCAGACATCCTCAAAGTATTCAGACGAGTCCGCGCTGCCTCATGACGCTCACGTGTCGAATATGAAATTGATTCCTCGCAGCGTTGCTTTGCTCGCCTCTAACCCGGTAACAGTCAGAAGATCTTGAAGACGGATGCCACGCAGAATCTATTTGACATGGCCCCTGCCCGCGACGCACCGAGGCATGAAAGGAAAGCCTTTGTGCGCCATGCGGCATCTCCGCTGGATGCTTTCTAAGTGTTTTGCAGCCACGAGGTTATTACTCAATGCATCGATTTGAGGAGAGGATTGCACGTCTGTTGACGAGGAAAGGGAGGAGAGACTGTAATAAAAGAGCTATGAGTTCATCTAATTAGTATAAACAGATAAATGAGCTGCAACAGCGAAAAACCCAATTTGGCTCCTGAGCAGCAGCAGTTATGTTAACAAGACAGTGCTCGCTGTTCTCCCGTTGCTACTGACACTATTTTGTTTTTGCTTTTGCATGAATTGGGTTTGCTGTTTTACCTTTAGTTTAGTCTCCAGAGACTGGAACATCCCGGTTTTGCCCACGCGCAGGTGCACAGGTCTGTGTGTATTTTGTGTGTGTTGTGTAACGAGATATGCCGGCGACCCCCTGACCCAGTAACATCCATTCATGCCATAAGAGCGCTTACTGAACTCCGCCACCTCTGTCTCATCACTCAGACGGCTGAGAGGCGATTGCCGGTGATGGGTGCCTTCCACTGCTTTATGGGCGTTGATGAAAAGGTTGGTGGCGCTGATGAAAGAGAGGACGCGGAGGAAGCATTCATTTGTCTGATGCTCTGGCGACTGGTCCGTCAGAGGGAGAGGGAGAGGGGTGACAGGCAGAGGAGGTGGTGTAGAAGGGAAAAAAAGGCAGCAAAGGGGGAGGCGAGAGGAGAGGAGGGGAGGGTGGTGAACAAGCACATCTTTATGTATGGCTTCCGTCTGCAAAGCGCTCTGCCACCCCCAGGTTTGATTAACAGTGAGGAGAGGAGCCAGTCATTTTTTTTCGCCTCACACCAGCACACATGGCTTGGCAATGACTTTCACATCATTTGAGGCGAAATCGGGAAGCCGTTACAGCACCTTACAGTGATCCGACATGCTTCGCCGCTGCCATCCGGCTTGGCAACCGCAGGCTGAAAACAGAAAGGGAGAGAAGAGTCTCAGGCATTCGTTTTAAGCTCTGGAATCACCACGGACTCTCTTTTCTCTCTCTCTCTCTCTCTCTCTCTCTCTCTCTCTCTCTCTCTCTCTCTCTCTCTCTCTCTCTCTCTCTCTCTCTCTCTCTCTCTCTCTCTCTCTCTCTCTCTCATGACTCTCTCTTTCTCAAATTCTGAGAAGACAAAGTCTCAGCTGACTTGTTTGATTTGCCCTGCTCTGACCCCTATTTAGAGTCAGCCTCTCTGCAAAAAAAAAAAATAAAAAAAAAAGACGTTGAACTCAAAATTTGTGTCACAAATAAACGGCACCAGGCTGCTGGTGGAGTCGTTGCATCAAAGGTATTTGCATCCATCACAGCGGACCAAATGGAGCCTTGCATTTGGGAGGAAGTGTGTATTATGTGTCCGTGGACAGAGACTCATTGTGAGAACGTTGTGCCTGGATGAATCTAGTCTGCAGTCACAAAGTCCAGACGGAGAAACCAACACGTTTGACTTTTTAATCATGTGAGGGGACAGGGCGCAGTGATTTCCTGTTAATGTGCGGCCTATAAAGATTTAAACTTGATGTCATCAGCTATGAGCTTCCTTTGATGCCTAAGTATCTGATGATGAGAGCATGTGCTCTGATTTGACCTGCTAGCCGGGTCTGAAGGGTCTGTTTTTCACGGGCCTCATCAGAGACCCGTTAGAGGGAAACAATAAGATTACTCATTGTTGCCGACGTTGCAGCCAAGCTGTCGGCATTGCTCGTTGTAATGGCTGAATGCCATCAGGGTGACACTTCAGTGATACATTTTAAATGAAATAATTGCCATGAATCAACGCCTTAAGGATGCGAGGGCTTCGAGTGATAGTCGGTCGCTGTGGTTACCCCCTCCCTATCGTCCCACTTGGACCGCAGTGTGTTTAATCTGCCTGCTCACATATTTGAACATCCATTTGCTTTGATAATAGCCACAAATTCACACCACGCCCAGGCATGTTATAGCCATCCCTGGCTGTGACATACCAGGCGTTACATCCCATCTTACTGCCTACCTGTTGCTAGGCAGCATTGGCAAGCAGGAAGACCAGCTTTGGCCTGTTTGTTTGTTTAGCTGTCATTCTGGGAGGCTAATCCCTCCCCGAGGGACTCGAAGCCATCCAGAAACCGGAGATCTAGCCATGTGGACCACCTCTCTCCAAAAACTGAGTGGGAGGAAGGGGGGGGGGGGCAAAAGGGACGGAAGGTGGAGAGAGAGAGACAAGGGCAATTTGCCCTGAGTAAACACCGCTGCTTGTTGTTGTCATCCGAAGCCCAGTCATCAATCACGGCCCTAAGCTCTTGGTGGTGACAGCCGCAAGGACGCCGGCACGCTCTGGAACCGGTTGGATAGTTTATAATGCAAGACAGTCATTGGCGAAGATCACAGCTGAGTCGCCAACGCAGGGCCTCGTTGACCTTTAGGAGCGTGAGCTTCGGTTCCATTGGGAGTCCAGCAAAAGACGCAACAATGCCTGTCGTCGGCTTTGAGGAGAGATTTGACTTTTAGCTGTATTATGTAAGCAAAGCTTGTCTCTCTAAGTGTCAGTCCTGTGTGTGTGTGTGCGCGCGTGCTTTGCATGCCTGACCCAACTCTGGGTCGCTGCGGTCGTCCGACATGCAAAGCCAGTGGTGTTTTTCCACCTGCTGTGGCTCGCCGCTCCAAAAGCTGTCGGTCTGGTGTCAGCATCTCCCTCCGTCCGGCTGTCTGTTCTCCAAAGATCCTTCCTCATCATCACTCTTTTCCTGCGTTCAATCTCTGAGTTTCTGTCTCCTCCTTTTCTTTTTTTCTTATCTTATAAAAACAAGCTTTAATCTGGATCTTACCCAGAGGTCAGGACTCGGATAAAGGATGTTTTCTATTGTCAGCAGCTGATGCTCAATTCACTGGAAGATTAAACTGGGTCCCAAATTACCCTAAAGACACTGGTATCTCCAGCCAACTGGGTACATCATGTCGTTTCAGTCATTCCAAACCCCTGCAGGGCTGAGTTGTCTGAATATGATACGACTTGTATCCTCAAAACCAGGCAGATTCAGCTTGAATTGGGATTAGCCTATATGTCAAAGCCTGAAAGCACAATTTTTCACGTGGAAAAAATATTAGTTTGACATGCAGCCTTGAAAAAAAAAAAAGGCTGTATAAGTGTCAAAGTAGAGGGACTGAGAGGGTGAGACGATTTTGCACCCTGCTTAACTCCTCGAACGGCCCGGGAAGTGCCCTTCTGTGATTTAATGAGACCAGCGGGAAGAGCCATTCATCAGCGTGACAGCGTACCTCTGTTTCCCATTGTTCTGTTCTGGTATGTGAGGAGAGCAGTGTGTGTTTTAGCCCTAATGATGGGCTGGCAACCCTTTGATTAGATGAATCTCCCGGTGCTAATTAAGATTTGGGCTGCCAAAAGACATGTGTGTTTAAGCCTGCCTCCATCTATCTCTCCCTGCATGTACAGTACTTTGCACGTGGTTGTGTGTGGGAAGTTAACAGGATGTGCTTTACAGCATATTTTGGCGTAATCTTGTGGGCTGACATGAGCGCAGGTCCTTGCACAAAGAGAATTCATTCTCTGGAGGTAAAAGATGGTCATCTGTGCGTAAAATATCCTCGTCATGTCTTTTAAAAACAAAAAGAACTAGCAAGTAAAAAGCAGTTAAAATGCAGAATTGCAAATATTTCAATTTATTTGCCAAATAAATTATAGAAATAACCTTTCATTGATGGACACGAATGACTTGACAGGCAGATTTCTTTGCTTGTGGCTGCATCATCTCAAAGCGGAGCGATAACTTCTATTATTCAATGCTAAATCAATAAAAAAACAAACTATCCACATGGGGATCTGTGATACAAACACCAGTTTATGACTTAAAAACATTTAAGAGCCCCTGCTGTAAATGTCCCCCCCCCCCCGATCTTTTCAACTAAACTGATGGTGTCACATTAATGTTTCACTCCTCCCTCGTGCGTATTTTCAGGAAAGATAATTTGATAACTTATGCTAACAAGAACGAAGGCATCCCCCGTCCCCCCCCCTTTCTCTCGACCCTCCCCTCCTCAAATCACTCCCCGCTTGTCTCTGCTAGCGCTTGTGTGGCTAGACAGCCCGTCCTCCTGCTCTCCGCTTTACTGCTACGTGTTATTCGGTCTTTTGCCCCAGATATTATTTCATTGTAAAATGATGCCAATTAGTAAAGCCAGTCGCCGGTGGCTGTGGTCTGGCTCCGTCTTCGCTCCGGCGGGGAAAGATATTTGGGTCGGCAGCTATTTTCAGCCTGTGATGTTGCCAGGAATACTTCAGGGAGCAGCCACTGTTTTATAAGAGAGCACATCAATAATTTTCATTGGTGTATGTGTGTGTGTATAAGCGAGACAGGGAGAAAGAGAGCACTTCACAGGCAGTGAGTTTATTGGGTTTATGTGTGTGTGCGTGCATCAGAAAGTGAAGTGTTTTCTCCTGAATATTCAGCAGAGCAGCTGTACGTGTGTGTTTGTCACGTGCACACAAACACATGCACTTGTTTCTTGTGTGCCGCATGTTTCACTGTAACTGTCACGACCTCCCATTAACTTGACACACATTAATTCGCCAGCCTTTAACCTTTAACCCCCAAATCTTAACGCAGCTCTTACTCCGGGCTTTAGCCTTCGCCCTGCAATCACCAGCTGAACGCTCTACTTGTGGGGCAGCCGTCAAAGCGCACACACGCACACGCCAACACACATAGAGCTAAAGGCCAAAGTCAATGAGTTCCTAACACCTTTCTCAGCGCATCTAACCGCTCTCCGCCCCTCTCCGCTGAGCCGGCGTGCATTGTCAGGATGAAATTGGGGTGAAAAGTCCTCGCACTCCGCTTGCGCTTTCCCGCTGAAAAGCCATGCTGCTCGGCACAGAGGGGTGAACAGGTTCAGCCTGCCGCGCTGCCTCCGCCCATCCTCGTCCAACCTAAACTCTCTCTCTCTGTCTCTCTCTGTCTCTATCCTCTATCTCCTGGAGGAGAGCCCACAGCAGTGGCGGTGGCGACGTCTTTCAATATTTTAAGCGGCTTGGGCTAATCTTTGTCGCTCAGGTTTGTTTTGAAAGCACTGCCGCGGGAATAAAGACGGAGCGACAGCGCCCCACCCCCTGTTTGCACGGCCTCGGATACACATAAAGTCACCGGGATGTACACGTTCTTGCGTAACTGCACAGTCCCCCCCCACCACCCCCACGTAAACACACACCAGCACGTCTGCGACCCTGAGCTAATCCACCTTGGCCTTGCTAGACTGTGCCACTGACCTGCTTTCGCTGCTCTTTTTCTTTGCCGCTTGATCGCAACACCCCCCCCCCCCCCCCCCCCCCCCTGCTTCTTAGCTAACCCTGAGTTTTGATGCTGTAATGAGGGACAAAGCCTGAAACGGTGGCTAAGTGTTACACAGCACTTGCATGGCAAAAGCGGGGTAAACACAGGCCAGACGACTTCCTATTTAGCCGCAGAGAAGCGCGTAAGAATGAACTATGTTGGCTCTTATCAGTGCGGGCACGGCGCCACAGTTGCACTTAGCGGCTTGTGGATGTGATTGGGGTACCGAGCGGCCCTCTCCGACTGGCACACTATGAGGAGGAAGAAGAGTTTTTCCGCTTCACTGTTCCCTTTATCTCCCCCCCTCTGTTATTCTCGGCCCTCCTCCCCTCTCTCTCTCTCTCGCTCTCTTTCTCTTTCGCTGCTCGCCGCTCTTTTGTCTCTCCTTGCCTTTTTCCAGCCAAGGCCCCATTCTCTCGCCCCGTCATTGTGTGGGGTAATGAAGATTAGCCAGCCTGCCACACACAATGGGGTCCCCACATCCGGAGCGCCGACTCCCCAAATCCTGCCGCAAGCTGCTAACCCCGGTGTAAAACCACTGTTGTCGCCGACCCCCCTCCTAACCATGCACCCACACGCATGCACACATACAGACATTGAGGTTGGTTCACAAACATGTCCACTTTGCCGTGCTGAAAGCAAATGGCTAAAATGTCCCCTGATTAGATTAGGACGGTTTTGACAGCTGAGAGGGAGCGCTTGGCGACTCATGTGCCGATAAACAGCAGCTCACCCAAATCCAGTTAAAGTGAGACAGAGTTCCCCTCCCCAGCGAGTGCAACACGGCTCCACTCGTTGGGATTATACCCCCACCCTTTCCTCCTCCCCGTCCTCCTTGCCCTGCCATCCTCCTCTCCATCATTCATGGTATTCAGTCTCGAGATGCTTCTTCGCCAAAACTCCTCTGTTCTCTCCTCTTCCCTCCTCTATCCTATTTCACCCTCACCTCTCCGGTCCTCGACTTAATACCAGAACAAAGAGGCTTTCCACACTTTGTCACAAGCCATTTAGGTGGAGCAGCAGAGGTCTTTATAGTGCACTTGTTGTATCCAGAGCCTAATAATGTCGCCAGATCCTCACAAATCTGTTTACTTGTCGAGCCACGTTCAGCAGGATACACGCGTTGCTTTGTCTGTGTGGAGAGATAAATTATTCAGACGTGACAGCAGGAGAGAAAAAGCAGCATGTCCGCTCATTTGGGAAGCCAATGACTCGCAACCATTTCTTTGAACATCATTTTACAGCGGGGCTCTTCATATTGGCGTCCATGTTGTTTAATGGGAATACAGAGAGGAGGTCCCTTGCGTCTGGGATGATGCGGATGTGTGGTTTGTGTTGTGGAGCAAGCGGTTGGGAAAACATCTCTCTGCTCCATTAAGCAGAGGTCACAGGTTTTTTTTTTGCACTCTGAGTGCTCCATCATTGTGGCTTTCCTGCTAGATGAAAGGTGCTTTGATGATTTTCCCATCATGCGCCAACACACGTACATGTGCGCGTCGCGAACCTCCAGCAGCTGAGGGCTTAGCGGGGAGGCGTCTTGCCTTCGAAATGAGCAAAACTGATCCTCATGCTGCTCTGCAAAAGAAACAATCGCAGGTTCAATTCCCATGTCCAGGAGCGACGCGCTAAAGACTGAACCTAAGCGCGTTAAAATGTAAATCCAAGCATTTAGCCCAACATAACACAATTGAAAACTGCTGCCTGAGAAGCATTTCAAGTGTCTATTAGCGCATCCGTCCAAACAAAAATTGACTGTGTGCAAAGGAGGTGTCAGGTTTACAACCATATGTGCATTATTCCCTCAAACTCCGTCAGCAAATTGTGATTTAACAACTGGCAGTGTCTGTTATCAGCCCGGAGCCTGCGCTGTGTAAAACCGCCTCAAGGTGCTGCGTTGCCAGGCTTTGACGGAGAGGCTGACGGCGGCCCTGATTATTGCTGCGAGGCTAATGTCGCCTGATAAGGCCGTGTGTGTAATTAAGCTGTTTCCGTGCCGCGTTATCTGGAGCTAGGTGAGGCTCGGCTGGCTGGAGAGATGGAGCTGTTAGTCAGTGTGGAGGAGGACTCCTGCCTCCTGTCTGCGCCGTTGCAGACTTCATATCTCTCCCTCTCCCCCCCCCCTCTAATCTGCAAAGTAGCTTTTTTGCTTATGCACCTGTAGAAGACGCCGTGGCTTCACCCTTCAGCCCTCACACTCCCTTCACTGTCCCCCATTCTTTTGCACAGCTCGCATAGAGGCCTCTTTAACCCGTCTGTCTCGCAGATAAATTGGCTCTGTCTCCCCCCCCCTCTGGCTCTGTCTCTTTGTGTCTCTGCTCCCTCAGTCTCTCCTTATGCTCTCGTCGCTGCGGAGCCCCATCGGGGCATCAGGAAGATCCCTCCGGCCAAACACTGCACCCCCTCTGCCGCGCTCTCCATTGAGAATAACAGGATGAAGAGAGAGCGCTCCGCTACTCCGCTACTCTGTTACCCGCCCCCCCCCACCCTCACCTCCTCCTAGCCCCGTAGGCAGCTTCCCCGCTCGGCTGGGATCCACCGATGATGCCATGCTGCTCTCCGAGGAGTCTGAAATCTGGTGGCTCTTGCACGGGAAGGAGCAAAAACCCCGAAGGGCAGCTTAGCGGGGAGGGGGCTGCTTTTCTAAGATTTTGTGTGGGTGAGGGTGGGTGGGGTGGTTCTGTGTAAGTATTGCTCAGTGAAGCTATAGATTACCGTCACGGCCACCGCTGATGAGCTCCCGCGCGGTATCATTCCGTATCGATTAGGCACTGCGACGCAAACACACAAAGGCTGTTGGCGAGCTGGCCAGCGCCTCTGGCTACTGGTCATTTAGCTGTCACCTCAAAGTGATGGCTTGGCCCCGGCTCGCCAGATCAATGGGAGACACAGGCCCTATAACACACTATGGCAGGATGAGACACACACACGTGCACAGACGCACTCACACACTGTGTCTCCGGATTACGTGCCTGCGCAAACTTTTCTTTCGATAAAAGTGCCAAGCGTTTATTCTGAATTACAAACTGCAATAACAAAGACGGCTGTAAACACAGTCAGTTAAACAGGGAGTCGTAAAAATGAAATCAAGACAATAACAAAAAAAAGGAGAAGACAATTTGGTTACTCGGTTCATTGCAGGCCAGATTTTCCCATTGATGGGATTGTGGTGCAGCGTCACCTGAAGGGTGAAACTGATTCAATTCTCAAAAGGGGTTTTATTCAGAGCAGTGGTATTGCATCCACAACCTGTGAACCTGAATATTACTCACTTTTATACGACTAATCAAACCACGGCTGGATACAAACATGGCCGAACCAAATAATCAAAATGTCATGTTTGTGATGAGAAGGAATCGTTTTCCAATTTGTGTTAAAATGATGATGACAATTAAAAGCACATTCTGTGAAAAAGACTGTTTTGCAGACCCGGTCTCCCAACTCGTCAAAGGCCGATGCCTGGTCAGTGCCCCTCACCGTCTGACACCTCACCGAAAGCTGACGCTCCGTCCATGCAACGTCCAAAACTGACAGTGGGAATGTGTTGACAGCACAAATGTTTACGGCCTCAGAAGCCCACAATACAAATATGACATAAGAGAGAGTTCAAAGTATAAAAATATGCTCAACAACAAAACGCTCATTCACTTTCTTTATTGAGATTTTAAAGAGAAAACGCTTTCACTTATGCACAGGAAATATGCCAGCAGCCGGCTAGCTTAGCTTAGCATAATGAGTGGAAACAGGGGGAAATACATAGCCTCTATAATGAAAGTTGTGTAAGATCTATATTCTAAGCAGGAAAAAAAAAATCGAAATATTCCAGAATGATGGAGGCTGCAGGGAATCATCTTTGAAAAGATGCGACAGCACCCCCCCCCCCCCCTCCAAAACTCAGTGCATTCAACAATAGTGTTGCCTCACCCCCTCCAGCTCAGGGCCCCCCTCAAAGTCCTGCCCTTTTCAACCCTGCTAGCGTCAGCGCTGGATATTATTATTCATAGCACCTTGTCTCTATCACGGCATCTGTAAAAACTGAACATGATTATCCTAAAATTAATGAGCCATATCCACCCCATTACATTTATCTGTTTAGTGGTGTTTGGGGGCTTCCTTTGGGGCATTATGCATGCTCTTCTGTTCATATTTATAACCCAGGCTTTTTATTAGCGACCTAGCGGGGTGCTAACAGTTGGGAGGCAGCCCGCGCTTTGATGCTGATGGCAGGCGGCGCGGCGCAGGCCAAATGTGAAGGGAGGAGAGAGGATCAGCTGCCAGGCCAAGGGCCCCGTGGACGAGGGGAGGACAGGGTGAGGCAGAGAGGAGGAGAAGTGAGGAGAGGAGGAGGAGAGAGAGACTTTTATTTTTATAACTCAAGAGCCAGAGAACGAGAAGCAGAAGTTGGTGAATCGGGGCTGGTTCACAGCTCTCAGCCCGCTTGACTTTGTGAGAAGTGTGTCTTGTGATCAGCGAGTATTTGTCACACCTTCTGTATTTTAAGCCTCGCTAACGTCAGGTGTGTTCTGCATGTGTGACTCAGTGTGTGTGTGTGTGTGTGTGTGTGTGCAGAAAACAAAGTGCATCTGAAGATGGGTCCCTTTTTCCTCTGAGCATTTTAAGTTTAAATGTGCTTTTTACCCGAGTGAAAAGGAAAGTTGACGTAGAACTGTGCAGTGACCCCGACCCTATCCAGTACTGTTATATTCAATACAAATCCCCAAACTCTTCAAAAAGCTTGCATTCCTTTGACATTCTTGAAAGCTGACAGTGACTGAAGCCACAGCTGACAATCATCAAGGTAATTAGCGGAGCAATTAAGGGCTGCTGTGCTCAACTCATCGACCTGTCTTGGAAATGACATAAGTTATGGCAAGAAAACTAGAAGAAACGCCAATATGAGTCAACTATTTTAATAATTGTGTAATCACTTCACTTTGTAAAGAAAAATATTTGCCTGCTTGCACACAGCTCTGACGGGTATCGAAGCACTCTGTATCACTTTAAGGGTACTGGTTTCGATACCCAGTCCTCGTGGCCCCGCTCCCGGCGATGACTGTCTTGTCCTACGGAGATGCTTGACAACATGGAATCTGGCTCCAAGTCACCCCACCCAAGCGGGTTTGGAGGTGGAGGTGGGGCTGCTGGAGCATCCATTGGACTGTCTGAGTTTATCCTGGCACACGTGAAGGCATCATCCCGAAAGCCTTTGAGGAAACGGACGCTGGCTTTATGCGGAGCCAATTCATGTTGGCTCTCCAGATCGGCGTTTGTCCAAACAGAGCTTGGGCGAGCCATGAGCGCTCCTTTATCTCGTGCGATGCTTTTGGCTCTTGATTCCTTGCCTGCACACACACACACACACACACACACACACACACACACACACACACACACACACACACACACACACATTCACTATAGACCACGGGATCAGCCAAGAGAGTTTATGCTTGCGCGTAGGTGTTCGCACAAACACACACACAAGAGCCGCGTAATTACGCATAATTATGCTACTCACATATACGCGGGCGCTTGCAAAATTATGTGCGCACACACACACACACACACACACAAACTACCATAATCACATGCAGCCACATTAAGTGTGCGTACACCCACACTGCTCCGCACTGCACACACACAGGAGCCGCTGATCAACTGCGTGACCTTCTCTCTTACGATGTTAATGTCACCACCTGGGGGAGGAGGGTGGAGGAGGGGAGGGGGGAGGATGGAGTGATGGGAGAAAAGAAGGGGAGGGGGGGGAGATGGGTGCAAAGAAAGAGCGCCTCCCCCCTCCTCCCTCACCTGCAGCCTCTTCAGCACTCTTACCTTGTCAAACACTCCCTTCTGCATGCACACTCGCACACTTATAAGTACAGCATGCATCCGAGCACGGCCTCGGGTCGCAGCCTAACATTCGGTGTGCATGAACCCCTTTTCTGCGCGTGAGGCCTGTGGCTTGCCCGCCGACAGGATCCTGTTATGCCAAATGTCACACTTCCAAAAAAGGATTTACCCCCCACGGAGAAAACGGAGTCGACGCCTTCCTTCGCTCTTTCTACCAAGCCTCCTCTCTCCTCTCCTGCCTCCTTCACCTTGTCCCTCCACCACTCTCCTCCTCCTCCTCCCTCTTCTTCTTCACCTTCCACTCAGCCCCCCTCTCACTTATCCGTTTCTATCCTCTTTTCCGCTCCCTTGAACTATCTCTACCTCACACACACTCACCTTGGTCTGCAGTCCTCAGCGTTTTGCTGAATAAAGTCCCCTTTAACTGGCTGGTTTTAGCGGATAATTAGTCCTCACCTTGGGAGAGGAGGCGATGACAATGAGAAGAAAAGGGAGAGAGAAAAGGGTGATTTGGGGGAATTGATAGGGGGTGAGACTGAAGTAGAAGGATGAGTGAGAAAGGGAGCGATGTGGGCAGGTTGAGGGGTTGAAAGATAAAATTCTTGTATTTTTCTCAACGCCTTCGATATTTAATTGCGTTCTGAAATAAAGAATTCAATTCACGATTTACTGGCCTCAGCCATCAAGGAGACAGTAGAGACCTCTCGCATAGCGCATGAAAGAAGTTATTTTTTTTTGAAAGCCATCACAGTCAAAAACAACAAAAAAAGAAAGCTTGTAGGCGTGCAGTGGAGGACATTATCGTCACTTTCACGCTGTAGATGTGGTCTGGAGCAGCTTTTTAATTTGATATCTGGTATGCAAATACTGTGAACAGTCAAAAAACAACAAAAAATACAACAACTCCAAATCCCTTTTTGTTCCTGGAAGAAGACGACTTAGAGGAGAAATTACACTCCCTTGGCAACAGTCACCCCCCCCCCTCCAAAAAAGAAAGAAAAAAAAATGTGGCGGGTTTATTTTTAGAAGGTGCAAACAAGCAACGTGTGTGTGTGTGTGTGTGTGTGTGTGTGTGTGTGTGTGTGTGTAAATGTCTCTGATGTGTTCAGTCTGTACAACCCTATTCCTGATAATGGAAGGAGCTGCTCTGTGTGTCAGCGCCTATTTACACACAAATGAAGTGGCGAGTAGCGCGCGCCCAGTGGAGCTGCTAGCCTCCATCTCCAGCTGTCAAAATGTGTTAGTGGCTACAAGCGAAACACAACGATCCCTGGGATCAAACTGGCGCCGTCCATTCAAACAT
Source organism: Anarhichas minor (assembly GCF_050575085.1). Taxonomy (NCBI): domain Eukaryota; kingdom Metazoa; phylum Chordata; class Actinopteri; order Perciformes; family Anarhichadidae; genus Anarhichas; species Anarhichas minor. The sequence goes on from NW_027466464.1 coordinate 8,711,989, forward strand.
AATAGCTTCATCCATGGACACGGAGCGTCTTCTTTCCCTCGCCGGCCCTCCTCTTCGAACCTTGCCAGCTTGCTGTAAAGTAATAGACTTCTCGGGATGCCAGTTCACACAAATCGGGGATGTAGCCTTTTATTTGCCCTCCGAGGGGAGAGGTGTAATAGGGATGAAACAGACCATAACTACAGCTGAATAAATCTTCCTATCTTGGCTCAGTGGAAGCCGGTGCACACATGGCTTGTCAAAGCTCTATAAAATGTTGTTTGATAGGAGTTCTGTTCAGTTTAGGACTTCTCCTCCTGCTATCCGGGCGGCTCGCTTTCGTTCCGCGCTGCAGCGGGTTGCAATCAATCAGTGTGTAATCAGCCGTCTAGCTGGAGCTGCCAGGTAATCCTGGCTGTCTTGGTGGCTATCTGTGCATGCGCGCATGTGACAGCTGGCAGAGCTGCTAAGTTGCCTGTCTGTGGGTGAGTGGATGGCACCATGCAGATTCTCTCTCCGCACATCAGAGGATCTGGTGGCTGTTGAGATTGTCAAGTGGGATTTATGAGAGTGAGGAAGGGCATTTTCAGAGCTGATGCCCAAATGTGTCTAAAATAAGCCTTTCCTTTCCCCTTTTCTCTCCCGTAGACCTGCCTAGAATTGGAGCGTTATCTGCAGACGGAGCCCAAGCGTCTGTCAGAGCTCTTCGACAAAGACCTGGATGGCCTCCTGACTCCGGCCTACCTGAAGGAGGACGGCGATGAGGAGCTGACAGATGCCCTGCTCCCCAGCCTGCCCATCCTCCCGGAGCCCCTGAGCCCACCTCCACTCATCCTCTGCCCAACGCGGAAGAATTTCCCCTCCACCGGTGCAATGAAAAGAGACCTCAAACTCAAGGGCCAGGGGCTGGAAAACGTAGAAGTGATGGAAGGGGTCCACCAGGCCCAGCTGAGCGCCGTCACCTCCCTGACGCCCCCGTCGTCGCCGGAGCTGGGCCGGCACCTCGTCAAATCCAACCAGACACTGACGGCCTCGGCGGACGGGACGCTTACCCTGAAGCTGGTGGCCAGGAAGGTGGGGCTCAGCGCGGCGCGGCTGGTGGCGACGCACACACTCCCCGTCCGGATGAAGGACGAAGATGAGGGGGCGGCGTGTGTTATCGGAGTGGGGGAGCTGCCGGAGAACAAGAAGAGGATCCACCGCTGCCAGTTCAACGGCTGCAGGAAGGTGTACACCAAGAGCTCCCACCTCAAGGCCCATCAGAGGACACACACAGGTGAGAATTATTCACAACGTTTAGATTATAATCAACATTGTGCTATAACCGGAAGAAAAAAAGCAGCACTAGATGGAATATTGTGCAGCTATTTTGGGTTTGCAAGCACAATAAGAGTTCATCAACTCAATCAATAATTCTATTTTTTCAGTTTGCACAAGGGAGTGAAACGCACATTCCAATGTGTAATACTCATTAACTTCAAGATTGGTTCAATAAAACGATTTGGAATTGGCCACACAGCTCACACGCTCCTTAAGTGTAAATGTGTATGTTTTTATATGGGTAGGAGTTGAACAGAGACACAAGGTTGCACACTCTGTGTATAGTTTGTGAATATGAACACTTTAATTGGTGCACATTTCCGTATAATGTCCGTATGAGTGCCCCTATGAGACTTTCAGCCAGGCAGCTCTGAGGACGCCTCTCTTACCAGAGGTAGCCACTTGATACACCTGCGGGTAATAAAACTGATTGACACTCATTGTTGGCGACAAGACTGAAAAGACTCAATCCTGCAGCTAAATGGCTCTTGCACACTGACGGAGACACAGCCGGAGTGTGTTGCTGTGGTGTTTCCTTGAAGTCTCAGCCTCTCCGTCACACACGAATACTATGTGGGACAATTTGCTTCTGCTTAATTTCTTTGGTCTGTGAGGGGAAATAAACTGTTGGCACTTTTCTAAAACGCTGACATTTACATCTACCTACATCTATCTGTTTATGTGAGCACTACATTCATTCAGTCATTCATTTATTCACCCTTTCAGCCTGCCAGCCAAATCCCTGAATTCCTAGATAACCTGACTTGAGATAATTGAGGAAAATCTCCCTGCTTCACATTTTTGGAACAAGTACAAAATGCACATAAAGTGATAAGAAATGTAAAGAGAGGAAAAAAAAAAAACAGCCAAGTAAATCATAGAACAGGCTTAAAACCTGGCCGCCGTGTCGCCAGATAAAAATATCAGCATGTAAGATAAAAATGCGATGATTTCAGAGAAACCTCTCAAAGTACTTCTGTGCCAAACCAGGACGGGTCTTCCTAGTCAAGGTTCTTCTCAAGAATGAAGGGGGGGTAGGGTTCAGGAGCTATAACTCTCCCGCTCTTCCATCTCAATCCCAAACCACTCAGACCCCTGTCGGGGAGCTGTCCTCCGTGTGAGTAACTGCACAGTGATGGATGGATTGACCTGGATAGGCTGCCGTTTCCCCGCTTTATTTCAGGCCCTCCCCGTCCTCTATGCGTTCTGTACTGTAAGTCTAGGTCAGTGGTCCTTGGTCTGGGGTTGTCCGATTTCACAGGGGCAGCAATAGGGTCCAGGAAAATATGTGTCAAATGTAATGGTGTAGTATTATCTAAGTAGGCAGGGGATGAGGGATTCCGTCTGTGTGCTTATTCCGATAACGAAAGAAAAGGGAAACAATAATAGCCGTTTGCCGTTTTTTAACTAGCAGGGTTAGGGTTCAGCGCCCTTCTGCCTTCAGGTCTCGATCGCACCAAACACATCAGAGGTGTTTGTTTGAGTGTTTTCATTGGGAAGGTGAAGACAATGGAGTCTGGTGGAAATAATTGGGCTGCAATGGCTAAAGAGTGTAGGTCTGTACCCGTCCTCCTAAGAGAGGTGTTCAAGGGTATGAAATGCTTAGAATAACACATTCAATGTGTGGTGGACTGCCATCTGGATGCTAATATATAGCTGTTTTTAACGTGTTTCAACCCGTGGAGGTACAGCAGAGAGCGTCCATCATGCTAAATGAGGTTACAGGGACTGTTATTAAATTGTCTTGCTCCCCACCATCTAAACTTAAAGGTTGACGGATCACCAAAGAAGTCCAATTTAGAGGCCACACCACGGCTTGTTTACAAGCTGTGGCTCGCTCGTATCTTTCGGGGGGGTGGGAGGGTGTGAATATAAATAAATCCAACTTGTCAACGCCTATATGTCGGGAATGAAGAAAACACTCCGTATGTGTGATCACACCCTCGGTGGCGCATCACCACAGGTTTCGCCATCAGCACAACGGGCACAGACACGCGATCATTGATTTCTCCAGTGTGGCATGTCTGTGCTTGGACTCTATGCCAACTGGGCCAGCTCTGGGAGACCAGTGCCACTGATGCTGTCCAGTCACAATGCGCACACAAGCCAAGGGGGATGGACCAGAAGGCTGAAACAAGTGAATCAGAAATTTGCCGATCATCTGAAGCGTCCCATATTTGTCATAAGTCATTATATTGCACAAACTCAGTTTGTGACATGGTTTCCGTATTTATGTTACGTTGTTTATGTACGTATTTTATGCAGTTTTCTTTCTCTCTCTTTCCACCAAATTGTTTAGATATTAATATGTTTTAATGACACAATATTACATATAGCACCGTAAGGGGCTCAGTTTCTCGAGGAACCCCTGCTCCCCCCCCCCCCCCCCACCCGCGAGCTCATCCTTGTCACTGAAGGTGCTTTTTGTTAAAAGCAGCCACCCAAAGGCCATCTGTCTTGTTATTCCAACTAGGAAAGCAGAATGATGACGGGGGGGGAAATGTCGACATAAGATGCCACAAAGAAAGCGCAGAAGCTAAAGAAAAGGCAGGAGAAGGGGAGATAGTGACGTGGGGTGAAACAAAGAGGAGATGAAGACAGAAGACAGGAATGGGGGAGGTACAGTAGAGCGACCCTCTTCAGAAAGAGACAGCAGTGCCACAGGCTCCCCCATTCACTGAGCCATTATCCTGACAAGTTTAAAGATGTCATTACTCAAATCCTCTTCTTCTTAGTTGTTATTTCCATAAATTACCGACGGAGAAAAGGCTACGATTTAATCTGGAATTAGACGGGCTGAGTTGAAATGACAGTGCCCTGTAGAGCTTTTTGTGAATAGGCTTATGGCAGATAAGAGAATGGTACAATTAGATTTTGGGAAGGGTGAGGGAACGGGTAAAGCACTGTTGGGTTCTTCTGCTCTTCTCTCTCAGTCCGACTCTCTCTCTCTCTAGTTCTCTCCTTATATCAGTCTTCTCGTAACATCCCTCTGTATGTGCTTCTCTCTCACGCTCTTATTATATTGCTCTGCTCTTTGGCCTCTCTCGCTCTCTCTATTTTAGGACCGAGGCCAATGAGGAAAATATCAAACTGCGATATAATGTTCAGACATCCATTAAGGCCCTGTCTTTTATGTTTTCTTCTGCACAAATAATGTCAGATAAAATACAACTTTTAAGTACACTTGGCTGGTTTTCTCTACAAATGAACCAACTTCTCCCCCATTTACAAAGATGCTGTATTCTCCTAATGGGATACTTGACTTCACTCAGTCTTATTCAATTTGAATCATGACATTCACGAGTGCAATTAGAGTTTATTGATACATAGTTGATGGTAACAATGATGAAGCCTTCGTCTTTCAGCTCCAGTTCTCCATCATCTTCATGTCTCTCGCCCAACATTCTTTATTCCTGCATCAGCTAGCCCATCTATCACCCTTCTCTCTAAACCCGTTTCGCTCCTCCTCCCCCTTTCTCTCGTCTCTGATGCAGCGGTTCTGTAGTTGTGGGCAGGAGCCTTGAAAAGCGTTCTCCGAGAGCCTCTCTAATGACCTCTGAGACCCGCATGCCCTGCCTCAGCTCCAGCTAATGGAGGGAATGCAATTAACTTCAACACTGGCACCTGAGAGGCTGGAGTGAGTGAGTGTGTGCACGTGCGTGTGCGCGCGCACGTGTGTGTGTGTGTGTGTGAGAGAGAGAGCATTCGGAAGTAACAGATTACACATAATGGGATTACAGTGACTCAGGAAACACCCAGTTATCAGATTACAAGTGAGAAATATGTGATTGCTTATTTGATTACTAAAAAAGAAAAGAAAAACATTTTCAAGGGGAGAAAAGCATTGTGATTGTGCAACATCTTTGCCTGAAATGAGTGAGTGGTGTCAGCTGATGGGGATTTGATCAAATAACGCAGAATAAACAACAGCACTGTCCACAATCCTGATTCTTTAAAAATCAGAAGAAATAATCCACTTATAGGTTCATAATCTACATTATATGTTTTACAGGCAAAGTAATCCCAAAGTAACAGAGCATAATCAGATTATGTTGCTGAGTTGGGGCTAATCCGGTGGATTAGGTTGCTGATTGCCTTTTCAATCTGCCAATCAGTCGGACTCCATGTGAAACATTTAAAAACATTTTTTTGTGTGAGTGTGTGTGTGTGTGTGTGTGTGTGTGTGTGTGCACCTGCTCTACTTGCCTGTTTGCAGGAGGGCATCTTGAGGAGAGAGGAGGAAGGGGGGGGGGGGCTCTGTTGCTAGGCAACGGGGGGCAGCGTATCGTTGGAGGAGTCGGTAGCTGAGTGGTTATGTACCGCTGCAGGCTCTGGTCTGTTAGTGCCCACCCCCCCCCGATTCCCTTTCCTCCTCCTACACCACCACCACCACTACTACCACCACTACTACTACTACCAGCACCTCCCCCCCATCTTGCCCCGTACAGCTCTACGGTTATCGTCGCTAGGCAACTGCCTCCGTGCTCTGCCAGCGTGCTCAGTAATTGGCCGGTGGCATGGCGGCGTGCCGTTGCCAGATCCAGCCAGCTGCACCGACTACTGCCTCCTCATGTTTTCAGTGTACACCCCCCCCCCCCCCTCCACCTCCTCACACACCCACACATATACACCCCGCCCCCTCACTCCCGTTGCTAGGAAACACATTCAGGCATCCCTGCCTCTCGGGAATTTCATTGGCCAGAGCGGGATGGCCCAGACCTGCTGCTCTGTGTGTTTTTTGGGAAGTGAGGCAGTATGAAGGGATACGTGTTCACAATGTGGAAATGCATAGATGGCTCATTTCTGGGTCTCCAAACCAAAAGCACTTAAATTTTACTCCAGCAATGAGTTTACTGGGCAGTGTTTACCTGCCATCAACATATTATACCTGGAACAAATTCATTTTATACATCATAGTTGAGGTTTTTTGTGTCAAATTGATGCAAATGATACTAAAATGATGTAGTTAACGGTGTAAAAAAGTCAAAATGACTTACACGTGTTATCAATTTGTATTCATCACTGGTGTTTTTTGCCATTTCAAGATTGCCTCCTGGAGGACATTCTTTTCTCACTTATTCATTTAGTGCGTCATCTCGGATGCCACCTAATGCACCTCTGTTTCTCACCATCAAACCGTGCAAGATTCCTGTTAACAGGCAACATGGCTGCTCGCTCAGTATGTCTGATAGAAAGGGCTTGAGCAGGTCACGCGTTCATCTTTGCATTTTAGGACAAATTTGCCATGAAATTGCAGTCCATTCATACAGTATACATTATTGATTTTTTTTCACCTTCTGCCTCACGAACGAATCTGTGCACGACGGGTGAATTTCAGTCTCGCTCCTCTCAATCTTGACTGTCTCCACAAAGCAGTTGCTCCGTTGATTGTGTCCCTTTTCGCTAATCACGTTCAACAAATTAAGCCTGTTTTTGTGCCGAAGCCAGTCAAGCAGAGCCGGTCAGTGTGCCAGCGTGTCTGCGTTCAGCCACGCCGAGCCACCGGTCCAGATGGGATATGACTGATGCAGGTGACATCTTCGGAGCTGGACGCAGCTGGCAGATTGCGGGTTCCTTTGCCATTATGCCGTATGACCGGTCTAATTATCACCACCCCGCTCCCCTGCCGGCATATCTGCAGCCTCTTCTGCCTTAATCCACTTCTGCAGCACTTCCTCTCCTACTCCTCTTTTCCCTCCTGGTCTCATCTCACCTCCTCTTCTCACTCTCTCATCCACCTTGCCTCTAATCCCTCATCCTCTCCCTCTCCACTTCTTCATCCCGCTCCACTTCTCTCTACCCTCTACTCCTCTTCTGCGTGTTCAGCAAGACTGGAGACCAGTGGGAGCTTCTCCAGCTCACTGTTAAACATCGCCTTGCTCATTTTTCAGCCCCCCCAAAAAAAGGAGATATGGGATCTTTATCGGTTAAATAGAACGCAAACTCAAAAATATACAGGAAATAATCTTTTAAATAAGAATCTCTGCACGTATATTTAGCATAATGTATCAAACATCACTTTGAAGACAACTTATATTTGGATTCATGAGTCCACAACAGAACCACAGAGGGGTTTTTGCATGACAAATACGCGTGTGATTGGTGGATGAGCGATGAAACAGGTGTTCATGCATGGTTTTTTTTTTTTCACTCCCCCAGGTGAGAAGCCGTACAAGTGCTCGTGGGAGGGCTGCGAGTGGCGATTCGCCCGGAGCGACGAGCTGACGAGGCACTACCGCAAACACACCGGCGCTAAGCCTTTTAAGTGCAACCACTGTGACAGGTCTGTCAAAACACAACTCTTCCTTCTTTCCTTTTCCCTTGTATGTGTTTTCCAAGTGTCATTTGAAGTACTTCCACCTGCACAGCGGGTTGTTTTCCCGTTGTGATTTGTACACAGTTTGGTTTAGTAAAGCAGCGCTACAAGACGCTGGTAACACACCCAAATGTGTTTGGTACTGACCCAGTTTCAAAGTGTGCTGGCAGGATTACTAATGTGTGCTCCTCTGCAACTCGCGCCAGACTCAACCTGCTCAGTCGTTCAATGGGAATCCGAAGGTTGCTTATTCTGCTCTCTACCCACATTAGGCCCTGTGCAGCATATTAATAGTGCTCCTCCACACATCATGCTACATGGCCTTGATTTGGAGGCTGTAGAACCCATTATCACACATCACTGGTATAGAATATTAATTTGAAGGGGACTTATCATTTAAAAACTCACCTTTTCAGTGCTTGTGCGAAGAGAAATGTATTTTTTGGGGATTTTCCGAAGCCACCATGAGCCAGAATACAGGTGTGTGTGTGTGTGTGTGTGTGTGTTACTGTAAATAAAGCCTCAGCTGGCCCGGTGATTGGAGGGACTATCCTGTAAACCGGATGATTCCTGGTCTGATCCCTGTGACCCTAAGCACCGAGTGTCCTTGAGCAGAGCCACACACACGATATCCGTTTAAAAAAAACATTCTCGGGAAATGTAATCGTTCAGTGGATGGGGTTGATGGTTTTATAAAGGGCTTTCAAGAATGCATCTCTAGCTCGTTAACTATTCCACTTCCTGTTTATAGCCTTACACAGGAGAAAACACCCCCCCCCCCCCCCCCCCCGTAATCTTTAGCGGAGGTTTAAAAGTGCACGGCTTTGTCACTTTGAAAAGCTGATCGGACGCAATGTGCCCGCAACTCTGCGTCCTAATTAGTCACCCTGGCTCCATGTTTAATTATGAACCACAGCAAAATGTTAATTTGCAGGGCTCCGGTGGCAAAAATCATCAAACATTCAACGGCCATTATGAAAAGATCAGCTTGACTCAGACACAAAAATCTTTACTCCGATTTTAATTACGCCCCTTCTGTCTGTGATCCGGCCCTCGCTGACACCTCTGGGACACCTCAGTGTTTGAGGCAAGGAAGCCCGGGTGAAGACGTGGGCGAATGAGTCATTTCAAGCTAATACACATCTTTAGTTTTATAAACTATTAGTATATGCTACATCGGTGTTCATGTTGCACTAAGTGCTTTTACTAAATAAAGCCCAAACCCGAACACCTCATCATTTACAGAGGCTTTTATGGTAGATTTTGCCATTTCATGTCCATGAAAGATAATGATTGCATTTTCATTTATTTCATTTAATATTTGTATTATGCCACATTGCATGCAGTTTTGTCAATATAAGTCAAACAGTGCATTACATACAACAGTATTTAGGTATTAATGAAGCTTAAAATTAACAAAGATGACATGCAATGTGAAAAAAAGGCTTCAGCAATGTGCTATATGCGTGTGCAGCCTCTTTGGCAGCACGTTATTGAATATGTGACCTCCTGAATCATGTGTAGCTTCATTATGAGAGGACAAAAAGAAAGGAGTCGTCACCTGGGGTACTTTGCCCTCATGTGTATGTGAGAGTGTGAGTCATCCGTGCATGTGTGTGTGTGTGTGTGTGTGTGTGTGTGGCAGCAGAGAGCCAGGCAGTGTCAACTTAATCGGGTCTCAGCTGGACAGACTGTAAATACAGTACCTCTCACCCCTGATTTCCCACCTCCCCTCCCACCACCACCACCACCACCCCCCTGCAGGCACATCCTTAATTCGGGCCCACCTCTGTCATGTGTCACAAGGCGCCCAACCCCTCCAGCCCAACGCACACACACACACACACACACACACACCCTGCTGAGATGAAGAAAGAGGGGAAACAGGGGAGACGGAGAAGACAGGGTGGAAGATTGAGGATGAGGTGGGAGGAGGGGAGGGGAGGAGGGGACAGACCCACGGTGTGCCAGCTGGTGTCGTGCCCCCGAGTCGTGACTCATACTTTACCATCTGTCTCTCCGAGCGCACACACACACACACACACACACACACACAAACAGCCCTGCTCGTCTCCTGAGCCATCCATTGATCTCACATGTGTTTGTTAGCGTGCACGCAATTCGTGGACGCAGAAAACAGGGACACATATGCAGGTGTGACAGTAAGACAGATGACTGGTGGCTCATCACAGTGTAACCCCCCCTCTTGGCCAAACACTGATTCATCTAGACATCTCAGACAGTTGCCTCTGTCTCAGTGGAAAGAGCCAATCTGAAACTGGTGTCAAAAAGAACATGAAAATCAACAGTTGCAGAGCTGTGAAAGGGAGTCTGACCCCCAAACGGGTTTCATAAGTAAATGCTTTGGATTTAATGCACGTTTTTACTCGTTTTAAATGTTATTTTATCTGAGGAATGGTTACCAAATTTTGTGTTAGGAGTATTCACAAAGGGCCATTTAAATAAATGGCAATCTAACACTAATTCTGCAATTTGTAGTGGTTTTTCATTTTGGCATAAACAGACACAATATATTCTGCACTTACCTTAATTTCAAACACATTTCCTGCAGCAATTTGGGGGCAATTTTGTTGAGTCTTGTTTCTTTTTTTCCCCCTCCCAAACATTATTAAACTGAACCACTTTAGTAAACTCTCAAAAACAAGTCTCCATCTCAAATACTTCTTAACGCGCTAATCACCAGAACTTGCGGCTCCCAATTACCTAAAAGAAAGCAACACTTGCCTTTTTGAGAAAGCACTCGTCTGGGGAAATGGAGCTGTAGTATTTGTTCAGCAAGCGTGCAACAGAAACACTGTTGAGCTAGGTCTCCTATGAAGGCTGCATCTTTATGTACGCACGCGTCGAATAAACAGAACACCAGCTGAAGGCATACATTATGCCAATTTGTGGCAATCAGGTTGAAATAATCAAACGTTTTTTGAAAGCCCTTCATGGAAGAGAAATAGGCCAGTGCACTTCCAGAGCAATTCAACGTCTCACTGTGCAGCTCTGCGCTGGCAATGCTGCCTGATTTCAGAAGAGAGGCTTCGATTCATCTAATACAGCTAACGTTTTGCAGAACATGTTTTGCCCCCCCCCCCCCCCCCCCCCCCCCTCGCTGTTTTACCATATCCATCTGCGGGCTCTCTAGTTATTCATGGAGCAGCTGAAGTCATTAGGAGTGCTGCTGAAAAATGCTGATTATGAATTAGTTACACATATACTAATTGCGTGTGCATTGGTGGCTCAGCGCTCACTAGCTAACAACAACATTTAGCTCAATCGACAGAACAAACTGCTCCCCCCCTCGCATTGGTAACAACCTAACCGGCTGTTCTCTGTTTCCCTCTCTTTGGTTGCAGGTGTTTCTCGCGGTCGGATCACTTGGCGCTACACATGAAGAGGCACATCTGAGAGAGGTCAGCGGGAGAAAGGGGATGGAGGCGGAGTGGAGGAATGAGAGGGAGCATCATCTGCAGAAAAATAACACCATGGATGTAAGAGAGAGAGACGACGGGATGGACTCAAAAGAACACCAGATTTGGTCATTCTGGACTTGAGGGAGAGGCAGCACACAGGGACGCTGACTACAGACAGAAACACAGACGGGCAGACGGACGCACGCCAAGCGGCCCTGTCAATCTGTGCTCAGCCAGTTGGTCCATGATTCCACAGTCACCTCGTAAATGTCTCGCATGGGCGACACAGACGCTCCATCCCACCCCATCGTGTGCGTCTCAGAGGGGATGTCACGCGATGAATGGTGGACCACGTGCCTGTAGTTGGCAGCTCTTTGTCGCAGTCGTCCTCGCGGCCTTTGCGGTCGTCCCTTGGTCGAAAGCGCTTCTAAAATGTCGGCCCTGTTCATGCGGCAGCGCACCACGCCCCAGCGAGCTCACCACTGGACCAGTTGTACAGTCATTTCCCCGTGCGCTGACAGCAGAACTGCTGTTTTGTATATTTCCTCTTCTTAGAATGAACCTTGAGCTGAGGAGAGCAGTTACTTTCCTAACAGCAGCTAAACGGCATCATCTCACAGGGTAAGCGAGCAAGAAAGCAGACTTTCTCTCCCTCAAAACCTGCCACAGCCTTTACAAATCGCCAAAGGGTTGATCATTTTATCTATAGGACGGATAATAATTTGTCAATTTTTCATCCGACCTTTGTCACATCTGCCAACTGGATCCATTTATAAATCCTTCTGGTCCAATGGCATCGGAGCACTTGTTTGAACGGAGCGTTAGATTTCTCAAAGACTCGAGACGGGACTGTGTCGCACTGATGTGCTGTGAAGACAGATTGAGGTCATCCAGAGGACCGGCTTGCTTTATGAACATCATCCATTGAGCGTTTCCACAGGATGAGGCTAACTAATCTACTCTGGGTAAGGCTGTTCATCTCCGAGAATGTCATCTGACACCGAGCGTCTCGAGAGGTGCTGGATGGCTCCTACGAGCGTTTTTTTCTTCTCCAACATCTCGGCTCCTTACGAATTGTTGTCAGGAACTGTTGCACAATTGACTCTTTGCAAACGTTTTGTAAAAATGCCCTCACGGTCTTGGACTCTTGGACAATTCGGTACTCACCAAACGCTGGCTTCCACATGCCGTCGGAAGTGCGGACAGCCACATGCACAAGTCGAAAAAGCAGCTAGCTGACTGCGATAGCACACCGAACACAAACAAGATCACTATGTATAATAAAGGCTGTATTGTTTCTATGAAAAGATTCTCCTTTTTGTTCAAAGCTGACAATTTAAAAGACCATTTTGAAGAACACATTGGAAACGGATTCAGCCAAAAAAAGAAGTGTCTACTGTTGATGCCTGAAATGATCTCTTTGGCCTTTGAGAGTGATTGGCACCCAACTAGCCACCGGGCTGAGGAGGTTTTTTTGTCCTGTCCGCAGCACCCATGCAGAACTCTTCCAATTTTCAGAAAAGAAAAGCAGCATTCAGCTCTCCTAATCGGACCCCTATGCATATCCAAGAGCATCCTGCTGACTTCCTGACCACACATGTATGTCTGAATGCAGATGGATGGGCGCGGAAGGACTCGTAGGAAGACACAACTTCAATCAATTGGGTGTCTCTTCTCCGAGCAAATCGATGTGAATGTATCTGTTGTAAGTCTGTACATGTTGCTAGGCCCATGAAAAGACCATTTGTGTTGATAGGGTAGATTCTCTTTTTCACATTAGGATATGAATGGCTTGACTTGGAATAACTAGCTAGTCACGGCTGGGAGCTTCTGGCATTTTACTGGTCGCACTGGACCAGCGGGGAGGTCATCGAGTGCAGGTTTCCAGTGGGCAGCTGTAATGGGTAAGCGGAGGAACAGTCTGCTCCGTCAGCAAACGATAACTGCCCCATCAGCTCATGAAACTGCAGCGGAGTGAAACCCACACACGAGACACATACATACACTCCCAGAAAACTGGGAATCAACATTTGTCCTTGGCGGTCTGACTCTTGCCCGACAGAACAGAGACGCATCACATCTAGCTTTGGCCCTGTGTCTCGTCTTTAATCCACAAATGGATTTTGGATGATCCTCGACTCAACTCAAGCGCACATGAAACAAACAGGCAGTTGGATTCTTACGAACGTGATTGGAAAAAACTATGTCAAGGTGTTTATTCTTTATTTTACAAGACTTGTAATACTCGCAGTGAGGCACACAGCAGTCTGCCTTTTGGCAAGGGAGGCAGTAAATTGATTTCACTCTGTATACCAGAGGCGCATTTCAATTTAGGGTATGAATGCATTCCAGCTCAATCATATCTAGACATGATCTGTCTGTGGCTCTGGAAGTAGAAGCTCCCGCTTCGCATAAATATTGAACTCTCTCTGTCCAAACGTGCAAATATGCCAGGCTGGCTTTTATATTGAACACCGAGGTGACAGGCCTCCACTTGCAAAGACGGGGAGGGAGGGGCCACAATAGAAAGCCACGGGTACAAGTTTGAACTGCTGGTTTATTTTCAAGGAGACCAAAAATTCTCACTGGCCATCCGGGTTGCAGCTACAACACACATCAGTGCTACCATTCTTTGCGTTTCATAAAAATCGTAGAAAGTGACAAACATTTGGTTTGCAGAAGGGTTCAGGTGGGGATGTCTGTGCAGGTTTGTGGTTCTCTTGCTCAGCCCCGACTCTCCACGTGGAGGAGAAAATGAGGAATAAGCAGTTTAATTAACCCAGGGGGTAAAATTTGCATCATCAATGGCAGCTCTACTTGTGTGTTTCAGTATTTGAACGGGGCGCTCTCCTGTTGGACTGAATGTTTGCGAATGTGTGGGAATGTGCAGAACTGTTTCGTTTTTGTTCATGTTCTGTATGAAAAAGGATTTTTGGACTGGAAACACTGAATGTGTTCTTCATGTTCGTTGAGACTTTTAAGGAGCCAAGTTCATGGGAAATATTCAAGTGACGGGACAATTTCAAAATTTGGACTTTCTCAAGCTCAAAGACTGGGATTTCTAATGTGAACGTGTTTTTTCTGGAAAAAAAAAGGTTGTTTCATGTCGTCCCAGAGGATGCGGTTCAGTTCGGTGTCATCTTAATGAATGATTGTCAATTCTGCTGTGCCTGTGTGTTCTTCGTCTGTTTGTATTTGCACTCTGCAATTTTTTGGAAAGATCACTTGCATATCTGATGTTTTCTGTCCGCTTGTGCGCAACACTTCACGCCAACGACCCCGGGTGATGAAACACTGATCACGAAGTCTGTATAGTAGCTGTTTTTTTAGCACAAATGTACACATTCATGCTACACGGATTCACACACCAAACTACATGCATGCAGACACTCCCTGAACACACAGATTCATACAAACACGCACACACACACACACACACACACCTACACGCACAAGCACATTCTGAACGTACTCACACACACACTCTGTCCATCCTTCTTATGTGTATTTCACCGTTTTTCATGCCACCTTGTGGGAGTCAGAGATCCAGACTGCAGCTCTTGCTCTCAGCAGAGGGGGGGGGGGGGGGGGGGACGACACTCATTACTATGTGTGACACCACCTCTGTTTCCACCAGGTCTGAATTTCAAATCAAACGAACCCCCTTTTTCTACCAGCATTCCCTCATCGCCCCCTCCCCCCTTGTCCGACTCCCCCTTCCCTTCCTCCTCCCCGCCCTCCACCTTTTTCCTCCGTTGTCTTTCTCCTTTTTATTTCGCTGTACAAAGTGTTTCAAATTTATCATTTGTATATTATGATGTATGGGTACGATAATGTTCTTTATTATGGAAAAATGAGAAAGATTTATTTTTGTTACCGGTTTGTTTCATAATTCCTTTTTTTAAATTGGTATTGTAATATCTCTATGCAAGGAACTGTTCGGTGAATCGTTTTTATTTAAGAATGTAATTATGTGTAATAAATGGTAGAAGCAGTTTGGCATGGAGTATTCACGGTTCTTGTTCTCGTCTGTTAACGGCGGTTTCATCCGGCAACAATATGCACCTAATCGTCGGTCCTCTCACGGAATATTTCTTATCCGGTCTCAATCACAGAGCCATTCAGTTTGCAAACAATGAGCGGCCCAGAGTACGTCCACATACCCTTTTGCTTTTATTCCCACTGACCAGACAACCTTAAAGGACGGGCTGGTTTAGCTCTACTGCATTTTTTAGAGTTAAATGTGCAAACCTTCTTGGGTTAAAGTGGGCAGGATAATGAATTAACATCCTCCTGTTTCTGCTATTTGCAGCAACCCACCCTTGGATGAATTGGATGAAAAAAAGCCTCTGATTTATCGCTCCTGCTGATCAAACGGAGGAAATAGGCCAGAATGCCTTCACTTTGCTTGGATGCACTCCCTCGTTGTCTCCCTCTCAGGGAGCTACGGCATGTTAATTACATCTGTTACCAACCAAGGTGATGACTTATCCGCTATTCCTGCCTTTTGACCATGACTAGCTGATAAAAGGGTAATCGAATAACTAATGGCTAATTAGGGAGTAATTACTCCCTGGTAAATGGCCCTATGCAGTGTATTAATTCTCCTTGGGTCTGGCAGTGAGAAACTCCCATAAGGGTTTTTGTTTCATTTAATGCTCCCTAATTGAAATGGGCACCCTCATCAAGAAGCTTACATGTATCTGTCGAACTTAATGTTCTTTTATCTGTAATTACAGACAGCCCCACATTATCCACCTAACTACACCTACTACGTCAGTCACAGAGACACATTATGAAATTAGAAACGATGGAGCCATTTGTCAGTAAAGGTCGCGCGTCCCATGAGCGCTTTCCGATCGTCGTTTCCATTCCATGTGATGGAGATGAGTTTGTATGTGAGTTCACAGCGGAACGAGTCGCCGTTAATGTGTTTCAGCAGAGAAGGGGAGCACATCCACATCAACACACAAAGGTTAACACACATTCACAAATGCAGTGTCGTGCATGTACGTCTGCAGGCAATTTATTTATTTTTGCAGCAGCAGCAGCAGTCCCTTTAAGGCTAAAGCCAAAGCCGTCTACCTTGCGGTTGGCGGGTCGTTTCCACAGCGTTTTCCGGTCTGGGAGTTGTCCGTGTTTTCGTCCAATAACTTTAACCCTTTCATATGGTGTTTTCAGTTCTTAAAAGTTTGTTTTTACTTAGCTCCACCCACTCCTGTCACCTCTGGGTTGCAAAAAAACAAGATGGCGACGGCCAAAATGCCGAATTTAGCGCTTCAGAACCGCAGACATCAACCCAATGGGTGACATGACAGTGACTACGTTCACTTCTTACATCGCAGAACGTAATATGTCTCTGAACCAAGTCTGACAGGATTGAAACACAAAATGAAAACACACACGTTCTTCTTTTCAAACAGCACTTGGCAGCTGGTGAATGCGATAGAATCAAAGCACAGACACGCTGTGGAAAGCGGCGGATTTGTTATCCGGCTAATTACACCGGGGATCCCAAGCAGAATAATCTGAATAATAGAAAAGCTGAGTTGATAAACACGGCTGTTGCATGCTTGGTTACATGTGCTCAGTCACCCTGTCCTCCTCTGTTGTTTCCATTAATCTGCGTCAAATGATAGCGTCTATGTAAATCTGCTAGGACAATAGGATTAAAACATCCTGTGATATTATCTTGTTATGGTATTCTACACATGCATTTATAGCATTCAGAAGGACTTGACCTCATTGTGTGTACATGATATTAACACCTTGCACGTGTGACAACACTATTCAAGCACTGGGATGTATCTGTAGGAATCAGGAAAGCGACAAATGATGGTCCTACGAAATTGAATATTTAATGGTCAGAACAATTAAGACCACAGGACAGTCCAACCCCCCCCCCCACATCGACTTTTCAAAGATACTGTCTCATTGTTCGGTATCCTGCAGGCTTATCAGCTTGCCCTTGAATCGTCTACTGTCTCCACTCAGCTATTCACCGCCGCAACACCTGAGCACATTTCAGAAATGTTGTCTTTGTTTTTCGCACAATGATTCAGCCGTAGCTAACGCCATTGACGGAGGGTACAAATGGTGTGACGGCGCGCTGAATCGAAGCGACTGTAAATGAAAGAAAGGACGATTCTTCAGGCGAGGCAGCGATTCACTTAACCGGCAGAACATAAGGCCTCCTTTTTTTTTTTTTTTCATGTGGTTGTGCAACAGAAGATTTCACCAGGGGAGCTGCCAAAGCCGGTGGGTGTCTTGTAGGCGTTTGGCAGCCATATATGGATGTTAGTGTCACATCTGGCAACGTGGCGATGCCAGCATTCTGGGAAGCAAAGCTACAAGTTGAAAGCCTCCATCGCAATATCTTATTCCATGCCTAGACTGTCAGCGAACTCTGTCACCAACTCCTCACTGACATCACATAGAACAATTTAGCAAGTCATCTGCATGGAGACGAGCTTCAATCTGAGACGCCCGCTGTTGAGAGTGAGAGTGAGGATTGTCCGACGAAGGGTTGCGAACCACGGATTTCTTTGGTTTTATGCCATGAGCGGCCAAGTGCTTAGGTATTTCCAATTATAGGGAATATGTCGAGGTGGCCCTCGGTAATTAAAGCCTAATCATGCTGGTGGATTCAGAGAAGCATCCTCATCAAGCTTTCATTAGTCTCCCTCCTTGTGATGCCCAGCAGCAACCCGACCCCCTCAGGGAATGCTCAGATCGCCTGTTCCCAAAACCAAATCCAATCATTTAGTGGTGTGAGAGTGTTCCATTAAAAGTTATTTTCCAAATTCAACAGCAGGAAAACAAAAGAAAAAAATGAAATAGAACAGAAAATTGCACTCAAACAGTACATTTGGGACACGACAATAGACACAATGAGCAGATAAAGTGGCTTTTAAAATGTTATTTCACAAGAGAAGAATAGAAGAGCACACTGTGGATGCTGCTTTGTGTTTATCTCCTTAAAGAAACATCCTCTGAGCTAAATTTGGATCCAAACTGTAGTGAACTCAATTCATGAGTTGCCACTCGTCGTTGCCACAGATCCTAAAGAACAAAAAGCGGTTTCCCACTCCAACTGGGGCGATGTATCTGTACTCCCCCCCCCCCACCAGCTCCTGAGTGCTCCTACGCTTCAGAGATGGCTTTGACTACAGGCGAGATCTTGTGCTCGGGGAGAGAGCGAGCAGCCGGATAGGCTGGTGGTCTTGTGCTTTGAGAAAGATCAACCGGAGCGCCGTGTGAGAGCACCTGGCTCTCCTATATGCTGCCTGCTTGACAGACAGCACAGACACCTGGAAGCCCAGTGAGAGAGCAGCAGTGTAAAAGCCACTGCTGCTCTACAGGGCCATGTATTATGCAGGAATCTCTCTCTCTCTCTCTCTCTCTCCTTCTCTCCCCCTCTGCCCCCTGCTCTGCGGTAAAAATAGATCAACAGACCTGAGCGTTCAGCTCTTTTTTGTTTTTATGCTTCTCACTTTCACTTGGATCTCACCAGCTGCAGCGGCTGTTGGCTCCCGCTTTGCACACACACACACACACACACACACGCACACTTCCGAGAGCGGGTGCATATGCTCGTGTGCTGAAGCATGTGTGCACGTCAACCAGGGTTGGACTGTTTTATCAGTTTTAAAAGTGGGATATCAGGGTTTCCATGTTGTTTGTAAAACCTGGAATAAAATCTACACTAAAGGGCCTAAAGCATGTGGACAGGCCTTACTTGGACGGGCCTGTTAGGGGCTCTTAACAAGGAAATCCACCAAATCCAAAATGTTGAGACCAACTTTGAAGAAGTAAATTGTGTGTAATTGCATGTGTATGTATGCATGAGCACACTGCACGCACACATGTGCAAAGGAGCCTTGTTGCTGAGTGCAAAGGCTCCCTGAAGACCATTGATCCGTGTCTATGAGCACAGAGGTCTCCGGCTCCTCCCTGATTGTCATTCCGCTGCTAATTAAACAGTCCGGCTTAACGAGTTCCCGTTGATAACAAGGTTGGAAGTAAAGGTCACCCCATCACGCTCACTTCAACTATGGACACCGTCAATAACGACCCTGTCTGGGAGGACAGGTACACACACACACACACACACACACACACAGAGGTAATTACCCAAAAAGAAAGACCCGAAGCGTTCGTATTGAGAAAGAAAGATGAATCGGAATGTGCTGGGGGAAGATTTCACTTGTTTTGTCGCTTTTACAGCTTTCAGGATGAGATTTGTTTGAAGCGTCACTTTTGGGAGAGCAGTAGCAAAACTATTCAGTTCACTTATGTTACGTTTTCTGCGTTTCTCCTTCAATTAGATGCCTTTGAATTTTAATCCTATAAGACCACATTCATTGAAAACACTAATATTCTTCACTTAAACCAAATTCAGTTTGTGTGTATTAGCAGCACTTCAAGGGTGCTGCTGGTTTTACATGTTTCAGGCCATTAACTATTAAATTACCCATAACCAAGCAGACATTTAGTTTTTAAAAACGCATCAACACCAACTGGCAAAGACTTGATTTAGACTGGCATCAGTGTGGTTATAGCCTCACCTTTACTTCTTAGTAATATTACCATCACTAGGGTCAGTTTTAAGTTTCCCTAAAGCACCTGAATGCAGCAAAAAGGCAACTCTTTAATAACAGTGACAATACAGGCCAAATACAGACATAGTTAAACGTTATTCAGGATGTGGGATAGTCCAGACATTCACAGCAGAATCTCATTGTTTGTTCAGTTCACTCATTCTTTGATATGGACCTTTGTCTATATAACGCGAGCCTGTAAATGTCTACAGACGAAACCCCGAGCCAAACACTCGACCTATATATACTATCTGGCCCTCTCATCATTTATCTTACAGCGGCAGAATCAGGATAGATTGGTTCAATTAGACTGGCCTTTAATGTAATCTGTTTAATCCATTTCTAGCATCAAAGCCAATACCTACCTCTCTCCTCGGAGAGTGGGATTAGCCCTCCGAGTGTATCTCCGAGCGAGCATCTCGGCTATAAAAACGCAGCGGAGTCACTAAGATCTCCTCCATATTTGTACTTTTACAACTGGCTGTGGAGAACACAGAGTGTCTCAAGTGAAGTTTTAATGGGTAAAGATTTAAGATCTTCATATCCTACCAGAGATTGCAAACGCTGTTTGGCACAATGCACCAGTGGCGCGATAAAAAGACAGGGAGGATTTGCCTCTCCCTTTCCCTTTCTCCTCAAAGGTTGCCGAGTTGATTTTCACAACGGAAAGAAAAAGCCGTGCACTCAAACTTATTGAGTGCACGGTTGTTGTTTTTTTTCATTTAAAGGTTTTCGTGCTACTTTGTTAAAAATAAAGGTGTGTTTAAGGACCCAGGGGAAGCCATGATGAATTTATCCCCCCCCCCCCCCAAAAAAAGAAATTGCATGGCTCTAAATGTGGCAACAGGACTATTTTCTAAAATCACGGATTTCATCCAACAGCTGCAATCTGCTTTTACCTGCTGAGATTTCCGCAGGGAAGTGGGATTTTATCCTCAATACCCATCTATCCATCCCCCTTCCCTGCATGTGTCTGCACTCACACTGACAGAGGAGCGAAGAAAATGATGCACAGGTATTTACTAGCGTGTGCCTACTTTAGGCTGAAATGCATCTTAAACTGTATACAGCCGGTGCACGAAATAGCCCCGGTCTGACGTGTTTTATCCCCTTTTCCACAATTCCAGACTCGCTTTCACACAAAATCTTCTTCAACCAGTTTGGAAAACCCCAAATCAAGGATTTCACATGCACCCAACCAGGTTTAAAATGCAATATTTCTCATATTTCTCCTCTCCTAGCATGGATTACCTGTGTGATTGCCTTTCAGGAGAATTCCCCACGCGGCTTTAGCGACACTGGTCGTCACAGTCAATGGAAGTACTCCCATAGCTCTTTTTACCGTGTCGGGAATGCCTACAGATATTAAAGCAATACACGAGGCCGCTTGTCTGAGTCCATTGACTTTGTGTTTTTAATGGCGTCTGTGGAAACGTGTGAGGACACTGTAATAAGACTTGGCGGTAAAGACTGGGCGATAAAGCGGCTACGTCTGGGTAGTCACATCATCTGCGTGGATGACAATGTGTTTATCACGCTCTCAGCTGCACACACTGCAGCAGAGGTCGGCGGTGTGAACCGAGCGCCGTTGACAGGTTTGATCAAAGCTGATTGATTGGAGGACGCGAGGCAAGGCCCGCGCATGGCGCAACATGCTGGGGTTAAGGGGTGGGGCTCCTGGGCACCCTGCACCCCCACCCACCTTTGTTAACACAAGCCCTATTGCAAATCATATCTGACAATGGATATTGATCAGGTGAACGGGAAGGATCAATGTTGTTGATTGGGAAGAAAATACAAGAACAAGACCAGCCGCCCGGAGCAGATTCAGGCCTGTTTGGGTGATACCATCTAAATATACTTAGAACAAAAGTGTGAGGTCAGAGTGCTTACAGAAAAAGACAAGTTTCACAATTATAAGAATTGGCTTTTCTAGATAGAGTATAGTTGGTGAGATCTTTAGCCACATGTTCCTTTTCTCTAGATACTAACATGATCATTTTAGGCCATGTCTGATTCATGGGTATGCCAAAGAAACAATGATATTGCAGATTAAATAAGGGCGATGGTCAGGATGATGAGGAATTACAGCTAACATGTGACCCCCAAGCATTCCCACGTGTTCCTCCTCAGCACAGATCATCATGCGTGTGCCTTTACTGCCATCTGCTGCTGCTTGAAACCAAGTGCATGTGCAGGAATCTGGATCGCAGGATTTCTTTTGGTGATATATACACACATATAAATATATATATATCCACCTAAATCCTACCGTTACCATTAATTCCAAGCAATACAGTGTGAACTATGCTTTTATGGGCCTGCAGCTCACGAGGGCGGGACACTTTTAATTCCGGGAGTTAATGTGTAACTCGGGGGGTTGAAGAAGGACAAGCGCATAGTGCAGAGTCATAGTATTAGTCAGCCGCTTTGTCAGACAGGAGCACCTTGCACAGAGACATGGCTGTACGCGCCTTTGAGGGTAGAGATCATGCAGCCGCTTACCTGCAGTACAGAGTGGCTCCTGATGAATTGATCAACAGGATTATGAGCTACATGGAGAAAAAGGTGAAGTGTGTTTGACCAAGTTTTATGCACCATCGAATGCCTCTAAATATGGTTCATTCATGCACAGAAAAAAAGGGCCATTTTGCATGTTGAAATACCTGAGATGAATGTTATTGTAATAGAAGAGCTGCAGAACCATGTATAGATTCAGAAGCAAACAAAGTTTATAAAAGGTTTGACTCCATTGCTTTTAGACACCGAACCAGGTCAATCTTGCTGTGGATGTGGGCTGCGGTTCAGGCCAAGGGACGATCCTTTTGGCTCCGTACTTCACCAAGGTTGTTGGAACGGACGTCAGCCCGGCTCAGCTGGAGATGGCTCTGACCAATAAAAAAAACCCTCCAAATGTATCATACAGGTGAGTTGGAGGGAAGGTTGGGTTTTTTTTTGTTTGTCTATCTGCAATGGTGGTTCAAAATATCTTCCAGGGTATCTTCCAACTATATCAAGAATGTGAGTAAAGTTACCAATATATCGTGATATACATTTCCCACATCTTCTGTACAAAAAGCTGCGAGTTTTGTAATGTGTTTTCCTTCGGGCCCCAGGGAGTGTCCGGCAGAGAAGCTACCGTCTGCTTGTGGTGAGGTGGACCTTGTGACGGCCATGACGGCGGCTCACTGGTTCGACCGTGAGAAGTTCCTCCTGGAAGCTGACCGGGTGCTGAGGCCTGGAGGCTGCCTGGCTCTGCTGAGCTACACCATGGAGATGGAGCTGGAGTATGGGGACGTCTCCAACGGGACACTCAACGACATCTGTAATGAGGTTCATCGCAAATCAAAAAACTTCATTCTTGGAACGTGTTATTTAGAATTTCAAAAGTATGGATGACTGTAAACATGTCAAAATCCAGCCATTCTCTCCCGCTCATGTGGGGTCAGGTGTCAGGGGCAGCAGGCTAAGCAGGGCATTCTCACTGGGGGACCCTGAGGTACTCCCAGGGCAGACGAGATATATCATTTCTCCAGCATGTTCTGGGTTTAAAATAACATTGCTGACAAGGCACAACCCTGCCCACTATTTTTGAAATTCCATTGGCCTATGCGAGGTTAGTTGGTAATGATTCTTTTTGTTTTTCGATCAGTTTTACGCTGCCCTGCTTCCCTACCGAAATCCCTATATTGGAAAAAGCTCTGCGAAGATCTACTCAGACATGTTTGACTCCTGCTCGTACCCAGACAAAGAGTGGTGAGTGTTCCAGTTTACTTATCTTGCATCTCGTTCTTAAAGTAGTCCCTGCAAAACAAGGAGCGTAAATGCTCTGAACACGGTCATATTAAGTCAGACATATACAGGCGGTAGCGTCTGGGAGTTAACTGGCACAGAGCAGCTTAAACTTGAGCAGTTGGCAGTCAAATGTGTTTATCGGGGGCATCTCAGTTTATAGTCAAGGGAGAGGAGATGTTTCTGAATCACTATTCAGCCTAGTTTTCCCCAATCTTTCCCTCCGTTGTGTCCAGGAATGAGTGTCTGAGGGTAAAGAGGATCTTGCCACTGAGAGGATACATCGGCATGGTGGAGACCTTTTCCAGCTACCAGAAATTGCTACAAAAGGATCCTGCTGAGGCTGAACGTCTTTCTAATGACACAAGGAACAAGTGAGATACTAACCTCCATCTCATCAATAAGTCTAATCTTTAACTTCTGGCTCTGAGCTTTCACCTCCACCTGCCTGCCACTGAAGCTTGATCTCTTAATCTCCACTTAAATTCATTGTTCACGCTCCAAAACGCCTTTAATTCTTTTTTGAATCCTGTCACAGTCTTGAGCATTAATCAGAGAAGCCAAACATTGCTCGACTAAGCTTAACTGTTGAAGGCTTTAACTGCGTTGATAGTACAGCCACCATTAATTCCCCACCGACAGGACAGAAGAGCCCAGCAAGCAGAATATATGAGCGGGAAGTGCTGAGCCATAACTTTCACATGGATAAGAAAGTATGACATTGTATTTAATTATCACGGCATAGTATTTAATTACTACACACAGTGTGCTGCTCTCTGTCTCTGGACAGAGTTGACCTGTTTCTTCTTGTCGGGAGTCATTTAAGGTTTCACTTAAATGATCCTATTAAAGCTCTCTGTCCCTTCTTGTCCTCCAACAGGTTGATGTCTGCCATGAAGGTGTCCTCTCCTGACACAGAAGTCACGGTGGTTGTGAAGTATTTCTATTGGCTGGCCCGCAAACCACTCTGACCGGCTGAATCCTGGACACGCAGATCCAGACCCCCGGGTTGGAAACCACAGCTGTAGGTTTCCCAAAGTGTCATCAAAAGTGACTCAATTCTGTTAATCGCTCGAAAAATAAAAATCGGATGCTCGTCCTTTGTTCGTTTTTCTATGAAGATATTTAATTTTTAAATAAGATAATATAGTGAACCTGCTGTTCAATCAACACTAGGCTTATGAATATTGACATATATAAAGACAGTACCTTCCAGAGTGAACACTAGATGGAGCCCTGTCGCACAATGATGGATAAGTGTCTAATTTAAGGTTTCAGCAATGATCCCAGATATGAACGACATGGTGTCATAGCTCTGTATATACAAATCTGAAGTATACGGTTCATCCAGAATGTTCATGATTAGGATCGTGATATTGCACGAAATGTCCCATAAATCAGAGAGTTGTTGTGGTTGTAGTCTACGGAGGGAGAGTAATCCAGAGAGAAAAAGAGAGTGTGTGTGACCAGCACATCGTGGAGAGGGTGAGAGTCACTTCCCATGATGCTCCGCAGCTCCCTCCTCCTCCTCTCTGACACCACCACCAAAGACCATATCTCCACCATCAGGACGGAGCCAGCCTTCCTGATGAGCTTGTTGACTCTACTGACGTTTGACTGCCTCGTCCTGTTTTATAGAGCACAGATGCAGCTGGTTCTCCTTCAGTATAAAGTGATTTGTCTCCGTTACACAATAAAAGTACATTTACTGCACTCCTTTCCTCTCTTCCTTCACCGCTCTTCCGAATGATCTATTCAAGCCGTCGGTGTCTCCCTGAGTGTCCTCCTCTCTACTTATATTTATGTGCTCACAGATTGTTTAGGGCCGTGAGAACAGATGCTAATTAACATGCACGGCCTCCAAATCCCCTGAATCTCAAACACTTTGTTACCTTGCCCTGCCAAGTGTTTGACACCCTCGTATTGGTGACATTATCCACTAAAACGATTGTACGGATACATTCCATATTCATACCAATTAGAGCATTTATCACATTTTACTGCACTGAGGGTTAACGAATTACAACTAACATGTGACATCCAAGCATTGAGACACTGGGCAGCTCTCTCCTGCTCCGCACAGAGCATCATATATGTGCATTTACTGCCATCTGCTGCTGTTTGAAACCAAGTGCATGTTCAAAAATCGAGATTTTGGAAAATCACCGCATTTCTCTTGGCGGTATTCGGAAGAAACATTTCATTTTCCGAGGGCTACTCATAGTGGCAGCACTTTGTGTGCTTTTTTAGACAAAGAGTGGTGAGTGTTCCAGTTTACTTATCTTACATCTGGTTCATATACACACTCTGACAGCTGGGAGTTAACTGGCACAGAGCAGCTTGAACTTGAGCAGTTGGCGGTCAAATGTCTTGCTCGGGGGCATCTCAGTTTATAGTCAAGGGAGAGGAGAGTGTTTCTGAACCACTATTCAGCCTAGTTTTCCCCAATCTTTCCCTCCGTTGTGTCCAGGAATGAGTGTCTGAGGGTAAAGAGGATCTTGCCACTGAACGGATACATCGGCATGGTGGAGACCTTTTCCAGCTACCAGAACCTGCTACAAAAGGATCCAGCTGAGGCTGAACGTCTTTCTAGTGACACGAGGAACAAGTGAGATACTAACCTCCATCTCATCAATAAGTCTAATCTTTAACTTCTGGCTCTGAGCTTTCACCTCCACCTGCCTGCCACTGAAGCTTGATCTCTTAATCTCCACCTAAATTCATTGTTCACGCTCGGAACCGGCTTTAATTCTTCTTTGAATCCTGTCACAGTCTTGAGCATTAATCAGAGAAGCCAAACATTGCTCGACTAAGCTTAACTGTTGAAGGCTTTAACTGCGTTGATAGTACAGCCACCATTAATTCCCCACCGACAGGACAGAAGAGCCCAGCAAGCAGAATATATGAGCGGGAAGTGCTGAGCCATAACTTTTACATGGATAAGAAAGTATGACATTGTATTTAATTATCACGGCATAGTATTTAATTACTACACACAGTGTGCTGCTCTCTGTCTCTGGACAGAGTTGACCTGTTTCTTCTTGTCGGGAGTCATGTTTAGTTTATTTTTATATAAAGATATTTCGACACAATTACGTTATGAACAAACATTTAAATCAACTCCAGGCCTACGGATCTTAACATGTGTAAAGTCAGAGCCTTCCAGAGTGAACACTAGATGGAGCCCTGTCACACACGTGATGGACAGGTTTTACGGTCCTAAAATTACACTTTTCTTAAAGGAACTCCCTATTTCATCACCGGGGTGAGAGAAATCCACTTGCATCAAAAGGAGACAGCCAATGCTTGCACTGTAGATGCGTTGAATATGAATAAGTCATCATGTTTGATGTCTTTGTGCAAAACCTCCTTGTCCTTTTTCTGCTTTAGTCGAATTTCCTCCGTTTTCTGTTCCTTTCTTCTCTAATCAAATGTATAACAATCATTCAAGTCGTTGGTGTCTCCCTGAGTGTCATCCTCTCTTCAGTTATTAACGTGCTCACAGATTGTTTAGGGCCAAGACAGCAGATGGTAATTAACATGCGTGGCCTCCAATTCCCCTGAATCCCAAACACCTTTATTACTTTTCCCAAACTCGGACACTCTCTATATCTAACCAAACAGCATTTATAACATAATATGGTGTTAAAGTCTGCTGTTTTTCATTAGATATTCATACTAAAATGAGTAAAGACATCTTTTACCACATGCTCCATCATTGCCCCTCAGGAGTCCACGTGTATTCACAAGCCTTAAGGGGCCGAGTCCCTATAAAACCCCCTCCGTGCGTTTACTCCTCCACACCACGAGGGCAGTCATGAGCAGGGTGACCAGCACCGGCACGCCGATGAAGGGGGCGAGGATGCTGGTCGGCGGGTCGTGGAGGAGCCGGCCGGTCAGGGCGCAGTCGTGGAAGTAGATCCGGTGAATCTGCATGAAGAAGCGGTCGACTATCTGATTCGGCCAGAAGCAGTCCACCCTCAAGGCCACCTGGTAGGTGCAGTTTGTTAGCCCCTCGTAGATCCTGCAGAGCAACACGAGGAAAAAACGTGACCCAACTCTCAAATGCCATCACAACAATCCAGATTGAATACTTTTTTTTTTACTTTTAGTAGTCTACTTTGTAGTATGCATCCTCTTTCATCATATTGCACCTTGAACTTTGACCCTCTTGTTCACATATCCGCTACGCAGAGTATTGTGCGTCTGCAGAAAAGCACGCAGGCTTGTATACGGCAAAATGCGACCAGATGCAGGAGGACATCCTGGCATTTTTGGCACGTTGCATGTGGCATACTAAAGCTTTTCCTGGCACACTACATAGTATGGTGGTACGAGTATTGGAATGTGCAGCTTGTGTCAGGAAGGTTAGTAGCCGTATTTCCACGATGATCTTAAGGTGGTCCCTCCTATAGCTCCCATGAGTTACAGAACTTTAGAAATACACTGCACAGGTATAATTAGTCTCTGGGTTTGTCCTTGAAACGTTCTTTCAGAGTGGAACCAGAGGAGGGACTCCTGTTGGTAGGAAAGACGAGGCGAAATGAGTGTCTAGAATTACCAGTCGGCCTCAACACCGCTAAATATAGCTGCTAGGTAGAGAGCAGGGGAAATGGAGATGCATACCAACGGGATATAGCACCCTCAGTGGAGCATTGCACCATTCCGGCTGGCCGCTGACTTTAACTGCACAGCCGGAGGCCGAGTGGGCAAGTGGGCAGAAAAAGCAAAGTCCCTTAAAAGGAAAAGTCCACACAACTCTAACGTTCATCCTGGTTTTTTTTTTCAGATGGCTGCAATTTATTGTTCAGAGTGTCGTTTCGCTTTATTATTATTTTTTAAATAACAGGGCAAACAACACGAGGACACTTCAAAATACGCCCACCACCCAAAAATGACAGTTGCATCTATCAGCCAGAACGCAGCGGAGCCACAGCGCAGCTTTTTCCAAACCCTGTGGAGCCCTATGTGTCTGAGAACTGGACGAAGAAAATGTGTGCTGAGCTGCCACTCAGTGAAATTGTTTTGGTCTAAAAATAAAAACACAAGTCAGGAGAGACTGGAGTGTTTTTTATAGCTCTGGGATGTGCGGTGTGTGAATGACGCCATCTGGCTCTTACTAAAAACAGAATTATTTTTGCAAAAAGTTTTTGACCCTGATAAAGGCATTTGTATATGCCTTTATCAGCATATACAAATAATTTATATAATTTGTATATTCCTAATTTCCTTTTGTCGTATATGTTTTATTAATCTGCTGCACAGCCAGCTCTCCAAAGGACATCGGCGACGGCGTCAAACTGCCAGGAGTTTTGTGACGCAACTGCAAACCCCCTATGTGCCTGTACACATCTTTTATGTTGTGTTACAACTGCACACACACACACACACACACACACACAAAGAACACCGCCACTAATTATGTGCTGGACCAGGAGAGGACAGTGAGCCAGGAGGGAAATCACAGTTTTGACAGCAGCTTCTCCTGTGGGCCTCCCAGCTCCTTTCACCCTCCTGTCTGACTCATCCCCTGACTGAAAAACACTGAAAACACACACTATATATATATATATATATATATATATATATATATATATATATATATATATATATATATATATATATATATATATATATATATATATATATATATATATATATATATAGAGAGAGAGAGAGAGAGAGAGAGAGAGAGAGAGAGAGAGAGAGAGAGAGAGAGAGAGAGAGAGTTAATGTGCAGCAGATACAGTAAAGAGGGCGCGACCAAGCGATGTGATGGTGAGTGGAGACACAGGCTGGAGTTGTTGGCCGTCAAGGCAAACAACCACGAAAGCAGGTCGAGGATGTCGTTCATCCGGATCAGACGATGAGCTAAAGTCACAGCAACATATCGAGGCCGGCTTAAGTCAAGGCAAACAAGTCCTCTAGGGAGAACAGCTTACATATGTGATGATATGTGCTGCATTTACACCATTAAGCTCAGAAGATGGCCTTGTTACCATAAGAAAGACTACAGGCTTGCATATTAATAGTATAATATACTACATTTACAAGTGTTTACTGAAAGAAGATTCTCATTCTTTGAGAGCTACCTCAAAGAATGAGGCCTCTTTACACCAAATCCAACTCTCTTTCTGCACGACTCGGCGGGCGGACTCACTCCATGGTGTCCGGCCAGCTGCACCACAGGCCTCGGTCCAGCCCTCCCATGTCGAATTTGAACTTGGCGGAGCAGAGATCGCCGATCATCCTCTCGTAGAAACCCCCGTTGCAGCCGGACACTGACGGAAGGACCTGAGCTAGAGCGCAGAAGAGGAAGAGAGGCAAAAGAAAGAATCAAAATAAACGTATTAATCGAGGCGTGAATATGAGAATGGATGTGGGTGATTGCAGCTCAGGAAGGACTTTAAAGCACTGCAGAGGTTCTCTTGTTGTGTTCACTTCTTGATAATTAGGAATATGTTGGTGTAACAAACAATGTCGTGTTCTGGCATCGGTTATCTCTGTTGGACCATTTCTTCCCTACAGTAGGCCTTTACTTTCACTCGGAGTCCCAATCCTGTTTGTTTACTTCAGAGATGCGTGCTAACAGGCTTCACAGCGTGGAGGCAGACCGCTGCTCGTCACGCAGGCCTCGGAGCTGAGTGTGACGCCGCCCCGAGCAGTACAGTGGGAGTGGGAGCTTAAGCTGGCGGGAAGAAAAAAAAAAGACCCGCGTGGAACGAACAGGTTTCTTGTCACGATCGGGAAAGAAAACATGGCGGATCTCGGTCTGCGCGCGGCCTGATAAGGGCCGACAGTGGGCCCATTGTGTTTGCTCTGTCCCAGCTGGCTCTGAAAAGACTCAAAGGAAGACCGAATGTGTTGACAGTGGGATTTTTGAAAGAGATGCTATACCGAAAAGGAGAATGTGAAAAATGATGGATACCCCGCCGGAGAAGAGGCACCAAACACACGCAAAAAAACCTAAACATTTTGTAAAGAAAATGAAATGCCCTTCCGCTAAAAGGATGTTGTGTTTCGCCTGTCTGTCTTTTTGTTGGAGAAATCGGACATCCAGGCGTTTGAAAGGTGCCTGCTAACTTGGCTGCTAATCACGGCCAAACCATGACAGATGCTGCATCGCTGGAAGATTTCACTCCATCGACTTCCTGCCCTCAAGTGTTTTTTTCCCCATATTTTGGGTATAACCCAGAGGAAACACACATCAGTCTAACAGGAATCATGAATTCTGCCCGCCGCCCCAGGACTCAATATTTATGGATTTAAAAAAACAAATGATGCTCATGAATGAGGATCCATCCATCTTGCATGTTTAGCCAGCTGCCGAGTCTTCATGTTTTTCTCGATCAGACATGTCATCTAGAGTAATGCTACCCAGGAAAGATATTGATATGTTTCTCCACATGTTATCAATGGAAGCCGTCTCTGTTGAACTGCCGCATTGCTGCTGTAAAACCTGTGCAGAGCTGAGGGATGCATCTGATGACTTACTGTGTATACGCCACTCAAACAGAATCAATGTCACTCAAGTACATCCACTCAAGAAGTGTAATTAAGTACAATGATGTACTTGTACTTGTAAAATAGCTTCCACTCCACCAAATGCAATGCTCACACACACCATTCCAAACAACTAAAATACACCAAAATCAAGTGGATCAAACTATTTTGTGTTGAAGCCACTTAGAAACTTCTTCCCACAAACACTCACCTGCCACCAACAACACAAGCCCCACTTTCAGGAGGCTCTCCAGAGCCATGCCGAATACCTCCAGGACGTTTGTTTTGCGCACTCCGCTCACTCCCCTGGGGGTCAACGGTAGCTTTTCCCTTCTTCCTCCATGTACCAAAGCCACTGACCCACGCACAACAACGTTACAGATAAATGAACCGCAGCGCAACGAGAAGGCGCCAACTGCGCGTAAAAAAAAAAAGAAAAAGGTCCCATTGACCTGGCGCAGTGGGCAGGCTACCTCCCTCCCCCTCGGAGCGCAGCCCTAATCCTAGAAGCTCTGCCTGTCATCTGATCCTGCGTGGAGCCGCTCACAGGGGACGCAACAAAGTCAGACACCCAAATTAGTGCCAGTCATGACGAACCCGGGAGTCATACAGCCTCTGATGCACACTCATGTTACACAAATATAAACAAAGCTAAAATGAAATGAACTTGAAGTATGAGTTCATTTAGATTCATACCAATAATATCTCTTATTTATTTAGAACTGAACATGGTATTCTACAGGAGAGGCCTTTAAACACACAATTACCACAACTCATAACCTATGAATTGAATGCCACTTGCTCTAATTTGCACCATCATCAGTGCAGAGGCCTGCTGTGAGATAACACATCATTAGACTCATCATGGGTTTTTAATTA
This sequence comes from Anarhichas minor, assembly GCF_050575085.1. Classification (NCBI taxonomy): domain Eukaryota; kingdom Metazoa; phylum Chordata; class Actinopteri; order Perciformes; family Anarhichadidae; genus Anarhichas; species Anarhichas minor. Next base: position 8,743,800 of record NW_027466464.1, read on the forward strand.
GTCAAGTCACCCCCCATCACTTATTGATCATTTGTAATGGACTGCAGCCCTCCAATCAAATGTCTCTCTGGACTCACACAGGGACCCATTAGACAGAGCTCACATTTCCGTGTCACATTCATATCTGCTCGCATCTCCTGCAGCTCAGAAATGTCATTAATTGAATGTTTTATCTGCAGATTTTCTTTTCTTTTGTACAGGAACAGAGTGACGTTCATTAGTATTCTCCAGGCTGCTCTGCGTTGTGCTGCCACCCAGTGTGGCTGTCTGTGCTGGTGTGAGACTGGTCCCAGAGCTCCAATAAATGCTTTACTGTCCATGCATCAGTGTGATTTGGGATTGCGACACTTTTCAGTTTAACTAACAGATTTGGTGCGAAGACAAACCCTGCTCTGGTCATTCTGTGTTGATACTAAAGAGGATAATACATGAGTTAGAGAAAGAATCTATTCAAATATAAAGTGTCTCAGCAAGCGATTGTTGATTATTGGACACAGCATGATGATAACTAGGTTTTGAGGTGATCATTTGGCCTTTGGGTTGAATCCCCAGTGCTGTGAGCACAATGTTTGTGAAAAATACAACCAAATGTAATTGTATTTCAAAAAAAAAACAGATTCATGCAAGGTGCAGGGGCTTGAAACCGAGTAATTCTCTCTAAATTCCCCTAGAGAGCAGCAGAGGACGCTGAATGGAGCCTCTATTTAGGCGCTGTGGGGATTTATGAGGGATCCTTACGGTCCTTGCTGCCTAAAGTTGTGGAGCCACTTGGTAATAGAGCCAGTTCATGCCCGATTTTCTGCTTTACATGCATCACAAATCAATATATTTTCGTCCTCGCTCATTTTTTTTTCTCTTCCGGATGGTTTCACACTTTGACATCAGTCCACAAACGAAGCCACGGGGGCGGAATGGGCCACGCTGGCTTGTAAGACGAGCGGCCCTGAAAATGGTTTAGTGCCGGAGCCAGCCCCTTTACACCGGCATCATCCACAATTTATAGATCTGCTGGAGGTGGATATTTGCAGAGGATGGCCCTGCTGGCACCGCAGGGAACTTTCTGCAAGTCTCCATTCAATATACCAGCACCAATTATGTAGTTCGATAGTTGTAAAATAGTCTGTAACAAAAAAAAGTCAATGTAATTTGTGATAGTATCCTTTTTATCTTTAAAGACAGGATATATCTCTGCCATGTTAACCAATAGGCTCTAAAGCAACTAATGAAATATGACTTTAAATTATGATCATTGCGTGACAATAAAAGAAGAATTCCTGGGTTGTTTCGGAAACCAAAAGAGAGTATATGCTCCTGACAGGTGTGTTGACAGCAGCGATGACGCCGAGTAAGCCAATCAGAAGAGGCGATAAGTGAGGTGGGCGGACTTCCAAAAAAAAAAAAAGACAGAAGACAAAACGCTCCTAATCTTTTCGGATAGCCTATTTAATAGGCTGAAGGAGGTGTCAATCACAGCAAGGAGGCGTGTTCAGACCCCCCCCACCCACCCCCGAGCCCTGTACACTTACTCCACTCACCCTCCACCCCCCCTCCCACCCCCCTACTCCCCCCCCCCCAGCCACCGGCGCTATGGCAGCGTGAGGAGTGAATGGCTCTGAGTATCCGCGGCGGAAACCGACCTAAACACTGGCCTGGGAACTGATAAACAAACACAACAAATAACGCGGTGCGTAAAAAGCTCTCCACGGCGCTGGTTGCGGGTGCGCACGGACACCGTCTCAGCGGTCCAGGAAGCCAAAGAAGACTCCGACGTGTTTGTTTGGTTTTTTGGGGTTTTTTTTCCTTCCTTTTCGTTGTGGTTGTTTATTTCTGTGCGCAAGAAAAAAAGAATGGGGATATCTTGATTGGACATGTGAGTTACGGGAGTTAACAAGACAAGCAGACCCTTTTCCAAGATGAAGTTCCTCGCTTGCCTCCTCGTCACTTTGCTGGTGATCCGATCGAGTGCGGCACAGTCAGGTGAGTTGCTTGGATGCGCGTCTCTCTGCACCTGGGTTCTCCCTGTCAGGTCAGACTTGAAAAGCGAGGTGGGGGGGGTTCAGTGAGGGTCCGAACTCCTTCACGCGCAACCGGCGAATCTGCTGTACTTGTGTGCCGAATGATAATGAATGGACATGTTTTGAAACACCCCGTGTTGTTAGCTCTACATCACGCTGTCACAAACTTAACACAACTTCATATCCGAGCGCGCTGATGCTGTTTTGAGTCGTCGCACCGAGAGTCACACCTGCAGTATATCGCCTAAGCTGTGGGACTCAGCAGCCCGTGTCGGGCTCTGCGTAAAAATCTCTCCAAGCTCCTCTCCGTGTGGTTTAACCTTTTATTTCGCTCATCAGATTAAAAAAAAAAAAAAAATTCACACATTTTCGTGTGTGTGCCCTGGATCTATCTTTAGGTGAAGACATTTCTTTTCAAAATCCAGTGAAGAGAGCGAGTCTGTGACGATAGCGCAGCTCAGATGAGCCTGCCGCTTCATATTGTGCCATTAATATGAATAAATGCGCCAACGTTTTAATTGAATTCCCCTAAGCGGGGCATTGATAGACCGAGGACTGATTCATATGAATTGAGCTTGGTCGGTGCAGTTTCTATTCCTCCTAACTGTCTTTGAATAATTTAGATGTAGCACGACACATCTCGCTTTCCTCATTGGGACCCCTGTGGGGTCGAAAATCACTTCAATGATCCTGCAATATTCCTATACTGTAATGCAATTGTTGATGCATGGAGTTCCATGTGCTGTGCTTTCCTCTGGCACCCCTGTAGGTATATTCGCTGCTGCAACATGCCACGTTTGCTGTGTGACGTTTTGTTCATGATTTTTTGCAACACATCTGAGCAAATGATTGGCTTTGATGATGAGAGATTGTGCTGTTGAACTTTGTTCACAGACTCACTGATCAATAAGGACTTTTAATGTGCTCCCGGTGTAATGTCTGCTTTGGAATAATGTCAGACTGTGAGATGCAGAGTCATATTTTTTGTGTTTGCATTTTGGGCCGATGAGCACTTCATGATGCCATGAATCTCCTGTCTTAATTGATAATTGATATCAAGCTTTGGCAAGGGATGCCAAACCGGGGGGGAAGCCAAATAGTAGCAGACTCAGGAAGTGGGATAGTGGAGAGTTTGTGGATTGATGTTCAGAGGTGAACTTGGCCATCGCCCAACCTCCCAGAGGGGGTTTGTGGTTCTGAGGCAGAGCTGAAGAAACAAACACCGCCGGCTGGCTGTGGCGTGGGTCTCGGGTGTCAGGCGGGGATGAATGAGTGAAGAAAAGTGGTTTATTTATTCACTATATGCACACACTCCCATCCAAGACATTTGTGATGCAAATTCAGCCCAAGAATCCGAGCTATGCCTCCCGGGGACGTTCATGGTGCGTGTGGGTGTATGCTGAGTACATATTTGTATGCTATCCGTCCACTCTTTTTGGCTTTTAACCCCGACCCCCCCCCCCCCCCCCCCCCCGCATTATTGTGGCTTTAAAAAGTCCCACCCAGCACCATCCATCAAGTCATATCAGGTTGGAATGAGTCAAAATGTTCGCTTCAGTGGCGTTTAACATGGTGATCGAATCTGTCTGTGCGCTCCTGCGAGACAAATGTCTGCTGCATTCCTGCCAGTCAGCCGGTCTGTGGAGCTGTATGCACTACTTTCTGTGTGTGTGTGTGTGTGTGTGTATAGTGTGTTGTGTACAGTGCGACCACATGCCAAAAAAGGAGATGTTCGCACCATGAACTTGATTGATGACTTGTCTGACTGACTGCCGGCAGAGCGAGAAGATGTTCGTGTTTCTGTGTCCGTCCGCAGACTCGTATTAATTTAAAAAAAACATTAAAAACAAGAAGTGATTCAGAGCTGAGGATTGACCCTGCCGATGCGTTCAAGGGTTCGTTAATAGGGAAACTCAATGGGAAGCTGAGGGAAGTAAATTTACTTCCATGACACATTGGATGTATTCGTTTTGGTCTTTGCAGATCTCGGGGTTACTGCATCCTACAACATTCCTCAGCCCTAGATCCTCCAATCCCCATGAGGAAGACCATGCAGTGTGGTTGAAAGCTATTTACTGTCAAAGCTACTGTTCAAAAAAGTCAATGAGGAACTTTCGTGCTCAGTCTATATCGTCCCTGTAGTGCTGAATGCCTTTAAATCCAGCTTTCTTTGTGCAGTGTTCCAGTTGTTTGTGAGTCAGCTGATTTTGCTCTTTAGGTTCAAGCTGCTGTCTCAGGTCAAAGGTGATTGGTGTTCTCATGGACGACAACCTTTAGCTTGAAATGCTAACCCGTTAAATGAAGCTGCACGCCAGTAGTTCCACCGTTCCTCTGTCGAGCTGTCTGTGTGTCTGCTTACCGAAACAAACGACTCAAACATGTCAATCGCCGCAGCTCTGTGTGTACGACAAATGCTGCATTCACTTGTGTGTGTGTGTGTGTGTGTGTGTTTTTGGGTGACATTTAAAGACGTGCTCTCCAGTGAAATAGCCGGGGGGGGGGGGGGGGGAGTGGAAAAGGGGAACCCGCTGAATGCCAGTATCAAATTACTGGCCGTCCATCAGCTGGCACACGCGGAGCCACGGAGCCGGCCTGGGCTTTGTAGAAGGCTGGCGGAAATGAGAATTTATTACAAGCTAATTAAGCTTTTTTTTTTTCTCTCTCTCTTTTATTTTTTGATAGCATCGGTCTAGACCGCGAGCCCTTTATGTGACAGCATGAGAGATGAGGGAGGTGAAGGAATTCAATCTTGCTCTAAATTAGTCAACAGCGCTATCATAACTTGGGATCTGTATCGTTTCTGACGGGCTGATGGAGATCTGCGTGCTTCCTGTGCATCTGTCGGTGTCTTCCGGTGAAAGAGACAAGCAGGGGGGGGGGAGATCAAATATGGCCGCTTGCACAAAAGAGTAATAATTGCAGTTCAGTGAGGGCGACATAGAAGTGTTATTTGCTTCCTCTGTCTCAACTGGACAGTCTCAGCGGGCCGTAAGGGAAAGCCTTACAAATGGCCGCCTGCCGCGCGGGGGTGATGGAAAGCTTCTCCGAGGCCTGAGACAGCAGTGCGCTATACCTCTCGCCGTCTGAATCAGCGTTTCGGATTATCATCCGCACAGGCCAAGCAAACAAAGATGACGCTGTTCACATAAAGGGAAAAAAAAGCAGTGTCTTTTTTTTTTGTCTCCGGCTTTTTCCTCTTCCCAGGCATTCCGAAGCGATCCGGCGACGTCACGAGCCTGTTTGCTGACATTTCGCTCGCCGCCGGCTGTACAGAGGGGCTTCTGTTCCTCCAGTTTGCGAAACCACCCAAATATTTACATGCGGAATCACAACTGCACACCATGGGGGAGGAACACGGCCAAGGCCCGGGCGCAAAATAGCGGCTTTGTTGGCCTCCGTTTGCTTCTTCGTCCCTTCTCCGTCTCCGGCGCTGTGTTGGCAGGAACAGACTTTCGAAACCCCGCGTGCCTTTCGTGCTGCCTAATGATGAGCAGGGTTTGGCTTCGGTTGTGCCGAGGCGTCAGGTGCCAACTCCTAGTGCGAGTTAGATTGGCCGGTCGGACGTTTGGAGCCTGGCACAGATGCCGCCTTTCAGGGAGGACTGAGATCTCACTCCCACACAGGAAACACAGTTCACCCATGCACGGGGATTTACTGTAAACACCCCCGAATCTGCAGGCTCCCTTTTAATTCCTAATTGCATGGTGATTCTGCATTGTCTCTTAGTCTAATTTTGTCTTTATTTTTCTCCTACGTGCACACATGCAAACACACACACACACTCATGGAAGTTAATGCCTTATGTCTTTTAAGTGTGAGGCGGCTTCCTCGTTGTTTGCTTTAAGCACAAGTCTTGAATCTACTTTTCATGGTTGTTCTCAACTCTCTTTCTTTCTTTCTTTCTCTCTCACACACACACACACACACACACACGCACACACACACACACACACGCACAGCGTGAGCGAGGCATGACCCAGGAGAAGAAAGGACAGGAAAGACAGAGGCATCTTTTTTTTTTTTTCTCTCCCTCTTCTGTTTCTTCTAGACCACTGGAGGGTTTGTTCGGCCCGCCACTTGTGATTCCACTCAGAGACAAATGCCTCCATCCTGCGACTGAGGGGCGTCCCACACACACACACACACACACACACACACACACGCACACACTCTCACACAATGTTGCAGTGCCGGTCAGCTCGCACCACTTCTCTTCTTTTATTTGACTCCTCTTTCATTAGCTCTCTTTCACTTTCTCTCTCGCACATTCGTCGTCTCTCCCCCCCCCCCCCCCCCCACTCCATCTCGTTCCTTATCTCTGCCTCTCCCTCCCTCCCGCTCTCACCCATTAACATCTCCATTGTGCCTTGGTTTCACTTCCCTGCTCTCTTTCATCTTTCACTGCACGTCTGCTTTTCTTCCCTCTTTTTAACGGCGTTTTATTTCCTCGCCTCTCTCCTTCCCTTCCTTCTCACACACGCATATCTGCTCGCGCACACTCCCCCCCTCTGTCTTTCATTAGCCGTGTGTGTGTGTGTGTGTGTGTGTGTGTGAGGCTGTCACCGAGCACACAGGGCGAATGGAAAGCAGCTCATTTCTCCCTCTTTAATTGCGACACCCAATTTGTTTTCGTGGACAACACTGTCGGCGGCTCCTTCATACACTACTCCGACTGTCATACACGTGCTTCCACACATGTATGTGTTTCTGTGTGTGTGTGTGTGTGTGTGTACTGTCAAGCTGGTGAGCTTTGAAGGGGACATCATGAAATACTCATTTCTTCACCGTCTGGAGTGTCTGCCAATCCGCAAATTATGAAACAAGACAACCTACTTAGCTTTTTTTAGAGCTGCCTTGATCAGAAAATATGTGATGAACAATCTGTTTAGATCTGGTTCCCATTCCTTTTTCAAGACTTGAGAACATACCTTTGCAAAGGTTCGCCATATTATTCTCACACTCAGAGCAGACTGGGCTTTTCGGGATGAGGCCTTAAAGCGACAGTCGCTGAAACGGAGCGTTTCAGACAGAGGGTGAATACAGGTATATTCAGACAGACACTATGAGGAAAACAAAGTGTTTTTTTTAACATTAAACTATGTAAACATGTTCTAGTAGAAACCCGAAATACAATGATGAACCTGAAAATGAGTGTGATATGTCCTCTTTAAATCCTTTTGGATGGAGGTTTAGATTCACAGCATCCACATGGGTCAAGTTAGCTGTTAAGGCTGTTAGGGAACAGATCAAAATCCTACACGTGTCCTTTGGTGCATCATTTAAAAAAAAAGAAGGATACTTGGATGACCTCAAAAGTGAGAAGATATGTTGCTAAGTACAAATTTGTCTTTAATTAAATGGCGAAAATCGGCAGTTTCAAATCATAGATCGTTAAAGCTGCATCTAAACATAACTGGAGTAAACTGTTCAAATATATCAGTGCATGTGCATCCATTTGTGTATCTGTGCTCGTTGTGCATAAGCGTTGGCTTTGGATTCACATTTGCAGCGCTGTGCTCGGGCACGAGGCCAACACAGGAAGTGGGACAGTGTTTTCCGCTTCCTTTGATTGGCAGCACTTCCTTGGCGAAGCAGGATCAAGTGCCATCGACTCCGTCTTTCACAACCAGTCTGGTATTTTTTCCCTTTTTGAGTTTCCTTTGCCTTCTTTCACTTGCTTCCCTTGCTTTCTATTCTGGCTCTCGGCGCAGCACAATAGAGGAGCATTAGAATAACAATTTTTTTTTTTCCCCTGTAACCTTGACAAAGTCTGGCGTTTTTAATGAAAGTCTGCTAAAGGAGGAACGATCTCTAATCCCCCATCTGTGCGTGTGTTGATCCGGCAATTCAACCACAACCTGTAGATTTGTGTCATTACCTTCACTGCATCCTCTCTCATTCTTATGTGATGTACACACACACACACACACACACACACACACACACACACACACAGACACCAACTCGCCTGTCTTGCAGTTGCATCTTACGGTCGTTATAAACCTAGCTATTTTGGATGTTTTTCATGAGTTTACTCCCTCTGTGTTTGTGTGTGTGTGTGTGTGTGTGTGTGCGCCTCCATGTGTTTGTAGTCGAGCCCGCCTGGTGTATTGTGTGTCAGCTAATCCCTGTTGAGATATTCACGGCAGCTAATCTGTTTAATTACACTACAAATTAAGGATATTTACTGTTCCAAGACTTTTATGCGACACCCGCCTTAATCAGGGCCTTAATCTGTCTGGCACTGTGTGAGCATGTCTCACTCTGTGTGTGTGTGTGTGTGTGTGTGTGTGTGTGTGTGTGAGTGTATGATTGATACTCTGTATGCTTCGGCATGTGCGCCTTTGTGCACAGGCTATTTCCGCCAGTCTGTTTGTATCGCTCGGCTTTAATTCTTTTCTGAATATTTGCCCACAATAATAAAGAAAAAAAAAAGACAAGAGATTGTTGTGTTTTTTCCAGTTGTGCCGTATGGTGACAGAGAAAGGCAAACTTCACAAGGATTAAATTGTAACATCAGCGAGATGTTGCTACAGAGTTTAAAGGACGCAAACCCGGACCGACGAGCATCAGTCTCCTTGACTCAGACTCATGTTCAGCTAATTCTACAAGATTAAAACCGTGTTCCAGCCATGGAAACACGCTGCGTTCTCTGTCGAGGCAAAATAATGGCAGCAGTCTGCAGCCAAAGCACGTTTGTGCACATACAGTGCAGCGTGTGCGTGTGTTTCTAAATTACATGCAATGCCTTTTAGCGTCTCTGCATTTGTTTTGTGTGTGTTTGTACTGGCTTATTCAAGAAAATGCAATTCTTTGCAATCATTTTGGGGTTTTCTTGTGATATATTGTGGCAGATAGCCTGTTTTTTTTTTTTTTTGTTATCCCGAATGACGTCTATAACCCGAGTGCTTCCTTTCATGGTGTGTAGAGCAGAAAGCAGGCTCAATACATTACAGAACCGATGAGTGTGAAGAGCTCGTAGAGCTTGTGTTTGTGTACAGTTGCACATCCATGCATACGAGTTCCAGGCTGCGAGTGTGTGTGCGTGTGTGTGCGTGTGTGTGTGTTTAGATGGGGCCGCGTTGTCCTTTTTAAACGGCCCCCTTCCTGCGATGGCGACCTGTAATAAATGAGTGGGCGCGAGAAAGTGGCAGCTGTGACAGCTGACTGGGGAGGGAGGGAATAGTGAGAGAGAGAGAGGGGGAGAAAAGGTGGAGGTGTGTGTGTGTGTGTGTGTGTCAGGGAGAGAGGAAAGACAAAAGCGGGACAAAGCGGAGGTAAAAGAGATGGAAAGTCTCTGAGGGTAGATAAGGGGCGAGCATGAGAGGATGAGGGGAAGACAATGGAGAGGAGAGGGAGAGGAGATTGTGGAACAATACCTTAACTAGAGGTGGGGACTCTTTCTCTTCCGCCACTTGTTCTTCTTATCCTAAATAACCCTGTCCTCCCTGCTATTTTGCTGGCCTCTCTACGGCTTTGCTAGAAGTGTGTGTGTGTGTGTGTTCGTGAACGTGAGCCACCCTCAGCGCCAAGAAAGACGAGAGAGGGCACCCCAAACAAGAATCTGTGCGTCGGCCCATTAACTGGTCGAGAGGCCTAAACACACACTCTCAGGCACTCACACACACACACACACACACACACACGCGCACACACACACACACACCTGAGTGCTCCCCCTGCGTCGTACCCAGTTGCTCTCGGCAAGGTGAAAGCGAGCTGCCGGTGGGTTGTTTTTGCAAGACGGGAGACATAGAAAAGCGAGGGAGGTGCTCTAATTTCAGCTGAGAAAGGAAGAGGTGTGTGTGCGTGTGCGTGTGTGTGTGTGTGTGTGTGTGTGTGTGTGTGTGTGTGTGTGTGTGTGTGTGTGTGTGTGTGTGTGTGTGTGTGTGTGTGTGTGTGTGTGTGTGTGTGTGTGTGTGTGTGTGTGTGTGTGTGTGTGTGTGTGTGTGTGTGTGTGTGGCAGAGGTTAAGGTGGAGTGAGAGAGACAGTGTGTTGTCTCGGAGGAGCACAGCTATCACCGCCGATAAACGCTCCAATTAATCAGCCCGGGCCATGCAGGCTCTCACTTTGTGTGTGTGTGTGTGTGTGTGTGCTTATGTGAGAGTATCTATTGTGTGATATTCGAAGTGTGTCAAGATCTATATTTGCATCAGTGGGATGCATCATCATCATCATCATCATCACACACACACATTGTCTTGTCTCCATGGGTAATGCTAATGGGGTCACGTGTGTTGGTTCTACCTGAAGGGGAGAGAGAACGATGGAGAACAAATACTGGATGTGCATATGTTTGTCTATTCACAACCACGCGTCCTCTAAATGAAATCATACACAACTCATTTGCATTGGCAAATATATTTAGCTTTGTTGGTTAGTGCCAACTTGGATTCTGCACAAATCTGCAAACCATTCACTGCCAAAACAAAATGCTCATTAACTGTCAACATAATTCATTTATTTCCCGTGGAATATACTGTCTGCCCATGACAACTAAGGTAGGAATAACATAACCTTGTTTCAGGTTGGAAAGAAAATAGTGGTCAGGACCAACAAACTCATCACAAATCACTGTTTGGTTTGGTTTAAAACCGGCGAGGAAACAGGAAGCAAACAGCGGTTTAAGACGTTTGTTTGACCCATCTGTCCCCCGTCATGTCCCCCCTCTGTGGACTTCGTGACTCTATAACAACGTCACGCTATTTCCTCCAAAACAAAGAATAAATCCTCGCATACATAGATGAGTTTCGTAGCTGACAGGGTTGTTAATCAAAAGAAATGAGTCACAATCTTGATTTTTCTGCTAATCGATCCCCCAGAGGGAACGTCAAAGGCCTGGAATTGCTCGTCTCTTCCGCCCAGCAGTCTAAAAAAAACAGAGATTTACAGAGGAAAGCTGCTCACATGCCGGATAAACGACTTGAAATACATTAATTATTCCAGCAAATGAAGACCATCGCGATTGAGATTCATCCGAATACAAAAACAAAAACAAACTGACACTAAGAAATGCTCCGTCCCAGGTTCATTCCGAGTCCATTGAATTCCTGAGCGGCCGCGTGCATTCATGTGTTTCCCTGCAGATAAGCGCCGTGAGAGAAATCCTGAGAGGAGAGACGGAGCGAGCGTGAGAGACGGACGGACAGCGAGACATTTAGAAGAGCCGGAGATAAATGCAGGGACGGATAGAGTCGAAACACACCCGGCGGTCCAGACGGCGCTTCGTACCGTCATGCTGCTGCCCTCTGCGAGCCCCCCCGTGTTCCCGCTCGAAAATGAAATTCTGAAAAGGCCTGCGCTCCCTTGAAATGGTGTTTCAACCGCGGGGCAGCGGGGCATACAAACAGGTTCACTCACAAAACTCATTGTTGTGGTCTGTCATAGCTTCTCTTCTTCTGTGGTGGATTATATGCTGCTGTTAGAGGGGTTTCCAGTCAAGGAAACACTGTAAATCCTATTAGGTGATAGGAGACACCTATGCATCACATCTTTTTTGTTTCCTCATGTTTGATTATAACTTTATCATTTCAAATGTTTCACTGGCCTTCAGGATGCCCAGAGCACCAAGCGGTTTTATGCTCCACTCAAAGTGAAGCCAGCAAGCAGAGTCTGTGCAGAGACATTTCTCTTTCTAAGTGAAGATGAGACGTTGTCGTAGCGCCAGACAGAGACACACACACACACCTACACACACACCGTCGGGTTAAGCGGCACATAAATGACTGCAGACATGAAATAGTGGAAGGGGGAAAGATATTCTGTCCTACATGGGAACATATTAGATACACGGACACACGCGCAGGCAGTCATATTTCATTTCCCTGCATGTACGGGGGAGTTTTCATTTCCTTCCCCTGGGACGCCGTATCTACCTTCAGGGCCATGTGACTTGGAGGTACAGTAAGCACGCGCGCACACTGACGAAGGCGGGGAAACAAACGGAGAGGGCGAGAAACAGAGATGGCAGATGGAGAGATCTCAACAGCAAGAAAGCGAGTGTGTTCCTCTGGAGTGAATCACTGGAGAAAGGCAGGCGAGCAGAAGTGTATATATAAAAAAAAAAAGTCAGAGGTGAGAGGAAGGGAAACCGTTGCAGCCCTGTGGGCAACCCAGACAGAAAGAGGAGGAAGTGTGGCTATTTGCCTTTTCTTCTTCTCCCACCATCTGCCCCTCCGATTCTCTCATTTACTTAATTAGAGCGCTGGGCGTCTCAAGGCCGCTGCTCCCAAATGGCATCAGCTGTGCGCGTGTGTGTGCGTGTGACTAGTGCTTATTAGCGCACCTCAGGCGTGCAGATGCGTGCATCTGCAGGTGTGCACGTGCCCTGGCCAGGCTTGTGTGTGTGTGTGTGTGTGTGTGTTTGCAGGGCTGACCAAAGGCAGGGCTTGTTCAGAGCAGAAGGAGCTGGTGATTGTAGCAGCCTCGTCCACAAACAAAATCTGGTAAAAGATGAGCAGTGGACTGTATTTTGGGTCAAACGCACGCTATCGCAGCTTTCACAAACTCTCGCATTTGACTGTTGTCGTAAACTTCTGTTCCTGGAGTTGTTTGGCCTCCTACAATGTGTTCAAACACAGCAAACATTGTCAGCGATTCTCCGTTTGGCACAGTACTAAGTTACCAGACCTCAATCATCACATCCTGTTTGGACGCTTAGTCTACTTAGCCTTTTTATAGTCTCGTGTAGATGGGGATATATTTGGGCGGGAAAGTCTTGAAAACATGAACATTTACAGCAACTCCTCATTCATTCAGTTCGACACGAGCTAATGCGTTTCATGTTTGATAGCTTTGCAGTTGCATCAGCCAAGGTGACCCGCCACGCACGCCGTCTACCCTTTTTAAATGAAGACGAAAATGAGCAAAAATCCAGACGGTTGAACTGATATGGACTCACAATGAAAATACACCTGCACTGCAGGTTTTTACAGACTCTTCTAATGCGGCTGTGGTTAGGGAAGAGCATCCATCATATATGTGATACTGACATCTGATATTTAATAAAAGGCCAAAGTCTGCCAGATTAAATGGCAAACCAACATGTCTAACCCTTCATAGGATGGCTTTTATAGAAGTGTGTCTTTCTTTCATAGAGCAGTAGAGTATACATGTTACAATCCTTCAGTAGATGTAATGTAATGTAATTTAATATAGTAACCAATCATATTCAAAATAGCTGATTGGGTGCTGATTGTCGTTCTTGAGTGAGTAGTTCAAGTGATTTCTCAAGTGCGGTAGGGGGGAAAACAGGCGAAATCGATTGTTGTGTTGAGTGCCGCTGCCGTGGACACACACAGGCAGGAGAGACGGTGGATGGACGGACTGCGGACTGTCACTCACTCTTCCTGTCCTCCCTCCTGAAAGTTTTGACTGTCATGAGAGAGATGGAGAGGAGAGGGGAGAGGGGGAGGTGGGGGGAAGTCAGCCACGTCGAGAGCTGACACGGCATTCTAAGTTTGTAACTGTGCTGTGTTGCCGTTTCGCAGCGCAGACGCGCTCCCAGGGCGGAACGCTGCTTTGTTGCGTGACATCAAACGCGTCGGGAGCCGCATCCTCGCTCCGTCGTTCCGCCTCGTGAACAAGTTCAGCAGCTTCCTTTGACCGCGTGCGTGCCACAGGAGGCCACAGAAACCCTCATTCAAGGCGAACAGGGGGGGGGGGGGGGAAGTCAACTCTTGTTGGGAAACATCATGAGGGTGTTCAGTTTCTGCCACACATCAGAAGCGTTTAACCTTTGAACTTAATGAAGGCCTTTTATCCCCTCTGAGAGCCGCCTCGCTTTGTTTATTTTTTCTTTCACGTCTCCCTGCTGATTTATATTCCTGCAAAAGAAGCACCTTTCTTCTGAGCGCACAACCGCTCACGTCAGAGTTTTTCTATCTGGAGCAATGCGCTATCGCCAGCCTGAAAGTAAATCCAGTGGAAAGGGAGGAGGGGAGGGAAGCTCTAACGAAGCTTGGGATGGAGAGACTGTGATGCAAGGACCCAGTTTTATCAGTGGGAGGGCTGCGGTAATCGGCTATGAGGGGAAGGAGGCGGCAGGGTGTCCCTAGTTATCAAGACGGCTTTGGAGACTCCCAGAGAATCTGCAACAATAGAGAAGAAAGCAGGAGGATTGTGTGTGCGTGTGTGTGCAGACACACATTTAAAGTGAGATAACCCCCTTTTTTTTTTAACTTCTTTTCTTTCTAAAGGAAATAAAGTCATTATTTTTTTGACACAGGGTTTGCTCACGGTGAGTCAGATTATTGTAGATGAAATATAAGTTAATTTTTCTTCACCAAAATGGAGTTTTTACGAGCTTTCACTGAAGTGTAGAGGAGAGTAGAAACTTTATGTGCTTAGTCTTCTGAGCATCTGGCGGTGCTTCGACTCGACGTTGCAGATGTGGAGGAACTTTGTAATTTTGTGCTGTATAAGCCCGAGAGATATTCAGAGTATTCCTTTATAAGAAGAGTACCTTCTGGAAGCTTCTGATTAATATAAAGAAAAGCAAAAATATTCTATTGGATTGTCTTGTTTGCTTTTGCGCTACTCTGGCCTTTATGCAAATTATTAGCTCGTGTTTGTACGTGAGGCATTTGTGGACTGTTTTGTAAGTGAATATATCACAGAACCATAATATACTACACGGAGGCACAAATTAAAACGAATCATCACATTACCAGCGAGTATATAAACCGCATTCCTTTGCATTCAAATCAGCAGAGAGTCACGAACGCCTCTCGTTCAGCTCCACTCTCAGAGGCGATGAGAGTACAACACCGAAATAAAACTATACAGGCGCATAAAACACTCACTGCTCATCTGCCTGTGTGCCTGTATAATGAGCATCTGTGCTTTTTTTTTTATTATCTAACGTTACCTATAACAGCACACCTGTCTGTTCTGCGCCTCAGATAAAGAACAGAGATTTCACTTTTTTTTTTTTTTTTTTTTGGAAGCCCTTTTAAATGCCAGCCGGCAATTGGCTTGGTGGGTAGTTAGCAAAAGAAGAGCTTACACACACACACACACACACACACATACACACACACACACACACACAGAGCGGAAAACATTCTGTTGGGAAATATAGTGCTGCTAATTAGTGGAATTAGCCACAGATCAAAAGGTTCAATTAAAAAGTGGTGTTGTAGCGTTGGCCTCATTTGCATCACAACACATGTTGGGTGTGGACGATGCAGGCCGACGGATGGACGGACAGAGGGAAGCCACAATGTGGCTGTGCACCTCGCAGGAGGGCAATGAATAGCTGAAACGTATACGTCCACATACTCCATACAGCGAATGTATCGCAGGAAATATGGTTAAATATGCCATATGGATGAACTAGCCCTTTAAATTGACTAAGCATGCAAAGAAACACATTCATGTACGCAAACACACACACACAGGAGATGAGAAATTACATTCATTTATCAGGAGATGAGACATTACATTCATTTATCAGGAGATGAGACATTACATTAATTTGCTCTCAAAGACTCCCAAATGGAGACACGCACACAAACGCAAATGAAACATGTGCATTCATTTGCTCTGTAACACACACACACACACACACACACGCACACTCGTACACACTAGCGAATCAGAAACATGTGCATTCATTTGCAAACACACACTCTTGACTTGCCGTGTGGTTGTCCGCACAGTGCCTGTTGTTGGCCTTTTGAGTTCCAGCCTTAATTAAGAGTATAATGAAGTGTGTGCTGTTGTGGCTTTGCTCGGTGGGGTGTGTGGTTGTGTGTGTGTGTGTTTGCATGCGTGTGGACTTCCCCCGGAGCTGCTGAACATGCTCTCTGCCACAGCTTGGACCAACACGGCCAATTCACAGCATCGCTAATTCACCATTTAAATAGCACATGTTTGAGTCCTAATTAAATACAGCGCCGACACCGGCAGCACGCACGTTTTCTTTTCTTTTTTTCTCTTCCCCTCTCAATGTTGTTCGTTCCAGCGAGAGGAATTGCACAGTCTAAATGTCATGCCGTGTAAAATGTGATTTCCTGCTTTTTTCCCTTGTATGATGGTTTCATTTATGGGTGTCGTGCCTTTTTCTTTTAGCCTCTGGCTAAAAGTACCTCTCTCTCTTTCTGTTTCTCTTTCAAAGTCCCCCTTGTTGCTTTCTCTGTCACCCTTTTATCAGTCACATGTGAGTGTGTGTCTCTGGGGAGCTCCCGTGTCGGCTCTGTGTGGTATGTACGTATGTGTGTTTTGCAGTAAAAGTCAATGACGCACTTCTTATTTTTGTTAATTCAAAGGCAACTAAAACGACATGCTTAAAATGAGGGAATAAGAAACAATCTTGACTTTTAGAAAAACTTCTAAGACAAAAAAGGTCACGTCCGCATTGGCCTGGATGGATGCATGGCCCCTAACATTCTCCTGTACCGCCTTTGCCTCAGGCCGTCTCTGTGCATTATCAACCAGTGCTGTCGGTTTCCTGTACAGAACGGTCTCGTTTTGTCATTTAGAGGGTGCAGCAATGCTAGTGCCTATTCTGTGAGTGTGTGTGTGTGTGTGTGTGTGTGTGTGTGTATCCCCACTGTCTGCTACATTGGCAGTTTGTGGCTCCATGCTGTGTTAAATGGGAGTGTCCAGGCTGCTACCAGGCCTCATTCATCAGCCTCACGCAGGAACAGACCTGGCTGCTGGGGGGGAAAACCGCCTGGGACGCACATGCACAGAAACACACAATCAGTACACGCTAATGTCTCGCAAACAGCTCCACCCTCAGCACCGCGAATTAACACTCTGACATTTTAAGATGTGCGCACGTACGTTAAGTGCGTGTGTGTAGATGCGTCGACCTCAGATGTGGCAGTGTTTTGCCGCTGACGCCGTCTCCCTGACCTCTGTGTCCTCCTCCTCTGCGTCCCCATGGCATTTCCGGGGTAGTGTTACCCAAGAGGCACCGCACTTCCACCTGGGTGCTAAATGGTTTTGAGAAGCACTCTAATTTTTTTCTTTTCTTCTGTTTTAATGTTAAAAGGCTAACAAAGTGTAACATCCGTCTATTTTTGCATTTTCAAGGACCTGTCTTTTAAGAGGTGTTGATGATGGCGGCTTGCGAAGCCAAACTTGTTTGTGTGCCATTCGGTGAAGCCTTTCTATTCTCCCGCCGTGCTGTGAGTGCATTACTCGTTCACTAAGTATGGCTGAATATCCCTTTTTCTTGTTCGTTGAATTATTTAAATCAAGCACCTTGAGAGAACTGCGCATTTGACAGCTTTTTTTTGTTTCCCTGCCCTTCCTCAGAACTTCTTTTTTTCGATTGTAACAAGTGCACAGACTTCAGAGTTTAGTGTTGAAGTGCTTTGAAAGCACCGGGGGGAATACGGCGTTCTAACAATGCCGGATTCAAAACACTTTTCTGCCATTATTCCATGTCAGAAATCATTAGGAAAACAGAAAACAGCCTTTTTGAAACCGGGCCATGTTTGTTCAGCTGTGGGGTTGTGTTGAACTGAATACTTTGTCACTGTCCCTACAGTTTGACCACATCAGGTACTCTGGTCATTTCAAGAGTTCTCCATTCAATCATTCCTCCATTAGTATACACTTGGGTGTCTTTCTTATTATCTTTGCGATGAGAAAATCATGGCTCACGTCAAGTCCTGGAAAGTCTTGAGAAAGACTTTCAGAGCTGCTCTCATCTCGTCTCTTCGCTCCCGTGAACTGAGGGGGAGATTTATACGGCTCCCCCTGACCTTGAATTTCCTGTTTTATCCCTTATTTTTTTATTTTACACCGTGAGTGTTCTGTTCCTCTGAAGACTTACGCCTTTGTAGTCTGAAAATCGCTATTCCCTGTGTTGTAAAAGGAAAGCAGTTTAGAAAGATGGAAGGAAGTAAAAGTGTGTGTCCCCCCCCTCCGATGAAATTCGTCGGGACTGGATGAGCCGCTTTTATCATCCTAACAAGTTGAGGAGCGGGAACAGCAGTGGCAGTGGCAGATGTCCACAGCGGTGCTGTGGACATCGCGATCAATACCGCGCGTTACCTCGATGCGTAAAACTCGGGAACCGACTCAAACCGCTGCAAGAGAAGCAAAGGGATGAATCGGCTTTGCGGCTCGGTGCCGGTCTGTCGTTTCTCTCTCCTGCAGTCTTTTTCGTGAGAGGTTGAAACGGTCACAGCTTGATCCTGATCTTTCCTTAACCCTCACTGGAGGCGATGGTGTCCTTTGGTGTCTCCTTTTTCCAACGAGGTTAACCCCAATCTTGTGGGCTCCCGCCTCCGTATTGTGCGAGACATCGAAGGCCCGCGTTGCCTGTGTAGAGTGTTTACTGTTAGGCCTGCTATGTGACCTCCTTCCTCCTGACTCCTGACTCCTCGCCTCATTCTCACCCTGTGTACAGTGTGAATTAGTGAGAAAACACATATTTTCCTTCTGACAGCCGCGTGTGCTGCTTTTAATTGTCGGAATCTTTCTCCCGTGTGAACATCAGCTTCCTTACTTTTTGCTTTTTTTCCTCATCGCCCCCCCCTTTCCTTTGCTAATTGACCGACCATACCTCCCCTGAGGGATGGGGTGGGGGGGGGGGGGGGGGGGGGAGCATGTGATTGACCGGGGTGATAATCGGCGTAATGGCGGCTCGTGTGGTGGCGGCGAGGCCAGGTGCCTGCCAAGGTGCTGAGAGAGCCTGCGGGAAGAGGCGGAAGAAGGTGGGAGGCTGCTTCCTTTCAAATCCGCCACTGGTGTTTTTGTCTGTGCCTTGATGGTTGCACAGGGACAGCAGCTCTGAATGTGAGATTTTTTCGGTCAACCCACTCTCTTCTGAGAAATGTCACTCCTTAATTTCTCTCATTTCCGCCCCCCTCCCTCTCCTCTGGTTTTCGCTCCTTGCTCACCCATGCAGCCATGGAGGTGTCATTAGCACCGATTCCTAATTAGTCCAGTGCCAGCTAATTGTGCTTCTGACGCTGTGTCTCTGGGGAGGCAGGCCTTGCTAATTTCAATAAGAGTAAACAAGCAAACCGCTCCCCACTGACGGATATGGATTAATTAGAGACTGAAGGAAGGGGGGGGGGGGGCCCTCATAGAAGACGCAGCGTTGAGAGGAAGCCGAACAAGCTGCAGACGAAGAACGTGAGGTGAAAGAGAGGTCGCTTTCGCTGTTGTCAAACAGCACACTCCGAGGCCGACGCTCATTTCAGGAGATTACCATCCCCCCCCCCCCCCCACCCCCTCCCGTTGAGAAGCGATGCCCCGAATGTGTTGTTTGTCGCGAGTTTCATTTAAAAGGTTGAAAATGAAGCAAACAAGTCTGTTTTCTTTTCCTTGAGAGAGACTGATTTGTGTACACTCAGGGCCCCGGATCGCTACGGTTCAGTCAATGTTCCTATCTCTAATTCAGCGCGTACACAGCCACCGTGTTCTGTGTTGTTGTCTCTGTAATATCTCAGGTCGGCTGAGCATGTGTACTTGTTTTCAGCGACGGTTTGCCTCACGTCCATGCAGTTACAGAAACACCGTGGGAGCTCCAACTGTAAAAGAACAACTTTTTTTTGCACTCGTGGCCACTCGGCAGCTGCGCTCCAGCGGTTCTACTTCCGGTGCCTTGCTCAAGAGAGCCTCGGCAGCATTTCACGGCAGCGGGAAGCATGCTTCATTTTAGGCTTAAGTTTGGAAAATGTGATTAAAATAGACGGCATTGCCACAGTGATGTTTGATGTAGACACATTTTATGTGCCTCATGCTTGTCTTTGCTGCAAGTACTTAAATGGATTTAAAAAAAAAAGAAATAATTCATTCACAGATTTACATGAAATTTTATGAAGCCTGGCATTAGCTTTGTAGGCTTGTTCAAACACTTCTGTGTACGCCGTGCTAAAGAATGATAATGTTATCATTCAGAGACAGGACACTCCATTAGCTGATGAAAGCGCACACGCACATCTGCACATTTCCCAAGGCTTAGGAGAAAAACCTTCTCATCACTGGATTTTGAAACTCCTCACTCTTTTGTCTTGGACTGCGATGTGCCGGCCTATCCGTGGCTTCCTTTTTTGGCTATCTGTGAAATGCAAGTCTTCACATCTCACTCTGCTGTAGCCGGTATCGCACTCTCCCCTTCTCACCTAATTAATCACGCTATTGAACTCAACGCCACTCAACAAAAAAAAGCAGTTGGCAGCGATAGCGAGGTGCCTTCCTCTCTCCTGCTCCCCTGCCTCCTTTTCATTCCGCCGTTATTGTGACACACGGGCAGGTTCGTGTTCTTTTTAATCGGGTTCACAGAGGGCCCTTCTTTATCACCACGAGCCTGTGTGTGTGTGTGTGTGTGTGTGTGTGTGTGTGTGTGTGTGGCACGAGGTCAGACATTAACAGTGGACCGCCTCATCCGCTGGTCAGGGAGCGGGCTTGTAAATCTGAGGCAACTGAAGGGTGCACCTCCTCCCTCAAGACATGAACGGAGTGATAGACTTTCATTATGGGCGGCATTGTCGACACTTAAGCGCACACCCACACGCACACACACACTATTAAGGCGCTCTTTTGGAAAAAACAAACAGAACAAATACAGTTAAACTGTGAAAATGGCAAAAACATACTCAAATCCAGGTACATAACCCCCCACACCCTTCACACACACACATAGCTCATATCCTTACACACTCTTTAATGACAGCACTTAGAGATGCCTCACAGGAGCCGAGGTGTTGCCGCTGACGTCGTGATGGACGGTTATATTTCAAGAAGACGTTAAATTTAACACTCAGCCGTGTGTTTGTGGCAAGTTTTGTCATCTGAACGTGTGCATCCTGCTAGTGTATGAGACGGAAAGAGAACAAGAAAAGGGGGGGACGGGGGAGGGGGGGTGCCAGGAGAGGATTTATGGGTGTAATAATGGGATCTTAGTGGCTGGGCCATTGACACTGAGGCATTTTCTCTCATTCTCCGCCCATTATTAGATGGATGGAACAGGAGGGAGTAAGCACAGCAGCATATGGGCGGGAGAGAATGGCAGGCTGTTGTGTTGGAGCGGTTATCCCTCTGCCTTCATACCATCCAGCCATTCGTACACATCAAACTCAATGATTTCTTAGATTTGGCTACAGAGGGATTTTGCGTTTAAAAGACGTCCAGTGGCCGTCTATGCGTGGACCTGGCGACGAGGCTAAAACACGGATAAATTTGGGCCATAGCTTAAGTATAGCGTAGCCATAAAGTAGATGGCTATCGAGCCTCTACATCTTTGTCAAATAGACACTCTAATAATGGCTGTAGAATTCACTTTTTAATCAAATTCAAGTGCGTCTGGCAAAAATGCCCCCGGAAATCATAAAAAAAAACACAGAAAACCCCCAAAACACAGCTGAGGCTGATGGGAGTGGCATACGATTAGCAGGGATTCGACAAATTAACCTGTTGACCTGATGATGGCGCAAGAGCAAAAAAAGTCACATGATCCCCAAAATGATTAGGACTCATCCTCTGGGCACCATGAATATCTGGAACAAATTTCCTGGCAATGGATCCAGCCGTTGTTGAGATATTTCTGGGTCTCGGGCTGGGAACGGGTCCTAAATCTAGCGGTACCAGTTGAGTCTTAAAGGCTTAAATTTAGACGTGGGCAGAACTGTATTATACACCACAAGGTAACCTCGTGGCCTTTTATTTGCAGCTAAATTTATATCGGTAGCTGCAGCTGTGTTAGTGATGTAAATTAGGTTTAGCTTCCTGTCTTTGTCCCTTCACACTGTATTACGCTCCATATTATAACCCACTGAATCAAACAGCACATACTGTAGTAACTTTCTTTTTTATCTCCAAGGCCATTATGTCGGCCA
The DNA here is from genome assembly GCF_050575085.1 of Anarhichas minor. Lineage (NCBI taxonomy): Eukaryota > Metazoa > Chordata > Actinopteri > Perciformes > Anarhichadidae > Anarhichas > Anarhichas minor. The sequence continues at coordinate 8,765,621 of NW_027466464.1, forward strand.
CTTCCTGATTATCCGTGCTGTTGTAAACATTGGCAGCAATGGCTGTTTACAGTAATGTGATTTGTTCCTATTGTTTGTTCTCAAGGTCACCAATGCATTAAGCAAAATTGCTCAGGCACTCTTCCCTTCATGCAGCTGTCTGCAGATGAATCAAAGCTGTAAAATCCAGCCCGTCATGGTTCAGTCCAAACTCCTAATGAAGGATGTCGGGGGGGGGGGGGGGGGGGTCTGCTCAATTAGGGAGATTCATTTAGCGGATATTGACGTGTGTTTGCTGCTTTGATGTAGAGACTTTAGTTTGCGCGGCCTTTCAAATGACGTTCAAGTTGTCTATGTGCAACGTTGTTGCTTATTGTATGCGTTTATCAGTTTCAATAAGCCGGTTGAACAAAAGTGAATGTGTTCATTCATCCATTCATCATTCCATCCATCCCGTTCCGATAAACCCACATCTTCATTACACTCGAGAAAACCTCCTTCCAGCGTGGCAGATTGCCACAAACGCGAGCGACAAACACCTTCCATTTTGTAATTAACACCTGCTGTGTGATAACAGACACCTGCTTTTGCCTGCATTGATTATTCTATGGTGTCAGAATTGAATGTAACGAATGGCTAAACGCTTTAGCGTCCCCATCACGTTCCACAGCACCTCTCGTTAGCATAAGGACAATTAGCTCTGTTGTGGTAAAGATGAAAGTCAGCGACAAACTTGTCACTATTGTTAGAAATACAGTATTGGTCAAAAACTACTATTATGGCATGAGTAACACTAATATTTTACACGCATTAGCCTTTCTATAATGATTTCTTCCTGTTTTTAACTGAATATCATTAATAATCTTGCCGGAAGTCTTTTGAATTGAACGATTTTGTGGGTGAAGTATGTCTTCAAAGTTTTTTTTCTTCCATGTCGGCTTAAAAGTTGAGACTTAAATGATTTACCAAGTGCCTGATATATGTGTGATTTAAGGCCTTTGCTGAATACTCGAGGTTAAAGCCTGGCATGTATATGATCTGCCAAGCTGCAATGGCATTTACATAAAATGTCAGCATTTATTATATTTTTCTCGACACTTGTCAAGCTCCCTGCTGTGCCGCGGTGCTGTTTCAGAAAAAAAGGTTTCACCTAAGTTGCCGTAGACATGCAGAGGAAGAGCCGTAATTAACACAGCAAATTCATCATGCTCACGGTGCCTCAATTGGGCATCGTCGTTTGCTACCAGCTATTCAAAAGAGTGACAAAAACGAGCAGGTTTGAGTTAACTGGAGAGAATAAAGAGCCGGCCGGTGGAAATGTCTCAAAGTGTGGTGATGCTGAAGTTCAGACACCCTCAGAATCGAACAAGAGGAGATTAATGTGCATACTAGAGGAAAGCAGGCGATCATCGAAATGTAAGATCTTGGATTAAGCTGGAAGTGTGCTGACGTCAACGGAGCCAAACACTCTTAATTTGGACCCATGCGCTCAAGATCGTCGCTTCCTTTCGCAACTTTTTCGTCAAACAAAAGAAGTGAGTGTTGGCTGGAGCGGCGCGGCGTTGCCCTCATCTTCACCCGCTCTTGTATTTCAGACAAGAGAGCAATTGAAATATATGCTAATCCTCGGCTCGTCTTTGCTGCCATCCCACAGTGCCGAGTAGCACAATATTTCCATAGCGACTCGGACATTTTTGAGGGATTATGGAGGAAGGCGGTTAGGAGGTGGTAGGGGAACCCCAGGCAGCTTTACACACACACACACACACTACATCAGCTGACAGTGAGCATGGTAAAGGGCATGTGTTTAACTGTGATTTATGCTCTGTCAGTAATGTAGAAGACAGTGGGAATCTAGATTAGAGGAAATGACCCGTGGGAGAGTAATGGGAGATGAGCGAGCGAGGGAAAGTCAGATGGAGGAAAGATGGTCTCTGTGAACGTCTGATAACCCGCTTTCTCACTGTGACACATTTCACTTTGAAGCCCCGAAACTAAGATATGCACGAGTTTCTCTTTGCTCCCTGCCGTTTTCTTTTTTTAATCTGTGTGTCTTGTTTTGTAAAGAAGGCTTAATTTCAGTCGGACGCTGGCAAAGGCGATACCCAAAGCCCCCTTTTCAAAGTCCACCCAGTGACTTTGGGGGGACAGTTATCACGCTGGGTATGTAATTAAAGTGGCGTGGGCACGTTGGCATGGCAGGAATTTATCTTAATTTAAGCTCTTTTGCTGGTATGATAAGGTATCCTTAAACTAAATTTCAGCAAGGCTTCACCTGGGTGGCAAATACGTGTGAACGAAGCATTGTGCAAAATCTTTAACATTAATATTAAGCATTCAACAGGGTGGAGCATCAAGTGCCCCAATCAAGATAGCCCTAAAATCACAACTGAAGGACAGTGCTCCCATGTTCCAAAACCTTTGGGGCATGGGAGTGAAATAATGTGTAGTGCATCATAAAGGCCCATACAGGACAAAAGCAGTAACCCCCCCATGCTGCTTGATTTCAGGACGAAATACAGATTATTTCCAGGAAGGACGGACACAGTGGGCGGTTATGGTGTCACTGCAAAATAGAAATCTCCATAATGTGGACGGCAAGGGGCCTTTGGTGCTTTTGTGGATGTCCGCCTTGTCTATAGACGGGTTTGTCATTGTCAGGGGCCCCGCAATAGAGCCCAAAGCCGTCTGAAGGCTATTGGGGGCCCCTGATTTCGGGAACAGGAAAAGCTTTGAGTGGGAAACGTATTTGGGCATGAAATGATAGATGGGTCAAATGTAGACGGATATTGGAATTGTACTTGCGTAGGTGTGAGCTTGTATGGTTTTTGTGTATTTGTCTGTGGGTACAAAGAGAGAAGCGGTAGCCAGGCAGCCCGTCCATTGTGGCCGTACGCATGGCCCCGACAGAGGGTAATGGCCCTTATTCTAATCCTCTAAAAGATGAGGGGTACAAGAGGTTTTAAATGCACAGAGACGAGAGGGAGGACGAGACAAAAAAAAAAAGCGGCAGGGTACGCCTCATTGAGTCTCATACGGAACGGCCGGCACTTCATTAAAAAACGGAGGCGTCTTCCACAGAAACAAAAAAAGAGAAAAAAGGTGCAGCTTGTTGTTCGTACTCCATCACGACACACAGAAAGCCCAGAGAGTGCATTTGTGTTATCACAGCCACAGAGCACCGACGCGTGTCTTTGAAACGCGTTCCCTTCCGAAAGTGTAAATATATTATGACGATTATTTCCGGGAGAGCACAGACCAGCCGTGGTGACGTTACGTCAGACGAGGGCGAGAAAAATTGCTTGTGCAAAACGCTTCTGACGCCGGCGAAGAGAGGAGTGCGGAAATATGGTGTCGGACAGTTGTACTTTCACACATGAATGCATTGTAGACACATGCGAGCCCAACGCACAACCCAACGGCAACTCCTGTTACCTTTTTTCTACTTTATTCGCCCAGTGAGTTTTGATCAAGTGCATTTACTCCAGTCCTTCACATTCACACCACATCACATTCAAAGCACTGGGCATGAATACGGTTTTGTGTCTGCAAGTATTGGCGCACACATTGAATTTGGAAATGGGCTCATTGGAAATTCAAAATAGCTCATTTTTAATTCAAATAAAGATTTGGAATTAATCCAAATGAGCTAGTTATATTCTAGTCTAGAGAAAGCAATGTCGTCTCTGCACTGATACATCTTCTCTCCTCAGAATAGAGCTGATGTCCTTTCCTCTCATGACGCTTGTCCATACCAGCAACCTGAATAATGTACCTTTGCTACCAGGTGTTTTTTTTGCCACTGCCCGCTCAGTGTCAAGGGTCAAGGTACGTTTTGTTTTTCTCTCCACAACCGCTTTTGTGGGAAGGTAAGAAAAACAAAACAAAAAAAAGCACACACAGAGGAGCACAGGGAGTTCTTTTTTTATCCGAGTCTCTATCTCTGTGTCTCTATTGATCGCTCCCTGACCTTTCAGCCTGACTGTGAGTAATGGAATTGCCTGTTGTGGACACGGGTCCCGGTCAAGGTCTTGTGAATGTGCGGTACATGTTTGCGCGAACTCGCCGATCGATGCCTCGCTTGCTCCTGTGCCGGGGGGGGGGGGGGGGGATAGAGCCCTCCGTCGTGTTATTTCTGTCAGAGCCTTATCTCGAACTCGATTCCTTAAATGTCCTTGAAATTCAGCTGAAACTCCACCATTCTTCTACATCTCAAACCGCTTCCTTTTTACTTGAAGCACTCACACTTAAATATATACCTCCTGTTTGGGACGGATTTTTAAAGTCTGTCTTGAATTGCCAAACATTGTTCAAACAAGCGTAACGCCTTGTAACAGAAACGATTCTTGGATGTATTTTTAATGAGTTTATCTGGAAGTAGGAAGCATTTGAACGCAGCGGAGGCCGTGCTCTTACAACACGATCGCTGGCATGAAAGGGAGCGGGAATCTTATGATTCATCTTAGATCTTTGCCTGCAAAACATTTCTTTAAAGAGTGACTCATGTGTGCTTTTGAGGTACTGACAGATGCATGTTGGTTCCCTTTTTTTCTCATTTTTCATTTATTTTCTCCGACAAAATCCGACTGTCGCAATGGCGGCGCGTTCTGACCGTTGCAGACGCAGACCGAGAAGAGAAAGACTCGGGGTCCCGGAGAATCGCCGGACCGAGACAAGATGACATACCCACTGAAGAGTCTTATCAGGTTTCATTCTGACAGATGGGACCGGCGTGGGGAGCCACCGCCTGCTGACGGGAAAGATTGCGGTAGAAAATAGAGGCAGCGTGGTGGACGGAAAGTGTGAGCTGGGGAGTGCCGCGGCCGTCCTCACAGGAATGTTTGTGGTGGCTACGACAGTGATGGTTCTGTTTGTGCGTGACAGCTACAGGTTTACTGCTATTTTTGGGAATGGGTGATGTCCTGGATAGATTACCCTGAACTGTATGCTGCAAAAAAAGATGTCGACAGTGACAAGAGATTGAATGTGTGTCTTAACCCTGTTAAAGTTACCTTTTAGGTATTTTTCCTGAATTTATGATAGATGGCTTTTCTTTTTAACGGCGTGGACATGAGTCTACAGCCATGCTAGCTGCTCTGTGAGGTTGCACTTGAGCTCAATCCAATAGCTCGGCTAAAATACCTTATAATAAAAAAAAAAAAGAAAGTAAAAGAATAAATGTTTATTTTGTAAGTCGCAAAGAACAGGCGTCCGTACTTTTTGCAGTGTGGCTTCTGTTTAGGTTTTTTACGTGACCTTAACCGTCACCCAACACACATCGAAAACATTCTCGCACACACACACACATAGACACAAACACTAATGCCAGGAATCTGGACTCCCCTTGAAATAGCTGAGCCCCCTTTGCTATGACACACACCCACACACACGCGCACACACACTGGGAGAAAGCACCCAGAATAGCTGCACTGCCACATCCATTGCATTCCACTACCCAGCTGGCTGCCCTGTGGACGCACACATATGGCTGCAGTCTTACACACACACACACACACACAGTTACAGCAGACATGTCACTTGCATATTTTACAGCACACACACACACAGATAATCGCTCCCCTCTGCCAGAAACCCACTGCCAGATCTATCCTCATGTTCAACGTTTCTCCCATTAGTGTGATTTGGTGCAGAGTGCTCACTGCACGCCTCGCCCCATCAATGAACAATACAAGTTCAGCCTCAAAGAGCTCGTAGCTAATCCCTCAGCTGTTTGGAGTTGGCAGTGGACAGCCGAAACACTGGAATAGTCTGCGCCCCCTCGCCAATTGCAGCACAGATCAGATATCAATTTGTCAACAGAGCCGGCTGGTCAGCTGGCCGACTGGCTGGCTGGCTGGTACCGAGCCTGGAGGCAGAGGTGAGTCAGCAACTCAGACAGCCAAGAGAGGAGAGCCAGGCAAGCAAGCAGCCGGTGTATTCAGCTGCAGAGAGACTAAACTTTGGCTCTGAGAGAAAAGTTAGGAAAGTTGAGAAATAAAGTGACGCTTTTCCCCCTGTGGATACGTGACAGTTTTAGATCAGTTCTTGCCACTTTCTCACTAATTCCTTTCAGATATAATTGGTGGTTTGATAATAAAGATTTTTTTTTTGTTCATCATAATGATGTGGGTGTATTGTGTTTCTAAAATTGCTCTCCGCGTGCAGATTTTGGTGCAGTTTCAGCCCCACGGGTGCAGTTCCACACAAATTCAGAAGATCCCACGGCAAAAAAACAACAACGTCACTGCTATTGTTCTTCTTGTTTTCCAGTATTTACTCTCACCTCCTTCTCAGAGCACATTGATCTTGAGAATTTGAGTGGGATGGCAGCTTTAGTGCATGCAGGGGAAACTTGAATAGTTTACCAGCTCAACGCTTGGCCTGAGTTTGAGAATGTACCGGAGTCCTTTTTTTTTTTTTTTGAGGAGGAGGAGGAGGAGGAATCATGGATATGCTCCGATACCCATTGGGCCCTTTTTTAAAGGCCGCATCCAACAATGTCACTAAATGGTGAAAGGCAACACTCCACAAAATACATGCAATTACCCTTTAAACAATCTGAGATGTAAAAGCTTTTCTGGGGCAAAATAAGACACGTAGTTCTTCCCCCTGCCTGTTGGTGGGGTTCATGTGAGCATCTCTCATATTTCTCACTGTTTCTGGACGCCGGCCACATCCCGCCGTCGCAATCGCACAAGCCTCGTTTCCCCTTGTGTGGCACATAGCTGAATTAAAATCTATTATGAATTGTGACAGGGCCATTAAGAAGACGGATGGTCAGAGCCCTCCGTGGGTTTGGCTCGGTCTTTGTCCACCTCGGGGGCCCTCCTTCCCCAACAAAAGCTTGCCCCCCGGCAGCCCCCGCTGGGCATGTGTCTCTGACCTGAGGCGGTGTGTTTGTGCATGCGTACGTGTTTGTGTGTGGTGAAGACAATTTATGCACGGACAGGGTTTGAGGGGGAGACACATTCGGGGTTACGATAATTGAGTTTGGGCAGCAGTGAGAAGTGTAAAAGGTTGTGTAGCAGGCCTGTAACGCCAGCAGGACGGTCACCGGGTTAGGACTCCGACCGTCACACGTCAGCGAGCACACACGTCATGTTAGAGGACAAGAGGTGAGGGACAAGGGGGGGGGTATGGGACAAGCGTCCGGCTCTGTGGGAGGAATTTATAGATTGAACAGAACAGTTCTTGGGAGATTGTTTTGGGAGATTTCCAGTCGCCGTGGATCTGCACGGATGTTTTCTCTGCGAGCGCTCATTATAGTTTGCTTCCGTCTCCGTTCCCTCTCGTGACACGCTCGCTCCCCCCCCCCCCGTGTAGCTGCTGTTTTATTCCTCTTGGTGTGTTCGAGGGAACACGGTGCTGTTCCATTGATTCCTGTTGCAGCCGCCTCGGCAACAATTTTATTATTATTTTGCACGATATCATCGACCCTGGATAGACGCAAAAGGAATAAATTAGAATCACCCTGAATGAAATTCAGACCCATGACACTTCCATTTCTCTCCTATCATTACTGACGTACTAGTGGCATCATAAAAACATAACCCAATATAGCTCAACTCCTGACCCAATAAATAGAATTCCAGACGCTCCTGGAAGGAGTGGTGTTGGGAGACACTTCCCCAAAGCGACCTCGCATAATAGATGTGGGAGAAAGAAGTTGCAGAAGGTGCTGTTCTCCCCCTCTCATGCACAAGGGTTCCAGGAGCTCATGCGTGGCGCTCATCCATCACCCCTATTGACCAATTACTGTGCCAAGCCGGCCAGCTTCTAATGAGCTGCGGAAAAACACAATGGAATAAGAGTCGATATCGGGCAAATACATTATTAATAGCTGTCTGAGATCTTTTATTTGCTCGCTCGCAGTTACACTTGGCAGGGGTTGAAAGGAGCGGAGCTAAGGAAGGAGGTGAGGCTGTGGCTTTTCAATTATCTGATTTTTATGAACTCTATGTGGTCGGCGCTGAACTGGATGGATTATCCTCTGCTCCTTATATATTTGAGGGGAGCTTTCTCTGCTTTTCTTTGTTTGGGCTTTTTTTTGGCTTGTGTTTGTCTCATTCTGCAGAAAAGTCCCTTTGAGTGATTCAATATTGGATTACTGAACTACATATGTACTGCTTCATGAAATGATCATAGATGTAGACTCTTAATCCAAGATGTAATAACTTAATCTGATAGGGTTTCAACCAACTATTATTTTGAATTATGTGGATTATTTTCGTTTTGTCAGTAACAGTGAAAATGGCTCCCACACTGCTCAAAGTAAATGTCTTTAAATGTCTTGTTTTCTTTGACCGACACTTCAAATAGCGTGCCACCAATTAGCATCTCTAGGCTCTTGGTACCTTGCCGTGTTCTCGCTGCAGCTTTGTTTGCATTTCAGCGTACCTTCAGATGAAAGAGCAGCAAAGCATCGGCCCAGATTAACCTTATCACATCGCTAATGCACACTGTGGCAACTCTTCTCGCTCCAAACGTTCCCTTGAGTTAAATTTGTACATTTCGTTTGTCCTTTTTCTTTATCTTAAAGCACTTAGCATCCCTAGAGCATGGTGTAATGCTGCTTAGTGGAATATCTATAGAATACATAGGCAATCAAGTGAGTCTATTATTTCGACAAAGCTCCTGGATGTCCTTAAATTCACTTAATAAAAGATTGCTGAACATTTTGGAAAAGCTGTGGCTTTAATACTTTATTAAAGCTTAAATAGTGCGCTCTACTGTAACAACATCAGCAGAGATGTGTGTTTGCTCTGGTCGAACCCAGCAGCTCTCAGATGTCACTAATCGGGTCGAAACAAGAATATTACTCCTCTCCGTGTCCGCGGACGGTCTGGTATAAATAACTTGCACACGAGTTGTCTCCATTTAAGGTGGTTGGTTGAAAACTGGGGGGGGAAAAAAAGGAGACAGATTATCATCCAAAGCGCTGTGACCTCTGGCGATGTGCCTCTCTCGCTATCTAACCGCCTTTAACTTTATTTGGCTGTCGACTTGAAAGAGTCTTGCTGTGCTGGCTGCGACTGTGGACGCACACACACACGCACACACACAGATATCCTCCCACATGGCATCATTTAAAACTCCTGGCAACTAATGTTTGTGTTTATCAGGACAACAAAGCCCACTCCTGGACCACAATGGAAAGGACCTAAAAAGGCTCTCCGTTTGATTTAGCAAACATGCTAACAATTCATTCCACGGCTATTATTGCAGTGATAGGGGTCACTGGCGGTCACGGCCGGACTGGGCACCGGCTTATATTTAGCCCCACATTGTGAACACTTGACTCTGTCCAAAGCCTTGATAGCGAACCAACCGTTGCTCCCATTTGATAAGCGCATCGTGTTAGGTGCTTCAAGTTAATCCTGTGATATGGAGTAACTGCTCCTATTACGAATTAATAAGTGGATTAGTTATGTAAAAAGGCCGTAAATAGTGGAGCTGCGTCCATGGTGGCATGAGCAGAGCATTAGCTTTGATCCCTGCTTCATATTCATATTGGAGGGGCAAAAAATTGCACCTGAAGTTCAATTATTCAACTCATTGAATTCATTATTCAGTACCGTTGAAATATAGAGGACCTAGTCTTTATAAGAGTTGTCAGGCGGAGGATCCCAAGAAACTTTTTAAAAAGTGCTTTCATTTGTATTCGTTTTGAGCTCGCAGTCATTTAAAAAGAGGAAGTGTCATTTACGTCTAATTCTGGAGAAAAATGATTCGTCTATGATTGGAAAGTTTTCACCAGCGCTTCCCGGCAGGTCTCCTCTCGTTAGTGGCGCTTGTGAAACAGCAGAGCGATGACCTCGGCCATGTTCTATCTATAGTGCGAAGAGTGCATAACACCGGCCCCTCTTTGGACTTAGTATTCCCTGCAATTCCTGTTATTCACGCTGCCTGCCAATGACGCCGCACTTCTGGGACTCGGCTCCGACCTGCAGAACAACAAGCCGTGTGTGTGTGGGGGTGAGATTCTTGGGTGGTGTGGGAGTTGAAGGGGCGGGCAGGGGGGGGGGGGGCTGTCATGGAGGAGGTAATGTTGACGGTGATGGTAATGGCCGCGAGCACAAACAGCCGGGCTGCTCTGTTCTCCGGGGCGGACGGAAGAGTTATTACATGAACGTCGAGGCGCGTGTGCAGCAGCGGTCGGTGCTCCCAAACAAGATCAAACTCTTAACACACACACACACACACACACACACCTTCCCTCTGTAATGGTGACCCGCTGTAGAGGTCAGCGGTGTTTGCACTCAGCTCTCTGGGCACGGTCATAATAACGATGAAAAATGGCCTCGTGGCGCATGGCCTCTGCATACGTGCGTGTCAGGGCTGTGTTTGTATGCCGACGGTTGTGTGTGTGTGTGTTCCATTTAACCACCCTCGTTTCCCTCTCCGCTCGCACGCCTCCCTCTCACCGTTCTCCGCCTGCGTCCGGGGCTCCCGCTCGAAAATTGGAAACAATCAGAGGCAAATTGCCACGCTGCCGCTGCCCCACCGCACACAAGTGGAATGGGGGGGAAGTGCCGCATGCTCTCGCGGGGGCACTCGCTGACGGGTGGCGAACGGCGGCCCGCTGATGGATGTGAGGCAGAAATGATGCACGCTGATAGCACTGTCTGTTTCAGATAGATTGAGAGCGAGGGCCGGGGACGGCGCCTTTTTTGCGAAGCGTCTGGCAAGCGCGGCCCTCGAAATGTATTCATGGAACCGCTCTTTTTGACTGTAGTGCAGGAAATTGACAAGCAATCACAACTATGCGCGACTGCCGTCAACTCACTTGAGTCGGCGGCGCATGGCAAAGCAGACTCGCTGCACACTGTTGTTTTCTATTCGCGACGTAATGGAATGAGAAAACAACCGGCGCCCCAGGTTAGGAGTGGTCCGGCGTGAAATCTGTTTGCAGCAATGATGAGTATCAACATTGTTGTCGGGGCCCGGGAGTTGCCACGTCAGCGGCCCTCCTAATGGAGAGGTGCTGCACAAATTGACAGGCAGACGGGGGCAAAGGTTGAGGAAGTCGGCGTACAGGTGTGCGCGAGCCAGAAGGAGCTGGCCCCCTTTCTGCTGATTGGCAATTTAGTGTCCAGTTTTGTCGAGCTCTGCTGTTCCACACTAGGTAGGTTTGCCGAGAGCTCGCCGAGCCTCGGCTAACGACTCTCCCCGTCTGCCTGCCTGTTTCCCTTATCGCTACGGATAATGGAGGAAAATCTGCCTGGTTGACGCTGTGATTTATGTGTGTGTGTGTGTGTGCACATCTGTACAGGATGCAGTCATGCTTATAAGCATGACAGCTTGTGTTTGTGTACTCGTGTGTGCCTCGTGTGTGTATCAGAAAGGAAGAGAGGAGGATAAACGTGAGCACATGTGACAGACTACATACCTTTTCATTATTTTGCCATCGGAGGAAGTCGGCCTGCTTCTCTCCTCTCAATTATACATCAATGAACTCCGACTCTGAACAATAGCTGCTGTGAGTACGCCTCCCTCTCCCTCCCTCTCTCTCTCTGTGTGTCTCTCACTGCTGACAGGTAGCACCTGTCCTGCCCACTATGGCCAGATGGACAATGCCCTCGTGCACCTGCCTCTCTCGGTGGCACTACCTGCTCCGAGCCAAGCCTCGGCGCTGGCACCTGAACATGCACACACACACAGTTGGAACCCATGGACACCCCCTCTCCCAACTTGGCACGACTTAGTCTGGCATGCGTTATACAGCAGCGTTCGCAAGCATATACGGCAAGGTGCAATACGGGCAGCTACAGTACGTGCTAACAGGAGCACAGATTTCGTTTTGTAAAGATCACATAGTTTGAAAGATACACAGTGTTGTACTTGTGATGTCATGCTGCCTTTGCAGTTCAAACCAGAAGAAAAACAAGACTTTTTGAAGCTTGGAGTATAGTTTCGCCAAAAATCTATTTTTTAAAAGCAGTCGTTCCCTACCTGTTAAATATTTGGGATGTTCTGACCTGAGGAAACATGCTTATTGGTTTTCTTGCTGAGAGTGAGTTGTGAAGATCAATATCACTCTCATGTGTTTACTGTATGTATCCTTGAAAAGGAAAACAAATCAGACGTCCTTTAAGTTCTACCAATGGTCAGGGCAGCCTGTATGTGAGGGCAAAGAAATACAAAACTCAATGCAGCCACCACTAATCTCTGTATGTTAACAGCTGAAGGCGACCACAGGCCTCTCTCCCCGACATCGTGACAGCTGGACAGTAAAAGACATTTTAGTAAGTCACTCAAACTGTAGAGCTGTTAAAGTGTGCGTGTATGTGTGTGGGCTGCTGAGCGAAAACAGCAGCGGGGGAACAAAAATGAGAACTTTTGCAGGAGTCGTTCCAATATCCCCCCCCCCCCCCCGCCCGGAGTAAAGGCAAAAGCACCTGTGTTTACTGCGGCATCAAATAGAGAGGGAGCGAGAGAGAGAGACAACAGTACAGAGGGACAAACTTGGCACCGAAGAGGCAGAAAGCTGGTCACACAAACCCCCCCCCCCTCCCTCCCTCGCTCCCTCCAATCCTCCTCCGCTCTCCTCTCCATTCAGCGGGAGCGCGTTTGATTCGGCCCTTCCATCGCCCCTCTCTCGGCAGAGCCTTTGATACCCCTTCCCTTCACCCCCCTGCCCCCTGGTGCTCCTGGGGGATCTGGCAGGAGGCAGCAGGGTCTACATGTGATGTGATGTGATGTGAGCTGCCTATCTTTATCTGCGGCCATAGGCTGCGCCGTCGCGGGCCCTGTCGCACATCTAAAAACGAAGAGTCTCGGGGTGCTCATCTGGGAGATCCGTGTCAGTCGTCGCAAATGTTTTGATCAAAATGGGCTTTTATTGGAATGAACATATTTTTCGGTCGCTAAATGACTTCATTAACTTTGCCCCTCTTTGCACCGACTGTCCCCGACACTTGTGACTCACGCTCAAAAATGACATCGATACAAGTCAAGAAAATGAATCCCCTGGCCAGCCTCTGTGAAGATATTTTAAAGAAAAATGATATTTGCCCGTCTGAGTGAGTCACCGCCAGCAGCAGCCTCAACCCCCCCCCCCCCCCCCCCCCCCCCCGTTTCTCTCAGACAGAGGTCAGGAAGGTGTCTTGTGTTCTCGGAGAGGTGGGCAGCCTTGCACCTGCTCTCACATTTTCTCAGTAGCTTTCTCCATTTCCATTAATTTGCTTAATTTATTAATTGATTTGCCTGCTCCGCTCATCCATTCATGCAAGGCCAAAGTTAATACACAGTTGCACTGTGTATTTCTGTGTAGTTGCTGTTTTTTTAAAGGGTGTCCTTAATTTGTCTGGTTGTGTTGAATTTACCAATATTAGGAATACAGATGTACACTCTTCGATGGTAACGCCGACCTCTCTGTCTCTTTCTCCTCACGACTCTGCCGAGAAAAAAGAAAGCGGTAGCCGAGATTGAAAAGAAAGAGCAAGAGAGTACTTGTTATGTCATGTGTGCGGAGGAGGGAGACAGCTTCCCCGATCACGACCCTCCTCGTCCCGGTGACAACCAGGCGAAAAGTGCTTCCATATTGGGACGGATGGCTGGACCGATTGCCTTTTTTGTTCCGTGACAGATACACTCCACATGTGTCACAGCCGTGGACCCGTAGATGAGATAGGGAGAGGGAACATGGAAGGCAACAAGGCCCGCTGCCGCCGACAACGCTGACAGCCTGTTTATCACCACGCGTTAGAATAGACGTCGACCGCCCTTCTCGCTGTCTCTTCCCCGCGAACCTCTGTTGTTTCTGGAGGAGGTAGATGTCTGAGACCACTCGCTGTCACCGCAAAGTGTCCACAGGTGCAGCGAGAGCCTAGTGATTCATGTGGCTGCAGCGGGCCTCCATATCATAGACTGATGTGTTATTATATTTACCACACAAACCTGAAGTGTTTGAGCTTCACTTGCCTCAGGACTACTTGTTATTTTCCTGGAAACTGCAATTTTAAACTGTTGAGGAATAGTTTGACATTTTGGGCAATGTGTTTATTCGCTTTGTTAGAGAGAAGCGCTGAGAGTCGAGAAGGATCATACTATTATGTCTGTACAGTAAGGCTAATTAGCTTAGCATAAATACTGGAAACAAGGGGAAACAGTTAGCCTGGCTCCGTCCAAAGGTCAAGAAATAGTTTGACACACAAACTATTTTAGGTTTAAACAAAGAAGATACAAGATTTTACAGTATATATTATATATAGGGGATCATAATCTTGCTTAAACAAATGTTTAAACACCCTCCCTGACCCGCTCAGACTTAACATGCCACGGTCGCCACCGTTCACCCTGTTGGCCCTGATGTGGGGATTTCTTCTTGGATGTTCCAAACTTGTGTGGAATGTTAAAATGGGCCCAAAGTAGATAACGGAGGACAGCTCTCTGTACTCTTTGCTGTTACACGAAGATCTAAGCTTCTCTGCCTTTGAGGTGACCTATGCCTTGACGCATGAAATCCTCCTCAAATGTTTAATCAAAGTGTTTATTTCCAACTCTTTTATTCTCCGATACCACATGTAGGATCCAGTCTTCAAAGGTGTTTTGTTTGCATGTACCAAAGTTGCACGGCTCTTTAATATCGCACAATTCATTTAACACGGTGTGGCATTGTTCGTTGAGGCGGAGGAGGCGTCTCTTTATAATGCATGCCACAGATAAAGGGCTTCATTCCAAAACGCACGGATGATTGCGCTTCATGAAATATTCAGAACTTGTAGAAATGTATTGTTGGAAGAACGAAAAGGTTCAATCATTTCGGAGTTGGTGTCAATCTTTTTCTTTTCAGCCTCCACTCAGCAGCAAGCTGCTCAAATGTCTTTTAACATTTTCGATGCGCCTTAATAATGCACAGGGATCATGTAACCGTTCTTACTCCCACCCCTCTAATCACACGCAAGTCAGGGATTGAATCTTATCAAAAGCCTTCCCTCTTGTGTCGGCCTTCTCGCCCTCGTACAGAAAGAGAATCAAGAGCAGCAGCCTGTAAAAGAAATAAGTAAATCGTTTTCAACTTGAAAAACGAAAGGCCAAGGAAGGAAACCTAAGGGGTCAAAGGACGCCAAGCAGGCTCACATACAAAAATGGTCTCCTTTCCGAGCAGTGGATGCAACCCTGCCCCGGAGTTTTCTCGGATAATGCCGCCGCCTGGTGCATAATTCTACTTGAATTGAATAGATTGGGCGGTTAATTGGACCGTTAGCTGCTGGAAGGGTTTCCATCCAAAATCTAGAATAACCTCAAAACAGTTCAAGCACGCGTGAATGTTGTGTGTGAAGCAGGCATTCGCTGGAATGGAGGAGGCACAGTTGGGGCTCCCGGTGGACTATCTCTGCTATGCGAGGAGCGTTCGGGCTGGTGTCAGGGTCAAGGTATTTTTAAACGCGCATGCATACACTCAACCCGCGCCACGATGTGCCACCTGCCGGACCCTGTCAGCTGTTGAATAACTGAAGGGGTGAGGGAGGACGGGGGGAGGAGACGGCGAGGTGAGTCTTTTATGTCGTTGTGTCTCTAAATCTCTCCGGTATTGACAACCGTCCTCAACCAGGAGTTGCAAAAATACATAATATAACGACCGCTGCATTTTGCACACAGAATACACATATAACTTGTAAAAAAAAAAAAGATACCGGCAGTTTACAGAGAAGGAGCCGAGGTTGTTTGTTTATTCCACCCGAGAGAGCCAGGGGTGGTGGTAGATCAATACTTGGCAGATATTGATGGTGCTATAGTGGTTATTTGTTCTCGATCCCTTTGGCTGTAGACATTCCTCCAATAGGTGAAGGCACGGTGGGAGTCTCTCAATATTCTCTCCATATTCTCTCCCCACTTTGGCCACAGCTGCTAAACCAAGGTTCATATTGCAGCAGCTGGGCCCACCTCTACACAGGACTAATTGTAACACGATTCCCCCCCCTCCCCCTCCGGAGCCGATTCATGAAGCCACAGGAAGGCCAAGTAATCAATTTCTGAATTTCTCAGTGAAGTTTTTGAAATGTTGATTTGATTTGGGCAGAATCGACTCGGTTCAAGGGTTCTCTCCCTGCAGAGCTCTCCTTTGAAAGATTTCAAGGTGCTTTTTAAGTTCAGGACATCTCGTTGCACAAAGCTCTTTTTTTATTTCTTTTTTTACCCCACATCTCAGTGATAGAAAGGATGCAATCTGAGCTTTCCTGTGCTCTTGTCCTTGTGGCTTTTATGACAATCGGACCGCCGGAGCACCAAGGACTGAGAGCAAACGAGCCTTGAAGCAACAACACAGGCGAGTTCCCGCCTGAAAACACACCAAGGTTACAGACACTTAGGACACAAACCGTGTGAATGTGTGACAGCCCGTGTGTGTCTGTACATGCAATTACCCGCTCCTAATGATTTGCAGCATCTTTGTGGAGGGGCAAGTTCCTTTGGTTGTCCGGCAACCGCACAGAATGTACAGTAAACAAGGTAAAGTGGTGATTCGTGTGTTAGTGTGTGCCAGTCCGCTTTTAACTCTCCGTGGACATGACAGGCCATTTTGAAATCCACTCTGAACTCTAATTTTGGATGAGGTGTGGAGTCGAGGGTCAGAGCGAGCCGTCGGTCTGCTGATATACAGTAAGTGGCCGATACGGGGCTCTCGTTAAAGGGATTAACCGTCAAAATATCTCTTAAAATCAGATAGGGGACAATCAGTCTTACCCAATTCTGCCATAATGTATATGATGCAATATATATGTGTTCAGTAATTATTCCAAATTCTTTACACTAGTTATCTATGACCAGCCGTGAACCTGAATTGATGAGCTTAGGTACTGTAACATGTTTAAGATAAGAAAGTGTTTAATATGATATAATGTAATTGATTAAATATGGATCATGAATCCATCTTTGGAGAAGCCTAAAGGTTTATTTTTACATGAGCTACTTTATAGTCTCCTATAGATATTCATTAACTGAGGAGCAAAGCTATAGCACAAGCTCCCAGTTCATCTGGTTCATCTGTGGAGCGCACATACGCTTAAAACATAAAATGTCCTAAAGCCAACACATCACCTCGGTATCTCTCAGACGACTTTGTTTTATAGGGTATCCCCATTACTGCTACTAAACCAGTGCAACATGAGGTACCAGCTGTAATCAGCTCAGGGCCATAAATAATGTAATCACCATTCACAAGCCTGTATTAGTGAAACCTCGATAGAGACGCAGGCTTTGATGGTGTGCCAGACGCCCCCTGGCATGGCAACCGTGGACCAACCCCACCTCCGAGAAGAGGCTCCTCTCTAGTCAGCACCAGCCGGACTGATGTGATGTGACAAGGACAAACGGAACGCGGCTGTTTTCGTTGTCTCCGATCGTCTATTGTTTCAGTCCATTACGGATATCTCGTCTGGCAGGGAGCGGGATGTCTTCCCCGGCACCTGCGTCCCGTCGGAATCAAACGGGGGGCTGGTGTGATTGGCTGGCTGGATGATTTCCAGTCCAGCTGTTGTCGTGGAGGCTTGTGGGAGGGAAGGTGATGCACGGGTGGACAGCTAGAACCATCACTGTTGCAGCTCCGGTCTTTTGTACCGGAAATAGCAGTTTCTGTCAATCTTGTAAGAACTCTGATTATGTGTTCTTTAAACAGGTCCTAAAATGATACATTCCCACAGCATATTCACAAATGCTCTCCCCGTCTCCCACCAATAAGACTGGTTCATCTTATTTTCAGCTGCCGGAAAGTAGCGACAGGTCTTATCTGTTTCTCGTTATCCTCTCCCATCTAGTCCATCCTCCGTCCCTCAATAAAATTCCCTTTTTATGATGCTGTTGATGGAGCGCTTTGTGTGGGGTTGGCATTTTCTTCCTGCCGCTGCTTTTATGGAGCCAACATTTTCTACGGCTTCGGGCTGTTTACTTGGCTGTTTTTGATCAAAAGCCCTTCCATCTTACTCATCCGAAGCACTCTTCTTTTTCCAGCGACAGACTCCCACCGATTACAGGCACATTTCAAATCACAGTTAATAGTGCCTGGTTGAAGTGTAAAACACTTATTGTTGGGTTTGTCGGTGGGTGTTTTGCACCTTTCGTTTTGTCGAATCTTATGATGATTTGATGAAGTCAACTCACCAAACGATGAGCGCCGACTCACCAAACAACCTCAAAGATGTATGGCTTTCTTCGTCCCTCCGCGTGTGCATCCCACCATGTCAGCACGGTGCACATGGACTCTGTCGCTGTTACCGGCATGAACATCCCACACTTGTGTTCCCCCCCCCCCATGACCTCGCTGCCCGCTATTGTTTGACGTTTTTCATGCATTGTTGATTGTCATTGAGAGTGGGTGCTCCTTGTATCAATGTTCATTTTCCTTGAGATCATATCTTGGTTCCCCCCTCCGTTGGAATTGAGGACACCATACTTTTGCTCTACACAGGAATCCAATAATTTCCCCCCCCTTGCTGTCAAAGTTGCAGCGAGTCTCCTGGCTCTTTTTGCCCCAGAGGGAAATGAGTGGACATCAGTCACGTCCAACCGCTGTTGTCTTTGCCTGCCACGCCGTGTGTGAGTCTTTGTGCTCAGGTGAGGACAGGGATGGATCGATGTGGGGGTGGGGGGGTCATGCTTTTGCGTGTTATTAAGACCAGCTGTGATGTAGGAGGATATATGCTTTAGTGGCAAACAGCTTGATCCTTTTCAGCACCTTCTGCCTTTGATCAAGAGACAACAGAAGCAAGAAACACAGGTTTGCTTTTTTTTTTTTTTATTATCTTTATTCTTAGCCACGTAGGTGTTCATGCTTTGTGCATTTGTCTGAGAAAAGTCATCGGGGCATGCTCTGCTATTTGTGTTATTTGTTTCCCAGCTCTCTCTCGTGTATGTGTGTGTGTGTGTGTGTGTGTGTGTGTGTGTGTGTGTGTGTGTTTGCACGACGCTAGCCGAGGCGGGTCACGCCATGAGGACAGGCGCCGGCTCATTTTTTATCCCTCTCCTGCGTGCCTCAGTCAGGAGAGGGTATTGTTATTCCAAAGTACAGGCCGGTTAACATTTCTCTTGTCACTGCTACATCTACCCCACAACACTCCAGGAGAAAGAAGAAGAAGAAGAAAAGAAGAGCTGCTCCTTGCTCACTCTACTCCTTTGCCCTTTCCTCCTTTCTCCGTCTTTGTCCCTTGCTGTCTCTGTCTCCTCATCCCTCTTTCTCTTTATCCGCCTCATCTTGTTCTACATGCTACCAGCTTGATAAACAACCGGTGTTTCGTTTTAATGAAACGGAGCCGGCGCGCTTGTTAAACATTGATGACCCTTCTCGGTCGTAACTCTGAGCTCCGCCCCGCATGAGTAGACAACGATGAAACAGAGGCGCAGTTCCGTCGTTCGGCTGAATCTGATGGCAAAAGCCGATTTAGCATCAGGCTGTTTGTACAGTCGGCCTTGTTTTTCTGGGCTAACGCTCAGCATGTACCGCTCAGCCCCCTGCTGCGAGTCTCCCCTCAGCAGTGTGGAATACAAAAACGCTCATATCAGCCCGGCTCAGCCGAGACGGATGATTAATACCTGTGTTTCATCAGCAAACGTGGTATTTACAAATATAATGATGAACGCCGTTGATGGGATGGATTCGTACTGACGGATTAGGCCATTACCTCGGGGCGATTAGCTCCAACGCGTGGACACCGCAGGAGCCGCAGGCCTCCGCCAGATGCACGCGTCCCCCTCGGCACGTTTTGAGCGGATGACATGGCTTCCTGTGCCCATATTCTTGAGATTTATTTACCTGGCTGGCAGGCTCAATCGCCCCGCAGTAAAGTCTTTTACGCGGTGCGCTGTTCGATCGGGAACAGCTCGTAACTCAGGTAGTCCATCAAATCAATGGGTAGCGTGTTGAGCGCTGATTTAAGGCGGTAATTAGAGATGTTAATTGTTTTCATTACTCAGGGCTGGAGGGGGGGGAAGAGAGCGAAGAATGGGCACTTCGGGGATGGGGTCTCCACTCCGGCATGGGGCCGCCGTCGACGAAGAAGCTGCTGAATCTCTGACCTGTGAACGACCCCTCTGGCGCAGAACCAAGAAGGTCACTTTGATATGGCTAATGTTAAATAATTAGCTCTGTGATTTTGCAGCAGGAGGAAGTATGATTAGTTAAGCGTGGCATACCGTAGCCGGCGGCAGTTTCCTCTACTCATTTAACGATTATTTACGAGAGCACATCAAAACAATATGACATTAACAAGCTGAAACCATGGAGGTCTTAACTGCTGCGAGAGGTAGAATATGCCGTCTGAAACGGCTCAGCCACGGCCGCGCTGTAAATATGTCAAAATGAAGAATAAATGGAATGAAGCGCAGTGAATGGGTATTGATTTTGCCTTGCCAGGGGTCGCGGCGCTTCAATGTAATGGGAGCATGCACTTTTAGTGTTTTCTATGCTCTATTCAGATGTTACAACCCTGAAGGGGTTCATTTCACAATGAGGCATCATTTGAAAAAGCAGGAACACTGGTACATGTGAATGTCAAGACAACATTGATACAAATGATTTTTACCTTGAACTATGATACTGAATTAGACAAGTCCTTGGATGACTGGAGTGTGTTTAATATTTTGATGATCATGAGGATAATAGATCTTTAATTGCAGCCATTTCGGGCAGGATAATTGCGACAAGAGATTCTCATATCATCCCATGCAACAATGCGGTGAAGCATAACAAAAGCAAGAGAGAAGGAGAAAGAGAGAGACTGAATATAGAAGACAATTTCTCATTGAATATTGGACTTTTATCGGTGTTAAGAAATATCATGTTGAACAATAACGTCGTTTATCGCCCAAGCCTACCGGCGCCTTATTTGCGAGTACATCCTTGTGGTCTTGGGGGTCTAGAGTCCGCCATCCTCTCGTGGCAGTGTTGACATTTCACACTCGGCTGCCCATTGGTATGCTTCCCGAATAATGAGAGCAGCAGCTCACAGTACTTATCCGTAAGTGACACTTTTATTGGGCAAATTAGTCTCAGATGTTACTATCTTTGGACATGGGAGCAAGACCTCGGTGACCCCGTGCGCAGAAGGTCCTCCTCACTTCAGCTGAGCGTGATTACGATGTTTTCCCCTTCCTGCCTTGCCTCCTGCTCCTCTGCTCATCACACTTCTCCCTTCACGTGAGAGACGTTGCTCCGTGGCCTTCGGAAAGGAAATCATCTGCAATCTGTCCATTGTTAAAGTTAGGTTTCTTCAGACGTTGATTTGTGTTTGTGATCTCTTTTGCTGCAGAGAGTAGCATGTGGCCTGTTACAAGACTGAATACCATCACTCGCCCTCTGCTCTTTGCATGATCAGACGAGCTTTGTTCTGGTTTTACTCTTGGACTAGAGGGAGTTGACATTATGGAAAGCGTATAGGGAAGCTTTAATCTGTGTCGAGGGGCCCTCACACTCCTTATCCGAGCATAAGATAAAGGAAATCTTCTCGCAGAACACCATATAGCGGTTTAGCGGATCTATTGAAGTCGTTCAGCTATGCAGCAGTGATGGGAAATTGTAGTCAGGAGAAAAGAAGGCATTTGATTACCCCTGCATAATGTTGTAATGCCTGTAATTATGACAGCTGAGGATGGACATGGAGTTAACCGAGCGACCGCATCAAAACACACAAACATGGAGCCCGCTACGCCGTCTCATCTAAGTCAAGGCAGTCACCAGAAATAGCCCTGATTGGGCCCTGAATAATTCAATGTCATTTTTTCCCCTCCTCCAAAAGGACTGTGGGAGCAATTGATGAGAGCGTATGAATATTTAATGGATCAGAGTCTCTTGGACAAGCCGGGGCCCGGGATGACAAGCTCCGAGAAATCAAACGGAGAATAGGGTGAATGAGAAAAAGGAGGTTGCGCAGTGAGGGGTAGCGCAAACACTGAGGGGAGATACGGGGCTCAGATGCAAGCAGCAGCACTTAGATCTTTGCCATACATCTACAAGCAACCGCCGGCACTTTCTCTCGAGAGTTTAACCGGCCAGAATGCGTCGCCTGCTTCAAAGTTAAACAGAAGTGTTTGATTGCCCTCGTGAAAAACTTTGCGATACCCTTTTTTCCCCACTCAGTGACGCATTAATAATTAACTGCTGGATGTTTTAGAAATGCATTAAATGTGTTCCAATACGAGTAAAGTATTTTTTTTGGGGGGGGGGGGGTTCGAGGCCATCGGGAAAGAAAACAGTTTCTCAACTTTGCCACCTCTATGTTAGGTTAATTTCCCGGGAGATGCAAAACTATATGATACAGAGAGTTGCAATTTTACGGTGACAGAGGATGGAGCATCAGGGGTCCCAGAGCGATGTGACCCCAATTGGACAGTGTGGAGCTATTATTGACGTCAAATCAGGTTTTTTTTTGGTACACGTTACAGTAGAGAGTCATGTCAGCAGAAAAAAGACTGCATTAAAAAAAAAACATACGTGTTTTACTCCTGATCCAAAGAAGTTTGTAGGCACGATATATATTCTGTAGCTGCAGCGGTAGTGAGCCAATCACACATCGCCTTAAATTTATCGCCTGATAAATATGTCACATACAGCATTTGACAGTGGGGACCATGATTCCACAGATTCCATGGGATTTTGATTTGAGAAACTTCAATTAGTTTGGTTACCTTCCACCCAGACAGAAAAGGCAAGAGGTGAGATTACATATTCTGTCCTCTGAGTGTTGATATTCATGTATATTCACCACCGAGAACACTTTTTGAAAATGAACAATCACAGACGGAAAGGTCACCATTGTGCTGAAGTAGTGCATTATGGGAGCGAAATAATTGCTTTTCTCACATTAGTTTCTATTGTAATGAAATCTTGGCAGTGCCCGACACTGAATGACAGATTACGCCACGGTTCAATCACACCAGCGTGGGTGCGGGGGGCTGTTGGCGGAGTGGGTCAATTGGCTTTTGTTGAAAAGTGTGGCTCGCCCAAGTCTGCGCATAAATCATTTGTATCATTTTCAGTCCTTTTAACAAACGACGCCACTTCCATCAAGGGTTTGTGTCATTGCACTCTAATTGTTTTGAAGTGAGAGCTATTGTCTGAAGAGAGAGAATGAATAGAGCCTAATGATTCGTAATGTGGCATGTTTAAAGACACGTGGCATGGCTACGGAGCGGTACTTCTTCCCTTTCTCTCCGACTGTCATCCCTCGACTTCCAACGTGGGAGTGTTGGCGCGACGTGCGGGCGCAATCTCGCGTGCGCGCACACCCCCGTGCGAGTGCAGTTAAGCGATTTTTCTTGGCCGGCGCTCAGATCTCCGAAACCCAACTGTGTTAATCATGGTTTATGCGTGGGAGACATCAAACCTCCCTCCACTTCGCCTGCCTCACCCGCCTGCCTCACCCGACCATGCACACGAACACGCACGCATCTCTCAAGGGCACCTTCGCCGTAGCGCCTTTATTTACAAGGCGGACCATGGGCGACCGGTTATCCGCTGTGGTTTCTCCCCACTGGAAAGATGAATCACTTTATTCAACGCAGACATTTTTACAGGAAGTAGACAACTCCTCACGTATGCATGTTGAGCACAGCACTATAATCCTCTTATTGACTGGCCCTTTGAATATTTAGAACATCATAGCAGGGAGACCTTAATATTTCATTTTGTGCCCAGAGTCTTTCGGGGCAAGAACTGAACACCACCATCTTTACACCTCCTGTCTGGAAGGCCGCCCCCGCCGGTGGATAGTACTTCAAAACAGCTTTTAATGGCGAGGGCAGAAGCACCGTGGCGCCACGCTGCAATCCCAGACAAAATGATCAGTCGAATGGAGAGAGGTCTGCATAAAGGAGACAGTGTAGCACAATGAAAAGGTGAATAAGGAGGTGAGATGAAGAGGTAATTACATTTCTTCACCGGCGGCATCCCTGCTGGAAATCCTATCAATCCGGTGTGTTTCACTTGGAGTAAATCTCTGGCGTGCTCTTGCTGAAATTAGGGAGATTTTATTGCCGAAGCGGAGGCAGAGCTGATATGACACGTCTTGTTCAGTGTTCAGACACGTTTAGTTAAAGCTGACATCTACCCTTTAGTTGGGTGGAAGGTGTGTGTGTGGTGGGGCGTTACGTGTGTGCGGAGGTGATGTTGGATCCCTGGTGATTTGTCTGTGATGGAGGAACTATGTGGGATTTGCATTTCTGTACAAGGTTTTATGTGGGGATGTTAACGTTTTCTTTACCCGCTACGCATGTCATCTGTAGTTTAATTTACAGTTTATGGGTTCATTAAACATGGATGCTGAAAGGAAGCTGTAGTCGCAGTCAGAGGGCATTAAAGAGCAGGTGAGAAAGTAGGCGGAACGAGTATTGAAAACTGTTCAATTCAGAACCAATGCGTCTTCTGATCGCCTCTTCTGCCAGCATAGAGACCACCGATCAAACTACGGAGAGCCGCTGCACTGCCGATCTGCTCTGGATGAAACATGGAGGATGATGCACGTTAGAAACGCTTGACCTATGTGCTGCATATTGAGTCACGTGTTCGATGCGCTTGTAGAGCTTTTTGTTTGTTGGAACGCGCAGCCTTACCCTACAAACAACAGTTTCAGGTCCTTTGGCTTCCTGTCTTCGTCGCGCTCGGCCACACAAACACCGACGATGGCGGCGGTGATTGGTTGGCGGCCTCATCCATGTGGAACCTTATCCAAGCCCACCCTCTCTGTTTACACATATCCGACCTTTATGCCAACTACTTTTATGATGATGAAGAGACCAAGATGATGGGAAGGAGAGGGAGAACAGCTCTGCAAACACACACACACACACACACACGCAGGCTCACCCTTCCTTTATGCTGATCACAGCTTTCACAATTAGACAAACTGTGATAACGCCGTTTATGCAGCGGGGAGATCCATAGCAATTATGCTTGGAGAGCATTTCTCCTCCGGCGCAGGGTGGCGGATGTTGCTTCTGCCTTTCGCACGGACGCCTACTGACACACACAAAACACACACACACACTGTTTGGAAATTCACTGCTCCTCTTGGGAGGTTTGCAGGGCGAGGGTGTGTCCTTGATTCCCTTTTGGGAAAGAGAGAGAGTGTGAGACAAGGGAGTTCAGCAGAAATAGCCGAATAAATCGGCAGAAACTACTTCCAAAAATTGCTTTTGGTTGTGTATACTGTCTGAGCAATATATGCTTTTACTGCGTAATACTTAAGCTTCATGGCAGTTGAGTCGAATTCTCTCCAAAATCGCGGCATCTTCTAACAACCACCAGTTTTTCGGGAAGAAGAGGTTACATCATGTCTGTGCATACGTATAGTCAAAGCTAGAAGCCTTCGTTAGGCACCACAGGAATAAAAAAAATGGCAAGCTGAACATCTGCTGTCAGCCTGCTACAGGAACCGGAGCTTATTTTGCAGTTGCGAGCTAAAGGCGAGTGGATAACTGATGAAAGAATGATAGCTGCTGTAGTCTGGGGTACACCTTACCTTCTTATTCACACCAGAGCTGCTTCGCAATTTGAGGGAAAAACAAACACTGTTGGTTCTGAAGACAACATCATTTCTATTTTATGACTGTGCCTCGCCAGCCATTCCCCGCCCGAGGTAAAACTTTTCAGCCGCGTGACACTCTGTGAGGTGAAGCCCCCTCCCACACATATACGTGTGAGTCAGTGTTCTGTGGAAAAATCAATCCAGTCAAGTTTGCGTTTGTTTCCGGATGTTGTCAGGATGAAGTAACTGATTGCAGTCTGTCAATAACAAAACAGACATTTTTGATTAATAATGTACCTCATGGAAACAGAAACAACTCATAGTGTTTACCCGCCTGGAGGATAGTTAGTGCTTCCAGTGCTTACACCCGCTAATCCCCCGTCCCTAAGGGGCCGGGGTTGATGAAGATCGACGCCCCCCCCACCCTCCCCTCCCCTCCATCCCTCACCCCTAAACTCTCCTCTTCATCCGCCGCCTCGGTGCGCAGTCACGCCCGGTGCAGCGTGAGCTATTAGTGTGTGTTGAAGAAGGAGATAAGATACTCTTTTGATCACAGGACGCATTCTGCCCGCTGTTCGCGTCAACAGCTGCTGTGATTCGAAAGTTTGCACTGAAATAATGTGCTGGGAAGTAGCGGCGTTGCCTCGAGGGTGATGGACGGGCAAATGATTTATTTACACACGATGAGAGTTCAGTTGCCTTACCGCTATAGAGATCTCTACTGTCAGTCAGGTCTTAATATTCTCCTAAAGTTTTTACTTGAACATCTTCAATGGGGTTCTGGTGCCATTTTCTAATTCCAGTTGAAACCAGGGATTTATTAATGGCTCATGAATTATTTATTCAAGTTTTTTTTTTAGATTGGTAATGATCTGTTTGTATCCTGGTTGCCTGCAGTTTATGTTAGTGCTGTAAATGTCAATACTTAGTCAGTAAATAATATATATTTATGTAGATATAGTTTATATAGGATTTACACTGAAGCCAATTCGATTTGTTTTACAATCTGGCTACTTATCCAGCTGGCAAAAGACAAAATACTGACTTGCAGGATTTGCCTGTAACCAACAACAGAACTTTAAAGTTAAGGATGCGAAGTTACAAAAAAAAAAAATCCCGAATGAAAATAACCCGGAATCCAGTTCTATCCAGTTTGTGCCCATCCATAATCCACGTCTCAGGATTGTCTCACTTTTGCCTCTCCATCCTCTCTGCTATGGCGTTTGGCAGCTGCTCGATTGCCCGACCACCCCCTGCTGCCCCCCACCCCCCCACCCCATAATTCTCGGGCCGGCTGTCTCAGATTGATGCCGAGTGCACCACTTCCAGATGTGGCTATTCGTGCCTCCGCAGTTATTCTGTTTAGGAAACGGAGTTAATTAGAGGCAGCAACAGCAGTAGTGTGTGTCTGTGTGTGTGAGTGTGTGTGTATATATATGAGTTTGTATCGATAGCGGTTCCATCTGTACGCTACCTAATAAATGATAAGCGTGTAGAGGGAGTGTATCTCTGCCTGCATTTGCATCTGTATTTTAAGATCAATAGCGACCTCTTTCATCTCTCACTTATCTGGCTGTGAAAAGAAAAAAACACATCTCCCTCTCCCTTCTTTCCCCCCCTTTCCCTCCCACACTCTCTCTCTCTCTTTCATTGCCGTCCAGCGCATTGATGTTACAGATAGGAAAAGCTATCCAGCAACAATCCGCCTGATCTCCTGGCTGATGTATCAGAAGCGACGTCTCTCTTGTCTGATTCCAACAGCAATAAAACGCAACATTCATTGCGCATAACGTCCACAGACACTGCAGCTTTTCTCCCTTCATATGCTATATGACAGATAAAGCCAATCTTTATTCTCATAAAGGGAACACTGGAAAGAACGAGTCCTTTTCCAGCCGTGCCTCCTCTCGGCGGCTGCAGAGTGCACAGTGCCATCTAATGAGGGTTCTGTATATTTTCTGAAATGAATGTGCCTGACTAGCCGTCTATACTTGAATCTAGAGTTGCCCTGTCCAATTTGCTGCGAAAGATGCACCTAACCAACCATTCAGTGCACATTACCGCCTAACCTGAGAGCCGCGCATGCTTTGAAATCATTACACCTGACTGGACAATGAAAAGCAACCATCTGTCCAGCATTTTCTCTACTTTTTTAGAAGTAGGATCAGATAAATGGGATATGTCGAAGACCTGGTGTGTTCGTAAGCCCCTTGAGCTGGACAGGATCTCTTCGGTGCCTTTTAGATGCAGGAACAGTGTACAAATGAAGCATCAGCCATTCCAGAAAACTATGCTCTAAGAAATCCTGTTTTTGTGCACGGGACTGGCTAATTGGGCCGGGACTTGCTGGTCAAACTTCCAGGGCCGGGCAGGAGGCTCCATGTCTGAATCCAGATCCCCTTCCCCTCCTAATCACCAGCTAAAGGAGAGTGGAAATTTCCCCTCTGGCGGGAAATAAGACCAAAGTACCTGTCATGCCTTCGTTAGCTGTCTTTTCTTTGCCCGGGCTGATGAAATCGAGGTCTGCATTTACTAATGAGAAATCAATGAGTGCACGGCAAGAACCCCGAGGCTCCGAGGCTCCCGCGGTGTCATTCTTTTATTCCCCACACACACGCCCTCTCTGTTCCTGTCTCGCTCACTTCATCCTTCCTTTCCCTCTTTTTACTTCGACTTCACTTTGTGGCGGCTTTTTGACATATTTCTCAGGTTTTACTTTATTGCGATAAACATCATATGTCTTCCTTTGAAATAAAGATCGGAGTGGCTTATTTACTTTACTGGCCTATTTTCGCTCCTGAAATCTTTTGAGGAAGCGTGTGCGTGCGTGTGTGTGTGTGAGTGTGTGCGTGTCCTGGAAGTGGTGTTTCAACCATGCGAGTGTCTGAGCATAGCTGTGATGGTGATCCTGCTATCTGCACCCTGCACTCTGTAAACCAACAGATATATATTTTTAGAAGAAGATTGCTTTCACGGAAACAAATCACCCGACTGACAGGAAGAGACTGTCAAAAGAAAACTCCTTTTGAAACGCTGTTAGTTAGTGCCGAAGGTCCTGAATGTGTTACGCTCTGCCACAAAGCTATACAACCATGTTTCGTTACCTCTTCTGCTATCGCAATGTCCAAAAACACTATAGTCATAATAGTCAATTGTTGAAGAAAAAAGCTGCTACCTGCACTGTATTTACACCTCACACTGCACCGCCGTCTGCGATCTTCACACTATATTAATTATGAATACTATGTCACTGACACGTTTTTCTCTCTCCTCTAGGTAAGCCATGCATCCCACCCCCTTTCCCTCCCGCCCTCCCTCCCCCCCTCCCAGTGTGGTTGCAGAAGGGCCCCTGCAGCAGTCATGAGTAATGTATGGCTTATTTATCGTGATTCATCCTAATTATGCGTGAGCATCATATGGTAAATCTGGTTTATGTCATAATTCATGAAACATTATGGGTTATTTATTGTGGTTATGGTCTCGCGCTGTTGATTGGAATGCAAATGCCGTCATTATTAGCTGAGTGAGAGACTGAAAGGAGAAAAACAACAACACTATTCCTGACCTTTTTTTGGTTTGCGATCCACTGCAAAAATGAGAGAAGAGGTTGGCTAGCCCAAGGCCACCAAACTGTATATAAAGCAGATACAAACCTTGAGCAGCCACAAGTGGGATTTTGAATGACGGAGCAGTATTTTTACATTGACACACTTTCTATCTAAGCAAAGGATCAGATTGCTCTCTCCACCACTGGTCTTTTGAATTCATTTTGATGCTGCGCAGTAAAAAAAAAACAAGCCAAAACATCAGCTGTCAAAATCGTGACAGATTAGCGACGGCCCCGCTAATTGTCCCGAAAGAACTTGTCCCCTCCGAAACATTTATTTTGCCTCCCAAACCTGCAAGTCGTTCCCAGAATGCGCCGATAGCGTGCCAGTTGGAAACGTACACTTTACATGACAATTGCCGGCACCTTTTCTGTGCCGCGCAGATAAGAGCGAGGGAAATGGACTGACCCCCCATCCTCCCTGTGTTTCCATCTGCAATTAATGAATACCTGCCAAACATCTGAACCTCGCTGCTGCTTTTCATTTTTTGGCTAATTACAGAGCCGTTGGACTCGATAGATGTGTGCACGTGCGCTCATAAACTCGCACACACACACACAGCCGCTGTGTGGTCGATTTGGAGGTGATTAGCTACGCGGCATTAAGCGGCAGCCTTGGCTGGCCCTCCTGATGTCGCCATCAAAGTGGGGTCACCGTGGTCCGGGGTTACACAGAGGCCGCCATCAATACACTATTAAACCCGTTTGCTCCTCTTCGATCTATTCTGAGGTTCATTGGACTTGGCCTGTTCTCTATAACAGAAAAGATCATACCCGAGAGCAAGTCCTCGGTGGCGACAGAGCCGCTTACATATTTCCTTTGAAAGGTGGATGTTCACTGCACCATTTGTGGAGTTAATGAGGCTATAAGTTGCTGTCAAAGTCAAATTTCCAGTCGGTCTCTTCGCTCTCACGCGGAGCTTTTACATTTGTAAGATCGCCAAGTGAGAGCTTCAGGAGGTCTATTTAAGATCTTACTGTTTGCTTCCGCACACTAAACTGATTTCTTACCTGATGTTCATTACTCTCTGGTGGGAATTTCAAGAAGAGAGTTTAAACCAGGCGATGCTAACACATTTACTCAACCAAAAAAAAAAAAAAACCTGTTAACACCAGCACGCTGTGTAGTTGAAACTGAGAGAATAGCTGAACAGAATATTTAAAATTCATATGCTGACTTGTACCACTATACGCTTTGAAAATCACTATGTTGCTCTCTGGTATATGGGTGGAAAAGGCAGCAGCCTTCGAGTTTGTGGCAGACGAGTTTTTCGTCACGCTCGAGTGACTTCCTCTGTATTGCCTCGTGTGTATTGATGTGTGCATTGTGCTTTCTTTTCACCGCAGGGCTGTTAGGGCTCTAAAGAGTGTAGGCCCTAACCTCCCTCAAGCACTGCATGTCCACCATTTTGATCCAGACTAAAATATCTCAACAGCTGTCAAAGGGATTTTGCGCAGACATTCGTTGTCTCCAGAGGATAAATCCCTCAGACTTTGGGGTGATCCCCTTACTCTCCCTGTAGCCCCACCATCAGCTTGCTTATCCGGAAATATCTCAACAGCTAGATACATTGGTGTAAAATGTTTTACGGATATTCATGGTTCTCAGATGATGTATCCCAAGGACTTCAGTGATCCCATGACTTTTCCTCTTGCACCACCAATTTTGAGTAACTCAACAACGACTGGATAGATTGGTTGGTGATACCTTAAGTTTTCATTTGCTGCCATCAGGTCTAAATTTATATTTGTCCTTCACTTAATACCTACTGAGCAAATGTCATCTGAGACTAAATGCAGGCCAATTTACAACAATCAGCGCTTTCATCCATTCATATTTTCTTTTATCTGAGTTCTCTTGCTAATAACACAGAGCAGTTCTATAGTAGTTGCATTATTAAAGATAAGAAAATACATATTTTAATTCTAAGGGGAACCAGAGTGTAATCTGGCACACAGATGAAAATGTAATGATCCCTTTTGAGAGTTCATTCATACTCAAACGCTAAATAGTATTTTATTCCCAGACTAGAAAATGACACTCTTGTGTGCCGATGACTTTATTGAATGTGCAAGAAGTGTTTTTTTTACTTTATATCTGTCACTCCTCTTCTCTCTGGCTGTGGGAGACAGTCTGATAATACAGACTGAACCGCAAAGGTCATTGGATTTGTTATTTCAAACCAGAAATCCAATAGAACCCCCCCCCCCCCCCCCCCCCCCCCCCGCCTTTATTTTTTAAATGTGGCCAGAAATATTCAAGACAGCTTCCCTCCAAACTTCAAATCCCAGAGGGAACTTCAATGCGTTCACAAACAGTTCAAAGGAGCAGACAGAGGATGCAGCCGAGGAGAAAGGATATCAAAAAAGGGCCAAAAGGAGAAAATTGATTTTGAGTCGCTCCTTCAGGTGTAGCTCAGAATGACGAGATTTTTATACGCTGCTGCCATTGCCAGCAACTCTGATGATGGACTTTGGGGTTTGAAAGTAGATCTTTTTTTGCTTTGGTGTGAGATGAAGATGTCCTCCTAAAAGCTGCTTTTATGGGACATTTTTCCCCAAGTTTGTCCATGACGTGTTGGGTTCAGGATGCTGGACTCAATGGTGGGAAGACCAAACCTTCTCGTTTCGCTGATTCACCTTTTAAGAAAGCGATAAAAGTCGTCAACCAATGCCTAAATCTTTTAGCCACATCTCGTGGCTTGCCCAGTTAGTTTAGTACTTGTCACTAGACCTTGTCACTTAGCGTTGGATGTGAATGACCTCCTTCTATCCACCGACTCTTGCTGGACGGCTTTGACTCAACCCCAGTTTTCACATGTTGTGACTGGGTTTGGTCTGTTGTTGACAGTCACCGGATGTTTCTGGTGTTTATTCAGTCCCAACAGTTGTCACAAGTGATGCCATATACCACTCCAATCATCCTCTCTGGGGGAGCCCTGTCTTTAAAGTGTACCAGCAGGGATCCTATGGTGTTAAATGGTTTGTCTGACTTCCTGAGGCTTGAAGACTTGCTCTGACAGCCAAGCCACGCAAGGGAGTCCCGCTGCGGATGGTCCCTGTTGAGTTGGCAGTGTCCGCCTTGGTCTTGGATTGGATTTTCATCATCCATTCCTTGTACCAGTTGGCCCTGAGTGCTCCTCCGACATGCTGCACCTCCCTTCTGTACACAGTGGTGTTTGTGCTCTCATCAATCTTCACATGAACGCAGGTATCTAAGGAATAACAGCTCACCATCCTTTTATGTTCTACTCAATAACTTCATGTGTAGGTTGATGTTTTTGGACAAAGATACGAACACTGGAGCAGTGCAGTTTAGGAAAGGTTTTGTCCACGCACCTGTAATGGATGTCAGGTGGGGTACAAGTCATTGCGGCAGCAATATGAGAGTGAATCTGCATCGATGATGTAGCAGCACTCTGGCAACCGTTCTCTGCCGTTTGAATTGCTTGAATTTACATGAATTTCTTATTAGAAAAATATAAAAATGAAAATCTTGTTTGCTTTGGCAAGAGCTCATTTGGCAAAAACATCTTAAACCTAACTGTATCAAATGAAGGAATTGCGAGTCAACAGTTTGGTTTTTTTGAGCGGCTGTTTGCTGATTCTCTTTGAGTCCGGATTGACCCGTCATGAAGTTTCAAAAAGCAGAAACATAAGTGGTGTTTTCACGGCTACCCCCGAGCCTCTATGTAAAATAGAAGAGATGTCCCCCGTGACTCTGCAACTTCAAGCCATGTCTAGAAATCAAACACGTCGAGGAGCAAGCTCCCATGTTCTGCCACCCGGCAGGCTCACGAAAATCAAGAGAGGAAGGGTTCAAAGCAGGGGAAATATACTTCCCGTCTTTGCCAGTTTCAGCGTGATGTATATTAATTCAAAGTCAAAGAGGGGAACCGGTGGAATTAAAGCACTGCCCCCCCCCCCCAAGGACAATAAAGACTTGAGGTGTGACTTAGGGAGAGAGATGGTGGAGGGAGAACAAGGAAGATAAGGAGTAAAAAAGGAGGGGAAAGTAATACCGAGATCTTTTGCAATGCTCATTCTCTCCCATGGCGGAGAGACATGAGAGGCCATGTGTGGAATGTCTGATGAGCGCCCCGTTGCTGCCGCACAGATGGACGATGATTCCTCCATATAGCCCGGGAAAGGTTGTAAAAACGTTCGCCATCAGTTCAGAGCTGACGGCGGTGAACTTTTGGCCCTGCCTTGACCGATGGACTGCAGTGGGCACGCACAGAGCCGAGATGGAGTCCTTGAATCAACTTTCCGGTGGGAGAAAGACACCGAATGATCGTGCCTGTGGTGCTCAGTGTGTAGAGATAGCGGTGGATTGTTTTTTTTTTTTGGAGACAGTTGCTGAGCTCGACACACGAGTATATCTGTGAATTGTAATGTGTTGTTTTTCAGCGCTTTAAATAATATCTCTCCAATGAACAACGGTTCAGTTTCAGAAATGTCACACTTGCTTTTTCAGTGTGGCTTTTCTGATTGAATGTTATTCTAATGTTTTTTTAGTACAGGGACACGTATGGACCAATGCACATACCACAGCATCTATAGCTTCAGCTAGAATGCATTGCTCATCCCTAGAATTGTTCTGTACAAACACCGTTTTGATGGGACCCGCCGCAGAGGTAACCAGCGTAAACATGCGGACCGATATTCATTGACACTTTGTTTGACGCACTGACAGCCTGTTTGTTTTCTGCGATGATGGATAATTTGCTGTGGTGATGACTCATTGTTGGTGTATTAGTTCTAAATAGGTTTCAAGAGTCCTCGGAGGCATGCTTTTTTACGACGGAGGGATACAGAGGTAAACCTGTCTTCTCTTGCAACGTATAAAACGTTACGTTGGAGTTTGCATAGCGGTCGGAGAGAGATAAAGGCAACGTCTGTCTTTAGGAGGACTTGGTAACGGACTCCTCTCCTCGCCTCTCCTATTCTCTCCTCTCTGCTTTGACACTGCGTCCCAGCGGAGCTCCAGCAGGTCTGCTCATAAAAGAACAAGCGTGCCTGTCCATATCTTTGACAGGCACACACGCTGAACAAAGACACACACACACACACACACACACACACACACATTCCAGCGCACACTTGTCACAGTAGTCTCACTTGATACAATCCCTTGATACAACACACAGAAATACTCGAGAAAAAATGTTTTACCCAACCTTCCCCCAAAACACACACACACACACACACACACACACACACACACACACACACACACACACACACACACACACACACCTGACGCACTCCCTTACAGGAAAACCAAGCATATCAGATCAGCAGTCTCCACTTGAGGATATCTGAATGAAAGTCAGAGAGGCCCAAAAATAAACTGTCTAATGTGCCAGGAAGCAGAGCCTCTTCATATGCAGGCCCGTGTATTGCTAGTTAGAAATGCTTGGCTGCGGACCAATCACGATGAGTGACCGCGGAGTGGCTTTCGGCTGTGTTTGTGCAGTAACTTCACATCTCTCCGTCCTGGGAGATTGGTGGAGGGAGGGAGGGAGTGAGGGAAGGGAGGAATCTCTGTCCTCCCTCGCCCGTCCCTCCTTCCATCTCTCGCTGCATCTCCACAGGCAAACTGCAGAGTGATGATCTCCCTCTTTTTCTTTTTCTTTTCCCTCCCCCGTCGGCTTTCCCTCCTTCTGTCTCAGCCTCCTCCGCTCCCCAACAGCCGAGGCATTCACACGCCACATAATTGCTGCCTTTCTCCCCCCCCTCCTCCCTTGCAAGGTCACTCCTCTCCCATTGTGCTAGCTCCCAAGTCACTCTCAAAAGGCTCATTCAGATCAGTTATGGGGCTTTTGTAAATATTTAGTGGGGGCATTCGCCGCGCAACACATCATTTTCACTCGCTATATAATTCACTGGAGGGTTACCATGCAGGCGGATCGTGTCCTTGAGCTGCAGCAGGGCTTAGACTGTCCCAACACCTCAGTCACAATAAATACCTTGAAAGTGTTGCTCTTTTGTGGAAACAGGAATTTACATTGTTCCTTTTGTTGCATGCAACCATATTTATTTATGTTGGGATTTGAGTATGCAAGAAAAAAAAAAAACTTCACAATGTAGAAATGGCAAATGTCTTCCTGTCCCAGCTTCTCAAATGTGGGACTTTTCTGCTCTCCATAATCATTTATCATATATTGACATTTATCAAACAAAAAGGCAAAAATCTTTTGTCCCTCCACCTTTTCGAATGCGAGAATTTGCTCGTGTAAATTGACCGTATTTGGGTTGAGAACAGTTATATGGACTAAAAAAAGCAATAGAGAAGGCAAGTTATTCCCCCCCCCCACACACACACACACACAGTGTTCCTTAGTATTATTATCGTCATCTACAAGCATGATTAAACAACTCATAGACATGTAGGAGTGTGAGCTGTGACTGTAATTATGATGTGTTTCTCTAACGGCACAGTTAGAACGTCATTTACAGCAGATTACAGATATAAAGCGCTGTGTTTCACTGTGTGTGTCCATGCGGGTATTCTGATGCGTGTACTTTGCCACTGGCGTGATAGAAGTTCACAGCGGCTCGATAAATGGCGTGGCAAACTGTGTCAAGCAGAGCGCTCTCAGCGACTGCGTGAGATTGGTTGATAGATAGATTTCACACTCCGGTGAGTCACTCGCCGTGTTGGCTTTACACCAGCTCCGCTGTTTTGTCAGGGTGCATAACAGGTGATTATTCCACTCGGCTTACCCGGGGAGAGGAAAAGGGAGGTGGTGGTGATGGTAGAGGGGCGCGGCGAGCGGAAGCTTGAGCGAGAAGAAGAAGAAGAAGACGACGGAGGACCTCGAGATGTACGTGAAGAGAAGAAGGATAGTGACGTATGCTGGCTACCTAATCTGTTCTTGTAAAGTTTAAAATGCATTAACTCTTCCTTTGCACAACGCTGGATTACCAACTTGGGCAAAGTGGGAAAAGTGAGCGACGTCTCTGGGGCCCCAGACCCTGAGGGGCGCCTAAAGGCTCAGGTCCACTGCATGTCAATTGGTTTTGGTAATTAGATTCATTGCAAAATTTCCCGGGAATATTCACCGCTGAGCAGGTCCTGCATTATTAGCATGCTGGCCCTGTCATATTTTAATATTTTAGTGTGCTTACATTCCAAACAAAGTTGGGTTTAATCAAATTAAAACGACACCAGTTGAGTATTTACGCAGTACTTTGCTGCTATAGTTTGGTTGACATTGTTTTTAAATGGTTTTTGGATATTACCGAATGATTGATGACTATTGATGATCTTCCTCTGTTTTATACGTTCATAGATCTTTTAGAATTGATTACTTAAAAAGAAAAATGGTCCAATTGACTGATAATGGAAATTGTGACTTGCAGCCACCATTGTATTAATCGTGCAGTCATGCAAACAGCTACAAGGACATTCCTCACTTAAATGAAAAAAACGAGGACAAAGCATTTTTCCTGATGCTTATTTTGGTATTTTATGGCTTTTTATTGATGGATAGTGGAGAGTAGACAGACAGGAAACATGGCATTAGAAATGGTCGTGACATGCAACAAAGGTCCCGGGTCGGAATCCAACCCACAACAAAGCATTTAAGCAACCATCCCAACCGTACTAGCTGTAAAGCCTTTTGTCTCCTCACCTTGCCTCTGACCTTTCTAACCTTCCTGTTCAGTCGCCGCTACGGTCCTTCTGTGGCGAGCTTTGGCCTCAGAGCAATTAGCCAGAGAACATCCGACCCCACTTGGGCATGACGGATTACAGAAGGGGGGGGGGGGGGGTGTCCAGACGTACGACCGCCCGGCTTCTTTGAGTGACGGGTGACACAGGGTCCAGCGAGATGGTCCGTCTGCGGTGGACTCACCCGTGTCATCAGTCCGTCCTCCCACAGGAAGAAGGCATGCCGGAGGAAGGCGGCTGAAAAACCCTTATAATT
Organism: Anarhichas minor; assembly: GCF_050575085.1. Lineage (NCBI taxonomy): Eukaryota > Metazoa > Chordata > Actinopteri > Perciformes > Anarhichadidae > Anarhichas > Anarhichas minor. The sequence continues at coordinate 8,802,595 of NW_027466464.1, forward strand.
GGCCGCAGATGATATGTGGATGGATACACGCACAGTTACGCACATAAAGTGCAGGTATGCACACACACACACACACACACACACGGTAATATTTCATAAAACTATACTGTTTTCACAAGGACACACACACAGGATGAGTGACAGGGTCGGGCAGCTTTGTGCGCAGTTGATGTGGGAAAGTTGTTTCTTCCAGCTCAGATCCTCCATATAAGGCCGGACGAGAATCACGGAGAGGAGCTGCTAAGTCTCTCTGCTCCCTCTGGACTCTCTCCCTCTTCTCTTCCCGGCAGTGTCTCACTCTTTTTCTTCCTCTTATCCTCACATGTACTCCCTCTTCCCCTCTGTCGCCTCCAAACACACACACACAGACACCTAGGCATTATGCTATATGTGTTTGAGTGTGACGGGGTAATTGCGTATGCTCGAGCAGTGTTCGTATCGATTTCGCTCAATGCTTGACTGATCCTCGCGTGTAGAGCCAATCGAGTGTGTTAGCTGAAGGGGAGGGAGGGGGCTGCACCTTTTAATTCATAGTTATGTCAAAATCTGAATCAGCAATTCAAACTGTATGAATGTGGTACATATCAGTACGCAAGCAAGTGCATGATACAAGCACGGTTAGTGTCCAGCATAGAAAAGGTTGTGTTTTGCCTCCATTGGCTTGCAGTTAGTTTAGTTTGTTATGTAAAACTAGCTGTTGAAGCCAACATGTTGGACTCCAGCGCTCTCCCTTCCCTTTAAGTTCAAGATGGTTTGAAATTGCAATTCCCAATAAGTTGAACTTTACACAAAAAAGCACCATGTGAATTCACTTTGCTGCTGTGAGCAAACCCACTGAAATGAACTGATGTGTTTTGGCATATACCCCATGCATTGAGTTAGCCTATTCTGCACGGCCATACACAGAAGGCTGCACAAGATAAGCTGGATCAATTAATATACAAGCAGATGAACCGCATTCCCAAAAGACAAATATTTATTACGGTAAATAACTCATTTCTAAAGATTAGGGAGACGATTATGCAACTAAATTAGGCAATGCAATGCTGTTGAGTGTTGCCGCCCTCATGTTATGATTGAGGCTGATCAAACAGGTGTTATATGGTCATAAATCTTGATGGTTGGTCGGCCTGATGCATACTCAAATCTCTTACCCGGAGCTACACAAAAGCAAATATCCACTTCTGCTTCCAGCTGTTGGTGCCACTTAGTCATGTATTTCTGACAGACTGTTTTATTCTGATATGTTCAATTCTCCCCAGTTTATCAAATGAAATAGCGACTGAGTGGTAAACGGACACTCCTACTCGCTGCTCTCAATCTTTCCCTTTCTCCATTGCATACTCAGCCCCGGCTCACAGATGGCTGCTGCAGACGGCAGCGTGTGTTTTGTGGCGTGAGCCCCAACAGAGACTAACTACGCCACAGGACTCACGTTTGCCCCACAGTGACAAACGCATGCAAATACTTGCATCCGTACGCACACAAACACGCTATAGCTTCCAAACACCAGCGGGGGGAAACCCTTGTTTATCAGTCTCTACGGTCTCGTCGGCGTTATTCTCTGCTCGCGTTCTAATTCAGTTTCTAGTTGGCTGCTGCTGCGTCATTCACACATGCAGAGCTGCACAGGCCCAAACACAAACACGCCGCCGTTGTGTGAAAACCCATTGCAAAGGAAAGCCTCTGTGAGCAAACTGACAGCAGGCATAAACTGCATCTCACTTCAACGACTTGTAATAATGAGGTGGGCCGCAGCCTCGCAGTATGTCAATGCGTGCGTGGTTCAGATTGTGTAATGGGAGGAAAAGTGAAAAAAAAACACAACAGATGTTTACATTCACATGCAAATTTTAGGCAACAATCAGCTTTTAAAGGGCTGTAAAAAAAAAAAAAAAAAGTGTGAGTGTTTTTTGAGCTGCCGATGTCCCCGAGTTTGATCCCACCGGCGGTGTTGTTGACTTTCCTCTCTCTCCTCAGCTGCCGCGCACACAGCGTCACCTCGGGGGGGGGGGGGGGGTGCTCTCACGAAGAGAGTGCCTAATGAATGTGGAAAATGAGAATACCAGTTTGATGAACTCTGTTACTCAATTAGTGCAATTAATTTTCCTGTGGCGCCGCTGAGCAAAATGGAGTCACAGATGATTGAGCCACCGTTTCGCTATCTTCTTTTATTTTTAGGCGGCTGCCCTGCGTGCATATACCGTATGTGCATATCTTAATGTGTGAGAGAGGCAGTGACGGAGGAGGGATTGTTTTGTTTTTTTCTCGGAGAGTCTCATTTTGTTTGACTGGAAAAAGAAAATTGTGTTCCTGCATGTTCACCGCACAAGACGAGCTTTTTTTTTTTGCCTTCTGTCTTCTAAGCTAATACTGTTCACGACTGATTTAGTCTCCACTGAATTACAAAAGTGTACGCATGGGAGAGATATGGAGAGTCTCTGTGAGAGGTTGATTTACTCTGATGATCTAAAACATAAAGATATGAAGGAGAAGAATAAAGGTTGGTAATCTTCTTGTTTGTTGAAATTCTCCCGGTATCTAAACCAGTCATCTAATCCGGCCTGAATGTTGGTTCTTTACATTCATTATGATAATTTTGGGGGAGTGGCTTTGGGAGGCCTGAAGGTTCGGGCTGACATGCCGACTTTCTCGCCAGATTTAGCGACTTTTGGAGCTGCTAGCTACTTTCACTGCTAAAGATCTTGCTAATCTCTCAAGATTACCAGTCCTACCTTGATTTGATGTAAAGATGACAAACATAACAGCACCTCCAGTATATCGGCTTTGCGGTATGTTGTGTTCCAAAGCAGTACTGAAAACACCCATGAATTAGTATAGACAGTCAGATCATCGTGTTATCCTTTAGACCTTGTAAAAGAATGATGATGATGTGCACGGGTGGCCAGATAGCACCTGTGCAAAACAGCACATACAACCCACAGTGCTACTGTGTACAGGTTGCAATGTATTCCACCTCGTGCACTTGCAAGTACGTGATTGGTCAGTGCTATGCATAAGTAATGGGTGTTGCATTGCAGCATAGAACGGTAGAGGAATTGCAGTGCTGCTGCTGGTGTGAAAGGTTCCTACGCTGCCTATCGTGCCTGCTGGATTCAAGCCAGTTAGTTCAGTCAAATGAATGTTTTATGGACAATTCTTTAGGTCCGGCTTTCCACATCGAATGAAAGATTCAAATGGTGGAAATACATGTCTTTTTACTACCTCCAGGCGGAAATCAGCGCTCTGCTGAAGCCATTTGGCCAGACCGGCTTCTAGCCGCGCTCTCAGACTTGTTACCATGCAACCGCGTCAGAGTGCCTGGCATAGGAGGGCCAACAGGCGGGCACCCGGCATGCCCGCAGATGGTGGGGCTCGGTCAGAACAGGCTGCGAGGAATGGTGCCCCTCGCTGTTCACACACACATTCACACGCGCACAGAGCTGTCCACTGTTGCTTTGTGTGCTAACAGCCAGGCCGGCTCCACTCCCACTCTGCTCTCCGACAGGCTAATTATTGTGACTCGTGTAGAAGCGGTGGGAAGACGCTGTTCTCTGGTCAGTGAGTTGTACCGCAGGTAGATACAACATTGGATGTCAGAATTTCTCAGCGTTTTTAATTATTTTTTTCCCCCTCTGGGGTGTTCATATTATCGTGGATGCAGGAGTTCATTAATTCCAAATAGATATGAAGAAAAGACGGGAAAAATTATGCAGTTCCCCTCAGAGCCGGTCAATTAGAGATCTGTCATCTGGTGGATCTCCATCCTCGTTCTCAACAATCAGTCTGGAAGCGACTTAAAAACAAACACGGTTTTTGAATAGCAGGTGGAGGCTTTGCGGCGCCAGCGTGGCCGCATTTGGCAAGCAGCGGTGACAGTCGTCCTGCTGCCACACAAGCTGCTATAGGCGAGTCCAGGCCGGTCACTCCCTGTCCCTTATTCCCTCCATCCATCCAACCATCCAACCATCCAACCATGCTCTCTTTTCTTGTCTTTCACATGCTATCCCACCTTCTCATTTACTCTAATCTCATCTCTTTTCACCCTTCATTTGCAGTCGCTCCCTAACTTCCTCTCTTTCTTTCTTCTCTTTTATTGAGAGGTTTGAGAGAGCACAAGGAGATATCGGAAAGGCTCCAACTAAATGCACCCGTCTTACCAGCTTTAGCGGCTGGTCACGCCGGCATTTATGATTTTTGCAACTAATTCAATTCGTTGGAATGGGAATGCTGCCACTTTCAGATTGAGTTCAACCGAATTTGTACTGCTGGCAAGCTGTTTTGACTTTGCAAGGGGGCGGCTGTAGTGTTCAGTTCAAAACATCAAAGCATATCTTTTATGTTATCCAGTTTTCTGTGGTATTCTAAGGCTGAATAGAAATGTTCCATGTAAACCTGTGCAAAGGCTTGCAGTCAGGATGCAGGATTCTGATGCGTTATAAAGCAGCAATACCTCAAGCGTTGGTCTGGAGAAAGACAACAAGAAGAATTTTAGATCTAAAGACAAACAGTAAACCTGTTCCTGCATTTTCTGGGCACATCTCATGAAAGGGAAAATATCAAAGGTATCCCCAAATAAGAGTTACATGCTATCGTACACGGGGAAAACACAACTTTCCTTCAAAGTTCAGCCTCGCACTGAAGCTCCGGCAGAATATGTACCGCATTATTGCAGTTAAAGTACTTCACAGCATCTCTCTTGCCCTCGTAAATACAATTAAAGTCTAATTATGCTGGAGATCGTTTCTGCCTTGTTGCTATGTTGCCTATGTTGTTGTGTGCCATTAAATATTTATCCACTATTGGTACTTTACGCTTATTAACTTATGTTAAGAGGTGTGCATAGTTTTTTAAGGTTGATCCCCAGCATTGAGATTAATGCCGCAGGTGTCCTTTTTTTTAATATTCTGTCTCTCCAGCTCCCTTTGGCAACCCATCCATCCTGTGTGTGTTTGTGTGTGCGAGAAAGTGTGTGTGTGTGAGTGCTCAAGAGGACTTCAGGTCATGTACTTTATAGGTCTTGGCTTATCTATGTGATTTACAGTCCGGCACTGTGAGCGAGAGAGTGGCAGACAAGGCACGGCATCGATCGACAGCTACCACATCAGGGGAGGATGTGTGTGTGTGTGTGTGTGTGTGTGTGTGTGTGTGTGTGTGTGTGTGTCAGGCAGAATATTGCATTAGGGCAAACTTGGCTTCTGCTGCTCAGACTTTGTCCTAATTGTCAGGCTGGAAAACAGTTGGCAACGAATTCTCTGTCTCGTCTTGGTTCCCCGGGTGTGCCTGACGTACACACACACAACAAACTTTCATATTACAAACCCCCCACCCCCCCCACCACCACCACACACACATACACACACAAGAAATGAATCATGTTATGCAAAGTTATTGCACTGGACCCTTGCTTTGGGAAACTGTGACGTTCAGCACGACGCCCTGACTTTGGTTTGTGCGCGCGCACGCTTGCGCGCGAGAGTGAAGGTCTGTTGAGGGACATGGCACCCGTGGGTGGTGTTTTAGCTCAGTGTGAGCGCTGTATCGCTACACCTCCACATCACTGCGACGCCACGGGGGTTGCAGCTTAACGCCCCAACCGCTACACACAGCATCTCCCTCCCTCACAGACACACACACACACACACACACACACACAGGTGGCAGATCTCATACCACTTTCTCTGCTTGACGCTTATTTGCTAGTAGAGGTCTTGCATCTGTCCTACACAGGTGGGAGCACGTGCACCGCGACTTGACATTAAATTCCGATTATTGCCTCAGGAAGAATAAACGGAATATCTTCTTTTTTTTTTTCCATCCACCTCTGCACAAGCTTTTCCGTACTGAACATTTCAATTAGCTAATTAATTAACTAAATAAAAGTCAGTGGTGGCCCTGGGTGTTTTGGTGCCAGAGGGGGAACTCTTCTCTTATTCCAAGAAACAATGTGTTCATTAAAATGTTTAGTTTGTTAATGGATGTTATTGTGGTGGCAAAGACCTGGCAGTCGTTGTGCGCTTGTGTGAGCCAAATCAGTCCGACTAAAAGGTGACCGTCAGGGCACCACACAAGTTTAACCCTGTGAGACCCGTGCATTTTTTTTTGCATGTAGTATAATTGTATTCTTAGCTTGATATCACTGTACAAATTGACCTGTTGTGACCTCGAGGATAATCACAGCCTCATGGAACTTTACAGCCACGTACCAGAGACCGAGGGCATCCACGTGACGTGAATTAACTTGTTGGGAGATTTGATTTTTTTTTTGTGAAAGTGTGGCCAGATGAACACACACTGTGTTTGATGTGTAGGGGGTGCTGATGTTTAGGGCTGTGTGAGAGTGTTCAACTGTTCATATAGTGTTTGTACAGGCTTCTCTGCGATTTGTGTCTCATGTGAAATTTCTGAGTTTGCTTTTTGTTATCTTACTTGTCTGTGTGCATTTGTAGTCTTGGTTGTGTGTGTGTGTGTGTGTGTGTGTGTCTGTTTTGGCAGCCTGCTACTGCCTTTAGTTTAAAAAGTGTTTCATTCAGAGCCAAATGAAATCCCTCCTGCCTCTACGGCAGCGATCAGATGGCGTATCATGCAGTTGTCGCTGCAGGCTAACACACTCACGCACGCACACAGGTAGATTTGACTATTTGTCTGTGTGTGTGTGTGTGTGTGTGTGTGTGTGTGTGTGTGTGTGTGTGTGTGTAGTCAGTAATGTGGCTGTGGAGCTCATTACATATCCCCAGCTCCCTCTGCTTTCGAGAGAGTCGTCTTGTCTCAGAGAAAAAGCATGTGGGAAGGACTGAAAGGGACAGATAAGGAGACAGAATTAAGGACTGAGAGAGAATAAAGGTAGTTAAATTGAATCATTATCTGCTTTCAGACCGATGAGGCAGGTAAGTTAGCAGATTTGTCTTTTACCAAAGAAGTATTATCTCACGGGTTTGCACCATTCAGGAAATTAAAGACAACAATGGACGCGGAAGCAGTGCGGAAGATCCGGGACATTTTTTACTTGAACCGTTGAGCCATTTGGGCTTGATGCGCCGCTGAGCATCTCTCATAGGAATGTATGGGAGCCCGCCTCAAACGCTGAATCCAGTTCTCTTGATACATCCACGGTGCAGCCCTGCATGTTAAACACTATTCCATCTAACTTGACTTTAAAATGGAATGGAATGAACTCGTTTTTTCCATTCATATATATTATCATATTCAAAACCAGCGGTGGTTCACAAGAAATCCGTCTTCTCGACACCCGCTGTCAGCTTGTCTCTCTCTAAAAAGTGTGAAAAAGTTTGTAACTTTGCTTCCTTCAGAGCCGCTGACATTTAAACCAAAGCACATCACGGAAAGTGCACTTTTGGTACTTCAATTCGGTTGCGTCCGTGATGTCAAATGTGTGTGTTTGAGGAGTGGTTTAGCCTCTAAGTCGATGACAAAGTGCCCAGGGCATGATGTGTGAGTATTTGCTGATGTGAATGTACATAATTACACTATAATTCTTATGAGCATATGTTTGAGTGCATGTGACCTTGATGTGCAAGGACCAAAATGGTAAATTCTTTGCTAATTAGTTTGTTTATCATCAGCTTTCAGGAGCGTTTCTCTCTCTCTCTCTCTCTCTCGCTCTCTCTCTCTCTCTCGCTCTCCTTTACCTACTAATTCACACCCCACCAGCATGTACATGTGTGTGAGTGGCTCACCAGTAATGGCCAGTGGCAGGTAGAGAGGTGATGGATTGCCTGATTAGTGGTCTGGCAGGGCTCTCCTCACAGATGGGCTGTTAGATGCCGGCATCTGGCCCTGACACACACACACACACACACACACACACACTCGCACGCTCTCTATGGACAGTGTAAAGGCATTCGCACCCACACGTGTGTACTCTTCAAAGATGAGGATGCTCAAATCAAAACTTTTCTCCTCTTTCACCGTCTGTCCCTCGTCTCCCCGTCCCTCTCTCGTCCTCCCCCTGTCCTTCTCTCTCCCCTTCTCTGTTTGTGTCCCCATGCTTTGCTCGTTAGTCAGTGTAATTACCAAGGAAGGGGAACAGATTAGGGCGTTTACGCGGCAGGATGTTTACATGCGCGGGATTAAACACACACACACACACACACACACACACACACACTCAATTGGACGGATACAAACCAGCAATGCGGCGGGGATCATGATGGATCATGAAAAGCAAACACAAACATTTGCACATGAACACATGGGGAGGAAAACAAATGTACACACAGTACATATGTACGTACACACACTGAAAGACGTGTGTCTCCTGTGAGAAAATGATGTTGGTATGTACAAAACATGTATCTTAAGAAGCTTTTTTTGTTCTTGGACAGCAAAAATTGGGTTTAAAGACACTCTCTCTCAAAAGACAAGTTTTGAGTTTCAATTGTTCCTTTGGTTTTGCTCCGTCAAAGTCACTGTCAGAATGACAACATACAGACATTTCTCTCCTGAGATGAAAAATTGAAGGTCATTTCAAAGTTTAATTGCCCCCACGGCTTTTCTGCCTCGCTCATGAAGTGGCACTCGCCGCCTCACAGATCTCGCGCTGCCCGCCGCGCACGACTGCTTGCTGCTCCGTCGACATGTAATTTGATTTCACGCGTGTTTCCGTGACAAACCTGCAGGTGCTCGTCCAGTGAACTGAACTGCTGACGTGACACTAAGGGAGCCTCTTTCACTGTGTCCCCCCCTATCAGTAAAAATCCCAGCAGGGCTCGAGACAGCCAGGCCCCCTCCGGGGAGGCCTCGTCCAATCACACGGGGGACTTGGGCCAGCGTTTGATAGGCTCCCTAGCGTCTCCATCCGCAGTGATGATAATGTCATGTGTCGTATGCTTATTCAGGCTCAAAGTAATATCATTTGTAGCGTTTTCGTCTCTGCCTTCAGCCTCGGCTCCATAAAGCTAATCACAGTGCTCGGGCTTCGGATCGGGAAGGGCGAAGAGGGGAGAGAGAGAGAGGGAGGGAGAGAGGGGTTGGGGGAGGGGAGTAAGCAGGGGCTGATGCCATTTTAAGGGTGGGGAACCACTCCCATTACTTATGATAATGAAAAGTTAATGTACACACCTTCAGGCTAAAGGTACATGTGTGTGCATGAGCTTGTGTGCTCTCAGAGTAGGTGGATGGACGGATGGATGGATGGATGGATAGATCATAATAGTATGCAGTTAAAGAGACATTCTGAACCTTTCACTGTGAAATTCTTCCTGTGGGTGATATCATCCAGAGGACACGGAGCCCTCATTGAGTTAATTAAACCTCGGTGAAAAGATGTAAAAGAATAAAGTCTGAGACTCATTTAGCGAAGCTGCTGTAAAAATGCAGTTTTCCAGTTGTTTCACGGACTGAAAGGAGTTTCACAGGAATTCAAATAAAAAGAATCCTAACAAGACATCTACTAAACCGAAGAGCCTCTCAAAATCCAAAACAGGGGAGTCATTATACCCGAGGTGAGGACAAAACCGCCAAAAACGCAACTGTGATTAAAAGGCACTTGACCTTGCAAGTGTTTTTATTTTTTTTCAGTAATTTCTTTGACAGTTGGCATTTAAATCTGGGGGGATGTTACAGCTTTTGAAAGCACCTTCATTTGTCTTCATCTGGTAAGACTCGACCTGCGTCGGAGAGGAAACTATCCCTCACTGGGAACACCAAACAGCTATTGCACATGTAAAGCATTCGCAATGACAGGCTTACAAGCTCCTAAAAGCTTGTATGATTTTCCTCCCCACATGCGCTTCTACACTCACACCCTCCCAACACCTCCCCTCTCTCTCTCTCTCTCTCTCTCTCTCTCTCTCTCTCTCTCTCTCGCTCCTGACAGATTTTGTGTAAACAATGCGTGAAAAGTGGGTGAAGTGTCCAGAGAGATGAAGGAGCGCAGTGACTTCTCTTCATCTGCCTGCCTGAGCTCTCCATTTTGCCAAATAATACACCTTACACACACACACACACACACACTCTGACAAAAATCCTTTGGTTCGGGTGTGTGTGTGTGTCAGGTGACCTCTCTCTGCTGTGAGACACAGACACGAGTCATAACCAGTGGATGCACATTCATGTATTATTTCGACATCTCTCCTTTGGGTCTCTTGGACATTTATGATCCACAAAGCCTGTGCAGTGTGTATAGTAAAACTATTGATGCATTATTGATGTGTGAAACTCTGTGTTGTGATCAATGGCTTCAGCCTCCCAAAGAAACACAAACCGCCTGTCAAGACCGAACCATGGTTAGACCTTATTCAATTAAAAAGAGGGAGCTGCACTATCACATAAACACGCACTGCTTCCTACAAATGCTGCAGGATGCCATGCCTTTCATGCCGTTGTTAGTCTGTGCGCTATAAAAGATCTGTGTGTGTGTCTGTGTGTGTGGAGAGGGGATTATGACATGCTCTGAAGATATACTGTTGGTTGCCCCCCCCCCCCCCAACCCCCTTGTCCTCTCAAGGTCGGGGACCACACTGTGGAGAAGGGGAAGGGAAGGCTGGTCTTTACACACTCTGCAGAACACACTTACTCCCCTTCGTCCCACTGGTTCCCCCTCCTTATTCCCCCTCCTCATGCCTCGGCTCTCGCCGCTCTCCTCCGTGCTCTTTCACCACCACTCTTTCCGTGCTCAAGACTTCATTCAAGGCTGATCGTTGGGACCCTGAGCACATTGTGCTAACTATGTCCATTGTGCAGGAGCCCAAGGACGAGAAGGAGTGAGCATTTGGCTGCTTATAGCAGAGACCTAACAGTGTTTCCTCAGTTGAGCAGCAAAAGGCCTGCACCAGTGAAATATCCCACTCTGGAAAGGCAATGGTCAAGCAGAGCTGGACTGATCACAGAACGAGAGAGTTGGCAGGCAGAGAGGAAAGGCTGGCACGATACAGAGCAGACGGTTGGAAGGTAAAGGTTTGAAAATGAAAGATCCACAAAACAGGTAAGGGGATCTGTGCGGCCACGGATTGATATGTCCACTAATCCCCGACTGTGTTGACAGGTGGGTCCAGTCAACCCTACATTGTGGCTTTGCCAAGCGAGGCCCTCGGCCCACAGCGGACCCGCCATGGCAGGCTTCAGCTGTGGGCATGGGGGGGCCTGCGAGGCTGCTCGGCGGGCCGCTTAACAGACAGAGAACAATGTTTAGCGGTCAGGGCCCCCGGCGAAATGTTATTGTTTGGACATGACTCGCAGGACTTTCAAGATCTGCCAAACAGACGGTACAAAAATGGCAATGTACCCACATTAGCAACACAGGCATCACACAACGTAAGATTGAGCTTGCCTTACTCTCCCAAGTCACTTAAAACCATGTGAATCCCCTGATCTTGGCATCACAAAGTATAGATTTTAAAATTTGAATGTATTCAACTAGGATGATAATTAGGTTTCCTGCTAATGAGAGGGAGCTACCACCTGGGTTGGAAGCTAGCTTTGCCAGCACTTTGGCACATTTCTTCAATTAGCTAAAGTTGGATTTAAGGAGTTCTTTCCATGAATCAGACGTTCATCATTTTCCTAAAAGACTGGTAAAGTTATGGGACCTTTACAAAGTTTTGGTATATTCTGAGGTCAAAAGCATCTAGACACCCAAATATTAACCCCATATGCGATCGTCATTCCAAACCATGGGCGTCAATCTCCTGCTATGACGAGGCTCTCCGCAAGACTTTGGAACCTGGCTGCAGGGAATTGCTCCCATTAGCCAGAAGAGCATCGGGGACGTTGGTCACTGATGTTGGGCGATCGGCGTTCCAGAAAACCAACTGGCTTTGTGCACGGTTGCATTTTGATGCTGAAACAGGAAAGGGCCTTCCAATGTAGCGTCACGTGAATTGGAGCAAAGAGACCTTACCCGAACATTGAACCCAGAAACAAGATAAATGAGCAAGCAGGAAAAAAAGGAGGAGAAGAAGAAGAAGAAGAAGAAAGAGGGTGGCTACCTCACCCCTTTTGCAACCTGTTCACTGTGCTCTTCAACACTTGAAGGACTCTTTGGTAACTTTTCAAAGGCACCAGTAATGGTCTTTGAAGCAGCCATCAAAAATAAGTGTTTTTTATCCTCTTTTCTTCTTTCTTTTTTTTTGTCAGGCTCAATGCTCTAAGGGGTTGGATGGCTTTTTGTCTGTGAGTTGTATGTATAAGAGGAAGAGAGACAGAAGGAAACATAAAGAGACTGAGGGGTCTGGCAGCCAGAGAGCAAGGAAGTGTGTTTTTCCCCTTTCTTCTCCACCTTGAGACCCTTTTTTAGCTTATTTCTCTTAACTCTTTCTACTCAATCTTTACTTCAAGACCAACACGAATGCAGAGAGAATGAGAGATTGTATGTTTTATTTGTTATTGTTTACGTGATTCTTGTTTTGTTGTTTATTTGCTCCACATTTTGCAGCTTCCTCTCCAACAGTTTGATCATCTTAGATAAATCCTGCCATTGAAATGCACTTCATAAGCCCTTCATACGCCTGCAGAATGCAGCTTGAAGGCAGTCACACTGTTTATTGTGTAATTAGCTGCTGCCTAACTCAATCAAGCGCTAATGTGAAGCGCCTTTCAATCGGCATTAAACTGCATGTCACTCTGCATGTCCTAAATCTGGTTTTCAGTATCCGGCAGGGCTCTCTCTATGGCCGCCAGCGAGTGATGCTTTCGACATGTCGATGGTTCTTTTAGAAGGAAGATATAACTTCCAGCCGATGAAGTCCTCTGGAGAGTGCGCAAGGAAGCACCGCAAACTCCACCAAAGATCTCGTCAAATTCAAATAGACAGTCGGAGCAAAGCAAGGCTCCATCTCGCTGTCTCTCTTTTTCACTCCAAAAGGTCACGGAGTGAACGCGAGCATGTATCTGTCTCGGATGTGTTTTTCTGTATCGGTTGCAGTGCGTCCTCAGCTCACCCCGCTGCACATCGCTGTGTGCGAGTGTGCACAGTCGGGCCGGATGATGCTCCACTTGGTGGGTGACTTCTAATATAATTGCCTGCTTGTTTGACTGAGTGCTTGGATGTGTGCATTTCTTTGTGTGTGTGTGTGTGTGTGTGTGTGTGTGTGTGTGAAGGTGATATCTGCTGAATAAACCACTTTGTTACACCTCTGGAGTGGAAACTTACCTCCAAAAATGTATTTTTGTTGCTTTGTGCTCTTAATCTCAATGAGCGCTAGGAGGGAAACATGTTGTTTTTTTCTGCTCCGCTTTGCCAATTACGATCGTATGTTATCGTTCCCTGAACCTAACCGAATGGACATTTATTTTGAAAAGCCTGTATGCATGTAACGATGGGGAATTGACACATGTTGCTGGACTTTCATACGTTGGTTTGGGCACATATTGGATTTATCAGTAATAATTCCGGATGATAAATAAAGCCCATTGAAAAGGACGTATTCTAGGACTGTTGTATGAGACTGCAATGGTTTTAGCAATAGCTATTTGTACCTAATAAACTGGCAACAAAGTTGATATGACGACTAAATAAGTAACTTTTTCATCATGTTTATGTTGCGTTTAACAGTTTAAAGGAGGGGATTTGGTGAATTAACAATATAAGTGGTTTGACCTTCTATAAATGTATCTTGCGATTGTACTTCTTTTAATGACTTTGCAGCTCTGCATCATGGCTTCGTCTAATAACTGTTATTATCGGAGGGGATGTTTTCCCCAGCAGAAAGTAATCGGCCATAGCTGCCCATTATTGCTATTATAATAATGTGCATTTTCTTTACCAGGGAATGTGGTGCTTTGTAGTTCCCCCCCCAATGCATTTATGGTGATTTATATCTTTAAGGGAGGGATGATGAGAGAGGAGATCTACCGCTGCCCTCTCTGCCTCCGTACCTGTGCCCCCAGATACCCAGGGAGGAGGCGGAAACGAGCGTAGGAGATGGTACACATTTCTCTTTTGAACTTCACAGGAGTGAGGCGCTGTCGAAACACTCCCAGGTGCAGATTTTTCTTAGATGTAAGGAGGAAGGGCATGGAGTTCAGAGAGAGAGAGAGAGAGAGAGAGAGAGAGAGTTGGGAGGGTATGAGTGTAGAAAGTGAGGGCGGGTGCACAACAGAAGGAGTGGGAATGGATTTGTGCATCCTGCTGGGGGTGAAACGGTAAGCCACTTTCTATGTTTTGGTGGAAGTAGATTGATTTCCCCTTCTGTGACCTCTGTCTCACTCGCTGCTGTTACCAGGTGTGATACAAAAGTCTTTTAACTGAAAAACTTCTGCATTCGAAAAACGGAAGATGAGTCCAAATGTTCTCAGGCGTCATGGAGAACAGAGTCAGAAAGGTATATGGGCCTACAGGTGTAGTCTTTGTGGAAGCGCCAGCTTTTTCATTACATGCCCGCCGAGCCCGATCGCCAAACTAACTGGAGCTTTTGGGGAAAACTAGTCCGAAAAAAAGGGGTTTTAGGAATCTATGCATCGTCTGATCACTGCAAGTAAAAAAGTCAGTTTTGTGAGTTTTGTAATGAAGGATAAAGTGAGTAGAAATCTCCCAATATTGCTGTTTTGAATTTACTTTCAGGCAAAGATGCCTTGGTAAGGCTGTTGATGTGTGAAGAAACTGAATGTTTTATATGCTAAAATATCCCTTTTGTCCATTATTCAACAAAGAAAAAAAAATTTGAGTCACTCTTTTTCCTTGACTCCACTCACGCTCCGAAGTCCCGTACGTTCTCCATCCTCCTCCAACAGGTCATGTCGGCAGCGCCGATCAGTGAAACATAAAATTAAAAAGACTCTTAGCCTTTTGACATTCCCTCGCAGGGCTTCGAAAATTAATCTGTCCTCTGTTGAATTCAAATTAACTTGACCTTCCCCTTTACAGCCCGCGTGTTCCACTGAACCCTTTAAATGGCACACGATACGCCGAGCGCTGTTTGTCTAAATGATACAAGCCGAGCCCCCCCGAGGCTTGGATGCAAACACAGATTAACTTTAAGAAGAGGTGGGAAAGGGGGGGGGGGGGCGTCACAGGTGAAGGTCGAGGCAGCCGTCGGATCACAGAGCGGCCCCCACCAGCCCTCCGGAAAAATGAAAAGGAAAAAAGCGCCAACTGAGCGGGCTCGGTATAAATCTCCGAGCTGTAAAACTGGTTCTGTCTACACTGCCCACCCTCATAAATTGGCATCTCCCTGCCAACCCCCCTGTCCCACCGTCCCTCCGCTGGCTTCACACATGCTTTATGACAAGAAGATCAGACCACGAAATGAATGGAGGCGAGGGGATCGTAAATCGTCCAGGTGAAGACGGAGATACGGTGAGGGTTTCAGTTGACTTGACCAAAGACGAAAAGTGAAGTTTGGCCCGTGGGATGAAAAGACACAAATGGCAGAGTTGAGGGGAGAGAACTTTCTACTTGTATGTAACCCCTGGTAGATAAGCAGGACTTTGCGTCATCACGCTAAGAACTTAACACACCTCATGTACTTCCTGTACTGTAGATGAATTCGCCTTTCAACCACCAATTTGCGAGGAAGATAAATCGATTTCCTCAAAACGCTATTGTCTTAAGATGCAGACATTAATACCGCCCATATGTTATGTGACGACAAGTATGTTGACATAGAAGCATTTGCTAATTATACATAAATTTACTTAAGTAATGGCGTCATTAGCACAAATGGTTGTTTGTGAGTCTCTCTGTGTGTGTGCCGGTGGCTCATGGATGTAAACAGATGTGCTCATATTTCATTTTGCCGTCAATGTAATTTGGGCTCCAAATTACATTACAAATTTGGGCTGTAATTTGGGTAATTTGGGCTCCTCAATTGAAAACATATTGAAATCATATCGACGGCCGTAAATTTCACATTACTGGAGGATATAATGAAAGGCGCCTTCAAAAACGAGGTAGTGTTGCAATGGAAGGCTGGCATGCAAATCAAATGCCACTGCTATGAGATCAACTTTAATTTAATTCATCTCCCGAAGGACTCGGTGCTTCATGCTATTGATTTATGTCGCCATCTGTATTCTAGGGTTGTTCCCACAGATCAATACAGCTTGGATTCCCATGCATGCGTTAGATGATACACCTACTGTAGTGTTGTTTTCCGTCTGGGATATTTGGGGCTGGGAGTCGGTCCTTTGCCGAGATGCAAGAGTAGTTTCACTCCTTTGTTTTGAAAAACGCACGCATGCTGGACTGCTCTCCGTGCAGAGGAGGGGATTCATTTACCTACAGCGGGCAGTTGTGCTCACGCAAACTGTTTTGAGCAGCCATTTTTCATTCTTTATGTGGCCATTTCATCAGGATCCCTGTTTGGAAATAGACAAACTCTCACATTCATTCTCGAATTATGACACTGTGGCGCGCAAAAAGCCGCTCTTTTCAGTTCTCCGGCCTTGTGTTCAGGGTCGGCCTTGCATCCACGGAGGCAGTTTTGGGGGCAGTTTCTGCTCGCGCTGTTGAGATGGAAGAGCAGTTAAGGCAACCGCTCTCATGGAGCCTGTCAGGGTTTCTAGTAGCCTTTAAGAGCCTTGAAACGACCTCAAAAGTTTTGGTAAATGATTGAATGGCATTGAAAGAACTTTTGATTGGGAAACATGATTTGTCCTGGCAAACTATGAAGGCAAAACCACATGCAGTTTGTGGCGAATGACGTCTCACTTTAACCAATTATTGTTATACCACCTTTGACTCGTCAAATTTCACCCAACAAGCCCTGGCAGTTGTTGGAAATTACTTGATTTTGAAGTGCGTTTGGCAACCTTGCCGTAGCCAAAGCTGTTACGCTAAAACTAAAACTATCCTTTCTGACAGGAGGAACAACCACTGTAGGGATTCAAGCTACGTGTGTGTGTGTTACCTGCTCAGACACGCATGCTTTTTTATGTGTGTGTCTGTGTATGCGCATACTGACCGATCGAGTGATTCTCGTGCGTACTCAGGGGACTAAGGCATCAGAAGGTACAATATACACACAAGTATAGTCTGCTTGGAAAAACACACACACACACACACAGTTATACACTATGTTCTTTGCACAAACAGTCTTTTTCAGTTACAGTACTATTTCCACGTTTCCTCCTGGATGCTCTCGTCTCTGTTGAAGCCTCACACTCAGCTCTCACCTCAATATCCATCCATCCGTCCATTAAATGTATTATTTGTGAGCCCTCATCCTTCATCCCGGCCCACCGCTCTCTTCCTCTCGCTGAATTCGAATTTCACCCTGTGAAAAATGTCTCATTTTCTGCCCTCAAATAAGTGTGCCTGTGTTTCCCCCTAGTGAATGTGTGTGTGAGCAGAGAGGCTTCCGCACGTCTCCTGGGCCCTGCTAATTAAAACATCTCCCGTCTTAATTTCCCTTCACATTAACATCACACACGAGCGTCTCAGACTTGTCTAACTTGGGTACAACTGCCGGAGTTTGACACAGTTTGTGTGTTGTCGCCTGTGCGCCTCTGTGCTTTGTGTACGCTCGTGCGTTCTCGCAGACATTCGCTTGGTGAGACCAACTCTCCCCACAAAGAGATTTCATGATTACAGGACTAACCCAGATACTTGAAGATGCATGAATAAAACGGCCCGAAAATCAGCCAGCCCATTTGACATTCTTTGCATCAAATCTCCAAAAGCTGACATTTTCCTGAACTTTCTGCTTCCCCGATTGGACGTGCGGTCGTCAGCCGCACTTTTCAGAAAGTCCTTTGACGCTTATTTCCGATGTTGACGGGCGTGAGCGACGTGTTGCCTCTCCACGGCAAACCCCATTAATAGTGTCTGCTCGCAGTGAGAGGGCCTTCGTTAGCCGCGTGGATGCAGCCGTGTCATTAGCGCCATGTTCTCCCTCGTCCATCAGCGCTCCTTTATGGCACATTTCACTCCCAACTAGGTCATTCAGGTTTGCTCGGCAGATGGAATAGCCTGAGCGGCGTGGAGACATAGCAGACAGGCGCGTAATGATGCGCGCACACAGGCTTTTGGACACAGACGCATGATCACACTCGCTCCTTCTAGTCCGTCCTCATGAAAGAGACGCACGCACGCTACCCCTCGTTCTCCTGCTTCGCCCCTTCCAAAAAAAAATGTCCCCGTCTGCCGCTGCTCTCAATCACACACAAGCGGCAGCCACACACATGGTTATTCTTTCCCCCCCTCCTTCCGCTCTGCCGTCAAACTCCCGTCCCCGCGCACCGACTGGGAAACGCAAACACACCCGTTGAGACAGGCGTTCTCTCGGGGGGATGGGGGGGGTTAATCATGCCGCAGCACCTCTGGCAAGGCTAATTAAACCAGCACATCTGTGCATCATCCCACATCTGGAGCAGGTGGCTGCGTCGCCTGCAGAACCGCGCCCCTCCCCTCTCCGCCGCCGCTACCTCGTTGCCACGTGGCTAAAACAATGGCGACCGCAAGGGCGTGCACAGTTAGTCTTTTGTCTCTTTTTAGTTGATAGTTGAAAGTTGATTCCGCTTTTAGCTCGTGCCCGGGCTCTCCTGTGCACATCCAGGTTTTTCAGCCAAAGGAAAAGTATAACGGAGACTAATTTAACTCACCAGAGAATGAATTACCTCCCCGCTCTTAGATTCAGTGATACAATTTTATACTTCATCAACAAACTTTTCCTGAGAACTCTGAAAGCCGTCCTCTTCCCTCCGTTGTCGCCTCCTCCCTTTCTTGCCTCTCTTCCGCCGAATTGTGACACAAAAGCGAACCTCTCAAAGCGAAATCCCCTTTAAAGACAGATTCAAAGTCTCAACCGGCCGGTGGGGATCGGCGAAGGTTTATCCAAGTGAAATCAAGTCAGACAGTGAGACGGGGTGGTCGGTAGTGACGCCGCTGAATCAAAGCCAGCAGGAACAGCAGGAGTGTTCAATTACAGCGCTCTCCTGGGCAAACAGGAAAGACTCTAGTGTCTTTATTTCCATGCCTTCATGATTATGATTGTGTAAACAAAAATAGCTTTTTTTTAAACTAATAAGGTCATTTAAACTTCCCATAATCCTCACTTTTGATGTCTTTAATATTCAGCTGTAATCTGAATTCACACGTCCCATGACACACTTCACACTTTATTATCTCCTTTTGTCTACGAGATTGTTATGGGATTTTGTTTTCAAATGACTTCCTATTTGGGTAATTCTTGGTGACCCTGCAGCCTTCGCAGCCTGTCCCTTGAGGCCCGCTGACGTGCCCGTAACAAGGAGCTTATTGCGCCGTTATTGCCCCGGCATCTTGGAGGTTCCAGGAGCCCGGGGGCCATGTGTGATGGGAGCTGACAGGTCCCGGGGACCCGACTGTAGCTGTCAGGGAGCCAGCGGGTCGCCTCGATGCACTTGTCAGACGCCAGGCGAGGAAACGCAAACATTCGGGCCTTGGTTAATAGATGCACATCGTCCCCCACGCTTTTTCGCATATGCAAAACGCGCAGCTTGCATGGGTGCATGGCGGCGTGTTGGACATGCACAAAATAAAAACATAATGTTATTATTTCGGCGCGACAGGAACACACACACACACACACACACACACACACACACACACACACACACACACGTGGAAACACACACGCAACCCGGTGAGTCCTTCGGGAGCCCCTGACAGCTCTGCCCTGAGCTTCCAATCCATCTCAGGGAGCTCCAAACACCCAGTGCAATTACTCTTTCTTGCTGACTGCACCTGCACAACATAATTGAGAAGACTACTGGGGCTTTGTCACTTAAGGTAAAGATGTAAAAGAAAAAAAAATGTGCCCTGGCTAAGCTGCAGAACTGCAGCACGGGGGGATATTGCACCTCAAACAACACGTGTGACTGCGCTCTCGTGTCCATCTGTGCTTTGTTTGTGTTTGTTTGCTGAAGGACAAGGTGTTAGGCCGGCGAGGCAAAGGGAATTAGGATCCTCCGAAATAACTTTTTGTGTTGAATATTCCGTGACGAAGACTTGAACTCTGGCTATTCTGTTGAGATGGCTGAGAATATCAAATATTCATGCATTGTCCGCCGTTTGAGTTTGGCATTAAAGGTTCGAGAGCCCGTTTTAACGATCAGAGATTTAATTAAGCTGCGGTGGTGCGACTGAGGCTGACTCGTGGAGACCAGGGAATCTGGAGAATCCCCCAGTCTTACTTTAATGAAACCAGCGGCAGGTCATTGTCTGTAATGAGGAAATTGACTTGGTCTTTTGTCTCATTCTTATATATTGTGCGGGGAAGTTCCAGCTTAATGAAATGAAGTAAAAACGTAATGCGTTTATGTTAAAACGGTCTAGAATTGACTTTTTAAACAGTTGCAGGTCAGGAGTGTTAAACTCATCTCCCTGATGAGCGGTCTGGAAACACATTTTCGAAGTGTTGCCGTTTAACAATTCTGGCAAACAATTATGAAGCTCAAGCTTTGAAATGAAGTCGACTAGTTGAAATGTCTCTGACAGCGTTTTCAGTCATCTGGCAACCGTGCAGTTCGCTTAAAATCCAGGGAGGCAAATCTCTCAGTTCCAGTTTCACATGAGGGAGACGCACGTTTCGAGAATCGCATAGTTCTTTCGCAGGCAGCTAACTTAGCTTAGCACAAATTCATGGGGAACCATCTACCCTGGCTCTTTCTACTATGCTAAGCTAACCTTCTCCTGGTTCATATTTACTGTACATACGTCAGGATCTTCTCATCCAGCTTCTGGCCAAAACGTCTGAGTATAACTGTTTAATTAAGCTTTCCTCTATTTTGCTCTTTTCTTCTCTCCATCTTCCTTTGTCCTTTCCTCTTCTCACTCATCCTCTTCCTCCTCCCTCCAGCCCACCTGTGAAAACGTCTAACTTTCATCCCCCTCGCTTCATATTCCCCCTGAAGGCAGACTAAGCTCTTTCTCTATCTCCCCCCTGCTCGCTCTCATTCCTCCGTGTCTCTTACTCGCTCTCTCACTTGTGTGCTAACTTACACAGAAAAGACACACCCTCAGAGACACACACACTCCCATGTCATTTGTCAACACTGTCAGCTCGGATGGAAGAAACCTTCCCTAGCTACCTGCCTAACGCCCACTCTCGACTTCTTTGTCAAATCCCACCACGCCGGAGTAGGCAGTGCCTCAGCCCTCAGTATCACCTCCGATATAAGCGGAGCAGCCAGACTTACTGAGTCATGTGACAGTTTCCAGCGCTTAGACGGTCTAAGAAAACTGTCACATCACGGTGGAAAAATGAGCAGGAAACCCTTCCTTAGTTATACATTCAAGTCACCGCAACCGATTCCTAATGATACAACTTGACTGATTTAAAACAAACTCACAAAAAAGGGTTTCACAATTCTACTTTGAAGAATCTTGAAGAAAAAGAACATTTGAAGGCTCGAGATTGTCGCAACTTATTTCTGGCATTCTGTCATACAGGAAAACCAACTAATCCCTGAAAAGTCAACTCAAGCGCAGCACATTGTGATTTGTTTGCATGTTAAAATATCTCCGAGCTTCTGTTTCATCCCAGCATATGTGACAGATTTGGTTTTTCCTGGTCCACTTCCAAATACTCACAATCAATTGAGGTATTCATTTGGAGATTCAAGAAGAAAGTTTTATTAAAGAGCTGTAGGTTCCTTTCACGTTCAGAACCTCTCACTTCTGCTAACTCAAACATCGTCAGACATCCTGAAGCAAATTCTTTGTGTTTCTCTTTGCTTTATATCGTCAAAGAAATGTAAAATTGATTCATATTTCTTTAGCTGGGAGCGAGTTCTACTTCTCGACTCATCTGAGAGCAAACTTAAAATGCTTGCAGTCATAAGTTCAGTGGCCTTTTGTGAAAAACGACATGAATTTCCTCTGACAAGGACAATATGTGTCTTAAGTAGGAAAACATACACTGACTCAAAGTGCTTGTCGAGAAAATATTAGTATTAAAGCCAGAACCGCTTTCTAGCTCTGAGGCTACACTTCATTTAACATCCTGTAAGATATGCAATAGTGATGACTTTAGGTAAATGATTTCTTCAACATAGCATAAAAGCTACTCATCACACAGTGATGTTTCCTTTTCACACTGATTGCTTCAACATTGTCACTTGCCGAGAGAAAGGTTGTGGTTCATTTCTTAACTCTGACACTGAAGCGTCAGAAGCAATTAAGCCTCAGCGTATGAGGTCCTGCTTCCAAGTCAAATGAGAGGGAGGGATAAAGGGACATTTCACCTTTTCTTACGCAGCAAAATGCACTCAATAAGCTCATTTCCAGTAATGTTGAACTGCTGCTTTCATACAGTTTTTTTTGAACTTGTAATATATTTAAGTAGTCCATTTTATGCTGCTCTTACTCTTTCAGATATAGATGTACTTTGTACTCTACTACGTCTACTTGACTGATTGAGATTTTTGTTCAGAGGCAATGTATTTTAGAGCACATGATTGAAGTATGTTGCACATTTTCACTTAGTTTAGCAAAGCCACACGTGTGGACAGGCTCTTTCTCTTGATTCTTGCCTATAATTCGTCGAGACCCAGTCGCCAAAATGTTGGCAGTGTACGTTTCTGCAGACCACAGGTATGTTGAATGTCAACGTTTCTGAACCAAAAATACGCTTTATAAATATTCAGCCTTGTGTCCCGCTTGCAGTAACGCAGCATACTACGAAGTTAATGTTGTGAAACACTTGGTTACGTTCAGGCAACAAAACTATTCGGTTAAGGTTTTGAAAAAAGATCGTAGTTTGTGTTCAGATAATAACGCAACAATGTAAGGTAAAAATGTAACGTAAAAATGTAACGTGACAACGTAACGTAACATAACAGCGTAACAAAACAATGTAATGTAACAACGTAACGCAACAATGAAATATAACAACGTAACGTAACAACATAACATTACACAAGAACTTAAGACAAAAACAAAATGCAGTAACGTAATATGCAACGTAACAGCGTAACGTAAACAGCGTAACGTAAACAGCGTAACGTAAACAGCGTAACGTAAACAGCGTAACGCAACAGTGTAACGTAAACAGTGTAACGTAAACAGCGTAACGTAAACAGCGTAACGCAACAGCGTAACGTAAACAGCGTAACGTAAACAGCGTAACGTAAACAGCGTAACGTAATCAGCGTAACGTAAACAGCGTAACGTAAACAGCGTAACGTAAACAGCGTAACGTAAACAGTCGATGTCTGTGTGTTGAACATACAGCTTGGTTTGGTTTGATCCTGCATGAACTCAGATAGGACAATGATATGTCGTCGGCTCTGAGTGAACTCCACTGAGGTGGACGGACGGCTGGTGGAATTATTCACGAGCTCCTGAATTTATTGCCACCCCAATGAGCAATAACCATCCCTCAGTTAACACGGAGAGCAATAACCCATTTAATTTCATAATTATCGATCGCCTTTGATAGCCACACCGAAAGGTCAAGAGAAGTTTTCTTTTTCTTTCTTGTTGCTCAGTTGGAGGATGTGAAAGCAGGGTGAGTTGAAGGAAGAGAGGGAAAGACAGACTTACACAGAGAGACTCTCCCGCTGAGCGTCTGACAACTGGCCGGCTGATTGGTGATGGAGACACACACACATACACATACACACACACACGTGGAATCCACATGTTACAAACACACATAACCAGCCAAGAAAATCAAACTTACATGCACGGACTAGAAAACTGTTTCTTACTTTCTTGCATTTTGCAAGAAAAACACACGCCTACTCACATTTCAGCATGAAGACACTCAACACTACATGCACCTCAAAAGATGTCCAGGCAGATACACATGTTGGAAAACACGCAGAGAGCGCTTCTTTTTCATGCCTGTACGTAATCATTTTTTATTAGGCGTTGCAGCACCTCTATTTTCATCTCAGTGTCGGCGACTGCTCCGCTCACAGCTCACAGGCCTTTGCATGTCTTCTGCTTTTTGTTCGGCCTCTTTTCTCCTCACTTCACGCTGTCCATTTGTCTTCTTTCTACTGTCTGTGGATGGAGAATATGAGAGTATTATAAGAGTAAAATGCCTTCATAAAACAAGACGCAAGAGCAGCAGACAATATTAACCAATAGCGATATGTAAAAAGAAAATTACACC
Organism: Anarhichas minor; assembly: GCF_050575085.1. Classification (NCBI taxonomy): domain Eukaryota; kingdom Metazoa; phylum Chordata; class Actinopteri; order Perciformes; family Anarhichadidae; genus Anarhichas; species Anarhichas minor. The sequence goes on from NW_027466464.1 coordinate 8,826,597, forward strand.
CACCTAATAACAAGCTGCAGAAACGAATACAAACTACACCATGCTCTGTCCTCGCCCTCAATCACTCCCTCCCATCCCTCCTCACCCTGTCATACACACAATTCCTGACTCATCAGACACTATTGTCATGCACCTACCGTCGGCGGTACACAGGGCTAAATTATTGGCCCCTTTTTAATAAGGCTATGGATTGTTTGAGGAATGGCACCGGCACCGCCGTTGATTATATTGAAAGCCTGTTGTTTTATATCCCGCGAATGTCAGATTTCTGCTATTTACATCCCTCAACTCCTGCACGCCAGTGAATGGCTATTGATTTTGCCAGAGATGAATGGGAGTGACCGTGTGGAATTAAAAACAAAAAAGACAGAAAAAAGGGGGTGAGAAGAGGAGGGGGAAGGTTGGGGCAGGGGAGGAATTGAGGATTTCTTTGGAGTAAGGACAGGATTGAAAGAAAAAAAAGATCATCAGGGATGTAAAATTTATAAAAACCTGCATTTTGACTTGGCTCAGTATCTTTAAATCCGTACGACAGCAAGAAAAAACATCAAGCGATGTCCCAAAACAGCTTTGGATGGGTTTTCCACGCACAAGGCTTTTAGTGCCTCTGTTGGGCGTCCATCTTGGGCGGCTCTGTAAACAAAATAGTTCCATATTTCGCTCCCGGCTCTGCTTTTTCAAGCAGTTTTTCGATGGACTGGGATTCAGTTCCAAGACGCGGCGGGCTGTTTGATGCTGTTGCCATGTTTTCCGGGCCGTTGTCTCCGTTGAATTCTTGCGCCTACGGCTACGATCCGTGGTCAAGAGCCAGACTGCAGCTCTCTCTGTTCCAAAGCCTTCATATTTTTCTTTGAAAGGGAAACAAAAAAAATGCCGTCGCTCATATACTCTCAATCGGTGATGTTGAAAGCATCACAGGAGTTATTTTTCAATGAAATGATGAACCTGCCGTTTCGTCTACCTCTTCCCTAAGTTTTGTCTCAAAGGTTCTAGTGTTTCCAGGGTATTTTGGGTCATTCTCTTTTGTATTTTCCAAACATATCATGTCTTGTGGCAGCTTTTTGCCGGTATGCTGAGATCCAGAACTTAACTCAACACAAGGTCCGTTAGCTGTTTCAGTCGTTTCACACGATCCGTTGATGATCAGATTTCCATTTTTCTCGGCGGTTTCTAATCCAAAGAGGTTTGTGTCGCTGATTATTTTCAAGTGGATTCTTTTTTTCTGTATTACTGCTGAACATTTGGACAAAAGTGCTCAATGTGAAAACAAACAATGAGGTTTTATAACCTTTGAGTGTCAGTGATAACAAAGCCTGACATTAAGCGTTAATCAAAGCACCGAAAGCATACCAGCATGAACTGACTTGATTATATATCCCCTTTGGCTCTGGGGAGTTAAAATGGGCACGTCGCACTATTTTCTAACTGATTGTAATTGTTAGCTTACATCCTTTGGATGTGACATGAAGTGAAACGGCCATGATCATTTATTAATAATCATGCAAGTCATTTTCCCCCTCGCTTGTTCCCACTTCTTTAGCGTTGGATATGCTGCTCTTCTTTGCGTTTGCCATTTTTCAGTGTTTTCTGACATCTCACTGTTTAAGTCTGTCAACCCGGACTCATGCAGGGACCTACAACGTGGACTCAGGTGTGCTCCACATTTGATTTTTGAAATGCAGCAGTGGAATAGCGGCTTTGAAAAAAGTGAGGGATGGAGTGAGAGAAGAGGCTTTTAATGACTAACGGACTAGGACCGACTAGGACCGACTAGGACCGGACAGCAAGGTTGGGAAAAATATATTAAAAAAACGGGATTGGAAGTGGAAGAGTGTAAAAAAAAAAAAAGATGACAGGAGTGGAATGAGGTGGTGGGGAGACGGAGGGAGGGAGGGAGGCCAGAGCACGGGTAGATGAATGACATTTTGGATTCTCTCAGCAATAAAGCGTCTCCCTAGACACAGGCTGTCTGGGTTTAGATAGAGGCCGTCACACTGAAGGGCTCATTTGCCTTTCAGTTGCTCATTACCTCCAACCCAAACTTATTCCCTGCTGTGGGAGGCCACTGCCCATCCCCCGGGTGCTCAGACTCTTAGTGTATGTGTGTGTTTACATGCAGGATGTGTTCGCATGTGTGGCGGTGACACTGTGGACGGTATATCTGCGGTGCGTGGTGCGTGACTTCCATTATCTCTCCGGCGCGTTGCGTTCGTGACACGCCGCTTCATTTCGTGCACAATTTTTACGGCAACTGATGTGTTTGGAATCACTCAAGTTCGGGAATTGTGCACAACATGGACAGACACACACACACACACACACACACACACACACACACACACACACACACATAATGTGGTTTTCCAAACGGAGAGCGAAAGCTAAACACACTTGAACAACCACAAATAAGCATGCACACACACGCACACACACACACACACACACACTGCATGCATCTTCACACCAAAGGTGTCTCCTCTCCTAGCGCAGGTATCGAAACTCACAGGCCTCACGGCATAAATGTTCTCGAACCTTCCTTCATAATGATTTCTCCCATATGGTTTATACTAATATTCTGCTCGGAGCCAACTCACTGGAGCTGACACACACACACGCACACACACACATGATCACAGGCAGCCCTTCTGTGCTACATTAACTACAAACCTCATTTCCCCACAAAGAGAAGCCACCGGCTGAAAATTGGCTAGGACGAGTCATTAAACCTGTGTCTGACACACACACGCACATACACACACAGACACACACATACATCTGTTATACAAATGACCTCCCCCCCCCCCCCACCCCCCACCCCAATACACACACACACACACACCCGTGTCAGTGTAGCAGGTGATATCCCAGCGCCCGCGGAGAAATGATTGCCCTTTTGATGGAGGAGGGCCAGTTTCCATGTGTGCTGTACAAATGTGCGCGTGCATCTGTGAGTCTCGACACTCGTGCCTTTGAGTGCATTTCACGATGTGCCGGGTGCACCTGTTGCAGACATGCATGGCAATTGATGGTTACTGCAAGGGAAGAGGATTAAGATGCACGGGATATGCCCCCGTTGGGAGATCGGAAAGAGTGGGGAGAACGGTGTGGATGGAAGAGGAAGTGTGAGCAGAGTGGAGGGAAAGGACAGGAAGAGAGGCAGGTGGGAAAAGATATCAGTGAAGGACAAAGAGGAAAAGGAGGTGACTACAGGGTCGCAGTCGGTGAGCATGGAGGGGAAGAGACCCTGCTGTGATATGATTGAGGGCCCTGGACCCCCGCTGCCCTCATCAGCCGCCCAGAGCTGTCTGGGACAATTTGAAGTTCACAGGGAAGTGGGGACGCCCTAATAAGCAAGAACTAAGGAAAATTCCTCTTATGCGTTGGCCTAGTTTCTGTCAGAATGGACTCTGTGGTCCATATCAGGTTCTTTCTACCAATCTTCATTGTTTTTTTTACTGTTTTAAAATTTAAAATTAGGCATTTTTACATCCGGACTTGCCTCGCCCTCTGATTGGCTCAACAGGCTGGAACAGAAGTGAGTCCAAAAGAGGCGGCAGACGGACTTTGTGCTTTGCTAATTGAATAAGCTCCTTTCAAAGACTCTTCTTTTCAGAGGCATGCGTGTTCTTCTTGGCCTCCACTAACAGAGACACACATTAAAAAAAAAGGGCACAAAATGGCCACAAAATAGGCTCCAGGTGCTTAGTTTTCACCGCCTCATCAGCACTTTTAGGGATGAGGATGTGGGGACGAAGGCTAAGTTAAATGTGTGTGTACTTTTTCAGTTGACTCGGCAATCATTCTGTGACATTATTGTTTTGCTTCACACAGTAGTTACTGCTTGTAAAACTGGTAATCCATGAAACCAGTCAGGCCGAAAATAACTGAGCATGAGCTTAATTTCCTTGAATTGTTTCACCTCAGCACATAAAAAAGCTCACACCGGGTCACACTGACCCTTTATGTGTGTTTGAAATGCTCTGTTTATAGCACCAATGTATTCAAATGAACTGAGAATTGTAGAAATATCATAATTGAGATTCATTATTAACTGTCTGAAAAAAAAAAGCCATTTTATTAACCAAGGGCGACCTGCTAGCCGCTTAAAAAAGTAAGTTTAATTTTACCTATCAGTCATTTTCTAAGAGAAGGTGATTTTTTTTTTTTTTAGTGGTTGGAATGAGACTTAATTTCAGATACAGGGAGCTAAAGTTAGAGCTGAGCCTATAAGCTCTCTGGCTGCCTCGTCAGCCCCACCTCAGGACTGTGTGACTTCTGAGCAGCAGAGGAGATGATGGTGATGATGATGATGATGATGATGACGATGGTGGTAGTAGTGAGTGATGAGCGAAATGAAGGCTGGTAGGCCCAGTAATAACCATCCACCACTGATGGGATCCAGGCTCCCGGCTGTTTGAAGCCAGGCGTGTGGGAGTGTGTGTGTGTGTGTGTGTGTGTGTGTGTGTGTGTGTGGGTTGTGATTAAGGGATGGATTGTGGCTTCCATTGGATGTATCTGCAGCTCAGAGTGGAGGAGTTTTCAGTCACGTACTGTAAATCCATGAAATCCAAGATTCTGGGCATTTTTTATATGTTTTAAGTGCATGATTGTCTTCTGCAGTATTTTGCTGAGTGATTTGAATGCATTTAAACGAAGGCTCATCGTTTGCAGTCTAATTAATAATTCTGAATTTGAACAATGAAGCAAAGGTGACTGACAGAGTACCAAATGTGTGTGTCTCTGTAGATAATAAGCAAAGTGCCCTCTAGGATGCCCTGCCAGCAGGGGGTAAAACTGAGCAAACGGGCAGATAAGACAGTGTGTCAATGCTGGAAACACACCACCATCCAGTTTACTTCTGATCTCATGTCGTTTTGCTGACCCCTGCAGTTACCACGCCGAACACTCACTCAGCCGACTTCTAGTAGCTCACAGTCTTGAGCAGAAATGAAAGGAGAAAGACGGAAGAGGTCAGACTTTTGATTGAAAACGATGCATCTATGTATGAAGTTACTGCTAATGCAAATGGAGAAAAAAAAAAAGGATCAAAAGTTGAAAGACAAGACAGGAGGAAGGATGGAGACCGAGTTTGTAAACAGGAGGACGGAAACACGATGAGAGAGCAGCGGCGAATGAGAAGCCAAAGAAAGCGTGCGGGATGTGAGGGAGAAGAGACGGCCTGAGAAACGAGACAGAAAACGCAGCTCAATATGTCAGCGAGAAGAAGCGGGGAGGTGACTGTCTGCCTTCGTCTCTCACTTCACAGATGGATCAGAAAAACAGGCTCTACAGCCAAAAAACCCACCGTGAATTATACCGCACGTCCCTCTGCTCCGTACCTGCTCTGCAAGGCTGCTCCCTCGTTCTTGCATTCTTTCCCAGGAAGAAAGGAGTGAGACCGGATTAAGTTGTAATTCAATTTAGGGAGATTAAATGCAGTCGGTTTCAGCTAGAAAGGCGACAACACCAGCAGCAAAACTGGTTTATACAGCTTAGAATTCAATGCATATGCATGTGCACGCACACACACACACACACACACACACAAGCCTCATGGAGCCAGCACACACGTAGACTGGCGCACACGGGCAAAGACATAAAATGCACACACTCCATTTGTCTTTGAAGTGGACCGGAAAACAATCATCACTGCCTATATAGAGGCTGCCAACTCAAGTCTTTCCATTCCTTATTGCTCATTATCGTTTTGTTATAAAGACATGGATGTCACGAGGAAGCTGGCGTTGAGCCGTTGGAGTCTGGGCGTCTGCACTGCTGGACTGCTGAGGCCGTGAAAATCCCCAAGAACGACTTATGTTTTTTGTTGGCTGCTTTGTTTCTATGTTCTTCCCTCCGTTGCATTCAATTGCATTTCTCTGAAACCTCTTTCTTTCTTTCTCTCTTTCTTCCCTTTCTTACTCTGTTACTTGTAATCCTCGCTCACTCTTTCATGTGGAATGATCTAACTTAATGACATCAGACTTGTGACGAACTACATATATTGCCTACGCACATTAACCCGCAATACAAATTGACCAATGGTTCTCTTTGAGCTTCAGGTGTGCTGCCCCCCCCCCCACACACACACCGGTGCTGTCAAGTGGACATGGCCCTGTGTCACCCGATGCATTAACAGGGGGGAAAAAGGCAACGGCTCAATACTTTGTCCTCCGCTGAGCCAGACAGAGAGAGAAGAATGGAAGGAGGGCTGAGACCGAGGAATAGATGGCTAAGGGCAGAGAAAAGGAAATTAGGAAAAGAGAGAGAGAGCGGTAGAGCAGATGGATCCAGACACTTTCAAAATGAGCCCAGAGAAAAGAGCATTTACAGTAGAGCATGTCGATATGAATGCTAATGCTCCTGGACGTCATTCCCACTCTCACAAATACAAGATTGTTTCTCTCTCTCTCTCTATCTCTCTGTCTCTCCCTCCCTCTCTTTCAGTTCTATTTCCCTTGCCTCGATTTACCTTGCTTACTCACCCTGAAGGAGTGCCATTTCTGTCTTTGTGTGTGTGTGTGTGTGTGTGTGTGTGTGTGTGTGTGTGTGTGTGTGTGTGTGTGTGTGTGTGTGTGTGTGTGTGTGTGTGTGTGTGTGTGTGTGTGTGTGTGTGTGTGTGTGTGTGTGTGTGTGTGTGTGTGTGTGTGTGTGTGTGTGTGTGTGTGTGTGCGCGCTGCCGGCTGATATTGGCTTTTGAGAGTTGTTTTCCCCCTCACTTTTCACCTCTCCCCTCTGATCTTTTATCACCGCACACAGACATAAAGTCACACACACACACACACCAGCGAGGAGGTTTCAATAACAGATTATTACAGACGCCCGCTAACCTTTCATCTTTGCACACACACACACACACACACGCTTATCGATCCGACCAATTTTAGATCCGCGCAGACTTCCTTTGAGTTTGTTGCCGCTCTCGAATCATTTCATCTAATAAGTCATCTGTGTGTGGTCAGCAGATCTCATTTATCACCATAGCTCAGGTCCCCTCACTGCCATTGTGTTGCACACAGCGTGCACCCACAGCAATATGGAGGATCACACGAGGAGAGGAAGCGCACTCGTCTTTGCAGAGCCAACGATCCATAAAGCAATATGGGAGTTTATGAGCTCTCAATGTTGTTCAATATAGGGGCAAGTTCAACTATGCAATAGCCCGTTAGTTCTTTTCCTCTTTCTGTTCTCTCTTTCTGAAATTCTTGTTCTGGGATACAGGCTTTGACATCTAAATGTACAGCAGGTTTATTTTAAGGACATGTCAGGCTACTGCAGAAAAACAAATGTCCATAACTATTTATGAAAAGATACAATATACACGCCTAAGAAGCCTGAAATGAAAAATGCCCTACAACGAACCAATATCCACCATGACATCCATCCATCAAACAATCTGCAACTTCTAGCGACTTTTTAGCGGTCCAATCAAATGCGATGGAACAACTACCTATTCACATCCTTTTAGTTCTTAAAATGTGCTGGACTTTGCGTCTAAAATGATTGACGGTGGCCGTGAGCTGCTTTGTGTACACTGTCCTCTCTACAGACAAGTGCACGGAGCCCTGAGAGTGGAGTAGTTTGACATTGGAGGTGTAGAATGGAGAAAGATATAAAGAACAGCCGAAGGATGACCTGATAAAGACCTGATAAAGACAGCAACAAGGACCACAGCACTTTCCGATAAAGGACAGAGTGACATTTCTTTAATCTAATACTAAAAATAAGCTACTTCTCTGGTTTCAAGTACAAACTCAAGTCTCCAGGCTGTAATGTTGCATTTCTGAGCAGTTGTTACTTGCACAACCACAAGAGGAAACTCTTGGAAAATGCAAAAATGCGTTTGAGTTAAGTGTTGTATATGCCCCCGCTGCCATCAACAGACCAAACCGCTGGACGTTGGCAAAAATAAAATTCAGATTTAAAGGTGAGACCCGTTCAAAGTTGAGCCGCTGACAAACTTTAATGAGCGGTTTAATTACATGGAGCCAAAACTCCATTCCGGTGCCTACCGCACACAAACCTCCAGTCGTGCCGGCGGTAACGCGGCGATGGTGCCAGCTGAACGGAGCAGATGGTAGCAGGGCTGAGGTCGGGGAGGCTGACTGACTGGCTGACTGGTGCAAAGGCTGGCAGGGACGGAAAGAGTGCTTGATTGGGTGAGAACGGGACAAACTAATTACAGTGGTAGCCGCTGCATTAGTCCGTCGCCATGCATTTATCATTAGCGCTGCGGACAAACAAAATGATTTACAGGGTCTGTATGTTTTAACGTCGGCGTTTTCATGGTTGTTGTTGTGTGTGCGGCGGAGATCTGCTACTTTCTAATTGCCCGGCCTTCCCGCACACCAATAGAGCCGTTTCTACTCACCATAATATCTTCAAAGTCTTGTAATCTCGTCAGCGGAGTAACGTCTCCAAGTGAAACCCTCTGTAAAGGTCAACCAATGCAATTTGAATATCTTTGATTAAACGGTGTGCCGGTGCCAGACCCAGACTGTAGGTCACTGCCTCGGAGAAATGATATCCACCCCTCTCACCCCACTTGTCCCTCCCCAAAGTCTCGACGCTGGCAGCTCCCTCATTGTCAAGGCTGCACTCTTTTCAGCAATTTACGTAATCTCCCGACCCGTTCTTTCTCCCCCAATATTCCCTCTGTCCTTCAATCCTTCCCTCTGTTTGTGTCTTCACATAATGCTTCGTTTTAATCCGGAAATCCCGCCTGAATGTCTCTTCTTCTGTCTTCTCTGCCCTCCTTCTCTGATCCTTTATTCATTATCTCACTGATTCTTCCATATTTCAGAGGCTCATTGAACCATGCATCTACACGCTGGCGTTTTAGTCAAAAGACCAGCTCAAAGAACTGGTTAGTGCCGTCAAAGAGTCAGAGTTTTCCTGTCAAAATAACCCCGGGGAAAAGAGTTGTATCTTCTATTCATTTTATTACTGAAAAAGTAATGTCGTTTAACACAAGTACTTGAATTTGAATTCCATATTCTGGACATCTGCTGTTCTTTGGCTCGGCCCGTTGAGGTTGAACTTTTTTTTGAATGTGTCATCATAATTTACCGTGCCCACTCGCTGCATATACGACAAATTGCCTCTAAAGTGACACAACGTTCCCGTCTCTTGTCTCCAGTTTGTCCCGGCACGGAGAACAAGCTGAGCACTCTGTCTGACCTGGAGCAGCAGTACCGCACCCTGAAGAAGCTCTACGAGAACTGTGAGGTCGTCATGGGCAATTTGGAGATTACCAGCATCGATCGGAACCGCAACCTCTCCTTCCTCAAGGTATGAACAACGAACCCTCTCTGGTTTGTTTACCTGTTTGTTGTTTCAGCACCATGGACAGAGACAAAGGCTCCATCACTTATTCCCTATTTTTATACATAGTTCACATGTTTCAGCACCATGGACAGAGACAAAGGCTCCATCACTTATTCCCTATTTTTATACATAGTTCACATGTTTCAGCACCATGGACAGAGACAAAGGCTCCATCACTCATTCCCTATTTTTATACATAGTTCACATGTTTCAGCACCATGGACAGAGACAAAGGCTCCATCACTCATTCCCTATTTTTATACATAGTTCACATGTTTCAGCACCATGGACAGAGACAAAGGCCCCATCACTCATTCCCTATTTCTATACATAGTTCACATGTTTCAGCACCATGGACAGAGACAAAGGCTCCATCACTCATTCCCTATTTTTATACATAGTTCACATGTTTCAGCACCATGGACAGAGACAAAGGCTCCATCACTTATTCCCTATTTATATATATAGTTCACATGTTTCAGCACTATGGACAGAGACAAAGGCTCCATCACTCATTCCCTATTTTTATACATAGTTCACATGTTTCAGCACCATGGACAGAGACAAAGGCTCCATCACTTATTCCCTATTTATATATATAGTTCACATGTTTCAGCACTATGGACAGAGACAAAGGCTCCATCACTTATTCCCTATTTCTATACATAGTTCACATGTTTCAGCACCATGGACAGAGACAAAGGCTCCATCACTCATTCCCTATTTCTATACATAGTTCACATGTTTCAGCACCATGGACAGAGACAAAGGCTCCATCACTCATTCCCTATTTTTATACATAGTTCACATGTTTCAGCACCATGGACAGAGACAAAGGCTCCATCACTTATTCCCTATTTCTATACATAGTTCACATGTTTCAGCACCATGGACAGAGACAAAGGCTCCATCACTCATTCCCTATTTCTATACATAGTTCACATGTTTCAGCACCATGGACAGAGACAAAGGCTCCATCACTCATTCCCTATTTTTATACATAGTTCACATGTTTCAGCACCATGGACAGAGACAAAGGCTCCATCACTTATTCCCTATTTCTATACATAGTTCACATGTTTCAGCACCATGGACAGAGACAAAGGCTCCATCATGTATGCACCCACTGTAAGCTCGGTCAAGCACATTGTGAAGTTGTCGGAATTAACAGAAATGTTCTCATTCTAATCCAACAAATCAGTTGTCAGCATTTACGCATGTATGTTGCAATATTTGCATTCAAGGGAGCTGATCTGCAGGGTGTAACCAGGGATGAGTTCAGAAAACGGTGGGGTATTGACCGAAGCTCTTTTCCAGCACAGCAATACGCCACTGAACCATGTACAGTGGAGCTAATGATAAGAAGTACAGGTAGGAACTACTATGGAAGAAATGTCCTTGAGTCGTTGCAGGCAAATGAGCACCGTGAATGTAAAGTGCCATTCCTCTCCAACACAGTGCTCTCTTGGGTGCGTAGCTGCTCTCTGAATGTGTCTCCGGGTGCGCGTGTGTGTGTGCCCGTCATCGGGGACAGTGCTTTAAAATTCACCCGTGCTATATGTTCACATACTGTACCTGCCGCCAGGGCGCGGCGCCGTCCCTCCTCCCTGCTGTTTAATGAAGTGAGGTGTAGTCTAATTACTGGGCCAGCGCTATCAAATGAATATCATAAACAGTCCCATTAGGCCTGGCATCATTAGGGAAACAATTAGGCATCTGGGGGATTGTTAAGTAGATGTGAGGGGGGGGGGGGGGGGTCAGGATTCGGGAGTCATGCGGTTGCCATGGAAACTCTGTGGCTATCAAGCTATTGGTCACAAGAAAACAGAGAGACCCCGCCCACTTGCTTAAGCTGGGAGTGCCACACTGTGAGGGTGGATAGTTTGATGATGAAACCATTTAATTTTGGGCGATTCGAAAGTGTGTTAAAAAAATTACATTAATCTCAATTAAAATTTGCTCTCTAAAATAAGACTTGAGATTCAATTTAGAGGCACCTCACTGAAGCCATCATTTTGTAATAGCTTTTTAATTCATTCTGCAACTATATTGCATCGTCTGCAACGCATAGCGACACACAGTGGTTCATGCAAAGTTCAATGTCAGCATGCACACATATCATCTCCACATTTCAGCAGACACACCAGGTAGACTCATGCACTCTGAGCTGCAGGCTGGCTGGGGATTGGCTGAGGCGATGTGGATGGAGGGAAGGAGGGGAGAATAGAGAGAAGGAGGATGGGGGGGGGGGGGGGGCGGGGGGTGCAGAAGAAGAGCTAGAGGGTTGTCGCTTTTATGGCAGGCAAAAACAGCTGCTGTGCTAAAATTACAATGTTTAGCTACCGTGCCGCAGGGCTGTGTGTTTGTGTCTGCATATATTTGTGTGTATAAGGAAGGGAGCAGGGATAGGGCGCGACACAGGGCAAGGATGGAGGAGGGGGGGAGGGGGGGCAGGGACACACAGGAGGACTTTTGCCTGGTGAGATGCTGACAGTTAGATGGATGAGGTGGCTCCGCAGCCTCCTCAGGTCCAGCTTTCTTCAGAAGCACATGACTTTCCCTTATTCTCTGCCTCCCTTCAGCGGAGTGCAAGAGGACCAGAGGTGTGATGAAGTTAGTTTTATAGCCCAGTCTGTATCAGATCTGGTTCAATTTATAGTCTCAAATAAATCTGAGCGTTTCTTTTATCCAGCTATGAGGACCGCATGGGTGGAGCTTGCCCCGTTGGGTCACTATTAAGCAAAGTGCGTCTTACTGTCTGGTTGCATTATTTCACCTCGACTGACCTGAGTTGACCAGCGCTGTTCGCTGCTTTCCTTCGACACATTTAGAAACGACTTGTGACTGTGAACAACACAGTCTGTGGCTTTTCATGTTCATGTTTACAGCCAAATAATTCAATCTACACACTCACGGAGGTCAGAGGTCACAGAGAAGGAGTTCTCCATCCCCATTTGAGCCGGGGAAGGGAAAGAATCCATGTTATGATTTTAGTTTTTAAAACTGTTCAGGGCTCCTCAGAAGTACTTTTGGTTGAGAGATGAAATGTTTTGTGAACGCAGGCACAGGTGTGTGAAGGGCATCACTGCGCTGTCTCCTGGCATCCTATCCCCCCCACCCCCTGCCCCCCTCTGTCTACTCTGCTGGCCGGCTCCCCTGGCCACTATCTGTCCGTCACTCAGAATGACCCATTTTCCCAGAAGTGAATCAGGGAGCCGCGCCAAGTGGCCTGCAGTGGCCTGCAGTGGCCCGCAACCATGGGATGTCACCTAGGCTGAAGGACTCTTCATTAAAGCCGGATCAATCTGCCGGCTAGCGCCGCAAAACACGTGGCGCGATGCCAGGGCTGCAGCTGAGAGCGGGGGAGGATGGGGGGTCGGGGGGTCGGGGTGTCGGTCCAGGACCGTACGGAGACGCACACGTCCCACGGTGTGTGCGTTTTAAAGTCTCAGACTTCTCTTCCAGAGGAATCTATATCACAAGTTTAGGGACAGAAACACACACGCAGCAATAAAGAGAGATGAACGACGCGGTCACTGTGGTGTATACTCTGTGTCGACATGCAGACAGAGGCACTCTTTACAGAGCTTATCTCCTTCAAACACCAGCCCAGAGAGACGGGAGAGAAAAAGAGAGATGCTGCTTTTTTTTTTTTTTAACAAGCACTCATTTCCAACCCTTCTTGGTAACGTGGCTCCGCAAGTTCAGCTCAGCACAGCCAGGCAACAGAGATGGGAAGACGAGACTCCTCACACCAAAGGCTTTCCCGTTTTCCTTGGGCTGTGTTTCGGCTGCAAGTGAAAGTGCTCAGCGATTCTTGCGGCTCAGCTATTCTCAAAGCGTACATCCTCAGAGATCTGCCGTGCGAGGCACGCGCTTTCCGCTGCCTCACCCGCCTTCGCGAGTTACCAGTGTGCGCGCGCGTGTTGATCTACTTGTAGCGTGCCGCCGAGATGTTATATTAGCAGAGGTGTTGAGTCAAAATATCTGTGTTCATATATTACGGCAAAACTTTTCATCCATGACTTCCTCAGCTCCAGCGTGCAATCTTTACTCTTCTCCCGTGTCCTTGCTCTAACCTGCTGGGATCAGTGTGTTAGTCAGAGATTACTGCTTCTTCCCCGTGCGTCATTATTCAGCACTCATCCCATCGCTCCTCTCTCTGTCTCAGAGTGTAGACTCTGCGCTATTAATTTATTGCGGGGCAGTAATTCAGACTCCACTCTGTCACACGTCCTGCGCCGTGTCTGTCCTTCAGGGTCGTTTTTTTTTTTTTTTCATTCACCCGCTGTTCATGCACTCTATGCATAAAGACACTTCAACCCCACCACCCACCGGACACCTCTGGGAGGATTTGGGCCGGCCAAATGCGAGCCAGGCCTTGTGAGCCAACATTAGTGTTGGGCCTCATTGAGGCTCTTGTGGCTGAATGGGAGCAGAATCCCCGCAGACAACGTCCAACATCTTGTGGGAAGTAGACCGGAGGCTGTTGTGGCAGCAAATGAAGCCCCATGGTTTTGGTTTTGGAAGAATGTCCCCGAGGTGGACTAGCGGAACTAGAAACCATATTAACGTGCCCACTAAACAGTCCCCCTGGACTGGCTCCTAACGGCCCAGTGTTCATGTACTTTTCGCCATGTAGTGTATTGGAACGTGGTGTTTTAAAGCCAGATTGTTTTTGCATGATTCTGATTGTAGTTGAATATTCCCTGTTAGTTCCCCGTGACGATCTGAGCCCGTCTCTGTGTTGTCTGGCTCTGTGCTGCAGGAGACAAAAAGAGAGGTATCGAGGACAAGTCCAGCAAGGAGGTCAAGTGCTCCTCTCCCTCCCTCTGCTCCTGCTCTCCAGAAAGGCTGCGCACAATTGTGCTCCACCCGGCACAATGGCCGTCACGGGGCCTCTTCAAAAATAATGACACCGTGATCCCGAGCGGCGGTTGGAGAGGGGTGTGCGGATCCGGGTGAATCATACAGTTTCATTAGCCTCTGAACCAGTAGAGGAGCTCGTAAAAGGTTGGGACTGTCGCCTGGAACAGGAGGCTGTTCGCGCCTCGCGGGCGCCCTGCAGCGTCTGCATAATTACAGCTCTTAACGCTGGGAAAATTAGCACCCTGCTCGCTCCAGCCAGCACCCTGCCAGATCACAGTGGCACAACGCTGATGTGTCTCATATACTGTTAATTGTGGGGTAATGGAGGTGTCCAAGTCCGAGAGACATACTGCTTAACATTTTACATTGTTGTATTTGTTTTTCTTTCGATTTTGGACCAGCAGTTGAGCTATTTGTTAACCAGAAGGGAAGTGAGGTAACTTGTGTGTTTTATTAGATACGGCTAAAAGCAGACACCAGAGGAAAAGAAAAAAACCTCAAACAGTCCAAATGTTGTTAGATTATTGTTGATATCTAGCATATTTATCTCTAGGGCAAATAAAATATATATAAGGATATTGTTACAAACTTCCTTTTAGAGATTCGACCATTTCTGCTACAACTTGTGCGTCTGTTTGCGCACCCACCACCGTCTTCCCTCAAGCCATACAGAGGGACAAAAACAAACAACCGAAAACATCCGGATGGCTGACAGGTGAACCCAGACGGATCTGTCATCCTCCCCCCCCCCCCCCCCCCCCGTCTGTCATTGTGATTGTCTATCAGGCAAACTGTGTGCTGTGACGGATAAACACCAGCCAGCATCAGCATCCAAGCAGCAAAAGGTCTTTCTTCTGTGGTGCTGCAGACCTGACTCCTGTGGGAGCTGCGGCCCCACAGTTTGGATGTTGGGGTGTCTCTTGGCCTCAGGGGGGGGGGGGGGGGGGGGGGGGCTGGTTCCTGCTCATTAGTGGGCTCCTGGGTGTCTCTGTGGCTCCACCAGAGAACTGTCCAGAGATGCCGGAGCAGCAGAATACCTGTACACTCACATATTCTCACATATTATGTAAACATATGCGTTTACACACAAGCACACACATCTTGTATCCGGGATCCGGTTGTCCTGCCCACTCATTCCTGTCTGCATGTTTGCGCGTCGGTGTGTGCGGACGGCTGCGCGCCATTTTTTGTTGTCAGCCTGATCAAAGCAGACGCGGCGCAGAGCAGAGGTCTCGGAGGTGAAATTAAAGTCTTGCTGCCTCCACGGCGCGGTGGGGGGAAAGTGATTACCGTTAAATTAAAAGGTACGACCATAAAAGCGCGCCGCGGCCGGAAACCCTCGCAATTCATCAAAATGATCCCACGGCTCGTCTTTTTGCTTCTCAAATTGTAAAATATTGTCCATGACACCGGCGTAACAGGGGCGTAATTAATGCACTGAATCAATTCAGAATCACTCTGCGCAGAGTGGCCCTGCTGGGACGCCGTCATTATCACAAATTATGGTGGGAGATGCACGGGGGCCGAGAGGAACGGATAAAAACGCTTGCGGTGTCTTTCTTTCCCTCCTCCACAAGCAATCCAGTTAGTTTCCCGCTCTCTGAGCATAAAACAGCCACACCGGTATTACTGTATCATCAGTTAATACCAGTTAATACCAGGTGCAAATTATTAGTGAGAGCTCTTTTAAAACTTCCTGAATTATCCCTTGGCTAATGCAAACGTGTGGGTTTAATGACAACATGGATGTAATAATCGAAGACATCAATATATATATACTCCAATTATTACTCCACTGACTACAGCTCTGGCCGAAGGCAACATGTTCTCCTTTCCGTCTGTGCAGTCCATGACTGTGAACTCGATGTCAAAGGTCACTGTGACCTCACAGAACTCATTTGTAGGCGTATCTCAAGAATCCACAAGCTAATTATGGCAATTTCCCACAAATGTCTCATTGGATAAAATGATTTATTTTGCACAGACATGGATGTAAACTGCAACATAATATTTTAAAAAGGACTCGTCGATATATAATTCTCAACATGGCTTCACCGTGCTTATATAAACCAGCTCCTGCGAGCACAACCACCGACAGCTGGACCGCAGCGGACTTTGATGGATGGTGGAATACATTTAGCTCTAAATGCCACTGCTAAACGGCATTAGGAGGAGTGAGCATCAAGTGCGGGTCATGTGTTGCAGGGTGTTGGCATTTTTCAGAAGTGGGACGCGTTTGCCTTTCCGACCAGGTGGCGCTTGAACGCGCACTGAAGTGCTAAAGACCCCAAATGTGAGGGGCCGGGACAAACCCAGCATGTCATCAGCGGTAGTATACCTTTAATCTATCGCTGTCCTCCTGCCTCCATTAGTGCTTCTTATTCAGCCTGGTGTTGTGCAGCTACTGCCCAGGTCATAGCCGGGGCCAGTTGGAGGGAAGGGAGGCACAGGAGAACCAGGACTGAGCGGGGACAGCTGCAGATCTGTAGCACACGCGTCGGTGGAACTCATGGGGACTGTCAAGTCCACGCCCTTTATTACCACATAGTGTATCGTACATTCTAGAAATATGTACGCAGATAGAACGCACTCATCTCAGGAGTTGGTTACGTATACTGTCAGAAAACGTATCCTCTACTCAGTAATCCGCTCTGCTGCTGGATGCTCGCGGATGGCTGGAACCCACCGTGTGAAAAGCCTCTTTGTTTCAGGAAACAAAAAATCTCATCACAAAGTTTGAAAACATTATTTTACAGATAATATTTCATTTTAGTGCTGTTTGTTTGTTTTTTTGCGAGGCGGCTTTTCTCTCTCTCTCTCTCTCTCTGCTTCTGATCCAGCTGGGATTGCAACTAAAAAAGCCCGAGAGCTGAACAGAACAGAACACTGCAGACATGTATCACTCAGCTCTTCAATAAGTTATTGAGAGAGAAGCCTGAAAACATAGGATTGCATATCTGTGGTTAAAAAAAGGGAACAATGAATGTTTAACACAAAGCGCAAATATTACACGGCCAAAAAAAAAGCAACGTTCGGTTTCTGATTTTTCAAAACAGAAACCACATCCTTGAATGTGTCCGTTATGCTGGCTTTAATAGAAGTCCGTAGGAAACAGAGTAAATATGCGTAGGACTGCATCCATCGGAGTGTGGGAGATCCTGAATACGTCTGAATGAAGCTATAAAAATAAAAAATGGCCGCCATAGTGATGAGCTTTGCCGCCCCCCCTGCAGAGAAAGGAAATTATTTTTTGTAATTGCTGATGGGCTAAGATATCATCGCATATGCACAGGCTGGGAAGCAGAAACCACTTGGCTTCAGACGATTGTAAAAGGTTGCATTCTATGAATCGGGCCTCAGCCTCGCTGCGTGATGCAACCAAATTGAGCCATCTTTGTGCTGTAACTGTCATTTTTTCAGGTGTGATTTCATTATGTAGTCAATTTGATTGATATTGCAAAACCCACCCGCGTGTGCATGCATGGATGCGCCTGAAACGTACACATATCCACACACACACACACACACACCTCTTGCTGCCACAAATCAGGACATCCATCTCTGATTAGGGGAATTTGATTTCAGGGTAATGAAGGAGTTTACCGCCGAAAAGTGGTGCGCTTCATAACTGCTGATGATGCCACATGCCATCATTTTCTGCTGAGGCAAAATGGCTGACAAATACACTCCCTAACCAATACACACACACACACACACACACACACACATACATACACACATGCCCACGCTTTACAAAGAGACGAGACAGATCGAATCTGACATGGTTGTAATCAGTCCCACAGCTGCCTGTACCTGGCTGCAATATATCTGCAGTCTTCTACCGTGTGGTGTACGTGAGAAAGAAAAGTAGTGTTTGAATTCATACGTATTTGTCGTCTTTCCCATCGCCATTAATTGATCGTCCGAGCAAAGTCTCGCATTGTCTCCCGATGGCTGCATCCCATCTCTGCGCCGGGGCCCGATCATCAATCACTTGGACGGGGCCGCTAAGCACCTTTTCTTCCCCAGAGAAGTGGACTGACATTGGTCCTCGAAGGCCGCTCAGCTCCCCCCTTTCCTCCCGCTCTCGTCGGGGGCCCCTCCTCTCCCCTCAGGGACCCTGCCAGCTCTCAAAATCTCTGTCCTAAACTGGGATGACCATGAATAATGAGCATCTTAGCCATGAGGAGCTAGGTGCTATAGGAGATAACATGTGTTGGGATCTGACCCTGCTGTCCTGGCTGGCTGAGACCTTCACACGTGTTTTTCAAACAAAGGAGCAGCCATGTTCCTTCCTTTCACCAAAACGCCTGATCTGGGATCTGCAAGAAACCTCATGCCGGATGACCACACCCCCCAGCTCCAGCAGAAACCTGATGCTGGTCCCTCATTGGCCAAGAAAGGGCCCCCCACTGGTTGTGCCACCTGGTTTATAAGCCTGAGCACAGCTAGAATTCTTTCTCTTCCGTCCAGACACCGCTGGTGTAAGGAGATCCACAAGGCTCTCTTCACCCCGGACACGCGCTGGTGTCAGGAGGTCCACAAGGCCTCTTCACTCCGGACTCGTCCAGGGGACAAGAAGATCCACGAGGAACCGCGGCCTCATCAAATCCTATCAGGTCACATGTAACATTCGCTGGTCGAACAGACTGTGTTTTATCTTGAGTTTTGGATCCTGTAGTGCGAGAACGGATAACTCCTATGCCCCGTTCTCCCACCCTTTTTGTGTACACACCGCCGGCAGAAGGTAACAATCTTTCCTCGCCGAAGATTTCCGGGAAGGACGACCCAAACCTCGTCCCTCAGCCGAAGTTAAAAAGCCCCTCTCTGCAGCGAGGAGGCCGAGTCTGCGCCAGCCAGCCCCGAGGCCGCGCCACCGAGAGCCAGCGGCTACTCGAGGACCGAGTGATCCCCACCACGGGAAACGTACCCCACCGAACAAAGCTTCTACAAGTAAGAGTTACTGGTATCTGGGCCTAGCTTAGCTTAGCATTAGCTTAATTTAGCCTATTCGTTATGTCGTTGTTATTCCTGTGTCTTGTTACGTTAAGTTACGGTCGTGTTATAACGTGTTATTGCGCAAGCATCGCGGACCACGGAGTCCCGTTATATTGTGTATTTCCTGCTATAACTGTTTGCATTAGATCCGTCGCTGCTAGTGGATGTGGAGGTTGTGATTTTATCATTTCAAAGACCAAAACCACGGTGGCGGAGCCTCGTCTCGCCGACCGAGTTTCGGGGTGATAAGAGAGCAATACTCGCATCTCACCGCAGTGATAAAGATCTGTTTGTTTTGGGGATTATTTTATTTTGTTTTTGGTTTTATTCTCTCTTCTTTAAATCGGCTCTGTGAGTGAGATCTAGAACCGCAACTATCACCGTACAAGCGTGACCGGTCGGTTCAGAATCCGACCGCAGAGTTTACGAGTGATCAGCTGTTCCTCACATTCTCACTGCAGCACCGAGCACCGCACTCGGAGCTCTCTCTCTCTCTCTCTCTCTCTCTCTCTCTCTCTCTCTCTCTCTCTCTCTCTCTCTCTCTCTCTCCTCTCTCTCTCTCGTCCTACTAACCCGCACACACATAGTTAGATTCATTGATTTTGGGTGAACCTCTCAGACACGTGGTCACGTAATCTATTGTCCCAACCCACATTGTGCGCCGCCCCACGTGGTTACACGTAGCCACCTCTCAGCTATCTTGTCGCGGGTCAATAGACTCCGCCATCTTTGCTTGTAGGCTCACACGCCCCTTTTTAGGTTACGTACCATCACTGTTTGAGTAGGCCCCCCCCCCCCCCTTTGTTTCCACACACTCACACTCACACATGTACATATATCTATATACATATCCTTACCCCACTTTATTCATTTGACTTTAGGTATTAGACATATAATTGTATGATAGTGTTTGTTGATTTTGATATTACTTGATTTGATCATTTATTATTTTATTTAATAAACTCTGTTATATTTTAAAGAGCAGTCGTCTGTGATTACTTGTGCATATGTGTGTAATAATAACTGGATGTAGTGGCCTGTGCTCGAACTTAACCCTTCACTTTCACTCTGAATGTGTAATAGTACTCAGACTATTGACATTATGAGTGAACGCTAATTATGAGACTTAGTTTTATTGTTTGGTTATTGGTCCCTGTTCGCAGGGTGGTGCCCCGTTATTATTAATAATCATTAATAATTGTTACTGACATTAATAATTCTATTGATGTCAAGAATTTAGTTTCTTAGATGCTGATAATCAAACACGCTCCTCTACGTTCCCAACACATGCCGCTCACTTTTTTTTTTTTTCTTCCCACTATAGCTACTGTCAAGCGAGCAGAAGCCAGCCTGTGGCTGACGTGCACTAGCTTTGTCACATAACTGCATTATGTAGGGTCCCCAAAGGCTACAGCATAATGCGATACGCCACGCGACTGTTGCTGGGATGCTACAACAGCCCTGCCTCATGAGTTATGTATTAGTGTTTTCACTGCGACTGTACCACGCTGTCACTGTTGTAGTTTGGCCGGCTAATGTGCGGCAAACTTTCCCCTTTGGTAATTTTGATTTCAGAGTCAGGGTCTTTACTGTAAATGCGTCTTGACAACACAGACGCCTCACGGACGCCGCTCATGAAACGGGCTCATATGAGATTGTCGGGCTGTCCAAGACAATAAATATCAGCGCCGAAAGCCAGTAGCACAGCAGCTGCTGGAAGCACACCCCTGGATACCCACACACACACACACACACACACACACATACCACTGTGTCATCCCAAAGTCATTGTCAACGCTAGCTGGCAGTATTGAAACTGAAACATGTCAGTGTTTGTATCTGACTCTGAAAACTTGCCTTTCAACATGTCCAGTAGCAACCTGGGTATTGTGATCCAACATAAGGAATATATATATATATATATATATATAAAACTTGTGTTTTTCACAGACTTACATTTTGTTTAAAAAATGTAATTACTTAAGGAAATTGCACTTGGAAAGTTCATTTCCTTTCCTTTTGTACCATCACATTTGGTCTCCTCTCTTTACTTAACATCTAAAATAAGAAAATGATGAGTGAGCTCCAGACTTTTATTATTTAATAAATAATACAAATCACTAAACTTCTTCCAACTTAGATGAAAACTAGTATTTTTTTCACAATCCCGGCTTAACAGCGAGAGTCGATGCTCCTCCGCTGAAAGCCCGTCCGACTGAAGTCTTTTGATTGAGGCGAGCAAGAAATTAACTTTCCCCTTTTTCCCTAAAGTGCAGGTGGAGAAGCTGAAATACCTTTAAAGGGAGTGGATTTCAAACCGCATGCGCGCCACCGACATGAAAAGTGGTGTGTGGGTTCAAAACGCTCGCTCGTTCCCATTTGATGTGGTTTCCGTTTTGATGTGAGCCCCACACACACACACACACACACACACACACACACCTGCACACTTTTCACCCTGTTGATTCATCTCAGCGGAGCACCTCAGGGTGCCTTCAACAAAACTCGAGACGTTTCGCACAAAAAGAAATCTCCCGCGCTCTGCGCAAATACCTGTGCTGAATGACTCAGTCATCTCCACGGTGACATTTCATGCAGCTGGATTTTCACTTATTTCAAAGTCAATGGCCCTTCTCTCAAAGGCCTTGATTTTTTTTAAACAGGATTTCTCAAAATCTTGAATGTCATACCCGAGTGCTCTCGGCATACTTAGCAGCCAAACAGTCGCACGAGGTGAAGGAGTGCACATACCGCTCTTATGGAGCCCATTGAAGCGAGTTGGTAAACAGGTCCCTGCCCGCCCATTAACTTTGCTGCCGCGTGGAGGAGTCAGATAGCGCCGGCGCTCCGGTCGGATCAAACTGTTGAGAGCCGCCAGCGTTGCCGCTGACATGCGCCGCTGCACTCTCCTTGACTCACTGGCAGAGTGCTCTATGTGTGTGGAAATGAGCCATAATCACCATAATATGTGTCCCATCTCTTGTATTTTATAATAGTGTCATTATACTTTTTACCTTGCATTATGCCTTCTTCCCCCCCCCCCCCCCTTCCTCTATGCTGTGTTCTCCCCTCTCTCACTCCCCCCTCCTCTTCTTCCTCCTTCCTCCTCCTCTTGCTCCTTCGCACCATCCACCTCATTTAGGCTCTCACTCATCCAGATGACAGGAACAGGTGCACTATTAATTATGCTTTGAAACGAATCTCCCCTGTGCTCCACTTCCCTTCCCCCTTATCATTGTGCACTTCCTGCAAATGCCCCCACTACACTGCACCTCCTGACCCTAAACTCCTCTCTTGTCCTTCTCCGTCCTTTTATACTTTCCAAACGTCCTCCATCCGTGGTGCCGTTTTTTTTTTTTTACTCTCGCTGTCTAGTATTTGCCTCCCACAATTTTTTGGGGCGTGCAGTGTTGAGATTGCGAGTTATCTGTGTCATTATCTGGAGATATCAAACTGTTTTCACGTGGTCATGTCCTAACTATCTCATTATCTCAACACGGCAACTTAGCCGTTTGTAGTGCTTGTGTTTGCTATCCCGCGATAACAATTGAATTACATCGTTATCTCGAGGTATCAAACGTTGTTTTCTCATGAGCGTGACTTAAATACCTCATTATTTTGAGATAACAAAGGCGTGTATTCTTTAAGATATAGCGGCTTCACCCCACTGAAGTTGTTTAAGAGTCTAACCAAATCGGCTTAGCCTGATGAAAGCAAACTGTCAGGGAGAGACCAGAGTAGATTACATTTTAGAAAATAAATAAGAGAGAATTAACTCCACGGTGGATACAAACCCACTTGGAGAGAGCCCTCGGTAGCATCGCGTTGGATCACAGCAAAGCACAAATCTAGACAAAACGATTTATTTAGGTCGTGATAGTGAGACGTACAGACGGGTGCCAAATTAAATCAATATGAGGGTTTGAGCTTCAGTGCTTCTTGTCATAGATTGTCCAATTCAGTCTGCTTTCATTCTCCATCTTTTCTCCAGGTTTACCTTTTCATTGGTTTTACCCGTCTGTACGTTTTACAGCTGGAGGAAAATGGATGTAAAGGTTTACTCGAGTAATGTCGGTGCTTAAAGGTATAGGAAGCCTGGGGATCTATTAGCAGAAATGGAAGATGATATTATGTTTTCATTAAGTCAATAATCAACTCAAACTAAGAATTGTTGTGTTTTCGGCTTAGAATGAGCCCTTCGTATCTACATAGGGACCTTTGGAGGGGGTCCGGACCCCTGGATGAGCAACCATTGCTGCTCCTTACTTCTTTATGCACAATATATTTTCTATCTTGGAGTAAATAAGTCAGGTTTCAGGTTTCGTGGCCTCAAAGATGACTTTTTTTCCTCACCATCTTATTCATCTTACATTCACTTTTGAATGTCTTCACTCTTGATCCTCTTGAATGTTGACCAATGTGCCGCATTAAGAGGGGGAACAAAAAGATCAAATTAGGTTGTTCCAGTCGGTGAAATAAAAGGCGATTCATAATACATGTAATATTCAGGTATCGAGATTCAGAACGTGCAAGCAAATCTCTCTTAATTCTTCCACTTAAACTCTCTAATGCAGCGTTTTTCCTTCTGAATCTGGGATGAAGCCCAAACGCGAATCTTGGGGGAAAATTACGAAATTTGTATGCAAATCTATCGGCTGCGTTGGCAAGGTTTCCCCGAGTATCTGCAAAGTAAGTAAAAAATGATGGTAGACACACAGGCTATTAGCCTAAAAACATCACACAGTTTGGTGAATTAGCTCACATAAGTGTCTGTTGAGGCATATTTAAGTTATAATTGGAGGATCCTGAATGCTGGCGAGCTACTCACTGTGTTTTTAACATCTTTAATCCGGCTTTAGTATTCACCTCTTATGCTTCTACTCTCACCATCTGGTGCTGAATTAGGTCTCGATTCATAACTCTTTACTTTGCGAGATAATTTATGCTTCATTTCAACACAAATATTCTTCCTTCGTAGTCAGAATTACCACGCGAGTGTGTCTCCGCGAGACTCTGAAAACATCTCCACATATCTGGAAAGGTTACAGGTGCCCGAGTGCATGCAACTCACAGCTTCCTTTCTGTTTCCAAGACAGCACAGCCGCCTTCTATCTTGATTATGTTGTGTGGAGTAGATAAAGCACTTTTGGCTCCCCAGCCTTGGCCTCGATGCGATGTATCCCGCAGATGCAAAGAGCAATTTCCCAACATGTGAAACTCGCGCATCGCCCCTGAGGTGAAGCGTTTAACAAGAAAAGGAAACAAGCCTGCCGGGACCGCGTAGCATTCTGCTTGACTGAGTGCTCCGCGCTAGGCCGCTAATTGCCTGCGATTGATGGAGAAAAGCGCGAGAGGAAACGTTAAACTTGCAATGCATCACGGGTAGTTGACCTATGTCGACCGACTCTTGTCTGTGCCTCGTGGCGGCGTTCTCTTCCCTGCGTAGGTGGGGGTTATCGGAATATCTGAGGCTTGCGTGTGTGTGTGTGAATTTCTGCACAAACCCTTTGTGGCTCTCACAAGAGACAAAACACTCACGCTGCAATCAAAAGATTCCTTTTTGAGCCACTTTTGGACTTTAGTGTCACAAGCTAAGAGTCATTTTTAGAGGAGGATGATGGGAATGAGGTGTGTGTTCGAGCGATCGATGGTTCCTGCACCTTGTTGGTTTAAATTAGTCCTCACGATCACCTTGTTAGGAGTGTTTTGGAGGAAATTCAAGGGGGGCTGTCCCCCTTGTTTAGTCTGAGCACAACACCCACAAGTCAGCGGTGGGCAGCTTCTCCGAGCGGCATCCTTCAGCTTCTGTATTTGTGATTCTGAAACGGAGCGCAGTCGACGCGGAGGGGAAATGCAGGTGTTTGTGTGCACTTCCCTCCGGACCTCGCCTCCCTTCTTGTCTCCCTGCTTCCTCCCTCCTCCTCCGGCATACCGAGGAATGCACATAAATATTGATTTAGAGAGCTTTCAGAAAAAGAAAAAAGAAACCAATTTGATGGCAACGGAGGGAAATGAAATAGTGTAAAAAGGGAAAGAAAATGACTGAGAAAGGGCAGAGTAATCCTTTAATTTAATTAGGTAAATTACAACAAAGACTTTCTAAGACTTGTTTTTTCTTTTCTCTCCTCTTTCTTCCGCCTGCTCTCTCCCTTGCTCCCGCTGGAAGGCTTTCCTTCAGTCGCTAAGCAACAAGGAAACAGTTTTTCTTTGGTTTTGCCAGCGGGTCCCGGAGGTTGGCAGGGAGAAGGGGGCACAGTGGAAGCACTGTGGAGTCTGCCAGCAGCCGAGTGCATGCCTACAGCTGGGTCGGGTCCCCCCCCCCCCCCCCCCCGATTCCCAGTCATAGCGCCCCTGGCAGGCTTCCCGGGGTTATGACGGAGCTAATGATATATATCGAGGCACCCCGGCCCCCGAGCAGTAAACACGGGGGGGCCACGGCGGGGTCGGAGTGATGAAACGGCACGACTTCCAACCACGGGGCCGGATCAACAAGGTCCCTGGAGAAGAAGGAGCAGGCCTGTTCTGTGCACTTTATTTTTAGAGGCTGAGTCACAAGTTGCACGGAGTTGCATAAAGTTGCACAACCTGCTAACTCTCAAACAAACGTGACAAAAAAAAAAAGAAATCACAAAACATATGACAGAGAGTGATTTCACCGAGGGGGTTTTGACAGGCGGTGGAGTTCCTCACAATAGAAACCCTCTTTGCAATAAGTATGCTAATCAAAGCCTCGGCTGAAATGAATCCTACTCCTCTTTTATTATGTTGTTCCTTCACTCCACAGGTGATTGACACATTGTAATCTTGCTAATAAGCACCTCCAGTGTCTCTTTCCTTCCTATTGTGTTAGCGCTACAATACGCCAACTCAGCAGGTGCAGGCGCGTATGCAGAGCGCTCGATATAGAAGCGAATCTCGGTTACCGGCTATTATCCTGAAACGCAGGCCCTCCACATGCGGTGGCCTGACTGTCAGTCTCCACTAAGCGTCCCCCAGGGGTCAGCAGCCAATCCAACCCCACACTGCTCATTCCCTCCCTCCCTCCCAACCAATCATCTGGCCTGTCTCTGGTCATTAGGATGTCTCTGTAGCTGCTTCATAAGCCTTTCCATTTATACCCTGGACTTTAATAATATGTCTAAAGAGTGTTTGAAGGCATGACAGTGTTTCTGCTTTGTGCAACAAATCCCAAAACTCTGTTGCGTCCACTTGTGGGAAGCCGGTGAGGGATCATATCCTTGTTGCTGCACGAACTTAGACTGTATTCTGGGGGGAAATACATCTCCCTTGAAACGTAATTGAGAGTGAAGTTTAGTGGAATGGGAACGACATTGTGCAGGAGACAGGGTTGTGTGCAGAGGAAACAGGAAGCTATAGAGGGGAGATAATATATTTGACACCCTCCTGGTGACGCCTCTTGCCTGCACACGGGAAAACAAGTGGCGGTCGACAGTGTGTGTGTGCCGCCAAAACCTGAAGAAAAAAGAGCAAACCGCTTCAAACCAAGCCTGCCATTGTATTGTAGAACCATGTAATCATATCTACCCCCCCCCCCCTCCCCCCACACACACACTTTTAAATGTAGAGTTGTAATTAGGCCTGTCAGTGGTGGTCGGTAAAATGTGTAAGTGTGACATTTAACAAAAGCCGCACGTGTGCTTGTGAGTCTTTGTAAGGAAACTCAGGCTGCTGTTTGAGGCACTCCGATGAATATTGCATGGCCACATAGAGGGTGTTGTTGCAGCAAGGGAATAAGTTATGTTTTAGAAGACACACACACACACACACACATGGACACACACACATCAAGTTATGTGCCAACGATGCCGTATGCGAAGACTACGCTGCCAGAATGATGGATGTGGCTGTCGGCTAAAAGAGCTTCTTTCTCAGCGTTCTTCTGTTGGACTGTTATCTGTTGATGTAACGCCACGCTGCTGTGTGTTTTTTATTTCTTATTAAGCGATCGCCGCGACATGAGGACGAATACTTTTTCTTGCGAATTCTGACAAAAGACGTTCAAAGGTTCTCTCCCTGGGCCCCCGTCCTTCAGCCCGACTCTGCGGTTGAATTAATTGGCCTCATCAAGTGAATGACACCGAGGTAATCAGCCAGATTTTTTTGTGGCTTTTGAGAAGGTCAATTGATGCACAATGAGGCAGATAGCTGAGGTCTGCCATGTTCCTCAGCAAGGCACTCGGCACACTCGAGCTCTCTATTTCTGTGTTTTATGTGTGTGTGTGTGTGTGTGAGTGAGTCAGGCATTCAGCCAAGCCCTTTAAGCTTGAACTGCCGCCAAATTATCTTTCTTCTCTTAGTTTGAGATCTCTGAGGAATCCATTCACACCTGACTGAGAGTTTCCCCATGAATATGCCTTTAACACCTACAGGGCATAAAATCAAACACGAATGTACTTCATTTGGATTTAAAAATATTGTTCTGAAAGGTGGGATTGCTTATTGGCTCTACAAATGTCAAATTTGCTCGTATCACGGACCTCTCAAGCCTTAAAAAAAACAGCTGAGAGAACGTAATCAGAGGGGTGCAATCAGTCTGCGATTGACATTTGAACCACTTTGGGCTCCATGTCCAAATCTTTCATGAGCTTGACATTTAAAAAATGCAAATAACATGCTCCATGCACAGAAACTGAGAGGAATGAATTACCGACTGTTCCATGAGGCGGACACGGCCAAAAAAAACAGGCGGTTTGGCGTTGAAGAAATGAAGAGTTGGAGGTTGTGGTGGATAAAGTATTCGGTTTAGTTCAAACCCACTATTTAGATGCCAGACTGAAGTTACATCATCATTTCCCATAAAGAGTTTTGGGTTTTTTGTTTATTTTATCACCAGACAATAAGGTCCGTGTTCGACGGTTCTGCAAAACCACGGATTACGTTTGGATTGCTCCATAATTATCACTTTGAGTGGTCAAATTATGGAATGATTGTGGTTTTAGCAAGTAACTTCTGGTAAGGGTTAAGCAATCAAAAACAACTGGCTGTGGTTGGGAAAAGACTGGCGGTTAATACAAAGGCGAACATTAATTGAAGGGGCATTACTTTCTACATTGTTTATAATATTTACTTGCCTCAACATCAAGAATCTGAGCCTCACTTTACATATTCAATATGTTCTTCTGTTTTTTTGTCATGCAGTCAATCAGAGAAGTGACCGGCTACGTGTTGGTGGCCCTCAACCAGTTCGACTACCTGCCGCTGGAGAACCTGCGGATCGTCCGCGGCACCAAGCTGTACGAGGGTCGCTACTCTCTGGCCATCTTCCTCAACTACAGGCGGGACGGGTACTACGGCCTGAGGCAGCTGGGCCTGCGCAACCTCACAGGTTCGAGTGATTTCACCAGTGTCGCAACAGTTAACGGCCTGCCGGAGTGAAACTTTTCTCGCTTGTTTCACTTGAAGGAGGGCGGTTTGCGTTAATTATAAGGGAAAATGCAGCAATGTTTCATTAGAGATCCATTTTTTCAGCACCCTGCAAAAAAAACATTGCCATTTCCTTCCCTGAAAATGCTTGTGTTTGACTTGTTTTCACACCCACATGTACAGCGTTAATAGAGCCTTTTTAATTAAGTCACAAAATTGGAACTCAACTTTTGAAGCCACGTATCCGCTACTCTGGCAAATTAATCGTCTCTGTTGCTATATAGAGATCAAATGTCTGCGAAAAAGAGGCCTGTTTCTCCCATTAATTACATTTTTGTTTACACACTCACAAATAAGCTTTCTTTATGGAGTAAGATTTTGAAAGTGGTTGTGCTATGTTTGATGTAACAGCTTATCATACACTGAAGTGGACTACATTTGTAAAGGGTAGCTTTTGTCTGCGTTAACTTTATCTTGGTATCAGACCTTTGAGTCATGGCCTCTGCATCAGTGGACCTTTGCCATTTCTGCCGTTACCCAGTGGTGGAGTAACCTTCCAGCTCCTGCCGGAATAACAGCAGCACACACTATCATCTGTTGCAGGCTTTAAAATCTTCCTTTCGAGTGCCTGCTTCACTGTCTTCCTGCTGAATCCTATCTCCTCTCTCTCTGCTATCTCGAGATAACTGTATAAATCCTACATGTAATTCTCACAGATTGAGCCGCTTAAAAGGCTCACTCCTCCTGCCCGTCAGGAGTCAGGTGTTGCCTTTTTTTTGGTCGCCCGTCTGGGCGGCCGCATTACCATCGCTCCGGGAGAAAAACACAAGCCTGTCGTAGGAGAAGCTCTGGCTTGAGGGACAACTGTCACATGCAATCTTGAGGAGAAGCAGTGGGGCTCGGTCAGGGTCACTTATTTTCTCATACAGTTTTATTTTGATGCCATACTGTCTTGGAGTGGCAGGGAAGATGGTAAACAGAGAGAAGCTGTGATATGAAATAGAGGTCCATGAAAAGTTGACGTGTCCAAGGCTGTATGAGACGGTGTCGGCACTTGAAGGGATGTACTGAATGTTTGAACATCACTGAGAGAGAGAGAGAGAGAGTCAAGGAAGAGCTTTTGGACTTGGAGGAAAAGAAAGCGTGTTGTCTCAATCACCTCGTTTTCATGCCATATCCCTCTACTCCTCTCATTACTTACCACATTGGACATGTTTGTTAATTACTTGTCGACAAGACGATGAAGCAGAGAGTGGGACGCTTAATTTGAGTCTCTACGCAGCCTTTTGTCGGATTTTGGAGGGAAATTCGCTGGATTCTTTCGTGGCAGGAAGAACAGGGAAAGAGCTCTGTTCTTCCAGCACGGATGGAGCTTAATCTTTTAGAGCATCTCGCAAAATGGCCAATGGGAAATAAAAAATCATGTCCAACGCGTATGTCCTCTAAAAGCACAGCCAAAGAACAAAGACGAATGCTCGAGAAGCTGCCAATCCTCCTGACAATTTGCTCATACCAAGGTGTCGGAAGTAATTTGTTCGCTTGTGATTGTCTAGTAAGGTGAAAACTGCTACATGTAGCACCTTTATAATTTGTTCTGATGAGACAAGATGAGACAAGGAAAGGGTAACAAACCGGGCTCAATCCCGCCGTGGACCCACCGCGTGGGACTGCATGTGCCCTAAACTGCCAAGGCACCAGAACGCCTCGGCTGCGTCCACCCCCTTTGTTGTATTTTTGCCCGAGGCGTCTTCTCTGGCATCGATCTGCCCGCTTTACACCGCTCTCCGGTGGGCACTGCAATCCATCCTACATCCATCCTGCCCTCCTCCTGCGGCCAATTTTGTGTCAAATGTTTCACAGAGGAACCAAATGAATTTCACTGTAAAACACAAGTTGTGTGTCTTGCAGTCCTTGACCACCCTTTGTAACTTTTTTTGGGGGGGGGGGGCGAGAATCAAGCGCATATAAAATCTCGGGGCGTCCACGCGGCAATGAGTTAAAACCAGCAGTGTTGAGAAAGTCGGACGGCAGAGATTCATCCCGGGCTCTGATGCCATTAACTTTGCCGTAGTGTTTTTCTGATTGATGGCGGGGGATCAAACTGCGATCCATACTAAAGCACATGACAGATTTAGTGTAATAAGCAGCGTTTTATGGAGTCTGAACACGGTGATAAAGGACTCCTGGGAGTTTTAAGGGCACGCTGACACCCTAAGCTGGTAAAGCAGGAGGGCGCCTTCCACTTGGTCCACTCCTACAAAGTAGGGGAGGCCCAAGAGGATCTTTATTCCTGTCCGACTCATGATAGGTAACTTTCTTTTGTCCCTTCTTCCATGGATGTCTTATGAGGTTGTTCTCTGTCATTCCTCAAACTGCACGAATGCGTTATTTTCTGCAGAATAACTTGGACTGAAAGCATTAGTGGCGTGTTTGATGTGTTGCCATGTTTTTGGTGCAACCCTTTCTTGCTTGACTGTGCTCATCTGTGCTCCAAGGTGTTTTGTTTTCTCTCGGGTTCAAATGTTGCACGATCAGTGTCCTTCAAGAGCTTCCGGCAAACGAGGCATTGACGCACTTCGTCATTCTGTGAATGTTGCGAAAAGATCTGGATGTTTTTCTTTATGTATGCAACTGGAAAGGTGCGGGGGGAAATATAAGTGAGGCATCTTGGTATTCCTTGCATTGTTTATGTCCACAACGTGTAATCTACATCTCTGAATGTGTCTGATTTTCCTGAAACCTTTTGGCGGCCGTTTTGATCGACTCTCGGCCGGCCCCCCTGCCCGTCTGGCCACACATCTCCTGTTGCAGCACATCCTCAGGATGGGTGCCTCACATCGCCAGGCTTTCGTCCACGGCATCTGATCCCGGTGCACCCCGACGCTGTAATTAAGCCAGCAACCGTGCATGTTGATCAGCGCTGTTCCTCTTCCCTGCACTCTTCCGCCTGGGACAACAAAAAAAAGAAAGAAAATATCGTGAATTCTCTCTTTTAAATAGGCTCACAACTAGGCCGGCAGATTATTTGTCCCTTCCCGGTGATGCCACGGAAGCTACCGTGCACATTTGCTTGGATTCATTGTATGAAGAAATGCACGCGTAATTGATTTTGCAGGGGATGTACGTGCCCGCGTGAGAATGTGCTCAGCATTCCTCGCTGCATGCAATACATTAAACAACAGCTTCCCCGCTGCCTCATCCCTCTGTGGGTACATTCCACAGTGGGAGTCCGCCGAATGCATGGAATTAAATTTGGCCGTGGAGTCAGAATGCACACCGCTGTGCAGTCTAGTATAGTATGGGATGTATAGTAATCTGTGTTCAAGAAACTCCCCTGATATCAACTTATTCGGCCTCCCCCCTCTGGTGCCCCTGCAGCCTTTTGTAAGCCTTAATAACCTAACACACACACACACACACACACAACACATGGGCTCTGCAGTGCTAATTATCCCATGCTGCGCTGCAGTGGCGATAACAGCAACCACGAACCACGAGACTCTCAGAGCTGATGAGGTGGCGTGTATGAAATGGTGTTCACATCCAGTTTCACCCTCTTTCTTAGCTTAACTTTTTCTTTGTTTGTGAGCTTTTTTTTGTCGTTTTTGTTTTTCCTACCCTGTGAAATTGCCCATTTGGATGCGGGCCAAATGGCTCAGCGGGCCCCAAAGAGAGCTCTGACTCCAACTTCCCATCTGGCAGCAGTGCCCCCCCCCACCCCCCCCCCCGCGCGTGCGCGTGAACAGAAAGCAAAGCACCGGCTCTGCCATCCCCATTTTTTCTCCGATCACCCCTCGGCCTCTCTCTCTCTCACCTGTTTTGCTTTCCTTAATGCTCACTGGGACTGTAGCGACACTGCCGTGGTTTCACAACCTGGCAGCGACCCCAAAAACATCCCCCAATTTAAAGCGAACCATTAAGCGCGGCTGTCGCGCTAATTGCTGCATTTTTGCGAGTATTTTGAATGCATTTAGGCCAAATTACCAACAGCAGTTGCAGCTGAGACGAATTGATTAATGGACTTCATTATAATTAACCCCATGTGCTTTCTCATTTTCGGAGCATGACTATTGATTTACCGGCTCACAGTTACGATGCTCAGCGATACCAGCGAAACAAATGGAGATTTTTCTTCATGTTTAAGGAGTAGATCACACTGACATACATACAGCATGGTTTTATATATCCCCACCAATTGTCTAAAGTAAATGTTTTGAATTTTAAAATGTAAAAAACAAAGAAGAATTCCAGATTCCCTCCTTGTAACAAAGAGACGGGGCTAAAAAGTAACAATGGTAATTGTGTGTGGAATTTGTATAGAAGAAAAAAATACTTCCAGGGCCTCTTTATCTAAAATAAAGCTTGTGGTCTGATCTCCAAAAAGTGGTGTAATTACAGAAAGATCAAATAGAGCAAAAGCGGCTAATGCTAATACCCACTCTCACGCTGGACTGTTATGTGGAAGAGGGAGAGGAGAGGGATGGGGCCCATTAATAATGAATTCAGTGTCATCATTAAGGCGCCAAATGATTAAAACATATCTCCCAGCTTCAAACGCTGCTCTTCTACTCCAGAAAGTGCTGCAGTCGTGGATGTGCGAGGCGAGCGAGCCCCTCAGTCTGCTTGTGAAATAAAGTTTCGCTTTTTTTTTTTTTTGTTTCTCTCATCTTTAACCCCTTTTTTTCTGTAGTGCGGGAACACCAAAGCACCAGCATTCCTTTTTGAAAAAACACTAAGAACTAAAACTAAGAAAGTAATGTAATGCAACCCAAAGACGTTTCTCAGATGAACTTTCGTGTTCAGCCATCATGTCTTTCTTGCACATTTCTAGGTACTCCCAGTTGCAAAGCCAAAGAAAATAAGCTGCTCTACCTGTTGTTGCTCGGCTTCTTCTGAAAGACACAGACAGGGAAACACAGCGAGGCACGTCTCGTTAAAGAAAGGTGACATTCATTGACATGCAGACGCACGATGGGATGCCATGTCTGACTCCACGCTTTATTTTCTCATCTCTTTATTTCCCTTTTTACACTCTTGCACCCAGAAGTCATTGTCATGCCATGCCCGTGCTACGTTACATCAGTGTAGTGCTGTCAGTGCCGCGCTGCCGTTGGTGCTTTTTGTTTTAAACCCTTTGACGAGGACACCCTGGGGGCTTCGGGTTTGTCTCCATTAGTGGCTCAGGCATGTCTGGAAGGATCTCTAATGGAATGGTAATAGTCCCCCCCGGGGCGGTGTGTGTGCTGCCCCGTGCACCGTTCCTTTGATGCTAGGGTTCACATCTACTGGCTGACACAAGCTGACCCCGGCTAACTGAGCTGCCTGTACACCTGATAGAAAATGGCCCTCAGTCCGTAACACTGTGTTAGGTAGCAGGTGGAAAGCCTCCCCTGTCGCCCAACGTCCAATCATGTCTTTAGGGGCTTAGCATGGGGTAGCTAGGAAGTCAGTAATCACTTATATTAATGTCAACAACTTACAATGATGCGCCAAATGTAAGGTGACAAATGGGGGACAAAGGGGACAAATGCAACGAATTATCAAATATATAATTTATATGAATATATAAGTAAATAAGCTGAATATACCATAAATGTAATAATTGCACTGTGAAAAGTTAAGGTCAGATGCCCTTTGACATTGTGCCCAACAATATATTTCGCAGAGAGTCGAGCATCGGCAATGGGGAGGAGTGGAGCTGGACCGGCTCACCAGACCGCACGCTAAATACACTGTAGAACCAGATGGAGGCAATTTGCTGGTCATAGTTGATTTGCTGGTGTGTGTGTGTGTGTCCGTGTCGGTGTGTCCCAAATTACCCAAGTGAAGGGATGAGTGCTGCAGCTCTGTGCCAGAAAGTGACAAATTGCCCATTTAGCCCATTGTAGGTGTCAATTTTAATGTAGAGGGTCTAGCTCTGTTTTCAACACTTCTTTAAGCATTTTGCTCCATGAAAATATGTAATGAGTCGAATTTGAATTGCAAAATGCATGCCGTGTTTGTGTGTGTATGCTTGTGCTCGCTGCAACCGCACACCGCACCTTTCCTGGACATTTAATCACCGCCCACATTTCAAGTTACGCGCTCAGCCCCTCAGCAGTTTTACTGTCCTGATGGCTCCCCTCTGATCCATTCACAGCGCCTTCTACATTTTGAGTTTGACGTTCTTCCGCTTGGGCATTTGTACCAAAAACACTATTTTCCTGGACAATAACGGAGCAGACCTTCAGGGTAACTCCACTGTAAAACAAACGTATCACCGCTGCTGTAGCGAAAAACAACATGGGACAGCAATTCCGCAGTTGTTTGTACTTTGAGACTGGACCTGGCAATTTATTTGACGAGTGAGTCGCTTGACCTCTGGGTCGCTGAGACCTATTAAAAAGCTCAGCATGAAACTTCAAAAACACATAACCGGTAAAAGTACTTTTTTTTTGTGCAGATTTGTGTGGTTTTTTTTTGGCGCGAGGGATTTTAATTGATTTTCAAAGGTGGAAATGAAAGTGCTTGTAAAGAAACATTTGATTCTACTTCTCGCACAAATCTCCGCTAATCTCCCCACCGACAGGCGCGCAGCAGCGTGGGTCGTCGCCGCTCGTTGTCCTGCTCAGCATTCAGCGGCGCCCTCATGTCTTTGGCTGGCTCTTTTGTTTGCCCGCGCTGATTGGAGGGCCTCTGGTTCATTTAGATGCAGGGAAGCGGTGACAGAAGAGGGCTTATTAGGGCTGTGAGCCCATCCCGCCTTAAGTGCAGAGTCTCCAGTTCCATTTTCATTTGCCTCCATTATTGAATTTGCTGGCTTCTCATTCGCCATGATTGCATTTTGTGTCACCTCTAAAAAATAGAAGAAGAAAAATCGGCCTCCCCGGAGGTACTGTGACACTCAGATGGGAGACTTCCGTTATGATAGTAGAGATGAGACAAAAGTTTAGAGTTTGACGCTTTTTAAAAAACATTTTGCTGGCTTTCTGTTTTTTATTAGGTCCGAGCCAAACTTGTGCTCCTCATGATGGCTGTGTAACCTGTGGGTGTTTGTTGGGAAGAGAAGGAAATGGAGCAAAGGAACCGTAAAGTAGAAAGGGAGCGTTTATGTCTATCTGTGTTTGTCAGACGGGGAGGGAGGGTGACAGACGGGTGGAGGAAAAGATGGCAGGGATTAATTTAGCATCCATTGAATCTTTAAAAGTAAAAAAAGAAAAGAAAAAAGAAGAAAAAAAATGAATGTCATCTCCGCCTCCACCTTTCGACTGCCTCCTCCGGCACCTACACAGCCTCCATAATCTCCTAACGCGAAGCATTTTTCATAAGGATTCATCGCAAAACAATATCATTCGAGACTGGGAAATTTAATCAGGGCCTTTAAAACACAATTATGGTTATCGGGGAGGACATGGCGGCATCGCGAGAGAGGAGGTGTGGAGTGGAGGGCTGGAGAAGCAGCGGTGAAGATGGAGGGGGACCTCCCCCGCACTGTCTGCGCCCTCGCGCTCCTCTCCCATTTGTCACCGAGCACAATATCTCTTTGGCTGGCAGAGCTAATAATGGAGAAGTGGGGAAACGGGACTCTGGAGACCCACCTCCGCTTTGCCGTGAAGATCAGATATAAGTTCTCCTCAAGTCGGAGGGCCCCCGAGCCACGGCGGATTAGGCTCGCAAGCATTGTGCCATTTCTAAAGCACGGCACACCCGTTCGACAGCTTTTTAGGTGTGTGAATAATACAGGTCTTTATAGAAATGTGCAACCCCCTCCCCGCCACGCTACCCACTTTGCACTCTGAGAAAGTTCATTTAATTTTGGTCACTCGCGCCGTGTACCGAATCAAAGCCCCTCTGCTGATGCTTTGCTTTCCCCCGCCTCCAGGCAAACTAGTCGCCATTTTCTGTCTCTATTATCTTGGCGATCTGCAGCCATTTATCTACCAGCGGCTTGTTTGCAGTCTGGAGACTTCACAGTTTATTCATGGGATTTGAGAAGTCGTTTTCACTTAAGCAGCTACTTTCTCAACAGCCTCTGTGGTTTCTTTCTCCCCCCTCTTTAGAGTAAACATGCTTGGAGGCACTGTACAGTGGAGTGCTTCACAATTACACACAGTGGGTTTCCTGAGAGACCGACTGCTTGTTTTCCACTCAAATCGCTACCTAAATCGCAGGGTTTCTTGCTCTTACTGTAAATTGGCCGAGGAGAGAAATCCACAACTTCATTTAAATTACGGCTTTCGATTTTTGGTGACACACACACACAACCATGCAGAACCTAACGCACCCAAAGCACCAATTAACCATCCCATTTGTTTGCAAAAACGTCCTCTCCCAGGAATTGCGCTTGATTTGTTGCGCTTTGTTGTTCATTCACAACAGTGCATTGTGGGCATTCCAGCCATAAGATGAAAGAGACTTTTTTTTTTACACGAGTATGGGGGAACTGAGCCCTTTATTGTGGCCCCCGCCGCTTCGACCGATCCCATCGCCGCTCTCTCTCTTTGCCGACGGTTTTGTGATCTTTATTTAGCCTCTTTTTGTTTTTACGTCCATCCTTCTTAGTATTTTCTACGGACTGTTATCCCAGAGACATTATTGTCTGGGGGGAAATTGAAAATGTTGCCCGGGACATAAAGAACTTCAACACAATCTCTTTCTCTCTCCGACTTCACTTCATTGGCTCTCATGCGAGTCATTATTTTCCGGAGTTGCAGATTTGTTGCAGTTGTGTAACGTTCATCGGTGTTCCCTGAAGAGGTTGCACTCTAAGAAAATGAAGGCAATTTGTATCATCCCCCCCAGTTCGGCACCTTCTGTCATGCCAGCTGTCTGCGCTGTGTCACGGGCTATGCAGAGCGCCGGGAACTGATGCATGCAAATGACTGCAAAAAGGGCTTACACACACATCCTGTACATTCTCAAGTAAAAGCTCTTCAAACAATGCCTTGGCGTGCTGGGTCCCCAATAAAGGTCGCGTAAAAAGACATACGTGGGGGGGGGGGGGGGGGGGTGAAAGCTTGCACATAATTAAATGGAGTACAGATATCGCAGTTTTTTTATGTGAAACACGTGAGCAGGAGGTTAGGAGATTTATTGACGGCAAGCTCAGAAACAGGACCGACGAGAAAAGCTTTGATTTAATTCACACACATGCACATTATCCTGCATTTATCAATAACAGGTTGACAAAAGAGGAGCGGTTGAGTTTGTGTTAAGAGCAGAAATAGCTCATTCAAATGGTCGCGGATCAGAAAACAAATATGATGCAATGTAGAGCAAGGAAAATAGAGGTAAAGGCATGTCTCTAATGCTAGCTTGTCTCAAATAAAGCCTCTTTTAAATCTATTCATGGCATAAATTACACGTATAAAGAAGAACATGACCTTTTTAAATGACTTCTCATTTGTGGCGCTACAATGGATTCTTGCTGGAATTTCTGTAAAGAAAATTCATCTTACTTTCTTTTTATTTTGGGGGGGGATTTTTTTAATTTCTTTTTTTTAATGACAAAAAAAAAAGGAACGGGGCATCCGTTGGTGCTCTCTCCCAAGTACTGAGAGATTAATTGGCATTTAAAAGGCAAAGCCTCGGCTTAGCTCTCATGCTCTGCCTACAAATGCGAGGCTTTGTCGACCTGATGCAGCCGAGCTCTGAGAGGCTTTTTGCTGTTGGACTGGAGGTGTTCGTCGTAGGGATACTTTATGTCTTTCAATTTTAGATGACTACATGTGCATTGGGCATCTAAGGGCTTTTCCTTAGCTGGTATGGTTTTGTAAGTGTGTGTGTGTGTGTGGGGCTCAAGAAAAAGAGGGGCATCCGACTGTGGAGAGAAAGAATGATCATCTCGATTTCCCTGTTCCCCGTGCTCAGCAAGTCGGCCCATCAGCGGAGTGAGGAAGTACACTGGGTGCGGGAGGGGGGGGTGGCTGGGTTCGTGGGATGTGGGTGAGGGGCAGGGGGACGACTAGGATGGAGAAGATGATCCGAATGAAAAAGAGCAGAGTGGATGGCCCGAACGGCCGGGTATCCGCTTGAGTTGTGCGATATATACGTGACAATAACGGGGAGCGCATGGACTCATCAGGCGAGGACAGATCACCATTACGGCCTTATTCATCAGCATAATTAGGGAGAGAAAGAGATGTGGGACAAGTGGCTAGCAGCACTGATGAAAGCTCATCAGCGGGCTCCCTATCGAGCTATGGCCGCTGATTGGTGCTGGGGCCATCATTGCCTGGAAACTACTCCAAACTAGGGCCTCTTCGCTCTGCTGAACGACAGTAAAATGAACTTAATTGGCTTTGCAAAGACAACCTGGCACAGGGATCATTTTTACTTCCTTAACAATCTGCGACCTGATTGGCCTGTTCTCTGTTTCGGGGGCGTGTGATGCACAATGCAAATAAATACTTCCAAGGAATCTCATGCCACATTGCCTCTCCGACCCTGGAGCTTTTGAAAAACACTCCTGCCCAAATTGGTGGCCTTTGTTACTTCTTTTCTTTTATAGCTCTACAGAGTCATTCAAGTGCCACAGGAGTATTATTAGAGCACTCTGACTCTCTCTTTGCACTCCTCACTCTTTGGTGCTTCTTATGTCAGTGATGTCGAAAGAAAGCCCGACCGATTTAAAGTCACAGCTCAGTGCGAAACGTGAAATATGAACGGAAACACAAGGGGTGTGAAGAGGTCACTTTCTCACTCTGTTCCCCTTCATAATCAGGTTTTCTCAAGCGGTACGTCGTTCATTTCAGACCAATTTTTCTGCCCTTTAATTGGTTAATTTATCAACCGTAATGGCAACACACAAGCTATAATTGGCAAACCCTCAGAATTACTGGGGCTGGAGATATATTTGGTGATATTTATTGATTTGAATGGTAAAAACATAGAGTCAAATCAGGTTCTGGGAAAATACAGTCAGTTTGTACTGACTGTACCGTCCATCTGCTCGTTTAACGATATTGAAAACAGGTGAGTAACTTGCAGATTCCAAGTAATTGGCCTCTGTCAAGTAGCTGCAGGAAGGGGAGAATGGTCACGATGTACAGTCGAGTTGAATTGCTCATGTGTTCATTATACCTTTAGATGTCAAGGGTACCAGTATGTTAACACTTATATGGCATATCTACTTTGTATTCAACATTTATTTGGTATTGTGTGGTCTTTGCATGCTTGGCATTGTTTAACTAACCCCTCTTCTTACTTACGCAAATGGTACGTTCCCGTTTAGACGTGGCTGGAAAGGTTAACATGTGACTTGCTGTTTGTTATGAGGAGAAGATAGCAGCCTGATGTGAGTATCTGGGTTTCATTTCGCAGTTTGGTTTTAAATGGTTGACATTGATTCTTTTTTTTGGCAATAAAGCCTTGTTGCATCATTACAACAACCCTTTTGATGTTTCACAGCGCCAAATAACATGCAGCACCCTTTAGGCGGGGTGTTGCAGCAAGTCGTAATTGATGACGTGGAGGAAAGACACAAAGTCATTCATAAATATATTCAGTTTGATATGATAAACATCTCCAATCATCTCCTCCTCCGCTGATCACCTCGTATCTCGCTGCGCAGCGTCAAACCTAATCTCTGATTTGACATGACACTTTAACTTTGGCTCGGTGAGATCTTCTTTTTTTTTCACTCTCTCCATCACAGCGAGACACTTTGTGTCACTGCCAAGAGAGATGGAGCAAATCGCTCCACCAGAAACAGTCTTGAACCCAACATGACCTGAGCATATGGTGGAGCCCTCAGCGGCCGCATGCCACGCACAAACCGCCGTCGCTGGGAACCGTGTCGCCGGCTGAACTGACTATCAAAAGGGAAGATGAGGGCTTTCTTTTTGTGTGATATCAACCCGCTTTACATGCTGTCGAGTTCATTAAAGCATAGTTAGCATCAATAGTGCAGGAATTGAAAGAAGCAATGAGGAGCTAGGCACTGTGATGAGATCTGTGGTAAGTTTCCAACAAGTCCCTCCGTCAGTTCTTCTCTTTGGTGAACATGGGTTAAAGTAGAAAATGTAGAATTACTTGAAGCACATACGTTATCTTTGGCATTATAAGGGCGAAAATCTGATGCGGTTCATGCATCTGATCTGCCTCTTGGACGCCTGCTTCTAGAAGTTTTTCCGGTATCGTCCAACTGGTAAGAGGCCCTGAGGAACGCCTCAGAATCCCCCCTAGGAAAAAAAAAATTCTTGTTACTGTACTGCTATGTTCGCCCTTAAATATTGTTGGGTCTGCACCCACAGCAGATGCTGTTGAAGTCCACATAAAGTCTGCACAAGGGCCCTTCTAAACTACACCATGAAGCTCACTGGAGGCGAGCGAGGCGAGTGAATAGATCACTTCCTGTTAAGATAGAGGGATAGATAGACAGTTACTCTATTAATCCCACAAGGGGACGTTTTTTTCGCTGCAGCAGCATTTATGGTGCAGATGAAGCAATACAAATAACCGAGTAAAGAATATTAAGAAAAGCAAGGCTGATCAGAAGCCTTGTCTTTAGAGCTGCGACTCGAAATAGCGTTCATGAACAAATGACTCGCACACGTCCTTC
The DNA here is from genome assembly GCF_050575085.1 of Anarhichas minor. Classification (NCBI taxonomy): domain Eukaryota; kingdom Metazoa; phylum Chordata; class Actinopteri; order Perciformes; family Anarhichadidae; genus Anarhichas; species Anarhichas minor. The sequence continues at coordinate 8,867,713 of NW_027466464.1, forward strand.
GCCTCACAGAGCAGCGCCAGTAAAAGTCTATTTATGTAAAAGATTTGGAAGTTATTACTTTGATTAAATTGTATTTAATTGTTTTAACCTTAGCAATAACCTCTCTCTCCCTCATGTTCTCCTCATATCTCTGTCCCCTCCCTCCCTCCCCCTACTGCCCTCTCTACTTCTCACCCCTCCACCTCCTCTCTCCCACCGTTGCTCTGATGCAGGACAACGGCTTTTATGACTACCTCGTAACTCACAGCCGTGTGGAGGGGATTGGGCGGAGGGCGGTGTAGGGGCGGGGGGATGTACGTTCGGCTGTAGATCTCCCGACCTGATGGAAAGATCGAAGCGTGGAGGTGGAGGTACAGAGGGGAGGGGGTGGGCGGCGGCGCAGGACTGTCGCCGCGTTAATGAACGACCACCCGATACTGGCTCGTCATCCCGCTGGAAGACTTAGTGGCCCTTGCCCGGATGGACAGCAGAGGTGGCAATTTGTCTCTCAGCGAGCAGACGGGATCTGGACACAAGCACTTAAAAGAGCATTTGGGACAGTGCTGGGCGGGTTGTACAGAAAGATGGCTCCCCATAAAATAGCAAAATGGATTTTCTCTGTCATATCTTCAAATGTAGAAATTATTACTTCAAAAAAGTTCGGGAAAAATGTCTGCCGTCTCATTTTTGTCGCTCTCAAAAGTTTTGTCTCAAAAAGAAATTTGCGTTCTTCCAGTCAGGTGTAGGAAGAGTTCATCGCTCTTATCCATCATCAAAGTCAACTATTCAGAAGATACTGTCAACAGCCATGACAAAAATCTATTCCACCATGTTTGAACAAACCCCTTCTGTAGAAACCCTCAGAATACAGAGAGGAATGAAACTGGAAGGTTTGGTGTATGTAAGAGCTACTGGAGGGAAGATTTCTGGGTCAGAGTCTGAGAACAAACTAATTTAACAAATAAATACCTAAATGTGTATTTTGGATGTTTTCTTTCCACTAGTCTGAAAGAAGACATGTTGCATGGTATGGAAGTGAAACAGCCCAAACTGTCAAAATGAACCAGTGCATGAAAAAAACCAGTTTCGTCTGCAGAGTCTCGCCAGGAAACACACATATGGTCACATCTCCTGCAGATCATAACATGCTTGTTCAGTAAATTGCTCTTTATACTGTCAGAAATCTGTCCAGTCCAGGATGTCGCTTGCGTAACGCTTATTTCTTTAGTATTTCAAAATGACATCGAAGCATGCTGACAGTGCGGTCCACGTTATTTGACTAAAGCACGGCCCTGTCTCTTTTTTTTTTCCCTCCCGCCCTCCATGAATGTAAAACACCCCCTGATAAATCGTCCATTGTGACGGGAACATGATTACATGAAGCCGCGCGGCTGTAGGCCATTCAGCAGGCAGACGGAGCGCCGTGTCACCTCTAAGAGGGCTTTGAATAAATGTCCCCGTCTCTACCAAGGCCCACTTCTTTAATCAGGGTGTCGGATGGTAATGATTAGCTTCCCGCGTGCGCTTCTCTGCCGCGCAATCGTCCGCATTACTCACACGCTGTTAATAATCTGCCTGCGGAGATAATATCCTTCTTTACCGTCGCCTAATCCAGACCCGATTTAAACCACATTGTTACTTTTTTTTTTTTTTTAGGAAATTTAATCTATTGTGACAAGTACTTTCATGGAATCTTGCACTACTTCACATTCAAGGAGAAGGGGATGCAAGGTGATTGTGTCTAAATCCCTCATCTAGGTTAAATAATACAGCTGGTGTCCCAGAAAGAGCCTGATGGGGGCTGTTGTTTCCCTTCTGCCACGGGTCACGGCTTGGGAGGGGGGGGGATTACTGCAGCATCATTTCATTCCGTGTCCAAATCCTGGATTAGTAACAGGGAGAGGGATTATAATTACCTATCGTACTCCACGCGCAGGCATCTGTTAAGGGCACTGGTCCTTGAATAGAAACATATTTTTGCTATTAAAGCCAAATGCAGGATGAGAATCCTGCCTTTGTCTTTGGTGTGTCGGCTCTCGGTTTGATAAAGCGATGGGGAGTAGGTCAAGAGATCTTCTCCGAGTCCAATTGAGGATGCGGGCCTGTTGTGAGCCAAGAGAGAGAGAGAGACAGAGCCCTTGAAGATAACAATGCAACAATAAGAAATTGAACATGTTCCAAAATGCTTCTTTTTTTTTTTTGTTCTTTACTCTGCGTCCAGAAATCAATGAGACGCACGAGAGAAACTTCACAGCAGACTTCATTTAAGAAACGCTTATTTCATCCTCAATGAGGATGTATGTGAAGCCGTGTATCCGCTCCAGTGTACTACTTCATTTTTAATTAACACAACAAGTGACATTCAAACTCATTAACTATCGAGCTCAATTAAATTCTTATAATACCCAATTTATAATGAAGAGTTTACACCGGCGTACAGTTGGAGCTCTTTTGGTAAGCGAGTCTGTTTTGTTGATATAGTGAGATCCGTGTCTCTTTTTATTTAATTATTTTTGTTGTGCAGTAGTTCTTCATGGAACATCATTGTCTGTGGACACGGCATTGAATTACCGTGTTGCATTTGTCAATAACATTTATCTTCATGCTCAGATGGACTTCAGGGAACACTTAATGCGGGGCAGTACTTTGAGACAAAGGAGCGATGGGAGTTAACCTTGAAGTATTGATTTTCTGCCATCTTGTACATGTGCTATATATCCTCTCCATATATCTCTTTTCTTTCTCCCTGTGCAGAGATACTGAATGGGGGTGTTTATGTTGACCAGAACAAATTCCTGTGCCATGCGGACACCATCCATTGGCGTGACATTATCAAGAACTCCCAGGCTGAGCTGCTGGTGGTACCATCCAACAACAGCAACCTCGGATGTGAGTACCGCGCGCGCGTGTGTGTGTGTGTGGGAAGACCAGTGGAACCAGTAACTTTGGATGAAAAATCAAGCTCTACTTTTTTTCTTTTTTTTTTTTACGGCTTCTTCTAACGGCAGGCCGCATGCCAGCATGCTGTGGGAGCACACGCCCCACCAGCAGCAGTCGTGCCCCTTCTCTTTTTATTCATTCCGTTTGCCTGGCGGCTATTTGGAAGCGGAATCACATAGTGTTAGATCAGCGTGTGAACCTTTCCATTGTAGTGGTGTGGTAGCAGCGCTGCAGCGAGGCCCATGGAGCTGCTGTCTGCTGTGCTCTTTTTAAATCTCAGTGAATCTGACAGCTGGTTTGAAGCTGCCCACTTCTCCATTTTGCGCCCCCGCACCCGCACCCACACCCTCTTCGTGGTCCCCCAGCTCCCCCTGCTTTGGACATAACAGGCGTCGCTATCCGGCGGACATTCTGTGTCAGAAGAAGCTGACCGACTCTCTCAAACTTTTTTTTTTTTCTGCACATTTGCAAGTTTCTTCGTGCCCTCTGCATCAAAACGTGTCGGGGTGATAAGGGACAGCCGAGGCGAGACAATGGGGGAATGTTGAGTTTCTTTGATGAGAAGGCGCAACGCCCTTTGTTTGCTTACAGACAGAATGTGCGTAGTGTTGACTCCCGACATCAGCAAAGGGGGTGAGGCATCGTGCGAAGCTGGTTTCTAAAATGAAGGGTTTTAAAAAGACAGTTTTAAGAACAATATGTGTAAAAGAAATGCCATTTTGTTGACGAAATGGCTGTGATGGAGGAGGAGGAGGATGGGAAAAACAGCAGAGAACAGAGGAGGTGGGCCAAAAAAAATGACAAGAGAGCGCGTGGGAGTTGAGGTTGCCAAATTGGGGGCCTTTGCCAGCGTCGTAGTTAGTATTTAACATTAACAACCCCACAGTGGGAGTGGTTGATGGGGCCGGGTGACAATCTGCTGTACCCATTCCACTCACTCTGTAATTAACCCGTAGTCAATTAAGTGTTGATGATGGGCCACTGGCAGACGAGGGCTGTTAATGCTCTGTCAGGTCCCACTTTGCCTGTGCCAGCGCTTGATGGAAGGGAGTAGAAGCCTGTCTTTCAAGCCTCTGTTTTCCACAGGCCACAAGTCGCCACAACGGCTCTGGGTCTATTGTCGAATGAGCGTAGGAGATTCAACAGATCTGTCAGCAGGCGGGGAAGTTTTAAGGGTGTGCGTGACTACACTTTTAGGCGTTTATTATGTGAGGGGGCTGTGTTTCCATGTGCGTTTGTGTCAAAACTGCATCTTAAGTTTGCTGAGGAGTTGTCTGAAGCGCAGTTCGTGTGTGTGTGTGTGTTTGTGTGTGTGTTCTGCAGGCAGACGCTGTCATCGCTCATGTAACGGACGATGCTGGGGCCATCAAGAAGACCAATGTCAAACTTGTGAGTATGCACGCACACACGGACAGTTACCCCGGAGAGACATCAAAAACAAATCTAAAAAAATGCGCTTTTTCTTCCGGACTGGAGTTCTGCACAGACAGAGGCTGATATCAATCATCTCATTCTAAGAATAACACGTCAATGAGTGAGTTTTAGAGATATTATTAGATGTTTACTTTAGACAGAGCCAGGATGACTGTTCCCCCGAAAATTGTCTCTTTGTTATTTCTTCAAATTGAAATCTAGGGTTATGAAATTCTGCTAGTTTTAAGGGTGATTTTGGTCTAAAAGCTCAATAGAATGGGATGAAAAAGATTTTAAAAAACAGCCCAAACATATGACATCTGAGTCGACACAGATTAAAGCAGATTATAGATTATTTTAAAGCAGAATGACAGTGTCCTCAATTTTCTCCCACCATTTAGTAAATACAGTGAGATGCACTGGCTTAAATTCAATAAATCAACTCATAAATGTGGAAAGCAAATGAATTTTCTTTAATGTTACGGCTTGTTATGCAGCAGCGGTGAGCGGAGTTCTCGGTGAACGTAACAAAAAAAGTGAACAATAGACAAAAGAGGAAGGAGCTGAGGGGGAAGAAAATGTTGGTCCTCTGTTTAATTGCAGTTCTATACTCGTGTCGTCAGAACCTCGAGAGGAACTGGCCTGTTTTTCTCAGAATAACACAGACTAATGGACTACAGGGCCTTGTTGTTTTTTCCTCACTGCTGCATCATTATGTTCCCAACACAGTAGAGAGTGAGCACAGCAGTTTTAAATGCCTCGGCTTCGAGCTCCTGCTGACTCGCTGGCTGGTGTATCTCGTGCTCTACCGATGTGTGTGGGAGGCTGTTCTTTAGCACAATCATTGGAGCTACTTTGATGCAATAGGTGCGAGTCACATCCAAGTGTTTTGTACTCGACTGATAATACAGCTTCCTTTCAAACTGTTTTGCTAAACAAATGCAGGAAAAGGAGTTGATATTTCCCTGGATACCACAAGTTGGCATAGTAGCAGGTTTTCAGGGAATTATCAGCACAGTTGGAAGGTGCCTTTGGCCAGAAAACACTCGTTGTATAAACACAGATATGATGAGTCGGTGGGGTCCATGAACTTTATTTTTTAAAACTGTATTCATCCAGGGAAAACCAATTGAGTTCACTCCAGCAGCGTCCTCGCTTCCACTGCGTACCTGGGAGCTGTCGGTTGTCAGCTGCCGGCCACAAGGCTGAAGCTGGAGTGGGTTGGGGGATAAAAGGCTCGTTCAGGGGGGCACCTCCAGAGCAGCTGTTGAAAGGGAGTCCGTCTGGGCATCCATGTGGTCACAACCCCACTTGTCTGACCTTTAGCTTGTGAAGGCCCTCGTTTGTTTCTGCCTGCATTCCACATGTTTGCGTGCAGCTGTAGCACGGGAGGAAGGTCGAGGGGGGGTGGGTGGTATTGTCCCTTTTTGTGTGAGTGAGAATGTGCGTGTCGCACCTTTTTTTTTTAAATTTCTGTCTTCTCACTTCCCGGGCAGTGACAAAGACGGTGTGTGCAGAGCAGTGTGACGGTCGATGCTTCGGGCCTTACGTCAGCGACTGCTGCCATCGCGAGTGTGCCGGCGGCTGCTCGGGCCCCAAGGACACGGACTGCTTCGTACGTCACCAACACACACACACACACACACACACACACTGCTGCCCTGTTTATAACTCCTTTTCTTTCCTGACTTTCGTTCTCTCATTTCTGCCCCAAACACCAAAAAGCACTAACCTCGTCCCCTTCGTCATCCCTCCGCGTCTTTTTGCGCAACATCTGTTTGTCATCCTCACCCGCCTGAAAATGATCCACTTTGTTTACCGGCTGATGAATTGTTTGTCATTTTACAGCAGCTGTAAAAGTCTTCCACGGCGGGCGCTCTTCAAACGAACAAATTGGTGATTCAGTGTTTCAATTAGTGGCTCCTTTTATCACCTCAAGTTCTTCCTATTTCGCAAACTCGTGCACGCCGCGCGGGCGCCCGCTGACAGAGACGATATTGTAGTTGTAATTCACAGCAAGGCTCATCCAATTCAATTACCGCCGTTTCAGCCTGTGGCCGCAGACGGCAAAACACTTAGGAGGTTTATGGGAAAACATTTCACCATTTACATCATGGCCGTGGATCAATGGCTCCAATTTCTCTCCCATTTGGCGTTGGAAGAGACGAGGGACGGCTGCGCGATCCGCATGTCGCAAACCGGCGTAAAAATAAAATGCTGCCGTAATACTCTTTCACTCCCGGTGACTTATGTGAGGAAATCACAACCCTTCCCCTCGCCTTACCTCGCCACGTTTCCCGCCATGCATCCCCCCCCCTGTGGGAAGTCTGACCAGCATCCTCTGCCTTTCTGCTAACTGTGGTCGTGTGCTCCCTGCAGGCCTGCACCAATTTCAACGACAGCGGAGCATGTGTGACCCAGTGCCCTCAGCCGTTTGTGTACAACCCCACATCTTTTCAGTTGGAGCACAACCCCAAAGCCAAGTACACCTACGGAGCCTTTTGCGTCAAGAAATGCCCACGTAAGTCTGCTTCAAGTCATAAAGCACATCCATGCTGCAAGCAGATACACCACTACACTGCAAGAACACAGAGGCTCATTATGATGCTCATAATTAGGTTTTATAGACTGTGTGCTGATGTCCATTGAAGAGGCATTTAGCCTCTTATCTATCCTGAAATAAGATCCCAGACAATTACTGCAAGTCACGATAAATGACTCAAACATAAATAAATTGCGCATCTCAATCAACTAGTTGCTCCGCCATCTGTTTCAGCTTTTGGCAGCTGAAAAGAAAGCAAATTGTCGTTCTTCCTCTCCCAGATATGGAGTCGGAGTGCTGCAGTAATTCAGCGAGCATTCATTTAAAAGTCAAGCTACGTCAACAGATTGTGCAAGTCTGATCATCAAATGAGCATACACCAGTCGCATTTTTCCACAGCCGCTGCCTAGTACTAATTTGATTCATTACTTTTCCTGAGCAATGTAGCCCCTACACCATTAGTTTTGCTCATTATTCAAACGTGATTAAAATACAATCAATTTCTCGCCATAAGAGGGGTTTAGAGGAGTCTAAAGGCTACACTTTTATGTCCACGACATGATACCACTTAGCATCACAGCACCTCGACTATGCAACAACGGAAGTCCACTAACGCTCTCTCTGTCTGTCGCTGTCAGATAATTTCGTGGTGGACCACAGCTCCTGTGTCAGAGCGTGTCCGAGCAACAAGATGGAAGTGGAGGAGAACCGCATCAAAATGTGCATCCCCTGTACCGACATCTGTCCTAAAGGTACACCACGGGATGCCAGGTCAAAGATCTCCACTCCTTAGTTTGCCCTACGCAGCACAGCAAAGTTGATCTGCAAAGGTTTCATTTTCCACTTTGAGTGACTCTTGACTGTCATCATTGGTCCAATTGTGATAAAACTAAGAAGTGCCTACATCACTCGTAACTGGTGGCTGTTGCCTTGTCGTTTGTCTTCGTGCAGAGACACGCTGACAACAGACAGATGTTTCGGTGCATAATGTGGAAGTTTTACTCGGGTTGATATTTCATTCTCCTGCTTCCCCCACTTCCTGGCCTACAGCACTGCGTTTACTGGATGCACTAGAGCTTATGCGGTTAAACCAGTTTAATCTAATAGCTTTATGTGATGATACTGGATCAACAGAGGCCCCAGGAATTACTTAAAACGCTTTATAGGAAATGTAATTCATATTTACGGGAGCCAGCTTATTTTTTTATATATATTTATTACAATATATATATATATATATATAATATTCTTCTAAGTTGTTGATTTCAAGCATATACAGTTATGACTTAATACAACATATTCTTTATTTGTTAGCCATGTATTGATGCATTATTTCAAGGCATGAACGGCATTTAGCCCCCTTCTTATATTACGGCCGTGACTATGAACTGTAATACTCATTTCACATTGGAGGATGACAGAAAATGGCATAAATGAAGGTCACATGCTCGCCGTGTTTAATTAACATGAAATGGTCCCGTAAGGAGAAACTGCCGTTACCTGCTCGGTAATTACAACTCATTTTGCGCGAGTGTGAGCTAAATGCCTAAAACGCCTAATGTGAAATTAAACAGCATTACTTCAGTTCAATACGGAGGATTAGCCCCTTCGTCATATTGGTCCCACAAACTGATGTGCCCTTTCTCTTTGGAGGGAAGACAGTGGCGGCTTTCCTCCAGGCTCCACGTATGGAGCCTCCATTGATTGGCTAATCTCTTGATTACATCGTCACGCAGCAGGGCGGAGGTTAATGAGGGATAGCCCAAGGAACTGGGGGAAATGATAACAAATTAACATTTCAGATATGGAATTGGCTGGTATAAATCACTATCAAAAACTGGTTACACCACTTAATGCAAGCCTTATTCATCATCCCCTCCGCCTCTGTCAGAAATACTTGGCTCACACCAAGACCGCAAGTGTAATTAATGCAGATGTAATGAATTCATTATAGGGAGGGATTGACTGTGGATTGGCCCGTGCTTTCATCAAAAGAATTTCAATGCATGGAGAGGGGCCGTGGCCTTGCCAATGCACCAAAGCAGGGGTATATTGTCATAAAAGGGAATCAACGTGACAAATAGCTAATAGGGGTTTCTCAAAATGAGGTCTCTCCGCTGTACAAGGGCACTTTGGGTATACACCACAGTAGGTGATTCATACCTAAGGCAGCTTAGTCATTTGAACGTGTGGTTGTGTGTGTTTGTCCCGTCAGTGTGCGATGGCATTGGGACGGGCAGCCTGCAGACGGCTCAAACTGTGGACGCCAGCAATATTGAGAAGTTTGTCAACTGCACCAAAATCAACGGCAACCTCATCTTCCTCATTACGGGCATTAAAGGGTAAGTGGCAGCTTGAAAAGTCTCACAGACACACACACTTACTTTAATACTAGTTTTAGTCAATGCAAGCTGTCATCAGATTATACAGAACATTTCATATTTGGAAAGCATTTGTGATGAAGATAGTATTCACTTCTCTGCGTGTCTCTGTGTTCTTCTTCAGGGACATGTACCATGGCATTGGACCTCTGGACCCTGAACGCCTCAACGTGTTCCGCACTGTGAAAGAGATCACAGGTGAGACTGCCTCACCGGAGTCACCTTGGAAAAATTAAAAAAACAAAACAATATCATCACGTTGTGTGTGTGTGTGTGCATGTGTGTATGTGTGTGTGTGTGTGTGTGTGTAGGTGTGACGTCGTCTCCGAGGCAGTAAAAGAAAGCCTTAAGGAGAAAGTGTAAAGCAGATTTTTGTCAGTGAACTCTTAAAGGTGCTCTGGTGGATATTATGTGTGTGTCTAATAGTTGTACATGCTTACAGTAATGTGCTGCTGTGTGTGTGTGTGTGTGTGCGCATGCTTGAGTGTGTATTTATTCATTAACTATTAGAGGCCTTCAGGGATGAGCAATACCTCGTATACAAAATCTTTTTGTCATATTAAACTGCGACTTGCAGTTGAGCCAAACAGCTAATGGAGTGAAACTGCATTTTCATAATGAAAACCCAAGCAATAAGAAAGAGCAATGGCCTCTCTATCCCGGCCATTTCCTGCTCCGTCTCGTTAATGTCATTTCCACAGATCCTGATTTGATGTAATCTGTCATTAAAGGCAAGTGCAAGTGGACAGATTGTGCAGAGTATTAAATCCATTCTTTTAATTAGCATATATTGTTCTCTTCAAGCACTTTTCTCTTCTTTTTTTTTTTTTTTTGGGACAAAGACTGGGTTCTTGCTTGAACTTCACAGAGGCGGTGCAACTCCACGATGAATGAATGAAGACAACAAAAAGGATTATTTTTATTTCCTATGTTCCTTCAGCAAACTTGTTCCCTTTTCCTCAGAAAAGATGGACTTGAGGATGACTTGAAATAACTAATTGCCGCATGTTCTTCTCTGTAGGTTTCTTCAACATCCAGTCTTGGCCCGAGAACATGACAGATCTTAGTGTTTTTTCGAGCCTGGCAACCATTGGAGGTAGATCTCTTTACAGGTACGTCCTAATGTCTCTGCCGGTTCTAGCATCCTAAAGCTGGACTGCACCGACAAGGATTCATTTCATCTAAGATTAGTTCTTTGTATGTTTAACTGTTTAAAGTTTTGGTGCAACATGATTAAAAGATAAACCATGATTTAATTGGGTTTAAAAATGACTCCTTGTTGGTGCAACTCAGCAGTGTTACAGCATTACATTCATACATAAATAGGATTCAAGATGAAAATTGTAGGCTGACCTCTCGGGCCTTCTTCTATGACGTCACCGTCTACATCTTTGACTTAATACGCAGCTTGCCTGCTCATGTTCCTCGCTGTCTCTTCCTCGCTGGTTCCTCTGTGTTTGGACGGCTATATACCGTTGGGGTTAATGAGCTGCCGGCCCATGTTGTTCTGCACAGAGAGGCTCTTTGAAGCGCCGCCGTCGCTTCGCAGCTTTGATTCGCCCTGTTTTGATAACGGGCTCTGTGTTCGCTTACAAGTGGCGGATCCGAGGGACGGTGCAGACGGAGTCACGAGGAGATCCCTCCTTGTAAACGCCAGTGATGAACCTGTAGCTCAGCCATGTTTAATTTCGAGCCGGAGACGCATCCTTCAGCCTCTTCCGCCTCTCTTTCTTTGTGCTGTATTTCTTTTTTTCTTTGTCGTTCCCCTGTGAAGCTTTTCTCTACTTCTCCCATCATCTCTCTTTGTCTGCTTCCTTCTCCTCTTGTTCATTTTTTGACGTTCTCTTTGCTTTCCCCCCCTCTCTACCTCCACCTCTACGTCCTCCTGCTTTCTCAATAATCTCTTTAAACCTCTTTGTCTCGTCTCCTGCAGTGGAAGTGGTATTTCGCTGTTGATCCTGAAGCAGCGCTGGATCTCCTCGCTTCAGTTCCAGGCGCTGGACGAGATCAGCGCGGGAAACGTCTACATCTTCAACAACAGCCGCCTGTGCTTCTACAACACCGTCAACTGGACGTCGCTCTTCAGGACCACGAGCCAGAAAGTCCTCATCCGCAACAACCGGGATCCGAAGGAATGCAGTGAGTAGTCCGTCTGCAAAAATCTGCACACTCGGTAATATTGCGGCATCTTAAGATGTTTGGGTAAGTTGCTACCAGCCATGTTATCAGAAAACGATTGGTAGGAGAAAGTTATTAGTAACCAAGCACCTGTAAGTTCTCCTCTTCTCTCAGTATTTTGCTGACAGCCCTCTAATTATTTACGAACTTAGATTCGCCACATACCTCCGCAAATCCAACCTCCAACCTTGCACGCAGACACTGTTTCCAAGGCGACTGTGTCGCTCCTTGGCCGATGAAAGCCCTTATTCAGCTCCCTGTGAGGAAAGTGTTTAAACGGGTCCTGCACAGAGGTGGATTAGGCCCACTGCCTCCACGGGGATGTGGACACCTGATGGAATGATGAATGGTCCACATTTGGCTTCAGCTGAACATGGTGGAAACAGTAAGGAGGGAGGTCTAATAATAGGAGGAACATATCAGCGTGGTTTTGTAATTACTTGCGTATGGTGTCATTATCTCGAAATAATAACCCTTTTGTCTTCTCTGGTGGCCCAGTTGCACTTTGGCAACGTGTTTGTTGTGTCAGTGAAGCTCACTGTTAGAAAAGGACAGAGATAACTGGAAAACATGGAAGCTGCCAGGCTGCGGTTGATATCATTAGCCAGCTAATGAGTGCGGTGTGTGTGTGTGTGTGTGTGTGTGTGTGTGCGTTGGAGATCGATCAATGGGGCCTTACACAGGCCTCTTCATTAGGCGCAACCCCCTGTCTACCATTGACTGCTCGGCTGTTGACAAAAGAGGCGACACTCCCGGGGACGCGGGTGTCACTCACCGGATGGAGGACACGGCGAGTCCGATGAAACGGCATCGATTGTTGTGGTTCGACCGGGAAAAAAAAGGGCTTAGGGTCCTGATTGGGGCGCTCTTTAATGGCCGAGGCGTGGGGAATACCAATGCTCCCTCGCACAGCTGTGCAGCCCTCGGCTACACACAATTGTGCATGCATGTGCAGATGTACGCAGCTCTCACTTGTCTCCTCGGTATGAATACAGAATAGACACACACACACACACACACATATTGGAACAAGTGAGCACAAACACTCGCATCCAGTCCCTAAATTAAATTGCTCATAATAAACCGTTATTAGATACATTTCACTTTGCTCCCGCTTATATTATTGGTCGATCGAGAGCAATATACACTGTATCATGTTCCCAGTATGCTTGAATTACATTATGTGTGTGTGTGTGTGTGTGTGTGTGTATCGTTTTCTAATTTGTTTCTTTACGTCCTTTCTCTCCACAGCTCAGCAGCAAATGGTGTGTGATCAGATGTGCTCAGACGACGGATGCTGGGGCCCGGGGCCCGACCAGTGTCTTTCCTGCCGATATTTCAGACGAGGCCGCGCCTGTGTCGAGTCCTGCAGCCTTTTTGAAGAGTGAGTAGTCAAATCGCAAACGCATATATTTTATGTAATGTTTGTCCAGCAATAAGTTTGAGCTGATCCGACTCAAAGCATTTTCCCTGCATGTCAGATCGTGGTGGTTTCCAGGAGGCTGCATTCATTCTCGTTGCACACAGCCATACATGACGAGCAGAGGAAGTAAAATCAATTCAAACAGCTTTGATGCATGAGAATGAAGTCGAAGCGTTCTCAAGAGCTCTGGAGGAGGAGAGTCTAATTGCAGATTGGCATGAATGTAATGAGATGAACCAATCAGGGATTTGTCTCTGTGAACAGTTAAAGGAACATTTGGCTGCGTGTAACATCCATAGTCCAAAACCAATTTGAATATATTGTTGAGGTAACATATTTTATCACAAATTGCCCATTTGGGCTGACGGACAAGGGTGTTTACAGCGCTGAGCTAAATAACTGACATTTGCGACAAAGGCCCTTTGATTGTCCTCACAATCAACTGATGTTCTGTTTTCAGCGTGAATAATTGCATTCGGGTCGTTGCTTGATGCCGCCAAGAGGAGAAACACGTTTTTTTGTAGATGTATCCCATTGCTTTGTGCTGCTCTTGAATGAACGAGGAGATGGTGTGAATCACAACACTTCCATCCAAAGTAAGACTGCACCGGCAGCGTCTGCCACGAGATAAATATGACTTTCTCGCAAGCAGCGATGTCAAGCTTCTGTTCTCCCCAGGCGGAAGAGGAGAGAGTCCACGGGAGTGTGAGAGGGGAGGGCGCGCGAGAGCGAGCAACCCTCGGTCGTGTTGACTTGTTGCCGGCCCTTTTTTCACCGGGCACCGTTTGTGGGAGGGTGGCTTTTGAAGTTGCCGGGAAAAAAACAGCTCACAGCGAAGACTTTGAAGAAGACTGGCGAGGATGAGGCGCGTGGCAGGGAGCTGCTGAAGCACACTTGTTTGCTCAACTGTAAATACAGTCAGCCGCTGTGATGCATCGTGCGTTCAACAGGCTCACTTCTTGCTTTGCGCCACTGGCCTGAATTGTGGAATCGAAAAGTCCGTAACCTAAAGGTTTGCCTGGTGTAAGAGCTCACCACCTGCAAAGCATATGTGTCTTTGGCAGATGAAGGGTAACTTTCTTGAGATGAAAACTTTGGATAGCCTGTATTTCTTTGCCCCTGGTGAATATATCTTCGAGAGTGCTCATTATGTCTATCAGAAAGAGAGGACGACAGGATCAATGTTTAATGCAATAACTGTCACCAGTGATAAAATGGTAAACTCTATTAGTGGCGGCTGCTGCGTGTGTAAATGTAACATCGCTCTCTAGTACAGACAGAGAATGACTGTTTCAGCGCCGTCCTTTTTCATAAGACCGTTGTGGTTGCGTGCCAGTTTGGAAGTTGTAGTAAGGTGTCATCTGCATAGAGTGTACGGTTTCATATCGCTGCTTGCTTCAGCGGTCTAATTAATGATTGGTTCCCATATCATGCGCTTAGTTACCGTATATGGGGTTCTTCTGTGCGTCTCTTAGATTGACTTTGCATTTGCTCTGAATCTATTGTATTGGACTGTATATCTCTACCGATTTGAGTGTTTGTAAGCTCATTAAATATGTTGCCAAGTTGGTGATTTTAAACTTTTAAGATTCCACAGCTCACCCTCATTATATGTCTCCATTCTTAATGAGGAAAGGCACTAATTCCCTTTAGTTCATACATCTGTTGAATAAAACAAAGGTGGAGTGCGAGAGGGGAAAAAGAAAACGGCTGAGAGGGTGTCCACCGGTGTAGGAGAGGAGGGAGGAAGCGGATTAGGAAGGCGTTGAAAGTGTTTAATTAAAAAGGTTGCTCTGGTGGGTTGGCCATGCTCTGGTTTGCAGGAGGCTTGGAGGTCTGAATAGTAGCCACAGTCCTGCTTAAATCCCTGCTAAAACAGGGCTAATCCCTCATCAGGCCATCCCCTGACGTGGGCCTCGGCGCACACTTCCAGCCGTGAAGGGGGCCAATCGGGAGGAACGGCTTCAACGGAATGGAAATGACCCTGGAGAGCACCACTGCCGAGGTCTTTGTCTCTCGCCCGTTCTCCTCAATGTGTTTTTTTTTTTTTTTTCACTCAACCAACAAAAGAGAGATCTCTCCACTGCCCGGGCCCTTTTCGAAAGGATTCCCCTAGACAGAGCTTCCAGTAGAGAAATGTAATTTATTTTGGAACCAGGGAAAGAAAGACGAGGGACAAATGTAAATAGAGAGCAACGGGAGTTTCCTTTGAGTCCACCAGAACATTATTAATAAAAAGACTATGTGATACTGGGTGTTTGGATGTTTGAGACAAACTGCTGTGAACATGACCAACCATTCGGACCGTTAGAATAATGCTCTCGCATTAAGGCTCAGCAAAAAGGGAAATCTAGTTTTTATCGTCGAGTGTTGGATTTGACTCTTTTCTTTTTTGTAGCTTTTCGGACGACCAAGTCTAAAAGGTTTTCATCTAATATTCAGCACATGAAGCTGCATAAAACACTCATACCCTCAATATCTCAGTGCAAGATCACATAACAACAGCTCACAGGGAGGAATCTGTTGAATCTTTATTCCACCCTCGCAGCATCCGATGCAAAGACAAACACAATGCACACAGAGAGCCACTCTCATTATCTCACCACTGTGAGAAAGAGGCTTGTTTGTAACTGGGCGAATCCTCCTCTGAGGGTGTCCATCCTCCGCATCGGCCGATCGATCCCTCTGATGTGAAAAGTGGTTTTGATCGGCAGCGGTTGTTATTGACAGCGGCCATCCTCTTGCTCGCCTGCACTTCAAAAAAAAACGAAGATAATGCGCTGACTCTGACACAAACAAAGGGAGAAATGTATGGATCGGGTGCATGCACACACAAACGCACACATATAGGGGCTGCATATATGGCCTGGGGCGCTGTGCAGCTCCCGTCAGTGTAATTGCAGTGTAAAACCCAATATTGAGCTCTTTTGTTTGCCTCTATTCCTCCAGATGTTTAAGCGGGAAAACAAAACCATCACGAACTACGTGCACTGCTCTACTTGGCTAAATAAACAGTCGGGTAGAGCCCCTACCGGTTGCTGCAATGATTAGAGAATGAAAAGCAAATATCTCTGACTTATATTTTCCCTCTTTTCTCTGTGCTCGCCTGCCTCAAGCTTTGCTTCTCCTCATCTGCACGCACTCTCTCTGTACCTCCCCTTCGCCTTATCCAAAACCAGCTTCCGTCCATGCCCTCTCCCCTTCCACTCTTCTCGCTCCCTCCCGCCAGCTCTCCTCTCACTTTCCCCTCCCTCCACGCATCCCCCTTGTGTTTGCCCATGATTTTTTTTTAAAAAGCTGTTCATTATTCATGGGCCTTCTCTGTCAGCATATTGACCATACTAAGCCTTTAACTTGATCAAATAGTCTTAGGCACCGAGCTGCCCTGTGTGCCCCTCTGCCAGAGGGCACTCCAGCAGTCACTGCAATTAGGAATCGCGGAGATGGGCACGAGTAAATGAAGCTTTTAACCTTGCTTTTCTTCATGCTGCACGCAGGTTTAATATCAAAAGACAGCTATATGTACAGCTTCAAAATCCTCCCTCAGCAGCCTCGTAATCAATATTTCAATGTGGATATGCTCTCACATCTATAATACATGCACCTCTTTCTCCATTTCCTTATCTCAATCAGGGAAATGCGTGAGTTTTCCAATGGATCTGTGTGCCTGGAGTGTGATAGCCAGTGTGAGAAGATGGATGGGAACGCCATGACATGCCTTGGCCAGGTAAGACACCCCTGAATCCTCTTCAGACACCCTCACACTCGACTCCCTTAATGATACTTTCTTAAAACCACTCCTCATTTTTCTGTTCAAAGATAGTCCCCTATCTTGTGCGTGCTTAAGTGGATTTCCAACTTGTTTTTGTGGGAGTCTATCTGTTTTGCGCATGGGATCTCAGAAGGTATAAGTGCTGTGTTTGCAAAGGTGAGTGCTAGGTTAATGGGAGGAATGATGAACTACTGTGGCTACTTTCGGAGGCATGCTTTTTTGGCAAGCACACATACATACACTCAAAACAGCAAAAATGAGATTAGTTGCTGACCTTCCCGTAAAGTCACTTTTAGAGTCTCGGATGCGATCGCACCAAGCCTCCAAAAATGTTAGAAATTCCCGTTAAAATGTTAGAAGAGATGCATCAAAAAAAAAAAAAAAAAAAAAAAAGCATTGACATGTTCTCATATTAGGGTAAACTCGGGCACATGTCGTTCATTTTCAACCTGGTGCCACAAATACTGATGAGTGCACCACATTTTTATTAAACCGCTTCAGCAAATAGTCCCAAATAAATATTGATTCACTCCAGTTTGAGTAACATTTCCTGAAAATTAAGACGTAACTTATCTTTTACCCTTTAGGGGTCGTGAGCCAGAAAGTTATTCACCACACATAACATTACATTTGTAGTGCTACATTCCAGAAAGTTGTATCGAAATGCGCCGCATGACTTACTTTGGGGAATTTAGCATTGTGTGAGTAACCTTTTATGACTGTCCCGAGAGAGAGAGAGAGAGAGAGATGAAGAGGGAGGGAGACTCCTCAAGGATGCACAGAGAGGCGGCTGACTTTGAGATGCTGGTCACAGCTGAGTAGTAAATAACACCGGAGTCAATCATCCACAGGCGCTCTCACACACAAATACACATGCACACGGCAGACACAGACATACTCCGATGCATTCAGACATCTGTATGCACACACACACACACACACACACACAGACATGCAAAGTGAGAATAATGTTTATTGATGGCGTGTGTCTCCATGTGTCAAACTGTGAGAGGCTGTCCATCAGGTCACTGTGGTCGTCATTAGCAACAGTGCGCGGCGCGAGAAACTCCCAGCGCCCAGAATACAACAGTGCGTCTTGACAACAACTCTTGCACACACACACACACACACACACACACACACACACACACATGCGCGCGCGTACACGATTGTAAGTTCACACACTGCTATCGCACTTCAGTCAACACAGGCGACGCTTCAAACCCGCGCGTAAACACACACCGAGCACAGTCAGTGTTTCTCTTCTTTCGCACACACACACACACACACGCGCCACTATCCATCTTACTTATTCATGATCCCGCTGCAGCTGAGCTCGTGCTCAGTCACCACTTGTCATCTCCATCGCATTCGATGCGCCGCGCGCTTTGACACGACCTGATTCCTGATGCGTTTTGCCAATTTGAACAGGGCTGCAGCGGAATACACTGCTGGCAATTGTGCTCAACACATTATAAATCCCTGAATGCTATTCATGCGGGTCCTGCCGGCCACATTAGCCGTGGTAGGAAGTGAGCAAATTGACCTGATTCGCCAGGTTTGAGTTTGATTCTGCTCAATTCTATTCTCTCCTCTCATGTATTTTTCTATACCTCCATTATTCCTTCTTGCTTTTTCCCTTAACTTTATTTCCTTCACCTCCTTGCCCATTATTTTTAAACATTTCTCTCTCTCTGTTGATTCCCCCTCTTTCCATCTTACTAATCCCTTTACTGCGCCCTCTTATTTCTTTATTCCTCCCTTGTACACCACCTCCTCCAAAACCCCCATCCTCTCATCTCCCTCCTCCTTGTTCTGCTCTCCTTTCAGGGCCCGGACCAATGTGTAAAATGCCTCCACTTCAAAGATGGACCCAACTGTGTGGAGAAATGCCCCGATGGGTTGCAGGGGGCCAACAGTTTCATCTTCAAGTACGCCAAGGCCAACAACGAGTGTCACCCCTGCCATGCCAACTGCACCCAGGGGTAAGCCAGGGAGGAAACATGAAGATGTCCGTGTATAAAAATTGTTATAAGTGTTTGCTCCCCTTTAGACTTTCCGCAGCGTCCTCTGGCTTAGAAGCTTTTATGCCGTTAAAAGCATCGTGAAGACATACTGCTTTGGACATGGGGGCGCCTTCCCTCTCAAGGAGAGAGAGAGAGAGAGAAAAGGGGAGCGGTGGAGAAGATGACTTAATCTTGCAGCCGCTAGATTCCCCGACCTGTAGCTGGCTTCTGGTGGCTCTGCGATCAGAGGTAGAATGCATTGACCCTTAAGGCCATGTGGAGTATATTGCAGGTGAACTATAAATGAAGGGATGGGGGCAGAGAGACAGTAGCTAGAGGGGAGGGGGAGGGGGGGGGGGGGGGGGGGGGGGGTGTAGAGCATGAAAATGTAAGATAGGGAAGACCGCGAACGAAGGTTGCAAGTGAGGAAGTAGGTGGGTGAGGTGCCTGAGGTTCTATAGAAAACAACATGCTGGCTGGAACAAAGAGCATCCCAACAGAGTGAGTCACAAATCAAAACATCTGCTGGAGGTAACGTTCACCCCAAGAGCTCCAAATGGGCATACATTCATAGAGACATGAGTCTCCAGTCTGCAGCATGATACTGTGTGCACTGGAGATCCAGCAGGTCCAGATTTACCTAATTATAGAATGTTTTTGTAGCTACGGGACAGTCCTCTCGGTGTGGCGCAGCAAACAAAGAAATTCTGCTCATACCAGAACAATGAAAAGAAAGCTTGCTCTACTTGCTGTCAAAAACAAAGAGGTTTCATACCTTGTTTGGAGCTTTACCCCAACAGCAACGGTTGTCAGTAGAGGGGTAAGATGGTGCTGTGGAGTGAAAGACTTGTGAGGTGATAAAGAAGAGGACGACGGATGTGTTTTAAATCGTCAGATGACGGCTTTCACTCCCAAAGACGCACACGCGTTCCTGACTCTGTTAACACTAATCTATCGTTGACACGCCAACACCTCCATCATGCCTTGTCGTCTTATCCGGCCCTCCAGCCACAGGGTGCTCTGGATTATCATCAGTATTTGAGGCCATGAGCCAAAGTGAGACATTACAGAGGTGAAAGGTCAGTGCCGGGAACAGAGCGGCCGGTAAAGAGTTAGCATCCGGATAAAAGACACTTCAATAGGGGGGGAAGATTAAACCTGAAGTCTCATTACGTTGCCTCAAAGGTTCTCAAACCCCCCGGGGGGGGGGGGGGGGGCGGGGGAGCTGAAGAGGGGAGAGATGTGAGCCAAAGATACTGCAGGAGGCGAAAGCGAGTGGCATAAAAACAACAGGAAGTTAGTTATTGAAGTGTGACCGGATGATTTGCCCTGCTCATCATCACGGTCACACACAGCGGCACATGCAACCATTATACAATATGTACTGTACCTCATGATGCTTATTGTTAGACCACTCCTTTGTTCTCCAGGAAGGAAACAATGTGGCACACACACACACACACACGCATCCACGCACACACACACACAACATTGGATCAACACTGATTAATCGCTAATTAGCTATTTGGTGCAACATTTAATTGACAACGAAGCGACTTTTGGAGGAGCCACAATTGTCACCGGTTTAATTCCGAAGTTGCCGTGCTCTCCTAATTTGCTGTGTAATTTGTTGCGTCTCGTGTGCTCGTGCAGCACGCACACACACACACACACACACACACAAACAGGAGCGTTTCAAAAAAGCGTTCCCCTGTGTCTTTCCTGCTGTCCTCCACTCAAGGAGGTAGAATTAATGAGCAGCCAACAGTCTGCTTTAATGACTTCCTGCTTACCTAATGTTTAAAAACTCCACTTGTCAGCGGCGTGTTATCGGCACTACTTTCCCGTGCCTTTGATTGTTGAGAGAGTAAGAAGACACGGATGTAAGTATTCGTTGTGTTTTGGATGCTGAATCACAGTCCAATTTGTCACAATCGAAAACCAAAAACTGCAATTTTGCAGAGTAAGGGGATATTTACATGTCGGTTCATTACTAGAGTGATCTTTTTCACATTCATGTGATCTGTTGAAAAAGCATTGATCACAGCATCTTTAATGAAAAGGAAGAATGTTGCCCATGCAGTACAATGATAGAAGGCGATAAAGCAGGATCACAGAAGAAAACAATAGAGCTAGAACATGTAGAATTTCTCTTTCTATTCATGGTAACGTCCTGTTTAGAAACCTGAATATAATCATCCACTAACCTGGCGCCACATCTACACCCAGTCCATCGAGCCAAATGTTTCAGTGTTTCAGCTCTTGAAGGGAAGTGAGGGACAAATGCTCAATGGAGGAGCATCCTTACTGTCTCTTCTTTCTTTTCTCACCACTTCTCTAGAGGATTTTAATTTTTAATAGACAGCGAAACAGACAATTGACTGTTTTCTGTTCATTTCCCCAAAGGTTTTAGCACGGCACTTTGTTTAGGAAACGCTGCCAGATGATGCAGAAGTGTCTTCGATAAACACAGAAGAACGACGCTTTCCCAACGGAGCGCTTCTTCCCCGTCATATTGACGAGTGGTCAGCCGTGCTCGTGGATCCAATCTTCCACAGGTCCCCGCCCGGAGACAGCTGACTGACGTGGAAGAAAGACAACGCGAGGTTTACTCATAACCCCGTCCCTGATTTAATGGATGATCTCTCTTTGGTTTGTCTGCCCTGCAGGTGCGTCGGGCCAAGACTCCAAGATTGTGTCGGGATGATGGACAGGTAAGAGATCTCAGGTTACACACTTGTGACGTGGGACTGGGAGACCAGCATCAGACCCTGCCACTACTCATTAAACTCTCTCAGGATACTCATTAAAACCAGAGTGCAGACACTTTTTGTATCCTGTAATTGATGGATGACTTAGGAATGTTTTGCTCCGGCGTGAATCTCGTGGCCTAATTTGTGCCACTGTTGACATTTATTCAAATGTGTCAGTGGACTGTCATTTTCATTATGAAAGAGAGTAAAAAATATTCCGCTTTTATGTGATTTTAATGTTCCGCATTTAGAGATCTAAAAGAGTTGCAACTGACTTGTGAAATTGTTCCAGCTCGAGTTGATTTTCCGCTAGCGGTGGTTAAACGTTAACGACAAACATCTCTAAAACGTACCGTTTCTAGCAGGCTTAGCAAAGGGTCAATTTAGAGAAAGTATTTTGTGCCACACGACCTAAATAGCCTGAAGACAAAACAACAACAAAACGTATTAAAAATGCCCATAAAAACAAGTGATCTTTACAGTTGGAGAAAACTCTAAAGAGTGTTGAACTCATTAGAATTCAACCAAACCAGCACAGCCATAAAAAGGGGGTCTTGAGCTCCCTTTTAAGAGAGGAAATGAGACCTTTTTGTTGTTTTCCCCTGGTAGGCTTCTGCTGAGTCTCTATTCCCAGAGTTGTCCTTTTGCTCACACAGTGGCATTATTTCCTCCGTCTCATCTGGTGACCTCGCGTCGCTTGTTCTGCTGTAAACCCTTTCCTCCTAATTGGAGAAGTCCTCACCCGTGTCTCTCACCTGGTGCTGTCACACTCTCTGTTTCTTGTCCCCCTTTCTCTTCCCTTTGCTCCTCTTTCTTCTTTATTTTGCTTTTCATTCCATCTCTTTTAATTCCCTCCACTGTTGTATTTCTCCTTGTCTCCCCCCCCCCCCCCCCCCCCCCCCAATCTCTATTTAATTCATTCCAAACTGCTGGATTACTATTCACCACATGGCTGTATATTTCATTATGTCGAGACCCGCAGCCCTCTTTGTAAATTCCAAGCCCTCCCCCTCCTTCTGTTTCGTCAGAATCGATTCGGCAAAAGCTGCGGCACCTTGCCCGCCCATAGCTCCACGGTACAAGAGTCTTCCATTAGCTGCTAATGGCCTTTACAAAGAGAAGAGCTTCGCACTTCAGGTATCTGGTAGAAGCAGGTGTTATTTTGTTTCTATGCGGTTGTGTTTTCAAAAGATGAAGAGGGTAGTGAAGATTCTGGCGAGACGGTGAAATGGAATAGGGATAGGAGGGGCAGGATAAAGGAAAAGAGAGTCATAGAAGGACCGATTTGAGTGGTGCCATAACTGTAGTCACAAGCGCAAGAGCTATGTAAATGGCAAAAGCATTAGTGCCATCATTAGAGCTTTTAACTTCCAACCTTTAGGCTGGACTTGACTCCTGATGATTACGAAGCAACTTGTGAAGGGCTGACGCCTTTAAATTCTCATTTCTATGGAGCGATTGTCACATCTAACTTACAGCGTGAAAACATGGTCACTTTCTTTCTTTTTATTGCCGAGCTTGCCTTGTTGTCTCGCGTACTCATTACAGACGAGAGAGAATAAGATTGTAGAAACGCACAGGAAATAGCCGTGTGAGAGAGGCCCGATAGGGAGGGGTGCAGAGCGAAGAGAGCAGGAAAGAGCATCTCAGCGGCAGCCTATCAAGCTGAAGAGTCCAGATTCTAAAAGCAGAGGGTTGAATCTGAAGTGGTGAGAGTATTTTATTCGTACTACAGCAGGTTGGAGAATTCATCAGCATCTTTCCAAGTGCCTTTTTTGTTTTGTTTCTACGTTTCAGCAATAGCAATGTTTCTTCTCTTCCCTCGTCTCTACAGGACACCACTAATAGCGGCCGGCATTATCGGCGGCCTATTCATCATCGTCATCCTGGCGCTCAGCGTGGCCGTTTCTGTCCGACGCAAAAGCATCAAGAAGAAGAGGGCCCTGCGGCGCTTCCTGGAGACGGAGGTGAGAGGGGGTCGAGGGACTTTAGAATACTATTTTTCTTTGTTTATTTTAGTTTGAGGTTTCAGATTTGGAGATTAGAGAGTTAATTGCTCCATTTTGCAACTACAGGATGAATTGGTTAATGGCTTTGGACAATTACCGCAGTGTAATGCATTTCATTGATCCCAGAGAGGAAATTGGGAATAGCTTCCACAAAGACGCTTCCCTTGTTTTAATGTGGCAAAAACTGAAGAAGGCAAAGTTTTAGTTTGCTGAACAAGCTAATCATATTATTTATATATTTCTTATTTTTGGGTGCGGGGCGTCCCCCTTTCTTTGAGTTGGTTAGAAATCCTTTATCTCAAAGTTGCAGTTGCACTTTTCCAGATGGATGCCAACCAAACTAGACTCACACGCAAACCTTGAAACTTTAAACCTTGGCTATGGTACTTAGCCAAACCACGCAGAGGGTTTTAAAGTTATGCACGGCCATCGATCTGGCCTTGAAGGGGGTTCATTTGTGGGGAAGCATCAGACAGCGGAGGAGACTTTATATTCAAAGGAGAAAGTCAAAGATTGTGGCGCGGTGAGTGCAGGGTTTATGTGTGCGTTCATGCTCCGGTTGATCACCTTTGTGCTGCTACGACGCGCCCTGTTTCCTGTGTGCCGCCCAGCGGTTATGTCACCGCCGCGGGTCGGCTGAGTGGCCTTGCCTATAGGAGTGGGGCAGGCTGCTTGTCAGTCTGCATTAGGATAATTTACAGGTAGAGGCTACAGTGTTATAGACAGCTGTCAGGCTAGAGACGGGAATTGCAGGAGGGCGGCCATGGGCAGTCTCTGCCTCATCCCAGCCACACTCATCCATCTTAATTACCCGGGCCCTGTTCCGACAGCCTCTTGACCGGGAGGGAAGCCTTCAGTCCGAGCAGAATCGCTAATGTACTGTCACAGAGAAGGAGAGGTGGTGCAGGATCCGGGTGGAGGGGCGCCTTCTCGCCCCCTTTTTGCATCTTCTAATATGTGCATTTCCACCGTGTGCATGCTTTGTACATACACACAGAGACCGTTTACTGACTGCATTCTCTATTCGAAGGAATAATCCAGTCTGTGAACGGAGATCAAGCTTGTCTGGATGAGGGGTTTGGGGACAGCGATGGCTCAGGGCCCCCCCCCCCCCCCCCCCCCCTCCCTATCTGCCATAGCTTTTTTAAACAGAGAGCTCACCTCTTGTGTCAGACAGGAAAGCGGTGCCTCCAGTGCACGCTGTCAGAACGTGATCTGAGCACTCAGCCGGCATTTCCATATCAAGGACACGTGTGAAGGCTGTGTTGACTCGCAAAACGCGCCACCACTTCATTTCTTTAATGTTGTCTTTGTTTTCATATTCTCTGCCTCTGTCTGTCTCTCGCATCCTCACCTTCTATTTT
The DNA here is from genome assembly GCF_050575085.1 of Anarhichas minor. Classification (NCBI taxonomy): domain Eukaryota; kingdom Metazoa; phylum Chordata; class Actinopteri; order Perciformes; family Anarhichadidae; genus Anarhichas; species Anarhichas minor. Next base: position 8,892,473 of record NW_027466464.1, read on the forward strand.
TCCTTTTTGTGTTCTCCATTTTGATCTCTGCAAGTCCATTTATCCGTCTGTCTCCCTTGAGAATAAGCACTTTATTCTTCTATCTTTTTAACTCTGTCTTCCTGTTTTTGTTGTTTCTTCCCCTCTCCCTCTCTCTTTCACCTTGAAAGACACATAGACTTTAAAGAAAAGAAAGTAAAAAAAAAAGCCAATCTCACACTGTGGTGGCTCTTAAAGAATCCCCTGAACACGAATTGCTTTGCTCGCAGGGAGCGACAGCACAAACAGCAGAGTCGCCCCACTGTTGCAGCTCCTAGGCCTTGAACTTTGACCCCAACCCAATGAAGCGGGACTAATGCACTTGGAAGGTCTTCTTCCAGCTGCTTTGTACAGACACGGGCCGTGCGAGTGTTTCAGCACCACAGGCTGTGGACAGCTCTCACGCTGCTTACGCGCTCTCTTCTGCTTTCCTCCAAGAAGGATTTCAGCATTCGGGGGAGCTGGACAGCTCCCGTTGTTCGCCGCGGGGCGGGGCCCGGCTGAACGGAGGCACAGGATGTCATTACAAATGCATGCAGCGCAGCCGGGCATTGTTCAAATACCCTGAACCTCTTGTTAAATTTAATTCAAGGTCCCGGAGATTCAAAAGACACCAAAATATGTCATGTTGGATATCACAGAGAGCGTTTCTGTTCGGTATACGAGCTCAGCCGAAAAAATGAAGCAGACACACAAAACATATGCACTTATTATGAAACAGTCAAATGCATCAGGGAATTTAATCTTGCAGGGACATTAGAGTCCATTTGACCTGCTTCTAGTTTCCCCTGTTATCATTACAGGCTTGTTTCCAGCGATGTCCGCCTGGTCCTGTAGAGCTCCAGTAATGCTCTACATGGTTAGCTGGATCAGGTCTGCCCCAGCCAATCGGGAGCTAATCAGGTGCAGGCACAGTAGAGAGTGCTCGGGCTCGGTGCCAGTGGTCGAAACACTCGCGGGCCCCATGACTATACTTCAGGAAAAGAGCCTCGGAGAGAAGAAGACATCTACAGGCATTTGTACGACAGCCAACTCTAAGTCCTGAATTCCAGGTCTCTCAGAAATAGATTTCCACAAGAATGCATGTGTAGTAACTAAGAAGTGAAAGGCTGCTCTTTAAATGCAGATAGCGGAGGACAAGTGCCGCTGGGATGGGCTCGCTAATACCAAAGAATGAATGCCCTTGCATACTGATAAGCACGCCTCCCCCGCTATCGTGTGCAAATGGCCTTAATGAGCTCACTCTGTGTCATTGTGGTTTCCAAAGTAACCCGCGAGAATATTTTACTGGGCCATCAAGATATCCCAAATTGGAGGCTAAGGACGGTGCGGGGGATGTGAGGGAGCAAATGTTCGGTTCTGTGACCTTACACGCCGTCAGACAGATCCTGCTGTCCTGCATTGTACAGTAGAACCAAATCTCATGAGAGAATTTCACCACTATCGGGCCATTCCGACGATAGAGAGCATAACTTAATCATTCCCAGAAACAAATCCATATTTGGCACGTGGCATAAGTTCGGTATTTTTACAATAGACGGGAGCGGTTGTCAAAAATATCAATCAAAACTACAACCAGATATCAGCTGATTGTGTCGCCTGATTTCAATTACACGATGCAGCAAATGTAGCATTGTATGTGGGGGATGTTAACATTGAAGCCCGTACCCGAGGGCTCGCAGTGCAAGCGTATGTTTGAGGACGTTGTTTACTTACTCGATACAGAATAATTCTGTGAATGTATTCCTGCTCGAGGCTTGAGCATACTGCTCATTTGTCCAATGAAGCATCCGAGTCCAGCGCACCGGTGAGGCTCATTTGGCAAAGGCACGGTGCATTATTAGCCGGTAAATAAAGTGGCGTGGTGAGTGTGTGTGTGTGTGTGTGCGAGTGAGGACGAGCTCCAGAGAGTTTTGCAGGCCATGGGTGTGCATCTTATTTAATAGACCTCTCCTCTCCTCCCCTCATCAGTCCGGCCCGGCTTCGTCCTAATGAAACAATAACAGCCGCAGCCTGTCGCCATCTGCTCATTCTACTGCTCCATCACCTCCTCTCCTCCTCTCTCTTACTGAATCTCTCCATTTCACTTGTTTTCAGCGTGTGCGCCAGCAAATCAAATAATGCTCTTTGGCCAAATACAGCGCTGATATGACGGATGTGACAAAAGCTTGTCCTTCTTGCTGTCGATAAAGTCTGCAGTCAGTGCTTCTGTGTACTTAAATGTTAGACATTCACAACCTGGCAACCCAGAAGTTATTGTCATTTAATTGCTCATTTCTATGCGACAGTGCTCATTCGTCATTGTTGACATTTTAATTATCAATGTTAATGTTGTTTGTTTCCTTTGTGTCTTTATTTAAACATATCATGTTGTTGTTTTTTAAGATTCAATATGTACTTTGCAGAGGAATGTGAAGGAGAATTGCTTAATCCAGGGGCTCCAGGGGTATCTATCAATAACGGAGACATAGGTTATTAGCAGAATACCAATCAGAATTCAGCAGCATTTTAAAAAAGCACACGTGAGGCCAGTTGGCGGTGGCGGTTTTGTCCCCGTCAATCAAATGTGATTAAAAATGTGAGTAGTGATGAAGCAGATGAGCCGAGTTCTTGAGTGCTGAGCTCTTCTTGATTGTTGCTTATTTAGTTGTGAATATTGAATCTAAGATTTGAAGTTCTCAGGGGCTTTAAAGTACGCTTCTTTTAGAAAGTGGCACCAACACCGCATCCTTTCTATCACCAGTATTGGACAAAATCTTCATTTCTTCTTTGTGCTATTTTTTCAGCACACATACAAGTTAATTGGTTCATTCCTGACCATGGATGGAGCATCTGATAAAAGACGATTTCACTTCGAGGTCCAGCAGTTCTGGAGCTTTTGATCAAAACACATAGTTTGCCCACAAAACTGTTATAGAACTGTTGGTGTTCAAGATGAATACGGTTTCAAGACACAGCAGACTAAGATGGAGGTTTCCACTGTTACACAATCCCTGAGTCATGCTCTAACTGCCACAGCGCCTCCTGTCATCTCGTTCACTTCCCCTCGGTATTTATCCCTCGCTCTCCCTCCGCCGCCTCCGTCCGCGAACTCCCTTCCTGCGGTGACAGCTCCGCGGCCTTACGCTGCGCCTCCAGGCCCCCGGGCCATAACAAACAGACATTAAACGACATGTCATTGCCGAGCTGCGGGCAATGTCATCCATCCTGGCGGCCCCGGCCCCGGCCCCGGCCCCGGCCCCGGCCCGGCGGTGCGATCGCCGGTCCTATTGTGCTGATGGTTTTATATCGCATTAAGTAAGTGTATGGCTGAGCGGCTGATATATGGTCTCATTATATTGTTTGATGGCCGTGGCTGAGCTGGGTGATTATGCCGCTGATAAACCGCGGCGAATGAGGGACCCCGATAGGCTGATAGGCTCATTAAGACATGTATTGATCAGAGGCATTGACTTCTTGTGTGTGTGTGTAGGTGTGTGTGTGTTTTGTGGTCGGATATGGGCTTCCATCCCTGTGTGTTTGATGTTTATGAGCGTGAATTTGCATGTGTTGTCAATATTTGTGTGCACTGTACATGCATGTCATCTGCATGTGTTCAGAGATGTGCACTACATGCTGCCATATTCGTGTGTGTGTGTGTGTGTGGCTCTTCCAGCCCTCTGGCTCAGGTCTTTTCTCTGCTTGGTTACAGGTGCCAGCTCCATGCTCTTTTATATTTAGCAGCCGAGGCTTTGTGGAGCGGCTAGTGGTGAGGCGGGTGGGTGGCCGGGCCAGCTGCTGGGATCGCTGCTCGGTGTCAGCTGTTACTGGCAGGCAGGCAGCCGCGGAGGAGGCTCGTCATAACCTTGAATTGGAATTGTTGTGTGTGTGTGTGTGTGTGTGCACAGCTGGTGAGCCGCCACTGGTTGTCGGCTGTGATAGCAGCTGACACCGGGCTGTGATTTGTTCAGCGGTGGGCACGCCGCGGTCCACGCCGGGTACTGCCAGCCCGGACAGAACTTCACGTTCACACAGCGGAATCATTTTGTATTTCATGAATGCGTGTGTGTGTTTGTGTGACTATCAGGACAGTGCAGTCACTGTATTTTGGCTGCGCATAATCACCTCGCACTTCTCTTTCCAAGATCTCTTTGCTTATTATGTTAAAAGGGAGCGATCGCACCCTGAGGCACACTCTTAAGAAATGTTTTCAGCATTCAGCAAAACAGAGGCTTTCAGGTTCTACAACAAAAGACGAGAGGAATGTTTTTTATGCTTTTCTCTTTTCGCACTGGAACAGGTGACGAACACATGAATAACAGTTTGAATGTGTGTGTTTTTGTCAGCTGGTGGAGCCCCTGACCCCCAGCGGAACGGCCCCTAACCAGGCTCAGCTGCGGATCCTCAAAGAGACTGAGCTGAAGAGGGTCAAGATTCTGGGTTCTGGAGCTTTTGGAACCGTCTACAAGGTCAGTGTGTGTGTGTGTGTGTGTGTCTGTGTCTGCGTCAAAGCACCTGCCATCCTTCACACACTCCTCGCTCAGATGTGGCCGCCTCCGCATTATATATCAAACAGCGGCAAGTCAGCTAGAAGGCGAGGAAAGACACTCGAGAAGTTTCTTTCAAGTAGAAGCGCCCCTGCGTGACAACCTAAACAATAAGCGTAAACATGTCCCTTTGTAGCAGCGTTCCCTGACAGACATGAGCCGAGGGCGGCTCAAGGGCCTGGGACAGGAGCGGCTGTTCGCTTGCCAACTTCCCTGCCCTTGGCAGAATTATTCACACCACCCCGAAACTCGGCAAACTCAGTGAATAAATACGGCATTCGCTTTACATTCCTCTCTAGTACAGTACTGATGGGCCTATTTGCTTTTATCGCCATACTTTAATACAATTAATCTGCATACACAGTGATACATGAATTTATCGCCATGTTATGATCCAAAGCTCTTCGCTTGGGTTTATTTCGGCACCATACAGTGAGTAGAAGTGTTTAATCTTTTATTTTAATTTGAGGAATGAAGCACAGGAAGTACCCATCAAAATCATCAGCGCCTCAGCTGTGGGTGTTTACTGGGACTGTATTTATGGGGGATTACTTGTGTGTTTCAGGGCATCTGGGTCCCGGAAGGTGAGACGGTGAAGATCCCTGTGGCTATTAAAATCCTCAACGAGACCACGGGCCCCAAAGCTAACGTGGAGTTCATGGACGTGAGTGTTTATATCGCGGCGGCTCGTGTTCGCGAGACCTGCCCGAGCCCGTGTCACTCTGTGGGATTGTGCATTCGGCGATAAATTCTTACGAGAGTACCATCTCAGTCAGAGCCAGTAATAAAGCAAACTCCACTGTGCTGTACAGCCAGGCATGTATTGAACGAGACTCTATTAAAAAACAGCACTTGTTTATGAGATATGGCTTTATTGGAATCCAGGAGCGATAGAGGAGGAGGGAGGGAACAAGCTGGGGAGTTTCCAACTCTTCCCACCTTATCTTCGTCACCTCTCTCCTCTGTCCTTTCTTCCCCTCTTCCTCCCTCTTTTACCCATCTTTCTTTTCACACCGCAGTTTACTTATCACCAGGTTTTGCAAAAAGGATGGTAGTTCATCTTCAATATTGTTTTGGATGTTTGCCCAGCTGTTTAAATCTTCTGCAGCTCTGCATCCAACTTCTTCCAACTCCATCTTTTCTTCTTCTTCTTCTTTTTCTTCTTGCACACAAACCAAACCATGTGGAGTAGATCTTGCTCTTCTACTTTGACAGTAAAGCTAAAATGATAAGTTGATTTATTAGTTGATTCATTTGCCGATTTGTCATTTTTCAAGCAAAAAGGCCCAGAATGCTCCTGGTCCAGCACCTCAGAAACATAAATCTGTGGGTGTTGAGACATTGGTCAGACAAAACAAGCCGATATGGAACATGTCACCTTGGACTTTTTCATAGACGATAAATTACAGTGAATTGCCGTGTTACTGAAACAACATGGCTGTGCTTCCATCGTTTATTTCCCTTTCTGCCCATTTTTTTTCATCTTCTATTCTCTCCCTGCATCTTCCCTCCACCTCCCTCCTCTCCCTTCTTTCCCTCCCTTCCTCTTCCCCCTGTTTCTCCCAGCGGGGGCCTCTGTCCATCCAGAGCCAATATGCTCCGTCTGCCGGCTTGTTAAACAGCAATCTAAAGGCAGGCTCACGCCTCGCCGCTGGGAAACTGGCCACTGGAGTGCCAGCTCCAAAACGCACTCCGAAAATCCACACATATAAACACCAATAACCAAACGGCGCGCACTTTACAACAAAAGGCTCCCCAGGTGGTGGCGGCCTTGTATGCGCGAGCTGCAGGCTGATTTGTTTGTGTCGGCAGAAATGTGAATTTTGAGTGAGTGGGTTGATTATTCCATGTGAAATGCAAAAGCCTAATACAGCGCACTAAATTAGTGCATATCGATGCACACACACACACTTTCACAAGTGTGTGTGTGTGTGTGTGTGTGTGTGTGTGTGTGAGGGGGAGTGAGCTAGATTGGAGAGGGGGGTCAGCCGGCAGTAATGGAGGTCAGCGCTCGGGGAGACGAGAGAGAAACCAAAGCGCACACACACGCGCACACACACACACACAAGTCCACGTTACGTTTGCAGCGGGAGTGGAGCGCCGGTGCAATAGTATAGCCAGACATGGGTTAGGAGTCGCGGGTCTTTTGGGGTCACAGCGAGAATAAAAGCGCTTTCTTCTACTTTCTGTTACACACACACACAGGTGTCCTCCTTTGCTCTTCCCCTCCCTCCCGTCTTCTTCCTCCCTTCATCCCGAGGTGTGAGGTATGCATGGCAGGGGGTGGGGGGGGGTGGGGGGGGGGGTGAGCAGGTGGTTTTATGAAGTGGAGATGTAGTGGCACTACCTTGGGCCGCGAGGCTCTGTTTAAATCAGGCCACTGATGGTGCCAAAAGCCTCTCTACGGCCTATTGCCCCCCCCCCCCCCCCCCCTCTCTTGTTTAGAATTAATCCACTCACACCTACACCGCCACCATTCTCGCCTCCAAGCTCATTCTTTAGCACCTGAATTTAAAAAGGCACCTCATCTATATATCAACTGCCCCGGGGGCCGAGCCTGGATATACACCTCCTCCTCCTCCTCCTCCTCCTCCTCGACCGTTTGCCTCGCGCAGACACAGCAAGAGGGAGACGAGGGGAGCGACTGAAGTGAGCGTTTTTTAAGCAGCAGCTCCGGGTTGCAGCTTCTGCTCTGCCATAATGCACATTCACGCCGGCCACGAGTACCAGCCCTCGCCTATCATAACACTTCATCACCACCACACATCCTGCTTGCAGCACCGCAATAACAATTACCCGACGTTGAGTCCCAACTGTTCAAAACCTCTTCGGCCATCTGCCGCAGGAGGGGATGAGAGAGATGAGACGGAAAATGCATTTACACGCCATATCAAACCGGGGAGAAAGCCTGTGAAATCAGACACGCAGTGACTCTGTGTTCGGCGGTGTCGGTGCGACAGCTAAGAACCTCTGTGTTTTATGCATGTTAAAATATAAATGAAAGAGGCTGCGTTTGTGCAGCTTTGAAGGGGGTTTCTGCAGGATTTTCTCGCACAGTGGGAATACTCTGTGGACAGATGCTTTGCATGCAGATATAGTCATCATTCCACAAGTCTAAATTCATGCATCTAACTCCAGCTGCAGAAGGAAGTCGTATCCGTGGGTAATAGATGCAATAGACTCCCAAGGTGCATTTTAGCAAGAACATCCGATCACCAAGCTTGAAGTTCAGTTACTCTCAGATTACTCTCCTATATTTGCCACAGTTGATAAATTATGTTTTGGGTAAACAGAGGACGAACTGAAATGCAACAACCTTCTTAGTCCCTCTTTGTCCCGCTTTCCCCCCCCTCTCACCCAGGAGGCCCTGATCATGGCCAGCATGGAGCACCCCCACCTGGTGCGTCTGCTGGGCGTCTGCCTGAGCCCCACCATCCAGCTGGTCACCCAGCTCATGCCCCACGGCTGCCTGCTCGACTACGTGCACGAGCACAAGGACAACATCGGATCGCAGCTGCTGCTCAACTGGTGTGTCCAAATCGCCAAGGTAAGAGACGGCGGTCCGGTCAGACGAGACGGGGACGTGGCTGTTGCTGCACCGTACGTGTTGGCAGGTGTGAGGGTTGTAATAGATATTTGTGTTAATGTTGCGTGAGCTTTTCGTTTCCCCCTCAAGCCAGAATGTGACGGATGGTGACACGTAGAAAGTCCACAAGCTCAGATTTATTTGCAGAGTTAGGGTCTATTGTTGTTGACTTCTTAGTTATAATCTCCTCCAGTTCGCCCCCGTTGATCCTAATTATCCTCCCTGCTTGACATGCTGATCATTTCCACCACCCTTCACAATGACACGGGAGGGCCACTGACGTTGTTTCCGCAGCAACATGCCTAGTTTGCTTTGAACTCCGTCTTAGAAGAGCATCAACACGCATTATTCTCTCAGGGAATGAGTGGCGGAGCGAGGAGTCAACAAATGAAACACCCCTTCTCTGCCACACAAACAAAAATCTGCACCCCGGATTCGTCGAAACAGCAGTAGGGCTCGAAATAATTGTGTGTGCTTTTGCTTACCCAAAAAGAACATTGGTGTTGTCTTTGCAAACGAAGTCAACGCGGCCAGACTGCTCGATAGTGTAACTGCTGGGTGAGATTTAACATCTCCGAGTTATAACTCTGGGATGGCAGTAGGGTGCTATTACATGATGTGCAGGCATCTGCTGTGACACAGAGGCAACCCCCCCCCCCCCCCCCCCGACACACACACACAACCCCAGGCTGATTTACCGCTGGCACTGATCAGCCTGATAGGATTTTAGACAAAACAACAACTGTTAATATTCCACCAGATTAGTTTTAGTGCCGTTTTGCTAATGTGTATTGTGAAGATGGACGGTTCTTCCCAATGAGCTTTCAGCTCCCTGCTTCCAGTGCATCTGAAATTGCAGTCAGTTATTTTTTTACTGGTCAAACCAAATACTTCGTATATGCACGAAGCATCTGTGTTGCTTTTACTGCAGGCCACTGATCCATTTATCACAACGCCATTATACTAAACAATTTCCCCCGTTGCAATGGAAACACAGAGGTGACGCCGCTTCACTTATGTTAGTTATTCATAGCTTTGTGCCTCTTGAGCATATTGAATAGCGACCCGATATCACAGAATGCTGTGTCCCTGTGATCGCGGCCCCCGCTGAAGTGACACTAAATTACACAGAAATGAGGCATAGAACTCCCCGGCACGTCCAAGGTGACTGGGACAAATAGACTCCGGGGATTTTCCAAACATGCAGTCAGACAGTTGTGGCGTTCATCTGATCCCTGATCAGATAAATTACCATGTGTGGGCGAGGGAGCACTGGATCAGCTGGGACCGGCTTGATGCATATATGATGTCGGTGAAAGAAAGTGTAGTGCGTCACATCTGGATTCTAAGAACGTGTTGAGATCTCAGCTGTTTGTAAGACTTCATACGAGCTCCTTACAAACTAGCATGCTGCCATGAAAAATAATGTCCTCTTTCTAAAGGACTCCTTTATGAGTCGGACTATTGGAATTGATTCATATTGGTCATCGTTAAAGGCAATATATCTGTCTAAGTCGGGGATGAGCGCTGTGGTTTCACGGGGTGGGGGGTTATTGTGGGAGGTCTTAACCCTTTATTCCCCCATGATGGATGATTCCCAAGAGCATGGGGAGCAGGTTGCTTAAGCTGGTACTTATTGCCGTAATTGGATTCGATTTCACCTGTGGCGGCAAGAGGGGGAAGTGTCAGTTTCTTAGTGGTTCCATAAGTGAGGAAGAGCAAGAGGGAGTATTATTCACAACCTTTCCTCGAACCCACACGGCACGGTGACATTCAGCTCTGTAGTAGTGTTGATTGTGATTGACTGCAATAACTGCAGTTCCGTCTTGTGGCTGCAGTGGAGAGTGTGGATGAAGGTGCTCGAGTTGATTGATTGGAAATCAAAGACTGATGATTAGTTTTCATCGAGTGGATTTGGGAATCAAATCAGTGGAGCCAGTGTGGTTTATTTGCCTGCTATCCTTTCCATTATTGCTTCCATTTCTGTCAATATGGAGACGCATCTCTCAGGATTACATGTGTAACGTCATTATTTTCATTTGTTTACGAATCGAGTATTTATTAGGTCTTTACAAAATTCCATGGCAGTCAATCCAGTAGTCCAACTGGCCATCCTTTGAGCCATGTCGCTAGCAGGGCTAGAAACTAAGCCAAACTGCTCATGGGTGAATTTGATTAAATGTTGATTCCACTCCTTACTGATACAGCTATGTGTTCCCAGTTACAGCAGGGAGTCCATTTAGCAGCATGTGCTCCAGACCGGTCAACCCGAGCACACGGAGTCGAGCTAAATGCTCACAGCATTAAAGCCAGAAAGCTTGTTTCCTCTGTTTTATTAGCCTCATGGATCTTCCATCACATGGCCCCGAGCTATTTTTTTCAAGCCAGAAAAAGACTGACATTCTCTGCGGTGTGTCCGTGAGCAGTAACGCTTCTCCCCATTCATGTGTGCGGTTTTGCGCCCCGGTGTGTATCCGAACACGTGCTTGTGTGTGTTTGGGCATGTGAGCCCAATAAATAACTCGGAGCCCTCTTCTCTGAGGGATCTTTGCACTCTCAAGGTAATGATAGGGAGCCTGTCCTCCAGGACAAACAGCATCCTTACGAAGAGACACAATTTTCTAGCAAAGGGGAAAATCATTTTCCCTTGGTCTTCAGTTGGCTTTGAAAAGTATGTTGTTAAGATAGAGGAGCGAATAAAGGAGGTATTCAATTAAATAACACGGAGAGAGTAAAAAAAAAAGATCTTTACAGAATTCTGAGGGCCATGTAGTGGATATATTTTCCAAAGTACTTTAATTATATCTTATATTGTGAGTACCGGTAGAGGAATTATTGAGGGGCTTTATTTAAAGGAATAGTTGGGAAATTAGCTGGAGCCAGCACCCAGTTAGCTTAGCTTAGCATAAATACTGGACACAGGGGGAACAGCTAGCCTGGCTCTGTCCAAAGATAACAAAATGCTCAGGCTCAGTCAGATTGTGTTACTTTCAGACACAGGCTAGCTGTTTTAGCTTAGCTTTATGCTATGCTAAGCTAGGAAAGCTAAACTAACTAGTTGTCAAGTCCAGCTTCATGTTAAACAGACAGAAATAAGATTACATTTTTGGTAAGATATCAAAAAAGTATTGTTTTCCTTAGAGTAAAAGGAGCAATGCCACAATTACTCGATAACAAAAGTCAGAAAATCTATAAATCTATACAGTACTTGATTACCAAAAGTATTCATGAGTAATTCAGCTTGGGTTTCCTCCTCCATCCTCCAGCGGCAGTAAATATTGTCGATAATGAGGGAAACGTCAAGCACTTTGAAGAATGGCGCAGCAATTTTGGGTGAGACTAGACAGTAAACACAGAGAAACATCCTCCTTGCCGTGATCATTGCTCTCTATTGCGACGAGAATCAAGGAATGTAAGCATCATTACTTTGCTGTTTATGATTGCACTCCATAGCCTCCTATTCAGTAGCAAGGCAAGGGAAACCTTCCAATCATCGTTCCACAGTATATCACAAAGTGGAATGAAAGAAATGTCGACACAATGACGTCGGGATATATAATGACAGCACGGCGGGGACCTGACAATGTTTGACACAAAAGGAGGAATATTTACCTGTGAAATGTAGTGCAATAGCGATGAAGTGGCATGCAATGGAAACACTGAAGTACAAGTATCTCAAAAGTGTATTTGAGTGGATGTACTCAGTTGCATTCCAGAGCGTGCGATCATCGTAGTGTGTTTGGCCAAAGAGAAACGATAAAGCCTGTCCATACCAGCTGCAAAACGAACCAGGTGGAGGGAAACTTTCCTATTGTTTTCCTATTTCGCCATAATGTTGTGGCAATTTGCCAATCCACCCCCCCCCCCCCCCCCCCGCCACCATCGCCACAACAGCACAAACACCCGCCGTATGTGGGCTCTGACCCGGGCAGGTGACCGCTGCGCCGCAAATGGATTGGCCAAGGCCTGTCGCCAGGCAGTGACTCTTCATCACTGAGTGTTTTGGGCATTGAGATAATGGCCCCCATTAATCTCCAGCCACACTCAGGGCTGCCCCGCTCCCGCACTGCCACACACAATGACTGACGCTCGCATAGCGGCACACACATTCACATTATACAGGACACACACAGACGTCTCTTTGGATCCGTGCGAATGGCCTCTAATTTATTAGTCTCCATCTTTCCTTTCCTTTGTTTTTTCTCCTTTCCGATCTTTTTGTTCTGTTCCCTTCCTTTACTTCGTTTCAGGTGTGTTGTGTCTTTTCCTTTTCTTTCCTCTTTTTGGCTATACTGCCCTTCCCTTTTATTCCCCTTCTTTCCTCACCTAGCATATCGGTTTCTTCCTCTTTTTTCTTTTCTCTTCTTCCGTTCTCTTTTCTTCCTCTCTTATCCTTTCCTTGTCTCTCCTCCATCCACACATGAACAGCTACGTCTCCATCTCTGCCCATTTCTCAGTTTCCATGGTGGCCATGTGCTCGCTCGTGTTTATCGGAGGTCAAAGTTTACCCTACATCTCCTTCTACATTACCCGCTCCAGGCCACACATCCTCAAATGACCTCCATGGTTCTGTGTGTGTTTGCGTGTGTGCAAATGTTTGTGTAGTTGAAGAAAACTAGGGGGAAAAAAATGACCTCGTTCTCCAACTCTTCCTGCGTCTCCCTCTTGTCTCCATCTTCTCTTTATCACTCACTAACTCATTCTCTTTCCCTCTCTCACCCTCTCACACACACATATACAGAGTATTTTTTTTCATTAGGTTTTGGATTATTAATGGAATAATTAGGTTTGGGATGTATTTTAATGAACAAATCAATCACTGAATTAAATATGGGATCGGAACTGAGTGTATGCAGGGCTACGGGAGTCTTTTAATTTGCCTCCCCTCTCCCCTCTCCTCTCACTTTCTCTCTCCTCCGGCTCAGTATAATGAAAGTAAAATAGATTCGGCAAGTCGCTGTCCTGCCGGTGAAATGATTGGCTTTGACAGCGAAGTCTGGGCTGGACGAGGGTCTTGATTGTTTTTTTTTTGGCGGGTGGCTGCTTGACGGGGGCTGGTAATCTGGGCCACATTCAGGCATTCGCTCAGTGAGCGGTGAGGGAGTGGAGCGCCTCGTATAAACATACCCACGGGCGAACTCGTGGACTGACGTTAGCAAGACATGCCCTGCAGGGAAACCCCCCAGTTAGAGCAGCGCTCCGGTGTCATGGCGGCCCTGGATGACATTTTACAGATTGACAGTGCTAATGATGGCGCTGGACACCGTCCAACATGTCTCCCGTTGCGTTGTGGTAAAACATGCTTGGAAGCATGTGTGCGTAAGCAATGGTGTGATCGCTTAAATTGACAGTATATGCTTTAGAAAACTAAACACATGCAAGAAAATCCCAATCTTTGGCCCCATATGTGTGCATCCATGTGTTAATGTCCCTGTGTGTGCATCCACAGCAGATCGTGTGTTTGTGTGTTTAGATTTGCATCCCGTGGCGGCTCCCCAGGAGATGCCACCTGATGGCGGGAGATCCAATCTGGTCAAGCTTAGTGCGGAGCCCTCCGTGTCATTCGCTTCCCCGCAAAACACCGCTCTGTGCTGAGCAAACACATATCGCCTGGGCTTATTAGCCAAGCCTTAACACTCCTTCCTCCTCCTCCTCCTCCTCCTCCTCCTCTGCACACGTCAACCGGGTCAGCTAAATGAACATGTGGTCCTGAAATATGACATCAGATCAGTTGACTTTCTATGCAAAGTCACTTTTGGTGCCTACCTTGTGGCACCCCAAAGATGTATCTCTTTCTCCAACACATTGTTCCTTGTCTTTGTCTTGTATAGATTGTCCTCGTACATCTTGAGAGCCTCTCTTTGTCCCTCATTGAGAAACACTATAGCCAACTGTCTGCCAGGGCCCCCTAAAGACACACCATGGGCCTGCTCAGAAAACCCCCAGAGATCCTCTTGGAGCTCCTCAGAAGAGTCAGACGCACATATTTACATATGAAAGATTTCACAGAAAGATGCCATGAATACATTTTTTGTCTTCAAACAGCGCACTGCAGATATCTGTGCTTGTTGTCGTCCTGAGAATGTGAATACAACGTCTTACAGCAGGAGCAATTAGCTAAAGAGCCACGAAAACATTCTGCCACGCGCTGAAAGGCAATTAGGCAATTATGATTAAGACTGGAAAAATAACATGACTCCTGTCAACAGCGGTTGATGAGCGAACGCGATGCAGCCTGGAGGTGAAACCTATTGTTCTCCTTATTTGTCGCCGACAGGTTGAACATGTGGCGTGTGTTGGAGAACGTGAGAACCAAAGTTTCAGTGTATGGATGGATACTTTTATCCACGTTAGATGCTCAGGTTTAATGCAACTCAAGGACTGCTTACTAGCTTTTTTTCTGCTGCTTAAAGCTGCAGTGGCCAATATTATTTCATTATAATTTTGGTTGAAATAGTTCATATTAACCCTTGCAAAGCCAACGTGGAGAAGATCTCCTGAAAGTGCTGTGGATGAACCAGAGTTTGCATGTACTGTAATGCATACATACGTGTGTATAATGCTTTTAAACAGTAAGCATCCATGATATATACAGTATAGTGAATGATTGATGTGTTCAGTGCCACGCTATACATTCAATTTATTTTATTCCAGTCTGTATTTTCTACTAAAACACATACTAAGTTATAGTGAATTTAATACAGTCAGCAGGCTCTATGGTAGTGATCCATGTTCAGCACTTCACTTCCCGGGGGCTTCATTAATAATGCAGTCCCACAATTCTTTGCATCTCAGAGCACATCACGCCGTGATTACCAAACAGTGCAACCCATAATACTATTCTACATCGTAGAAAAACCCCAAAACCAACTAATGTGCACCCCGAGCAGTTTTCCCCTTTCTCCAAACACGTTCACAAATTCCTCCGCACACACACACACACACACACACACACACACGGACCAGTCCCCAGGAGTACGCACATGTCCCTGCTGATGCAACAAAACGAGGAGATAGGGTGGAGGCAGAGGAGGAAGAGCGCGAGGTGGAGGGATAAGCCCCCCCCCCCCGGGTCTTTCTAATTATCTGTAAGGATCAGCAGTGCTCAAGGATGCATAAGGGGAGGGATTTGACTGCCAGATCCACTGGGTAGGAAGGCCTGATTGGATCGGTCACCTCTCCCCGCACTTACCGGTGACGCCAGAAGCCGAGGCTCATTAGCCGCAGACGTATGCGCGGTGGCAGATGAGCGGCGGCGGCGGGAATTCGCCGGGGTTCTCCTGCAACTCGGTTTCTGTAATCTGCTCACTGCCTTTTCTTCCATTATCAAGTCCTACAAATGTCATTCTCAGAAAACAAGAAACTCCGCCTGCGTTCTGATTTGATTTAGTGCAATTAAGTTTCCATTTTCGACATAATAACAGACGCATTATGAACAAACAAAGGGAAATTATGCTCCTTTGTGTGCCCACGTATATGTAATCGTGAGCCCGAATGCTGGTCGAATCATGTCCGACGGCTTCCCGGCGTGATAATAACCCGCCGCGATAACACATCATAATGTCTCACTGTCACAGCAAGTAGTGGGCAACTTACAGGCGTGAAGGTTGCGCATATAGGCTGGTGCTCACTTGATTGAAATAAGGATCAGATCTCTTCTTTGTGTCTTTTTTCTTCTCCTCCCTCCTCTCCGTTTGCTTCACCTGTCGAACACCGAGGCTGCTGAGCTGTGGATGAGACAGACCCATCATTACTGTCCTCACCGCAGCCCACAGGCAACCTCCAACTTCACAGGATCCCGCTTGAGCGCAGATAATTGATGCTTGGGACAGCGTCGTCACCCAGCAAATGACATTTCGCCGCATCGCTGCAAATGTCATCTTTTGTCAGAGCTCATCACCGACACGATATAGCCAGAAGTGCTTTGTTTTGGACTTTAAGGAATTGCAACTCTACATCACCATCTTTCCTCGAAAGAGCGTGGATTCATCTCGCTGATCAAGTTGCTGTTTCCCCCTTTCTAATTCCACTGCAGCAGCCCAAAAACTATTGACATTTGCTCATGTAAATTTGCCAGCAGCGGTCTTTTATTGCCTGCACAGTGACATTTCGGATGGATCTGTATGTCCCGCAGGGGAGTTGAGATCATGGCGACAGAGCTCGGGATAATTTCACATTCGCTTCCCTCTCTTGAGGTGGAGGTAATTATTAAGAACGAAAGCAAGCAAGCACCGATCATTGTCGCGCGACATTGTTTAAACTCCCTCAGAGGGATTGCAAACCTCGCATTATCTCTCACTGTGTTCTCACACACACACACACACTCAAAAACACACTCCGCTCAGGTTGCTTTTTTTGCTGCTCTGTGGTTCCCGAACGGCTGAATGCGTAGTAAATGGGCCTGCAGCCTGACTGCTGCGCCACCACTGAGCCGTCGTTATATATGTCACATTATGTCACGTTCCGCTGAGTCGTCCATTAGCCGTCCAAACCATCCGGTGACGCACTTTGGAGCTTATTGGTTTCCAAGGAGATCTTCTTTTTTTTTTTTTAATGCAAATTGCTCCGTGCTGAACCGAGATGTGAGACGCTTTAGCAACAGATTTGTCTCCACTTTCAAAACAGTGTTTCAGAATAAACTCTGTGTGAGTATTCACCTGATTAAAGAGAGGAGCATCTGGACCTTGACTGGCTCATTCGTGCACACACAAACAAACATGCAATACAAACACACACACAGACACGCATGCTTTGGGGACCGCCGGCTCGGTGGGAATTCTATCTCCGGTGCAGCACACAGCGCGTGACAGACGACCACCTGCACCACCTGAGCGGGCCCATTGTGCACGCTCCTTATCGCACCGGTCCCGGTTCTCGGCATGCGGACAGTCCCACATTGCTCACATTGTTGCTGCCTCTTCGCCCGCTCGCCGGGGCGGTGGGGTTTCAGCGTGGGGGGGTGGGGGGGGGTACACCACATGCGGCGCTCTTATCGCTCCCTCTGGAAACAGACACCTCACCCTCTGGTTCCTGTACCGAACTCAGTGTGCTGCCTTTAATTTCCATCTTCTCTTGACATGAATTCGCAAATAAACTGTATTGCTTATGAGTTGTGTCCTGAAAACAATTGACCCACCGATGCTTCCTGGAAGAGCATGTTGCCTGGCAACAAAAACCGAACAGTCTTTCTGAATAGCTATTTCATGTCAGTGTATCGCTCATGTTGGCAATATCACAGACAAGCACCAGATCCGCCGAAGACCTGAGTTGAATTTATCACCTGCTGTACTCCATCACGTCCGTCCTCCTCTTTCTCCACTTACCGTCTAACTGCTCGCCTTTAAATGCAGCATCTTTTATTCCACAGCCCCCCCCCCCACACTGAGGTGCACTGCTCCCTGACGTTCCACACTACTCCTCTCTCTTACCGAAGACTCAGATCTTTAGACCCTTTTGTTTTCCTGCAGGAGAGACGGCTCAGATCGGGTCACAGAACAGCCGTGACCCGATCTGTTGCGTGCTTTGGAGAACTTTTAGTGTCTGTAAACAACTCAGGACTCTGCGGAGATTGAAAAAAACATACTTTCAGTGTTGTTTAAAAATGTAATTGTATCCTGCTCGGTAGCCGGCGTCAGGTCAGATAAATATAAAGTATTCACAGCAAACCACATCCTCTCACAAGTCATTTTACTCTTAAACGGAGGAAACAAGTAATTCAAAACCTTATATCCTCCATGTTACTCCGAGTTGAGTGTCACAATCAACACAACACAGAACAACAGAGCAGGCAGGTGTAAGGTATGAGCAAAGTGGAGATATGAGTTGGATGTAAAGTAGCGAAGAAGTAGAAGTAGCGTGGTGGTGCTATTTGGCTCCACGAGTCATTTTGTGACTCTTGCAAAGGTCAAAAGTACAATGTTTTAAAAAAAACTTCAGGCCTCAAACATAACCCGGTGTCATTTGGGATGTTCAACAGTGCTGCTGGGTCCTTGACCTTAATGCTCCGGTGTAGCATGTGGCTTAGCTCTCTGTGTGCTGTGAGAGCTGCATGGGAAAAGCACTCAAGGGACCTTTCACAAAGGATTTAAGTTGGTGTTTTCTGGAAACGGAGGCCTTCGCTGAACTGTACAAATGTATTAAAAGCTGCTGCTGCTGTACATCTGGTTCTGAACTCATGTAAACAGGCTAACCCACCATCCAAATTCAGGATTCAGTTACTTTTTTTTCCGAGGTGGATTATGTGCCATTTTGGAGCTTCAAGATGTGAGTAAACGGAAATAAACGACTTTCTGGCCTCTTTTTGGTGCTCCTTACGGCATTTGAAAGATTCAGAAAAACAACCAATCAGAGCAGGGGACTCTCTCACGCTGCTGTCCGATCAAACTGTCAAACTAGGCAGCTCTGATCAAATATTTCTCACCTCAAATGTTTTCCAGAAACATATTTTCGTGAGCTGCTTAGCTGTAAAATTTGAAAGTTTGCATCATTTTACAGCTAAAAAAAAATAACTGAAATATGTTTCTGACAACATTTGAGGTGAGAAACGGGCAACAGAGCAACAGAATATCGATTCACAATTGACCAGAGCTGACTGACAGCTGCGTCTGATTGGTTGTTTTTCTCTGGACGCGGTGGAATTTTGCAAATGCCATTAGGAGCACTAAAAGGAGGCAGAGGAATCAGATTTTTTTGTTTCTGATTATCTGTCTCATGTACTACTGTTAGGATGTAGTGACAGTTTGAGCGAATATGCCAAAAGATGTTTTTATCAAAGGTACCAACTGTAGCTTTAACATTGTATTTTAGCTCCTTTTTCACGACCTGTCAAGCTGTCATACAGAAAGTAAAGTTTTCGCTTCAATAACTTTGATTGTCTCTTTTATAGGTACAAGTTCTGGTCGAATGCAATGCTACACCCCTTGAAATCTCTGCGTGCTCACTGCCGCCTTGTTTTTCTTTTCCCCGGTGACCTTCCCCCGAGGTTGAATGTCGCAATTTCACCGGTCGGTCTCACGGTGTCACCGACTTTAAGATGCACTTCTGTTAAGTCCACAAGGGCTTAGGCCTGTCTCGCTGCAAATTCAGCGAGTGCTTAAGGGCTCTGACGTGAACTTTAGGAGCCTTTGTGCAGATTGTTAGCAAACCTGCAGACTTTCGAAAAGAACTTGAGCAGAAGTCACAGCTTTGCTTAGTGCATTACACGTATACATTTTCACACGAACGTGTTGTTGAGGTGTTGTACGTTTTCCGTTTTTTTTTTGTACTTGTCAGGAAACTAAAAGAGACTCAGGCAAGGATGCATTTTCCCTCCATTTTTGTACATCAACACACACTTCATCTTGCCTTCAAAGGTCAGTCGTAAACGTATACTTTGAACTCTGAGTGCAGCGGCTCAGTGGACACTTTTGGAGTGGTGCACGGCGACAATTGTAGCTCTTCCTCCGAGGCAGACGGCTTTGCTTTCTCCACAGAAAAAAACAAAACAAGAATGGCCGAGAGAGAGAGCACAAAGTGAATTTGCCTTCCGGGCAGGTACTTCACACATTCACTATTCATCCAAGCTGTTGTTGCAACTTGCAGTTCGCAACTTAACTTTTGTTTGGATTTTCCTCAAACCTCATCCATAATTCATGAGATGACCAACATGCATTTCTGTAACAAACTGAACCCGACAAGCAATCAGGGAAGGACAGGTGGCCATCTCTACCTGTCAATCATACACAGGTAACAGTGTGCGGTGCACAAAAAGAACAGAACAGGTTCAATTACTTTCCCTGCAAGTTCCTGTATGATCTACTATATACAAGTTATGTAATCACAAATTATCGAATTCCACTTCTATTTTCAAGGACTCCGGGGATTGTAACACTTAAGCAGTGTTAAATCAGCGGGACCCTCTCGGCCTGAAACCGACGCTGGCCCCACATCCTCCTCTGGGAGGCTGGTGTTTACCGCCCGGAGTGGCTGAAAATTAATTGGCTCCTTGAGCTGCTGTACATTCCCCCTGTCAGTGCGATGGCCTCACCTCATTGTGCTGTCACTTTAAGTCGAAGTGTATTAATGGACTGTGTGGGCCATTGATTCCTAATTCCTCTCGACGTTGACATCGGGGATAAATATTGCGTGGCACGGTCGTCTTCATGCTTATTGTAATCAGCATTGTTATCGATCGCCTGCCCGAGCCCCTCAGAAGTAATCTATTTTAAATACACTTTCAGCAAAAGGGGGGTGTTCGGGGCCTTGTCCCAGTACTTTGGCGAGGACAGAGGCACAGGGACTGTAAGGATAAGAGGGTAGGAAGTGTCCCGAGCTGGTAGATATAAGAGAGAGTGAGAGACATTCAGACAGACTGACAGATATAAATATTGCGAGCGTGACCAAGTATGCTCTGTGAAATATGTCTTGCTTCAACATATACAGTAGGTGGTCTCCGGGTGGTCTCTGTCAGCGCGTGTTTGTCTGCGCGTCTGTCTCCGTGAGGCCGGCGGATGATGGATGAGGGCTCAGCCCGCGGCGAGCCAGACGTCGGCGCTATCGATTTATCCTTACATTTGTCTGGGAGGAGGCGGCGGCTGGTCAACGAGCGTTTCAACGCAGCGTGCCGCGATATGTGCTCACACACACACACACACACATACGTACAGTGTTTTCACAGCATTTCAAACGGACAGCTATTCTTTCGCGCCAGCTGAGGCATGGGCCTTGGTTTGAATTGTTCCATTGTCTGCTTGAGCGCAATGAGTGCCTCCCTCCTCATCAAGGGGTTTTTATTGATCCACTTGCAAAGTGGCATCCACTTGTTTAACATCCAGTCTAATACACTTCAATTGGCCCCAGCCTTGCCTTGTCTGCCTGCCTCCTCGTCTGACTGTTTTGTTCCGCTCAGAGCACACAAGACGTGAAAGAGGAGTGTGCGTTTGTGTCTGATTCGTGTGGCGGCGTGTGTGTTTTAGGATAAATCGTATGAAATAAAATCGTTTTTTTTTGTGCCACTGTCGAGAGTTAGTGCTCCATTCAGCCCGTTGAGCAGTGCATTAAGGCGGCAAAGCAAAGTTGCTATTCTCTCCGCCCAAGGCTTTTGTTTGTTTCTCCCGTTATACGTGCTCTGCTCGTTTTGGTGTTCATAATCAACGTTAACAAATTGGAAGGACTTCCATTGTTCTCTCTGCCTAGCCATCTTGAAAATGGCCCCCAATTACGGGGGGGACAAGGAGGCGACATGGCAGGGACACAATCTCAGTTATGACTGACCACGATTGCACTGGAGTTGGACACGTTACAAGAAGTAGATATTGATGTTGCACACTTGAAGACACACAGCTTATTTCATCTTCTAGTTGTACGAGCTGCCGTGTCCAGTAACAGTGGAGAGAAAGGCACCCCTGCAATATGTCCTTTAACCTGCATGGATATTTAACAATCGTACTTAGAAACTGCCACATTTCAAATGTATGTTTCACCATGCAGGAATTTAGAATCTGACTAATCTCTACTGTATTTTTTATTGTCAAAAGTTAGAATTTCTGACTTCCTGACATCTCTGGGATGCTATAAAAGAGTCTCTGCCTCCTAGAGTCGTATAAAAGTGATGTATGATAACGATGAAAGATTGAATCTAAATGTTTGGCGGGGGCGTGCCATTAATGATGGCAGTTATGGCAATGCTTTTCTGAAAGAGGGTGACATTTACCTCATCGACGATCTCGGACCGCACAGATCACGGAATAAGAAATGATTAACGGCTCCATGAGATGATTCATCATCTCACCTTCTCTCTCTCAGGGGATGATGTACCTGGAGGAGAGGAGGCTGGTCCACAGGGACCTGGCAGCCCGCAACGTGCTGGTGAAGTCGCCCAATCACATCAAGATCACCGACTTCGGCCTGGCGCGGCTGCTGGATGCCGACGAGAAGGAGTACAACGCAGACGGGGGCAAGGTTGGTGTAAGTGGAGGCGTGAGCGTGTCTTGTTGCTGTGTGTGTGTGTACAGTGCTTACCCAGAGGACAGGGACAGCTTACAGCAAAACGGTTGACATAAGTAGTAAATACTGCGCACAAAAAGTAATAAAACAAAAGGTCCAGGGAAGGTTGTTAGGTCTTCAGGGCCAAAAGCCTTTGTGTGTCTCTGAACGTGTGTGTGCATGGAAATGTGTCAAAAAATACATTTTTGTTGTTTCTTTTTAAAAGATGACCTCAACCTTGTCTGGCACGTTGCCCTGCACATTTGCATGTTTGCATGTGTACATTTCATCGTATAGTTTGCCTTACGGCTGTGTGCATTAATACACAGAAGAATTGCCCACCCCCACCTACACACCAGGCAAATATACATAGCATTTTAATATACACTATTTGAGAAAACACAATAGTGTTTGCTCCACATTTCCAGATGTTAGCCAGCTGTGATGCATCGTTTTCTTCTTAAGGAAACCAAATAGGAAGGAAAAAGATGACAGTATTTTGTCTTTTCCTTTTTCAAATCAGGTATCTGGATGTGGAGATCTTACCAAAAAAGAACAGATTGAATTTTACGTGACATGGAACGACATCTCTACCAGTTTAAGAGCTGTGAAACTCTTTTTGGTCAGGCAAAGCCCGGCGAACTTAGTTTCAATAATATACAATTTAGAAGCACTTCATCCAAGGGAATAATGCAGCCACGGTTCCAATCAGTTT
The DNA here is from genome assembly GCF_050575085.1 of Anarhichas minor. Classification (NCBI taxonomy): domain Eukaryota; kingdom Metazoa; phylum Chordata; class Actinopteri; order Perciformes; family Anarhichadidae; genus Anarhichas; species Anarhichas minor. The sequence continues at coordinate 8,915,280 of NW_027466464.1, forward strand.
GTTTTGTTTGGGGACCGAGACCATATTAATCAGGAGTCCCTTCTTTTTCCTCGCTTGAGATGTACTCTGCAAATTGTCCTGATCAACGCGCTTTATTTAATTGGCTTGTTCATCAGCTGGAGGCCCGAAGGTAGACACTATTACCAGTGGGCAAATGAAAAATAAAGTGTTTCCATAAATGCGACCAGCTGAGTTTGATGCGACCATCTGAGTGACTGACTCCGTGTGGGTATTCGCCTTGATAAATGAGAGCTGTTGTCAGCAGATACACACGTATGCCATAAAAATAGATGCGCCGCGAGAGATAAATCAACAGGGATGAAGGTGACGGCGCCGCGCCACATTTCCAACCCCGAGCTTTTCATTTCCCCTCCTTCCTGCCCATTTCCCTGAAGAGTGCGTCAGGCTCCCCGCGTGAAGGCAGGGGGCCGTGTTTCAAATGACCGATGAGTGCACGTGTGTGTGTGTGTGCATGTGTGCGTTCACATGCAAAAGGCCAGATAATTGCCTTGTTCAGTGGACTCCACGGCTGAAAATCCCCCCCCCCCCCCCCCCCTACAGTCAATATGGAAATCTTATGGCAGTTAGGATATGGCGATGTGTGCCGTTGTCCTTGTCAGGAATGTCAAAGGGCCCGTTTTTATTTCAATTTCACCCACTGGCTGCTGTAAACCGACTTCATTGAGATCATGTGAGACAATCGGCCAATACGATCTCATTTAGTACCTTTAAAAAGCACGCTCGCTGTTGATGATCCCTGGGCTCGACTGAAGCTAATCAATCACGGTACTTGGGTAATATTGAGCAAAGTGTGCTTGAAAGCACTGTCGATTTCCCAATACTTCACAAACGCTTGATTTAAAAGACGTGGCGGCTGTTGAGCAAAACAACATAATGGGAAAGTGTTCCACTCAGGTGTAATAGGTGTGAAGCTTCCTAATTCTGTCTTTTCTGTCTTTGTTTGCTCGGTTCATGCGGAAATCCCCGTCTTTACGTACACGTCCCTCTCTCCTCAGATGCCCGTTAAATGGATGGCTCTGGAATGCATCCACTACAGGAAGTTCACCCATCAGAGCGACGTGTGGAGTTATGGTGGGTGCTGCGTGCATTATCGCTTATCAGTGTGTGTGTGTGTGTGTGTGTGTGTGTGTGTGGATGTCAGTGATTGTTGTGCTCAGAGGTGTGGGAGGAAAAAAGTCAGTTGACCTGAAATCCTCTGTCCTCTTATTTGCATTTTTTCGCCCCCGTTATCTTTCTGCTCATCTTGTTCTCTGGCTCTTTGTCTCACCTCCCCATCTCTCCCTGTCTGTCTTGCTGCCCCCCCACCCCCCCACCCCCTATCCACCAGGAGTGACCATCTGGGAGCTGATGACATTCGGAGGCAAACCGTACGACGGCATCCCCACGCGGGAGATCCCAGACATCCTGGAGAAAGGGGAGCGTCTGCCCCAGCCGCCCATTTGCACCATAGATGTCTACATGGTCATGGTCAAATGTGAGGAGACACACTTACAAGTCCTCGAGCACACATACATACACTCACAAACAAGACGTGTGTGTGCAAAATGTGGTTTATTGGATGAACGAGTGGTATTGATCTTTCTCGGCTCACTCTCTTTCTAGATGAAAACCAGATTATTAAAATACCCGACAAATCCAAATACTTTCAAACATGCAAAAATGCCATGTCAATGTCAATAGTGTTGCTCATTGTTTTAAAACATGCCCTACAAGGCCAAATACTCCCAGAGATATTAAAGGGAGATATTAACACAGTTAAATCTTCTCAGGGTACATATCACCAAATTTTACGTCCACAGAATTTAACCATAAAAGTTAGTCATCAGTGAAATAGAAAAAGCTCGTCCCTTGCTACTTATCACACATTGCCTCAGCTACAGGAGGCGACATTAAAGACAATGTCAGGGAGCAGCACTCCAACTCCAACGTGAGGGATGTGGCGCACATCACCTTATTTTAAAACCACGCTCCAACGCAACTTGAGGTGTCACGGACGAGCTGTAGTTTTAATAAAAGCGTTGGTGCTTTTAATATGCACCTGGTAAGGTGTTTTCAGAGCTCAGGGTCTTTCGGTCCAATTCTGGAAGAGAGGGGGTGATATGTAAAGCGGAGAGATGAAAAAACAATTCAGAGACAGAGAAATTGAAGAGATGCTGGTTTTGGTCTGCGGCATGCATTGCACCCCTGGTCGTGCCGTCCTCCATCTGGACGACCACACCTCCCTCCCAGCCGGCGCACCCCGACTCTCCCTCCAGCCCACACAGCTCGTCCAAAAAACCCAGCCTTCTCTTCATCCTCCCCCAAATTCTCCCATCTTGCGCTCCGTCTGCATTCAGAATTCAGAACCCTGGTTGTGGTGTACATGTCTGCGGAGGGAGCCGTCCTCCCATATTTCCAGGAAACGGTCCAGACGCACAAGCCAATCCGTGCTATGAGATCTGCCAGCTAACGGCTGCTTGGCTATCCTTTTTCCTCGCACCAGTCTGGTCATCGCTCCACCCTGAACCCAACTATGGTGCCGTCCCTCCCTGTCTTCTGGTGGTGGCTGAAAATCTCATAAAACTCCAACTTCTCCACTGATTTTTTATTTGTTCCCCCCCTTGTTATTGCAGTTCTTACTTCTTTTTTTGTTGCACAAATATTGTATCTGCACTATGAATATCCCTCTTATTATTGGCTGCTTCATGCCCTATGAGTCTAAACTAACTCTACTGGTGCACTACTCATTCGCTCTGGATGAGGAGAACAGCAGAGTGCTGAAAATGCCACATGTGTTGAAAGAGAATGATGTGATCCAGCTTGGAGCTTGATATCAAAACATAGTCCCATGACAAAAAAATGTTCATCCGATCTGAAATGTCATGAGATATAATTGTTCCTTTTCCAAATGAGAAAACGACTGCCAATGGCTTTTGAGAGCACAGAAGCAACCGCGAAAGCCCTACAGCCATTTAGCCTAATGCCGAAGCCAACTGATTTCTGTCTTTGCCCCCGAGAGGACGAGAGGAATGTGTACACAACCGCAAGCACACACAAGTCATGTGACGTCGGCTGAGCATCATCAGCGGCGATCAGAAATGGTCCAAAGCAGGTCAAGCACTGAGTCAGACTAGCGGGAGGGTCTCTCCGCCCCGTCGGAAGCCACGAGGAAGCTCAGCAAATGGCCGCATTAATTCTAATTGCGCGTTGACTCCGAGCCGTTGTTTGTGATTTGGTGCGCTGTCACGCTACGTGCCCCCGCCATCTCAGCATCACCCCAATAAAGATGGGATAGAGTTTTGATTGCTGGAGTAATTGCAGCTCATTTAGTTAATGTGCCTGCGTGTGGCGCTAGAGCGAAAATTAGAGGCAGCGAGCGAAGACGGTGGCGGGGGGCGAAATGACACCAGAGAAGGTCGGGGGGGTGTTCAGTGAGAGCCGGCTTCAGATCGACTGGAGGAAACATACACCAGGCCACAGATTCTGAAAACAGCTGCATAAACGTAGTGAGGATATGTCACCCTTAAAGCCCTCCTCTGCTCCATCTTTCTCTGTCTCTTCCCCAGGCTGGATGATTGACGCAGACAGCAGGCCGAAGTTCAAGGAGCTGGCTGCTGAGTTCTGCAGAATGGCCCGGGACCCCCAGCGATACCTAGTCATCCAGGTGTGTTTGCCTCAACAGCCTCACTGTCGGAGCGCTCGATAATAAGGCTTTTAAAATATCTGAAGGAAAATAATTCCATCTTCCAAGATATTTATGGAGTATAACCTCAGCAAAGCATGCGCTAAGAGAAATGTATCACATGTCACTATTAGGGAGACGACCGCATGAAGCTTCCCAGCCCCAACGACAGCAAGTTCTTCCAGAGCCTCCTGGACGAGGAGGACCTGAATGACTTGATGGATGCTGACGAGTATCTGGTGCCTCGGGGTTTCAACGTGGCCCCTCCGTCATACACCACCAGGCCTCGCGTCGACTCCAACCGAGTAAGGCTTCCGCGCTCAAAAACATATTTAATCATTTTTGAATCACGTATTTTGCTGTAGTCTTCATAAATGTGTCAAACTGCTTTCCAGATCGCAGGGTGTTTGAGCAGAACACTTTTATTAATAAATGCTTTATTATTACAAAACATCTTTTCATAAAACCCTTTTAAGACTACTGATTTAACTTTAACCTCAACATATAATATTAAGACTGCCCAGCTCTCTGTCCTCTATAAGGGCTCAAGGTGGTTAAGAACTTCCAATACACTGATGATTTTCCTCTTGCTAATGGCTGCCCTCCATCATTCACATCCCAGCGTGTGTGGCTTAAACCTGGGCTCTTTATGCGCTTGCTCCCCCAGGCCCCATGTTTCATTACTCAGAGCTCCAAAAGCAAATAACAGACACTCTCTTAAAATGCCGGAGCCGTTTACTAATAGACAATAAGGCGCAGGCTCGGCTGTTTGCTGTTTGCTGTGCACCACGAGCCGCTTTGCCCACGGCTCTGCATCTTATGCACCTTTACCCCCGTGACCTACCCATTTGCCAGCGGCTCTTTGTTCCCTAACGGACACACATGTAGCCCCAAAACACACACACACACAGCAATCCATTCAGGGTCCTGCGTGTTCAAGGTCAGCACTCCAAAGCTCCTTTGATTGGGCAGTCTACATGCCCACACGGGGGAAACAAGTCATTGTTGAAATCCATCGGCTGGCTGACTTTGCCACGGGAAGTTAGTTATTCAGACGCAGTCCGATACAGACGGTTATCTAATCTGGGCTGATTTGCTCTCAAGCTCGTGTTTGAAAAGAGGAGCGGATAATGACTGGCTTTGAAGAAAAGGGATGAGCAGAGAAGTTTTGGAGGAGGGGTGAGTTGATGGCAATGGAGGGAAGAAGGTGGGAGTAGGTGGACAGATAAAAACCTCAGGACGTTTCCTTTTTTTTTTTTTTCTGTTGTGTTTTCCTGTAATTGCTGCTGAAGCGCTGGCAGTTGGCAAGAGTGCCGAGGAGTAGGCCTGGGTTAAATAGCCCACGGCAAGCCAACACAGCACCTCAAGAAGCCCTTTGCTTCACATGTCATGTTTTGTATTTTCTTTTTTGAGGTTCAGGTGTTTGGATCACAGCTCTGCCTGGCTGCCCTTCACAGTCCCTTAAGGCGGATGACTCCGCTGTCAGAACTTTGTTGGAGAATTTTACCCTCAACAGGCAGATGCATGGGTTAAAAGTCTCCCTTCCTTCGCCGCAGGTGGCATACAGCTGGCTTAAACTTTAGGATTTTCGGCATTCGCCTCTTGAAAATGTGTTGTGGTTCAATTGAACTGTTGACATCTTTAGTTTAGTTTGTTAAACAATCTTCCAGCTCTTTTATTACAAAATAGTTGCACAGTATCATACAAAACATGCTTTAAAGTTTCCTAGAATAAAAAAACTACAGTTTGCTCAGTAACGTCAGAAACCACTTTTCCTGTCTCAACCCACTCTTTGCCTCAGAACCAGTTTGGCTATCGAGACGGTGGTCCGAACTCTGCAGAGGCCTCTTCGACGGGTGCCCAAGCCTGCGTGAACCCGGAAGCCACGGGCGGACCGGGTCCGGCCCTGGAGGACCAGCGCTGCAACGGGAGCCTGCATAAGAAGAGCCTGAGCCAGGCTGGAGGAGAGGACAGCGGGGGCCAGAGGTACAGCGCCGACCCCACCATCTTCCTGGGGGAGAGGGTGCCCAGAGGGGACACTGACGAGGACGGATACATGACACCCATGAAGGACAAGAGCTCCTCAGGTACTCTAGGTGAAACACGTCAGGTTAATTGTTGGAATGACGCATTGTAGGAGTTGTATTCAATCAGTGTAGATAATACCACAATTCGAAATAACCTCACCTCATTATATTCATTTCTCACCAAGCTATAAAACATAAGTGCAATAGAAAAATACAAATAAAGACAATTTAAACAAGCGCATACTCTAGTGTGTACTTCGAATTGCACCTCTTTCCTGTCATCTCTTTGCTCCTTTACAGAGTATATGTGATCATTTAGCCTGTTCATTTCATTTCATTGATTCAAATTCCTACCCAGTTTCTATCACCGGTGTATGTCAGCTACTCCAGAGTCATGTTTTGCCTTTGATCATAATTCAGTCCATCAGTCCTGCTCTTGCACTACCGTCTTTGATTTTTGAGCAGCTCAAAATTATAACAAAGCCTGCAGCAAAATGCATCTGATGCAATGTCAAGGAGCGGAAGAGTGGGCAAAATCAATAGGTTTCACACCCCACTATTATAGCGTTTGGAAGCTGCGAAGAGGGGTCATTTGCTGGCATTTTCACCCCAGGCAGATGGAGTTTCCAGTGCCAAAGAACTGCTGGCGTGTTGCCCGCCTCGTCCTGAGTGGCTGCCATTATCGCCATTATCATCTCCATCTTCTCGCCTCATTAGCGAGTGATCACTTTCTCCTACTCTCTTTCAATTTCCATTTCTTTTGTTTGCGCTTCTCTTGATTGGATTTCTGTGGATTTTTTGTTTCTCTGTCTTATTCTCTCATAAACTCCTTTTCTCTTGTTCTCCGCTTTCCCACCATCCCTCCCTTTTCTGACCCGTGCTACAGAATATCTGAATCCCATTGAGGAGAACCCGTTTGTCTCCCGACGTAAGAACGGCGAGGTCCACGCCTTGGATAACCCGGGCTACCACAGCACACCCAACAGCCAGCCCAAAGGAGAGGATGAGTACATCAACGAGCCGCTGTACCTCAACACCTTCCACAGCCCCGGCGATCTAGGCCTGGAAGTCCTAAGGAGAAATGGTCTGCCACTACCCACCCAGCCCCCTTCGTCCATCTCTTCTTTAGGCTCCCACCTCCCGCTTACCATCCAGACCAGCCTGCCACACTACCCCCTCCCCACTGGCCAGCCCTCTCCATCTGGCATGCCTTGCCACCATGGCCCGCCGACCCACATCCTCCACGCCCACCACACCATCAAACCTGCAGGACAACCTGGCAATCCAGGTGGTGGCTCTGCCAGCCAGAGCCAAACAGGAACTACTGCCCAAGCCCAGGTGTGCCAGTCAGGTGCCCTCTCCACCTCGGCCACCATCGTGCACGGCAGCCTGCCAGCCTACCAGATCCACGCCACCATGCACCCCGCCAGCCTGCTGAAGCACGGACTGATGTCGGGTAAAGTCAGCGGGAAAAAGCTGAAGGTAACCTTTGACAATCCAGAGTACTGGCAGCACAGCTTGCCTCCAATATCGTCAAACCAGACGGCCCCTGAGGGCGCCCAGGGCGGTTCCACCAACGCCACGCTCTTCTATAAACAGAACGGACACATACGGCCGGCGGTAGCTGAAAATCCCGAATACATGTCTGAGTTTTCCCTGAAATCTGGTACCGTCTTGCCGCCTCCGCCCTACCGGCAGCGGAACACTGTGGTCTAAATCGTTCCACTTGACAAACGTTCCTCAAACTGACACCCCACCTCCCGCAACCCAGACATCCTCTCCGGTTCCACTGTTCCACACAGAGGGGAGCGGCCACAACCAGAGCCCCCAACTCTTTCCAAACAACGTGCCATCTGCTCTAGACTGTAGCGACACGGAGGTGAACCGAGCCAAGCAGACTCACGCACCTTCACTATATCCAATCCAGTCCATTTCTGTCCTGTAGATAGAGACTGCGCTCCATGTCAGTGAGAACGTGAAGGTTATGGTGTTTTTTTTGGCAAGCAGCGGACACATGACTGTCACACAGCAGTGGACGCACCGTGTTGACCCAGCGTGGTAGACCACAATGGCTTTAAACAAGATACATTTGGTTTAAGGGGACCTGAACTCACTGCCAGCCACTGCGGTTGTCAGATTCATGGGAGGAACAAGATGTTCTGTTATTTTTCCAGTAGAAAAGTCTGAGGATGAACAATACGCTTCTAAGGGTTTCTGAAATAAGCAAACAGACTATGTTGTTTTGTGAATGACTTTGTGGAGTAAAGTAAAACAGCAAATATGTACTATGGAGGATAAAAGGACTAAAATGGTTTAGTCAAGACTTCCAGTAACATAACAGACGGAGCACTGGAAGCCGATCAATCATATTCAATCTTTTTGCCTATAGGATTATACCCTACGTTCTCGCATTTTCCATCAAATATGTGAATCTCATCTCAACTTTCTACTGTAACTGTGATACTGTGATGGCCAAAACTACAGTGTGCTACATTTGTAGTTCGACCATGGACTTGCCTGAAAACACACAAGGCAACTGCTGTTTTTTGGCGGACTGCTGTCTGCTTGGAAGAGCTGATCAAAAGCAGCCTTTTTACCGAGCCAAAGGGGATAAGGGAATAAAACACTGTAAACATTTTCAAAAACACTGGTTGCAGTGCTGAGAAAATGGATTTGTATGCACTGGTTTTCCCATTCAGACCATGAAGCTAACTTAGATGCGTAAAGAGTGTCTTGCCACAAGAGTATAGATTCCTGTATCTGCTGAATAGTAAGATAAGACCATCCATGAAGCAGCTGAACTAAAAATGGTGATTATATAGACAGAGTGTGAGGCAAGAGAGCAAAAATATTCTACAGAGAGGGGAGGGAAAGTTCATACAAGCCGCCTAATGAAGACCTCAAGGAATGAACAAGACAGCAGCAGCAGAGCACAGTAAAAGCAGACTACTACTGTGTGCGTCTGTGTTTATGTCAGTGCGAATGGAACGAGCTGGTGTGCGTTCACATTTTAGCGAGCCAGGGATGTCTGTGGAATAAGAGATGCGGCAGCAGTCGGTGAAGAGATGGTCGGCAGCCTCGGTACGGCTGCTAACACTGATCCGACCTCAAATTTTTCCACCATATGACTACTGTCGAGTAGAAAACACTTTTAAGGTCTTGAATTGTCTTTGTCACAGTTCAATTGTAAGAAACATAACTGTTTTGTTAGCTTGGAACTAATTATAAATCCTGAGCACTTTTGCTGGACCCTAATCGTCTCCAGCTGATGTTGACATGATTCTGGCAAACATGGGAAATGGATGCATTCCATGTCATTTATTCCATCATTTCTCCATTCATTAGTGGCACCTTGTAACTCAGGAGCCTGTTTTGCAAGCCTGACCACCCTGCAGTAACGATTTATTTGGTTTAGTCTAAGGTGGCGAAGCGACCTGCACAATTTTAAACCATTACGTTATTTCATTTTGACAAAGGATCGCCGACAAAGATCAAGACCACATCTGTGTTTGTAGTAATGGGGCTGTCGGTTGCACTTTGGCTGCTTCAGTTGGCACCAAATTGTTGCATATTTTGAAGGACCTTATTGCCCAGAAGTCGGAACTCATGAACTACCAACCCGCCAACCTCGTCTCTTTGAAATGATGTTTACAACTAATTTGCCACAGCAAATGCGTTTCGAGGCAAAGTCCTGCTCTTTGTACGTGAACATAATCCAGTGATTACTGGGACAACAAATCAGTACTCGTAAATTATTCTTTGTTTCTTATTTTCTAGTGCAGCTGTAACTTTTCCCCGACACTGATTTAGTAGTCTGGCCACTGTTCGTCTATGCTCCTGATCCATCGAGGCTTAGCGTCTCTTTCCCAACTGAGTTTTACTCTTGAGATCACCAATAGAGCGCGGATTGCCCCGTCAGTCTCAAGAGAATCGCTTTAACCCTCACTACTGATGCCTCTGCAGGCAAAACTGCCAGTCAATGCTGCTAAAAGCGCTGCTGTTACAGCCATTATTTCTTCCGCCCGAGCCATACAGGAGACCTGTGGGTGGGGAAAACACCACCGCGCTTTGCCAAACTTCAAAGATGAAGAATAAAATGTTGTAATGATGGGTTTGCCTCAGAGGTCCTCTTCCAAGAATCACATCTTAGTTCAATCAATATGAACAGAATCTTTTAGTTTCTGAACCTTTTAGCCTTTAAAAGTTTTTTTTCTTCCCATCCATAATCTTTTATTAATGTAATTATTTAGTCATTCTGCCGTCGCAGAGCCCTCTCCAAGCAGCTTTCTTATCTAGGATATTTATTTAGTGTATTTCAATGGCTGCTTCTGTGTGTGTGAAAGTGTGCGTCGGAGTAAGCTGTATATGTTTGTCCTCCCCATGTAGCACTTTGATCAAAGAGATGATATCCACCCTTCTTTACTGCAATGTTCAACTTGTTTATCTGGTAATTTACCACTTCAGAGGGGCAAAATCTCGAGCAAAAGTCAGAGGGAGTTCACGAAGAAAACACCTTTTCGATGCTACTGACCAGCTTCAAGAATGTCCTCGTTTCTACTATTCATAATGCTGCTTTGATGATATCATGATTATTTGATGGAGTATTTTGGAGCTCTGATTCAATGAACTAGAGAAAGCGTTTAATATCAATATGAAACATTTATAGCGCGTTTGAGCCTGTTTATACTGAGCGATGGAAGCGTCTGGCACATCTGTGTTTCAGATAGAAGAAAAGAGAAAGGCACGACGGCGGCGATAAGAAGATCGGTTCCTCTCGTTGGCCTAAATTTACCCGCAAAACTCAAAATATGTGTTTGAATCAAGACTAGATTAGACTGAAACGCTGGCCAGACGACTGGCCTTGCACGTTCTCGAGAGCACTTCAGAGAACCGGAGACACTTCGCAACCCTCCGCTTTTAACTGAATCGTCTCGAGAGTTCATTGCAAGTCTTGTTTTTTTCATCCAAATGCCCTTTTTTATTTTTACTAACCACAATTCGTTTTCTTTTTCTTGGAAGCAATCAATTTTCCTCTCTGCTGGCTAATATCTCATTTCAAACACATCTGGCCTCGGCATTGGACCCTTGTTACCTGCTGCGATGTGTCTCGGCCCTAAACACTCTCGTGGCAGTTCAAGAACACACCGTTAAGAGACTGATCACGTCTTTTATTTCTACTTTTTACTGTTTCCTCCGAGCCAAGGTGCAGAGGCATGTAGCCATGTCGTACTGAAGTGAATCCTTCGATGTTTCATCGTCAGCAGCTCCTTACAATAGAGGCTGCGTTAGAGTCTAATGTATAGTACAATATCACCTTGCATGGTACCCAAAGTGAGTGTTTTACTGCCCTCCACCTTTGTATCCCTACATTGATGACAGTATTATATTCAATTTTCATCGTGGGAGATTCCTTTTTTTACTGAATTCAGTAGCACAAACCTTATTTCTCACATATTTCATGGGATATTTTTGTGTATAGTACCCTATATAGTCTTTTATTGTTGAGTTGTTTTCCATATTATCAAGGATGTTTTTCTTCAAGAAAAAAAAACAAAAAAAAAACTTCAATCTGTGATTTCTTTTCCCACTATTTTGTTGTTGTTCCCTGCACATTATTTAACATGTTTGCCATGCTCGCCGCACATGTTTAGCCGTTAATTGCACAAATCATCGCTTTCGTTGTTAAATGATCAGATCAGATGAAATGTACAGAATCTTTGGGGGGGTTTTCCTCCAAAACTTCTCTAACATACTTCAACAACAAATGTGAATAGTATTTTTATAAAAGCACTGAAATGGCCGACGTGGTGAATTTGTAAATAAGGAGGTCGATGCTTTTGAATTTATATGGTCTTCTCTCCGTTTTTCTCCCACTTATGACGAGTTGTACAAAAAGAGCCGTACATATTTGCTTTATGTAAGTGTAATTTTTGACTAATGGGACTTTGATTTTAAAAGTGCTTGTTGACCCCTCTCTCATGTGAAACATTCAGAGCTTTGTGGCTGTCCTCACGTATTGTTTCACTGTAAAAGTGGTGATGGTGGGTTGGTTGGTGGGTGGGTTGGTGGGGATCTCTTTGTTTTCGCTTCCCCAATGCCTACTATTTCATTTTGTCTCCAGTAATGAGAACAAGCCAACAAACAGCTTCTTCTCCTCTTTGTCTCTCCCTCTTTCTATCTCTCATAAAACTGCGTACTTTCTCCTGGAAACGTCACTGAGCCACATCCGACCTCCTCCTCCTCTCTGCTGGACACAGCCGCCACAGTACGCCCTGTTGTCAGTTCCTTTCTGATGGGTTTTGCATGCTTTCAGAGGAGACATAGTAGAGAGAAGGCCGTACCTCCTCCTCGCCGACGTTAGCTTATCCCCCTGTATCCAAGAATCTCACCGCTGACTATCTCTCCGAGTTATTTGAAACCATACCCAAAGCTTTATATCATAGAAATACCGTTCCTCATGTTTGTTACATGAATCTGTCAAAAGTATATTTTTAATTTAATATAAATAAAGATTGATTCAGTATCTGTTGTTTTTTTTTCGTGGTGCTTTGCTTGTGTGTCTTGCAGCTAAAAAAAAACAAAACATCATCTAACGCTTGGGTTTGCTAGTTGAGCAGAAAGTTTGCAAAAAGGGAAAGTTGTGGATGTTCTTTAGCACACTTGAGTAAACACAAATCTTGCAGAGAAAATTATTCTCAAAGTAAGTTTTGGAGAAGGATTATACCTGATGTTTAGAAAAATAGCTTTATGTTTGTTTTTTTCCTGTTAGGCTTATTCAGCTCCATCAGGGACTGAAACCCCGGTTCTGTGTCTTGCTCAAAGACACCTCAGCAGGGGACCTTCGGAGCCCTAAACCTACACTCCCTTACTCAACATGCCACCCCGCTGCTCGTAAATAGAGCGGAAAGCGAAAGGCCCCCGTCGATTGCTCTAATGCTCGCTCGAAGCGCTTTAATAATACAATTTGAACAGATGCCGTCTTTAATTAAGGCGAGAAGCTCTCAAGTTCCAGCGTGCTTGTTTTGACCCGACTTCCTATAAGATCAACATTGCAGAAGTTGCACCGGAGGCGAGACTCACGCTTTCATGCTCAAAAGGACTTGCAGATGAAGACCATGCTGCATCAAACGCTCCGCAGTGTCCTCCTGGCCTCCTCCTCCTCCGACGGTCCTCCTTTTCGAAGAGGCGAATGTGTGGGTATAACATTTTGCTCTCGTTTTTCCTCCTGCCCCGCGCCGCGCTTAATCCGCTGTTTACCCAAGTGTCGGTTATGTAAACTGGCATAGGCAACATCGTTTGCTATGCAGCGCTCCTCCATCGCCGCCGCGTATACCCGGGCTTTCATTTCAATCATGAATAATACAGAACTGTCCGATGGCAGAATATGAGCTTTCTGAAGTCACTGCTATTAATACTAATAAGGCGTTGGGGTGCTTTAAGTAAACACTGTTTATGAACAGAAATCCTCCTTTCTTTCCCTCCTTTTTGGTTTCCTCCGAGGCTCAATTAGTAAGCACATCGAGCTCCACCTTTGTGATGTAGAGAGGGGGCTTCTGCTGCAGAGAAGCGCCATTCAAACTATTTCCCGCCAAAGTCACAGCCCCTATAGCTATAGCTGCACATCTATATCATCATGCCTGCTTGAATCCTGTCAAAAACATTACGACTCCTATTTTCTCCGTAAAAGAAAATTTAATTGATACTCAGTCACTCCCTTCCCGACGTTGAACTCGCATAATAGACAGATTATCTCCAACATTAAGTGCACTTCCCTGACAGGACTTTGCACATTATCGTCCTCACCAGACAGCAAAGGGGGGGGGGGGGGAGGTCACTGTTAATTTGGCGGCTGCTGTATAACCATTTGTCATTGTGTTACAAGTCTCCTTTATAGCTGATCTTCCTGTGAAGCCCGCCGCCGCCAGAAGATGAGTTTCAGCCTCGTCCCGGAGGCCTGTAGCAATTATACTTACAGCTGCCCCGTACGCCTGTGACATGGCTCGGTGACGGTGTTTAATTGCAGCCTGTCACCTTGAAGGTGTTTTTTACCCACGCACCCTTGCACCAAAGAAACAAGGCGAGCGTTTGAAACGGTTTCCACGAGCTTGATGATTATTTTATATTGCAGAGTTTAGAGCTGCAGTTATACTTTGTTCTTTTCCTCCTCCAGGATTTTAAAAGCTCTGGAAATACAGTTTGGGCCACAAGACCAAATTCTCTTCAAGGGTGTATTAATTCATGACGAGGGAATACCTTAAAATGAAGAATTACTTCACTTTAATTGCCTGAGACTAGTCTGAATGCGACACCTAAATGAATACAAACAATATTTATCAAATACAACATTTAAACATCCATCAAAGGGTGAATTAGCTATGAATTTATGAATCATATCACTTTGCCGGATTGAAGCTGCGACAGCGAGGCTGACAGCGTCTTGTCTGTTAGAAACCGTTTTTTAATCTGCTGCTTTATTGCACTTCTCTTCATCATGTAATCGCTAATTTGACATCATTACTCCAACATATCACATCGCTTCAGGCGGTATATTTGCATTCTAATAACATGGAAAATGCCCCCATTGTGCTGTAATGTGCAATTAAGTTGTGTCCATTATGTTGCTTCCATAGTTAAAGATATGACTCATAAATCACACTTCTCTCCTACCATGGGGCTATATCTCCCCGATCATAATTATGTGTAGATGTTTACTGAGATCCAAAGCAGAGTTTCCATTTAAAAGAAAAGAAATCGTACAATTTAGCCTAATTTCCAGTATATTGACACCTCATCGTGGTTTTGGGTTTTTAATCTCTTCCTCCTTCATTTAACCCCAGAGCGGCCAGAGCCATGATCATTAAATCCAATATGAGTCCTGTGACTGAGGTTGAGATAAATCTGAGCTGGTTATTAATAGAAATGTATAAACAGTGTGACATTTTTATTTAATTTTTTTACGGCTTTAGATAAGAAGCCGAGTAAATCACGGAGTCATGCATCAACAATCCTATCAAAGCAATGCAGATACAGTTCATCAGTCAGGGGGGGGGAATGACTCACCTTTGCAGTCTTAAGATCTACACTGTTGAATGGAAAGCCCATTTGTAATTAGAGTACACATTTCTTATGTCAACGTTTTTTTCCCAGCACTGGCCTGAGTCAAAACTTGTGGGGCACACTATCTCCACGCCCGAGGCTCGGACAAAAAGTCTGGGGGGGGGAAACGCAGACCCAAAGGGACCTACCTGCAGCCAGCCAATGAACACACGGAGTCTAGTCTGTAGCTGAGGATTACCGTGGAGAGGAGGAAGAGGAGGAGGAGGAGGAGACGACGAGAACTTGAGGCAACTTTTCCACACAGCATAATCAGGACTGAGAAGGCGGCTGAGGAGGCAGGGGAGTGAGGGGGAAGTGAGAGAACAGGCCGAATGGTTGGGCACAACAGCCTGAGGCAGCCTGTCGAGGGCAGAGCGATGCACAAAACCACCTCTGAGAGGGAGACAAGAGGAGCAGGGGAGACAGAGAGCGGATGCTATACTATAGCTTGACTAAACAACTCCGATAACTAAAGATATTGCCGGATGAGTTCATGAAATGTTTTTCAAAAGATTTGCGCCACATTTAAACTTGCTTTCGGTGTAAAACGAAATATGTCCACGCTTCATTCTGTGCAAGATTACATGAGGAAGTGTTTGGCAGCAGTCTTATGCTGAGTCACGCCACAAGCTGTTTACTCACAAAGATCCATGACATGAATGCACAAATATGTGCTCTGTTGGTGCTGTGTGCATTATTGTAATACACTCTGCAACCTATTGCAGAGCTACAACGGTCGGATACATGTATGTGCGCACACATTTTTTTCAAACTGTTTCCTCACCGAGCAGCTATTGGTTGCATGTCCGAATGCAGTCGCACACTATTAAGTTCATTTTATCAATAAGTAGCCTAAAGAATAGCTATTTGTCGTGTTCTTATACTCACTTTACAATCCATATTTCCTCAGCAGTTGATCACTCTGACCAATCAGTGTAGGTCTTGAATGTTTCTATTTTTGCTTAGCAACAAATAAGCAGTAGTGTGTCAGGATCAGGTACAAGTTGATGGCTTGGTGAAATTGATTGCTTTTTTATGGCACAGTATGGAAGTCCACGGCTGAAAAAAATAAAAATAATCAAACGTAATCAAACTGAAATTTCCTTTTTCCATTTGTGTGAAAATAATCATGTGCAACCTAAGTTTGAAAATAGAATTTCTAGCTGGATTTCAGACATTTTTTTCTGTCCTGTTGTTGGCTCATTTCTAGTGAAAATTACATAGGAAAGGTGTTTTTCATGCTCATTTCTAGTGAAAATGACATAGGAAAGGTGTTTTTCATGCTCATTTCCAAAGCAACAGGA
The DNA here is from genome assembly GCF_050575085.1 of Anarhichas minor. Lineage (NCBI taxonomy): Eukaryota > Metazoa > Chordata > Actinopteri > Perciformes > Anarhichadidae > Anarhichas > Anarhichas minor. Next base: position 8,931,389 of record NW_027466464.1, read on the forward strand.
TGCCTCTCAGCCCCTTCTGTGAAACCAACCATCAGAACCATACATTGGTTGAAATGCACCAATCAGACGACACCATTCCACACGCTGTGGTTTCTAGAGCGCTGCTTGAAAATGAAATCATCATGCTTTGATCATGCATGGATTTTATTTTATTGTAACATTGGCAGTCCTGGACTTCCACATTCAGAACGTCTCTTATTACTTTTTGTTGACCTTGCCTCTCACACACACACACACACACTGCAGTCAACACTTACAGGTAAACATGCACCTGTCCACCTCCACACACACACACACCCTCACAGTTATGCAGCTGCAAGTGTTCTTTTTTCATAGCTTAGTGAGGATTTTCAGTGAGAGGTATCTGACTTTTCTCTCTTTATTCCTGCAGTGACCCTAAGCAACACACACACACACACACACACACATTTGCACCCACACAACAACACACAGACACAAACGCACATCTCTAGCCCGAGGACAGAGATGGAGAGCTGTAATTTCCACCGGGCCCGCAAAGTCTTTCCATCACTCTAAACTCAATCTCCACCCTTTCACTCTCACGAAGCTAAACACGCCTGCACAATTATCACATATACAGTATAGACTCAAATTTACAAACGTGCACTCATGAAAGCATGCATGACGATTATCTCAGCAGAGAAATCTCTTTGCTTTTCTTAATTTAAAACTTTATTATCCTTTCAGCAAATGCAAAAATCAGTATTTTACATCTCCGTTTGGTTTCCCTCTTATACTGGCAGCATTTAACCCCCCCCACCACCACCACCACACACAATCCCACAAATCCCACCGACACGTTGTGACTCTGTCACACATGCACAGTCGATTCCGTTTCAAAGCTCCCAGACAGGAAGCAGAGAGAGATGAGATTTGTGCCGGGTAAATCACGTAATACTCCTTTCTCCCGTTCTGCTGGGCTCTGCTCGAGCCTCGAACGCGGGCCTGGAGGTCTTTCAAGGGGCTTCATCCATTTGTGCGTGTGTCAACAGTGAAGGATTGACAATGCAGGAGATGGGGGGGGGGTAGTTTTAGACGTGTAAGTGCACAGATTCACAACCAGGGTTTTATTTTTAGCGAATGCACCGAACCCCCGACCTGCTCACTCCATCATACGTCGCTGTGGATAACAGCATCAGCTAAATCCCCCTCATGTAAAGAGGCCTGGAGACGTCCAGATGGTCCGAGGCAGCTCTATAATTTGTCCAAAGAAAATGATGCTGAACAGTGTAAGAAATTAAGCAACTACAGGCCGAAAGCATTTCTTCTCTTTACTTGATGTGGAACACTGTTACAAGAGGAGGCCGCCAATGTTTCATCTTTTTATTGTATGCGAGATTACCACGAAAAGAAGACAGCAGTTAATTCATCTTAATAACAATTATTGCGGTCAGCCCGGCTTTGTCGAAAGGCGAAGAAAATCCCCCTACTTGTCATTTTAACATGATTACTCGTGAGCTTTAGAGATGCTAGTATGCATATTGTGACCTCCTGCTGGCCCTAGCTTCATATTTAACCTACAGGCATGACTCATTCCTTCATTACAGTGATCACGTTGGTGCTCTCGGCTTGCCAAACCGGCAAAAGTGTGTCCCTGAGCATGTTCAGGGTAGCAGGAACGTTAGGAAAAGCAGTGTAAGCAATAGTTACTTCTAAGTCCTGAAAAGCCTTGTTTTAATTAATGTAACCACTGAAGGGCTACGACGGCACAGTGACGAGTGCGTGGGTTTGATCTTCTTTTTCCTGTGCGTGGATCTTCACTTCGAGCATAAAAGTGGCCCGTTCTCCCACACGTGTGTGTGTGTGTGTGTGTGTGTGTGTGTGTGTGTGTTCGAGGCTTTGTAAATGTGTCAGTGTGTTTGTCCTGCCCGGCTCCTGCGGTGACTGAGTGTCTCTAATTGAGTGTGCTGCTCACTCAGACAGGAGGTCTCAGACAGTGTTGACATTCAGGCAGTGGAAGGCCACCATTGGGGATGACAGCTGATCATTCTTCCAGCCAGCAGCCTAATTACACGGAGATGGAAAGAGCAGAGGAGAGAGGCATAAACAGAGAGAGAGAGAGAGAGAGGATTTTGAAACAACAAACAGGTTCCGGTTGCATCCAATCAAGCCTCCCGTCCTGCTGTTTCGTCCATTCATAATGCGCCCCCCCCCCCCCCCCCCCACCCCACGGTGGGTAGAAAAGCAGCCAACACCCCACTGCGTTCCTGCTCGCTGCCTGAGCTCCTGCGACCACGCTGCCTTCCCCCAACTCCCCCAGCATCTTTCACAGCATCTTCCCCAATTATGCCGTCGTCGTGAGCGCCTGTGTGTGATTTCATTGTCGCCCGAAAGCACGGAGAGACGTCAAGCTCTCTCTCTCTCTCTCTCTCTCTCTCTCTCTCTCTCTCTGTCTGTCTCTGTCTCTGTCTCTCTCTCTCTCTCTCTGAGACACACAGACGTGGACGCGCACCCTTTTGATGTATGGAGTCAATCAGACTTCATTGGACAGTGTTGCGATAGCCTCAGGATATTAGCGAGCTCGCTCTCTGCTCACCCAGATGATGAACTCCTTTATGTGTCCACAGGCTTTTTGCGCAGCAATAGCAGAATCTCTGGCCTTTCTCACCCTCGGTCGTCCGTTTCGGTACAAATTGGGAATTGGGCATGAAACAGCGAGCCGGCTGCACATCATCAGGTGGGCGACCATGTTTTCTTGTAAAGTGTGGTAGTGCAACTTCTATTCAAGTTAAGGATCTGAATACTAATAGAAATGGGGTTGACATGGACCCCTGGAGATGTTGTTACTATTTGAACCAAAAGTTCCCTTTACTTTGCTGTAAGCCACTGCTTCACAGATCACACATCTGTTGCACACACACACACGCACACATCTGCAGGACTCCACTTGAGACTAATAAGCATTTAATGAGTGTCTCTGACCTTGCCCACACGCCTCTCTTACTGTCACACACAACACAGGAAGCTGCTGACTGTAGCATGACAGCACGACAACTGTTTAGTGTGTGTGTGCCTGATCGCACGTCTCTATTTAAGACGTTTTTTGAGAACAATATACACACACACAGGCTCAGAGTTTATGCACATGGAGGATTTTAAATGTAAGCGAAAGTCTGGTGTCTACATGTGTGTTTACCTGTGCATGTGGGGTGTTCAACATGGTTGTTCAAGTGCTTGAGCGGGCCAATTTCTCATCTGCCGTTCGCTCAGATCAACATGACGTGCAGCCAAAGCGAACAGACATAAAGACAGAGTGGATGGCATCACTATGCAGCTCAGCAGTGCAGTTTGTCCTGACCCTGTCTGGGGCCCTCTCCTCGCCGCTGATTCTAATGAGCTCCCCCGGGATTAGACTTAGGCGGCCAGCGTCCCAATGAGGCACCGACAGTGAGGGGGGGTGGGTACATGGAGGGATGTGGGGGCGAGGCGATGTCAATACACTCGCACAAACATTGCACACACCTCAGCAGGCAGACGCAGGGAGGTGTATCCACTACCCACTGTAAAACAGAGAAAAATAGATTTTTCGGCACGTCCGTCCGGATACGGGGTATAGTTTTTCTGTATGTGTGGGCTAGCTTCACTATTGTGTTTCTAATTCTTTGACACTTTCCTGACAAACAAATTTGATCCTTCAGAGAATTTCAGTGTGGAATCAGTTGAAGACAGCGGTAGTATTAGTATTGCAAACCAGTCATACGTTCTAGTCCTTTTTTCTCTCAAGGGAGAATATCCGTTGAAGGATAAACAAATTAAGTCACGTGACAACTTGTAAACACATCCTTTGCACGAGAACTGAACCAAGGCGAAGCAGGTGTCGGAGTAGAAAGTTCGACGTGTAAAATTGCCTTGATAATCTGTGCTGAATTAGAAGAGTCGTATTCAACCCGTAAAAAAGACAGAAACAAGAAAAAAGTTTTGAAGAAGTACAACTGTCTGGAGTTTAACTGCCATCAAATTAGTTCTCCATGAACTTGCAGCCACCTCGGCTCCAAACAAGTCCTGTTCTGTCTTCGTAAGTGACACAAAACCCTTATTTGCCTGCAATTTCCCTCATTGGTATCAAAGGTTAAATGGTAAGAGAGCTGATCAGGTATTGTCTGCGCTAGACGAGCTCATTAATGTGTCACAATTCATTATCGGAGCCTTGTCCTCACCTTGTCAGGTGGCTAATGGGAATATCAATCATAGGCTTCCCCATCACGACCCTTCTCACATCTTTGCCGCTCATCTCGCCTCTCTTGACTTCTCATCCCGAAATACCACCCGGCCCGAACAGATCTGTCTGGAACAAATGTCAAACACAATTCGACTCAGGAGTAAACACCCGCAAACATGGCTGCCATACAGAGTGAGATTCTTCCCTCTATGTAGCCGAGGCGCCGGTGCTGCTGGTTTTTACAGATGTTTCCAGCTGTTGTATTCAGATACAGTGTGTTCATTGTGACAAGGTGATGAGGCTTTGTGGACAAAAGAAAATAATGAGCTTTTACCGTCTGTAGGGAAGATGAAGTGCTTGCAGCAACGAAGGCGATAGGAATTCATAAGTAGGAAACCAAATATAAGAATGGAAATAAGCAATAGAAATAGAAAAAATAAGTAAGGCATTATGCAGTAAAGTATGAAAAAAGCTTGAACTAAAAAATGTTATATACCTGCATATATATATATATTCATACCATGTCATTTCATTCCATTTTTTATTTCACTGCTCTGAGTCATTTGAGTCCAAATACTACACATATTTAATAATGTTCTTCATCAAAATACCTTCAAATATTCAGTTGATGTCCCTGAACACCCACACAGGTGTCTGACGGTGGATCATATTAGATCCTAACAGGTGCAACACAAAGCGAATCAACCATAACTGCTCCACGCCCCAAACCAGTCCTGACAACAGGTGTAATCAGTCCACATAAGTGAAAACACTTGTGTGGGGGCTGAAGTGCTTCTTATAGATAGGAGTCTGAGCTGAGCGTCTCTACAGACCTGGAACACTGTGCTGTTACACTTCATGTAGTCTGAATAAGCGTCCTTAGAATCAGCTTAATTGGGTTATGAAACCATTAAACAAAACATAATGTGAAATCAATGGTAAAAGTTAAAGGGTGTCAATGAGAAAGCTCGTGCTGATTTGTTGTATTTACAATAAATGCTCCAGAGGCAGCTCGGCGCCTTCATCTGTAATTAGTTAAAGTAGGTAATTATAACAGCAAACATACAGTCGTGATGCATTAGCTCCATTTTGCATCAATGCAGTCGCTTAAAGCACGTCAGTATAAAACGTCTTAACAGGTGCAGCTTTGCTCTTTCGGCCCTGCTGGCTCATTGTAACATGCCGAATGCCTCAACCTCCGCGATATAAAGGTTTGAAGACTGGTATTGTTAAGAAAGAGGAGGCCATTGTGAGTGGAAGAAGTATAATGTGGAGAGAACGACACGAACAATGTTTTCTTCTTCTCCTCCTCCACCTTTTTTGTTTTGTTTCAGGTTGATCTAGAGCCAAGGGGTCGAGAGGAGTTCATCGACTCGGACGGCTCGATAGCGGGCGTTGCCTCCGAAAGCTCCTTGCTCTCAAATTGCCTGTAATTTCATTTCTGCGTGTAAATATGTGTTTCTTGTCAGGTGCGTGGCAGCGCGAGAAGAAAAACAGCCACGCAGACAGACAGCTCTGACAAGCAATTACACCGCAGCTTGTTGGGGAGGCAGGTCAGGATGAGCTCTGGTAGGCTGGCGGAGGAGAAGATTGAATACTCCAGAGAGACGGAGAGGAAAATGGCCAGAGGGGAGAACGCTGGTGAGACAACCACAGGCACAACACAGGGTTCTTTTTTTTTTTTTATGTATTTATTTTTATTCGAATGCGTGTGTTGTTGATTGAGCACGGCTGGAGTGATGGAAGGAATCGATTTGCTGCAAATCAGGCAAATGAACCCACAACACCTCGTTTGTTAGACAGCGCGTCATAACATCCGAGGTCCACGGTTTGAATCCTGCCGCAGTCATCTTGTTTAGTCTTGGCAACACTCTCGTGGTTAGAATTGGCATTGCCGTTTTAATCTCGGAAACAAATTTTGGATTTTAGATTGAGGCCTAATTGGCGGAGACCTTTTGTATGATTTTAAATATAGCTTAAAATGTCATGATTTGAATAACTAAATTTGTTTGTCCGAAATGCGTATGATTGCACAATAATGCTTCTGATCTGCCACCTCTATGTTGTGCAGCGCCTGTTTATTTGCCCCCAAACAGCCAATGCACAGACGTCTGCCGTAAGCCAGCGAAAGTTCATCTTGTGACTTTGTGTCATCGTGTCTGAACATAGTTTTTTTTTTGCAGTGCTGATGCAGCGTCTGCTGCACACAGCCTTTGCAAAGGGCAGTGTGTGTTTTAATTTCGACACAACAGTGGCGTTCAACAAAAGAAATCCTCCATCCAACCGTTCTCTCAACCATAAAAAAAAAAAAAAAGCAATCTGACAGCAGTTTTTCCTCAGGTCTGCTGTATGGCGTGGCGTTACGCCAAGGCCACAACCCTCACAGCCATCCCGCCATCGAAAGCTGGCGCTGCAGCAAGTGCGGCAGACCATGCTGACAGTGGCTACATGTGACACGTAACCTTCCCCTGGCGCGCACATATGTGGATGTCCGAGGAAGCGACTTTGACAAATGGGCGTACCGGCCCGGCGCTTCCCGGCCATGAACCGGGAAGTCTCGCCCTCGGGGGTGGGGGGGGGAGTCCCACGGCGACGTGAGACGGCTCTGAGGGAGCGGGTACAGTTGGTCCGTTCAGGGATGTTCCATTAACTTGATTAATGGCGTAATTAATGCCAATAAACACTCCTAGGAGATAAGACACAGAGAGGAAGAGGGGCAGTAGAACCAGGCTAGCTCATGGTCAGTCAATTACAATGGTTCCTTTGTTCCTTAAGAACACAAACCAAACCAGCCTATGGGTGATAACTGCCTTGCTCAAGGGTAAAGTGGTAGTGATGAAGGAAAGGCTTTTAATTTCCTACAACGTTGTCAGACTCAAGATGGACAGTTTTCCTATACTTAAGTGTCGAAATCGATGCAACAGAACCAGAAATATCGTCTTTTATATTGCTCTCGTTCGTCTTCCTTGTCAAATCCTGGCACCCACATTACCCAAAATGCAACTGGACTGGCAACAGTTCGGCTGTGTTGTGCGTGCATTAGTTGGACTGGACATTTTTATCACGCTGACGCTTTGTCAGGCTCCTTGGTGTCTCTCTCTACCGCGCTTTGAAGCTCCACACGGTCGCAGTAAACACGTGGTTAAAGTTGTGAATTCAAACCAAAACACTTTATGTTTCAGGTTCTTGCTTGCTTTCATCGTTATGCCTGAGCTGAGAGATCGAATTGGATTTTCAAGACCAGTATCCAGCTTTTATAATTGGACTCTTGATGCATTAAAAGGTATAATGTTGAAGGTAATGCAGAGATAATCATCATGGGAAGGAAACATCTGATTGTGAAACAAATAGCCCCCCCCCCCCCCCCCCCCCCCCCCACAAACGCTTTGGAGTAGCGCGTCTGGTGCCTCCTCTGCCATCTGCGGTCGGCGCGTGGGCGTCTCGCCTGGGCCTCGCTTCCCTTCTACAGATGTGGGCTGAGAGTGCGCCGGGGCCCTTTGCTCTCCGGGTTGAAAGAGGCAAAAACAGCGAGCCTTCATCCTCCTCCACGCTCGTCTGAAATGCAGCCAAGTTTCGGCGAAGGCTGCCGCGACCCACCCTGTGCAACACTTACCAGCAGTTCAAAGGCTGCTTCCTGCTCCACGACGCGGAAACACAAATGTGGCTCTCCCCGGTAATTAGCGATAAAGGATGGTGAAATGAGTGGAATTGATTTTTTTCGAGGATTTACATTGCATCATAATTACAAATTGATTGATGTATTATTGCTTGCGGGTGTTGGAGACCTTTCCCACAACATGAACTCTTTCTTGCAACTCATTCAGTGGTTAGCCTCATTTTGAACAGCGTTTGTTGCTGTTGACTCGCTCTGCAATGCTGACATTTTATTTGAAAGTAAGGTCTTTCTCCCTTTCCCAGGGCCACGTGTATGAAATGGGACTCTCCTATATTGTTTTCATTGATTCTGTCATGGCAACCTTGTAACAGAGCCCTGCTTCATAATTGGATCGCTGCATTGGACGCAATAAGCTTTCAGCTCCCCCAGCAGAAGCCGGAGAGAGAGAGAGAGAGAGACGCAGGAAATGCATGTCTTTTCCCACAAAGAGCTGCATGAAACGTACAGTAACAGGGTGTAAAGGAGCTTTACAGTACAGAGACAGAGAGTTAACTCGTTTCATGAAAGCTTGTACCTTGTGTGCACACGTTCATTTAAACCCAGGGAGTAGAGTTAATAGTTGCACGATTAGAGTTTAATGATTAAGGATAAGACCTTCTTGTATGTATCTTCGGGCACATTGTATTCGGCGAGTGTTATGGAGGAATGCTAAATGGTCCTAACTCCGATTTACAGTAATTGGCTAGATTCAGAACCTGCCTGGAGACACGGACTTATCTGAGACAAGAAAACCGGCTGAATAAGGTTTGTCACCCAGTCAATACAGAGGCTTTGTGATTTTAGCTTTTAATGATGGACTCTGACAGTCGGAAGTCACAGTTTCACCGGATCCACATCTATTTGTTTGAGAGAATTTCCTTTGAGGCCTGCAGAGCAGCGCCAACAGACAGTTCTGCTTTGTTTTCGTCAATCTCAAACCAAATGTGGCAGCGGTGAAATCCTACCTAGCTGAAATCTGGAGCTCTCCACTTGTTTGTCCACGACTGAAATATCTTAACAAGTATTCAGTGAGGCTGTTGGATAAAAGCAATTTTAATCCTGCACAATCCAAAACAAATTTAATCCAAAACAAAATGAAGCTTGACTCAAGCGGGATTAATATTTTAGGGAGAAACTCTGTCTGCACAGGAATGCACAAACAGGTCATTTGTTCTGGAGGCTTTACAAACAACAGACATGACAGACGGAGTCAAAATTACAATCGCCAGCGGTCTCTGCAATTATTACAAATCACTAGATGTCCGCAGCTCATATTGATCGCGCGCAGAAAGGAGTTGAGTGGAATTGACAGCCGAAATCTGTGCTAACAGTTCTCAGATGTGCAAACTCCTTTCTGGTTGTTCTGAAGCTCAACAGAAGCCGAGGAGGCCTTAACCACCAGCTCACGGGATCTTTCATTGTTGATTTGTTTATTCTCTCCTGTTGAGTGGGAGCAAAAAGGAAACGGTGAGCCCAGTGGCACAACAGATGGCTTCTCACACCCTCGCTATCCCCCTGAGCCCACTCAGTGACCAGTGCCATGCTGCCACTCAGGGCCCAGACACTGTGAGGCCGAATTCATTAGCGGGATCAGGCTTGGCCACGAGGAGGTCTGAAACGCAAGCAACCAACGTCTCCTGTGTCTATTTCCTTTTTTTATCGGGGAGCTCGGTTCGTCACCCGAGTCGTTGCCGCCAGTGCCAAACCCGCACCAGTGACGGATCGCACATGGCGTCGTGGCCAAGATCCACGAGCGCGAGTCGCTGACTCGGGAAATGAAACCACCTTGAGCTAAACCAACTGTGTGTAAAACACTCTTTGTCGCTACACACCAGAACAAATCCGTATAGAGGACACGGTCCTTCACGGGGGATTTTCAAACGCCTCATTCTGTCACAGCGGGTCGGTCGTGGCGGTAAATGGATTGAGGCAAACAACTCACGGTAGGATAGCCTTTTGCCGGCACGCTCTAACCTGGTTTCCGGGCCGCATCGCAGCCTCTTATGTTTGGCCTTTTTATACAAATCACATTAGAGTCCATTGGCCCCTTTGGAGCATCAAGACGTTGAATTGTAACAGACACTTCTGCGACTGTAAAGTCACCGCCGTTCTTGTGTATGTAAATGACCTTCAGTACAGCTCTCTGAGAGACTGTGCAACAGTAAATCTGCAGGTCAGCGAATGTTCTCGGAGAAAATCTCAGCCCCTGTTTGAAGCGACTCCAGGTTGCGTTTCAAATGAACTCATGAAGACGCCGAGATTCATTTCGCTGTCTGGCAGGAATCAGAGACACTTCTTCCCCTCCACATCTGGCATCATCTGCTGTTTTTTTTAATGTCCGTAATCTTAAATTGGCACAGGATGAGCACAGTTGGTCAGCTCTATTTCCGTCCAGTCAGTCTGCCGGCCTGTTTATCTGTGCGTCGACAACAACTTAGTCCCCAGAAAGCGAGAGGAGCTGCAGCTCAGTTCCTTATTACATATTCCCCCTGAAGAACTCCACACTGTGTTCACTGAAAACTCTGGCTCCAGAGACAGACCGACTGACTCTCTCTCTCTTACAAACAACATGACTCCTGGATTCCCAAACCTGAGCAGAATAGCAAGAAGGGAGGAGATGCACATGATAGAATATGGTAGCTTACCGTTGTATTCGTCGTTTGAGAGGATCTGGCATTTATTGCAAATGTTGATAAAAGAGGTTTTCGAGATTTGCAAAGAAATCTAACAAACACATCACATGTTGTCACAGCCTCACCTCCACGAGCAGATTGGGCAAAATGGGATATTTTCTCAAATTACACAATGTTTCCCACCCAATAAGCCTCAGAGTAAATAATGATTTCCCCACATGCCTCTGTTTGGCTCGCACTGAAATCTATCCTGTCTGAATGTAATGCAATATGCATTATCTATTTGCTCGTAAGGGAACGGAGGGACGGTTCGGAAGTTCAGGTCCAACAGCACCACCCTCTGACCGTCAGGAGGAGCTGCAGGTGGTCTCCACGTATGAGTCATAAACCAAATTATGCACCCAGGATATGTGTAAGTATCAGTAACATCAGTGATAATTGAAAGTGTTGAGTGTGGAGGCTTTGGCTTGTCTGTCAAGCTGAAAAAGCAAAACATTACAGCCCGTAATATTCAGATGTTCTGGGATGTTGGAGGTGTTTACTGCAGAGCTTTGGCACTGTAAGATAACGATGTACTCACTAGAGAGTACCAGGGTGAATATCGTGTGTTTCCAGGAGCTAGAAGACACAAAAACACACACCAAGGAGGAAGTTTGACACATGTCCGCTCCCTGATCAGCCGGTATAGCCCCAACAAACTCCTCAAACTCGTCTCCTGAGAGTCCGCTTGAGGGCCTTAAAAAAAAAGAAGAAAATTCACCCCAGCAACATCACGTCAAGAGTTCCTCTGTGCTCTCCCTCCGTGCACTAGAGACATGCATGTACACACACACACACATCTGCACACTCCTGTCTGTCACCGCTCACCGCGAGGCTTGCCACAGACATGCGCTGACATCACAATTAAACCGAGAACGTCCAGGCACTGCACGGTCATCCATCACATGCACCCCACCCCCGAACACACACACACACACACACAGAGAGAGAGTATCTTCCTGCATGCTAAGAGGGAGGTATGCCTCTCATGCCGGCAGCTCCACAAAAGCATCTTGATTGGGGTGTGAATATAAATGTTCGGCCTGGGCAGCAGCCGACGTATTTCTGGCCCTCTTGAGTGGATTTTCCACCGAGATAAAAGAACAAGATGCCTCTCCCTTCTCCATCTCTGGCTCTTTCTTTTCTTTTTCGCCCCTTTTGTCCTGGATAAGACCAATATTATCACTATCGTACGCTTCCCCTGCTAATACCCCCCAGTGAGTGCTCAGTCATGCCACAGAGGTGCAGATAATTTCCTGAGTATCAAGGAAGATGCCCTCTCAGGGGCCCCTGGCACTCTGCAGGCGTGCGGCCCCGTGCTTCTGATCTCATCAAGCGAGCACGTCCGCCTCCATTAGTCTCTGGCATTGTGCTCGAAATTGCTCTGACTTGTCGGGTGATTACCTCAAATGAACAATTAGGCGGCTGGCTGTCACAATAACTTGCTCCCCCGTCTGTGAATTGCCTCGCCGGTTTTAACGGCTGCTGCTGCCCATCAAGGTGCTCCAAATAAATGATCCATTCCGGAGGGGAAATGTCAGCTCATAGCCCTCCATAATGAATCGGCGCGCAGCATCTAGTCGCGTATACACTGTAATGGGATGATGGAGGAGATAATGCCGCCGTTGGACAATGAATACGTTGGCAGAGGAAGTTCCTATTGAGCCACGAGGAGATCGGTTTATGGAAAAAGCAGATTTCTCTTCTTGTAACTTCATCTTCAGGGTAAAGAACCCAAATGTAGGCCTTGTTTAAGCAAATGCATAGAGAGGCACAGCTACTAATAACAATTTGCTTGAGTTGTTTGTTTGTACTCTTCGTCGTACTTCTATATTCTCCGTGCCCTCCCTAATCCCCCCCCATGTGTTGGGAGCAAATCTGATCTGCTCCGATTGGTCTCAGCCACGGATTCGGCAAGTCATCAGAACGCGGCAGCCATTGGTTCCGGGCGCATCTCTAAGGAGGCGTGCGTCTTGTCTACCTCTCCGGCGAGTTGAGGAGAGCCCCTCGCAAAGGAAATCCTGCATCAGTGGCGCCCAGATTACCGATCAGAGCGTGACCAATGTCAGAAAGCGCGGAGCGGAGTAATGCGGCCTAATGGCGAGACAAGCCAGGGACTCTTTAATGGTAATGAATACACAATGTGAGCCCAAGGCGGGATGAAGTCGTGACCAGACTGGTGAGGAGGGCGAGATAACCACAGTGTGTGGGGAAAGGAGAGACGCCTTACGCAGTGAATCCTCTGGTGTATCAGCTGTATGGCCCTTTTACTCAAAATCATACACCTTTTTATTACTATTGAACATTTCCAAAGAAGGTATTTAGGTATTTCGAATGTGTGTTTCTGCTTTTCTTGCTTTCCAGGCCACCGGGGAATTACTGAAAACAAATTGACAGTTTCAAACACAGTGATAAGCTTTGGATAACGCTCAACGGTAGTGTAAAGTACTTAAGACTTGAATCAAATATACCATTTTCAAGGCAGAACGTGTCATTCTGCCGCAGGTGCTCTCCCGAAATCAAGCTCAATCAAACCAAAATACTTGGCGGTTTTGTCCACGTATAAAGTTTGTTTTAATAGCTTTTCAGGTAAACAGAGAGAAGAACTGCGGGAGGTAGAGATGTGGAGAGGGTGGCTGCAGCCGAGCCTGTCTCGTAGTATTTCTCATGTACTGTCTGTTGTGTGCACAGCCTTTCTTCTGCCCGTGTGATGATTACCAGCCTGTGTGTAACAACGGCTTCCTTCAGCGGCATGGGCCAATAAAAACCGGGATTAAACACGATCAGTGAGGCTCTTCACCTTCCTCATATCCTCCCGTGGAAGCCGGTCCCTCCCAAGGCGGACTGTCACTGGCTTCCTCGGTCTTTATCCGACCTCTCCATTCACTTATCTCCAGGCCATTCGGGGGTCTACACCGATCCTTGTTGGCATTTCTATTAGCGAGCTTGATTGTGGCCATCAGGGTGAGGAGGCTGGTGGACATGTAGGGAAGTCACGGCAGCAATGGAGAGGGAAAGCGGAAAAAGAAAAGAGGAGAAAGACAAAAACGAATGAAAAGTCAGGAGTGATCAAAATCTAGATCTATTCATGGTAGGTCACAATGAGGAGATGCGATTCATACTTTTGACCGGCTCTGTTGATGGCGAGGTCGCTCGTTCCACCACTTTGGTTCAGACTGAAATATCTCAGCTTCTGGATGTCATTAAATTCCGTCTAGATATTCAAGATGAATCCTGATCTCATTGGGGGATCCGCTGACGTTTCATCTAGAGCTCCACCAGGAGGTCAAAATGTTCCATACCAGCCTCTGATCCTCTAGGTGACGTCTTTACCTTTGTATAACTCCCATGAGCTCTCCCCGTTACTTAAATCATTGTGTAAAAGATGGATTCTGATAAGATAGTGAACACAGAGGGGATATCGTGTGGAAACAAGATGGACTCTAGATCGACTTAAAACATACAGATCTCTCCAAGTCTCTGGTTGCCTTAGGAAATCCATTATTTGGATGATTACCTTCTGCTCGTGAACCAAGCTACCGCGGCGAGCGCAGCCGACGGCAGTCAAAGCGGACTCGCATTAGAATGCAGCTCAGAGAGTCACACAGTCTATTGGATCCTATATCAGGAGGTGAAATCTCTCAGCCAAATTGATCTGTTTCAACACACCTCCCGAGATTACGTTCTACAATAGATTAGAGGACTGTATGTGTGTGTGTGTGGGGGGGGGGGGGGGGGGGGGCATTAGCAGGTTTCTCTTTTGTCAGCAGAACGGTGAGAAAGTGGAAACTTCACGTCTGGTAGTTGGTGCTTTAGTCTCACTGTTAACATCATAAAAACCCATTTGGTTTTTCAGTATTGGTCGACAGAACGCACTATATTGAATTCACTCATATTCAATATTTAAGATATTAAACTATGCTGCTCGCTCAGGCCTTAATTGTCTTTGATATCGTCCGTTTAATCCAAAGAAGTAAAGTATAGTGAGGTTATAAAGTTGCTTTTTAATTATTTCTTTCTAAGAGCATGTGTATAAATTTGAATCTAAAATGACACTTTTGGATATTAAAGATTTTAGAGATGATGTCACTTTGAGTCAGGGTGGAGACCCCCACACACAGAGCCCCAAGACAAATCTGTGTTAAGTTAAGAAAGCAGAAAATGCGTAAATGTCTGTTGTGTAGTCAAACATTGCTCTAATTTCAGCTGATTTTGTCTCTTTTGTAGAACCTTTCTTGTCGACATTGTCTTCGTTCAGTTGTTGTAAGTTTGTTTTTTGTTTTTTAGATTAGTGCATTTCTCTTTAAAATGTCAAGTAAATCAGTTATCTTAGAAAAGCAGAGAAAACAGGTCTTGTAGCGTGATAATGTCAAATATATTGAATGTTCACAGTTTGCTTTCATTTGTTCTCTTGCATAGTAAAGACAGTGTCTTTCGTCTTCTTTCTTTTTTTTAATTATCATTTTTACCTTCCATCTATGTACACACCCCATTAGCCAGCATCTTGCCGGCTCTTTCTCCTGCATTTTAAAGCCGTAGTTTACTGCCGGTACGCTCGCTCAGCCTTGTGATTCCCAGAAAATGATGAGGTAGAGGCTCAGACCTGGCCAAAAAATCTATGGCTCTGAAAATGGATGTCCTATATTTGAGCCACTTGAAGGGTGCGCTTGATTTAACCAGCCAGAAAACTTTAACTACCTCGAGTTATTCATGCTCCGAACCTTTAGTAGCCCTTATGTCAAGGTACTTTTTCCACCGTAAAATTCCATTTGGTGTAAAATCCTTGACTTCCCTTGAGAGAGAGACGTTGAGCACCATCGACGTTTTCTGACCCGCTTCCATTTTATTTTTTCTTCTCAAGCTGTCTTAATTTGGAGTCATTGCTTGTGAGCATGACTAATAATGTCTTTTACTTAACTGTGGAGGAGAGATAAGTAGAAGAGCATCTGAAATCAATGGAGGAGGATTAAGGAGGACCCTGGGGCTTCTAACTTCTCTATTCAGACTCCTGAAATGAACACATGCTTCTCCTTAGCACCCTGAAGACAGGGAGTGGGAAATACCTTTGGGCTGCACCCCCTTCAAAAGAACACAATAGCACAATCATGTGGATAATAATGCAATCTCTTTACATTTCATCAACTCCAACTCTAGACTGCATTCGCCCGGAGCCGTCCGCTCTTTTGTTTATTGGATGTTTGTGATTTAATTGGAATATTATTTGGATTTTTATTATTTGGTGTTGCTGTTTCTAATGCAAAAAAGGGGGGGGCCGTGCTGTACATCACACGGGAACACAGGTGGGACCTTTACAGCTGACATTTCAGTTTCAATTAATATATGCCGCGTATCATCCGAAGACTTTGGAAACTGTGCCGTCTCGGAGATGCCGGGGGAATTATGGAAATGCAACCTCAGCAAGGAATTGACTGCCCTCAGCTCGGAAATTACACTGCGACGAAATAATTAAAAAGCATGTCTGATTTAAATACATGCCTCTGCACTCTAAAATACCCCTCAGACCCCTCGGTGCGAGTCTGGAATATGCCGCCTCTACAGGTTTTGAAGTGACATCACCCCGCAGGCGTGTGCGCCTATATCGCAACGATGATTGGACCCGCCTTTGAAACGTGTCATAGTGATGAAAATAAGACGCAACCCTTTACGCACAATCAAAACGGTGCCTTGCTATCTGTGTGTTTTGTGTGCGTGTGTGTGGCAAAGAACAGTGTGGATCCAAGAGATGGTGTGTGTATCCATGTACAGTACGCACATATTTCACTCTACTCCATGCGTGGGCATTCATAAGTCTTTCTCTTGCTTGTAAGCGTCTTCCACACATGCATGCACACACATCATGGGTAACTGGCCTATTATATGGCAGTGATGCAGCTCAGCCACTATCCCAGGCCTGGCTGACAAAAGTCTAATGTATAGGGCCTCGTGCTCTCTGCGCCGGGATTCAATTAGGATGCCTAGACAGTAGGGTCTGCCTGGAATGGGATGGAGGAGTTAGTGCCCTGTCATATAGGCCCAGTGGGGCGGCGAGCCTCCACTCTGTCTGCCTAATGCTGGTGTCACAGCCGCAGGGAGAAGCACACCGCCTATAGGGCTCCCACTGACTCAACTAACTCACTTTATTTGTTTTGTTGATTTTAGTCTCTTTTACCTCGTAAGACTTTTATTTAAAAACAGCATTTTGTCAGCCACGGGTTGCAGATGTAACAAGAATCATCCCCCCCCCCCCCCCCCCCCCCCCCAAGTTATTTTCAGATTCGGTCATGTGTTCAATATTTGACTGTGTAAAGAGTAGTTTCATGCTTTGAATTGCCGTAAACAGGGTCCTGCGGAGGACAATTCATGCTTGAATCTGGATAAACTGGGGAAGAATTTTCAACCTGCAATTTGCCGCACTTCACGTGGAGCCCACTTTCAGCTCCTATTCGCCATTTTCTGAATAGTCCTCTTTTGTGCCCACTCCAAACATCACACACGTCTCCTTTAACCTCCCTCTGATTGGTGCAGCTGCCGAACGCCGTAACTTTATTTCAGCCTCCATCCTTCCCATGTGAGGCCGTGTCTGCAAGCCAAGCCAAACAACTTTCCCGACATGGAAGCCAGACCGGAGTGTAATCAGGGATAGAACCTCAGAAGCACACGCCCGCTTCAAAACACTCAACGTGAGCACAGAAACAGTAACCAGGTAGAGCTATTCCTCGCACTGTCCTCACCGCCCGACGCCGAGGCCTCAGCGGGACGGTGGCCTGACCAGCCGTGACTCAGCGTGGGATAATCTATCTGGAGCCGCGGGCCGGGATTAAGGCGGGGCGAGTAGCGCAGGGCTGTGGGCTGTGGAGGTGACAGGGATTCTGGGGAGGAGGGGGTTCTCCCGCCATCAGCAGACCCAGCAGGAGAAGGGGCAATCACCGACCCAGCACGGGCCCCAAACTGGCCCCCAAACTCAGCCGTAATCAGCCATTATTGAGCGCAATCACGAAGATGGAGGACCATCAGAAAGAGAGAAATAAAAAGACACAGCAGTCGGACAGAAACACTTTTGGGGTGAAAGGGGGGGAAAAAACAATGACAAGTTACTGAGTGAGCTGCAAGCTCCCGGTACTTGAAATCAGCGCAGGAGAGAAAGTGAAAGTTGGAAGTTATTTTACAATCAACACAGATGGAAGTTAATAAAAAAAGAACAATGTCTCCAGTGTATGAAAACCCAAAGTGTTCAATGTTGGATAAATTGGCAAAATGTGGTTGCAGTTGTTTGGCTTGATAGAGGCAAAGGGGCATGTGATTGGCTAAAAGACATGATGAAATAAAAAGAATGATATAATGGGAACTTCAAACCAAATGTTAGTTTTCCTTCAGAGATATGCATTGGGATCATCAACACAAGCTTTTTTCTTTAAGTGCACCTGATTGCATTGCTCGGATGAATGCACCCAACACGAGCGCTTTTGTTTAGATAACCAAACGTACAATTACAAGTCCCATTACCGTCCTCTTGAAAAGAACGTGGACGCACAAAAGAGATGGACTGAATCCACGAGGCAAAATTACAGACAGTCGCTCATCGCTCGTCACAGAAACACAATGAAGTCTTTAGTAGTTTTACAGACGAGATGGAGAGGTATACGGTGTTTCTATCTCAGGGGTGACTAGGTGGGGGTCAATTCAAATCACACTTTAATTCAACAGAAAATGACAGCCATTGTCAACACGCTTCGTATCGAGTTTAATCCCTGAAAGAGAAAGTAATTTAGTGCACTGGCATGGGAGACGAATAGCTGATTTTTTCCACTCACTGCATGAGTGGAAAGGTGCGTTGTATATGTTCCCTGGTGTGTGTGTGTGTGTTACTGTGGGTATCAATCAGGGGCTGAATGGATACTCAACATCTCTCTTTTTACTTGTCTTTGCATGATTAAATGTGAACATTTAGGGGAAGATCAAAGATGTTCAACAATCACATGCGAGTGTGATCATGGGGTGGATTACTGAACGGGCCAAGGGGCCCTGCGAGTCAGCAGCATAAAACAACGTAAAGAGGCTCCATTGCAGGTGGACAGGTGGTGGGGTCCATTGCCTTGGCTGTAATAGTTGTTTGTCTATTCTTTCAACTTCGGCTGCAGACTGAATAACTTAGAGGATATATCAAAACACCTGTAGGATTCAGTCGACTTTGGGAAATATTGCGGCGCTGTGAGCTGAGATATAATTGACCCACCGGTCTGAGAGCAGTCATTGAGGAAGGGTGGTTCTGTTGCGCTGGACTTTATCGTCGAGCTCAGTGACGCATCTGTGGCTTCTGTGGGCCTCACATGAAAGACGTATTTGAAAGAAGAAATCTAGTCTGTGAACATTGGGGGGGAAACAGCAAGAAATGTGTTCAATTAAATAAACGGGGACGATGAGAGCGAACGGGTCGGAGTAGCCGGGGTCACCGCTCTCCAAAAGCAGATAAGACCTTTTAGAAAGGATGTTTTGTGCACCTGTCAATCTGTAGATATGTCCTATTGTGAGCTCTTTACCTGTAAGTGTGTTTGTTCCAGACTCCACATCCAGCAGCGGGAAGTCCTACTATCCTCTTCAACAGCAATATCAGGTTTTATTTTTGTCCTTCCTGGCAAATTCGTGGATTTTAAGTTACCACAGAAATGGATTATTATTCTGTCTGGAAGCATCGATAAGTCTGAGTAAAAAAAAAACAAGCATTCACTGCGCGTGTTCTACTAAGACACTTTCTGCCAAGATCTGTGGATGCTGAGGATTCAACGACTACACGGCTCAAGCTTTTAGTCAGTTGAGGGTTTGTTTAGTGTATCTCTTACAGCAACATGTACTTTTTATTAAGTTGAACATATTTAAGAAATATCCAAGGTTTTTGCTGTAGTTTTCACCGGCTGATTTGATTCCTGAAACATCACTCGCTGGAACCCCGGAAATGAAAGTGATTAGGACGAAGAGAGATGAAGGATAACTGCTGAAAGCGAGTCCTTGCATGAGATTTATGAGTTATGACAGCTTCTGAATATGCGCAATTTGGTGGAAAAACAATTGCTATCTGAATTTCTATCAGTCAAACCAAACGATAAATTGAATGAATCAGTTCATCCTGCCGTTATCCATTTCAGAAGCCTCTTAGAAAGTCTCCAAATGTCAGTAGCATCCCTTGATACAATGTCCCTTTTGTTCAACTTTTCTGTGTATTTTCTTCCACCTAAATATCATCTTGGAACAAGAATCTCTGCTTCTGTTTCCAGCGCTTTTGTTGTCATACTGTCACCCGTGCTGCCTCTCAGTGAAGTACATCCGTGGACAATGGCTCTGTCTGACAGCACAGATAAGGCTCCTCGGGTTGCTTTTGTATCAGTATGCATCCCTTTCACCAGCACTTCCCTGGCTGTGTTCTCACATGGGGGGAGGGGGGGTGCGAGATATCCAACTGCTCCGTCTGGACAAAGACGTGAGTAGAGACGGGGCTACAATCCCCTTGAAGGAAATACTCAATATATCAATGATCCTCTCCTTTAACTCCCAGACAGAAAGCAAATGTTCCAAACTATTTCTTCTTTTCAACTGTTAGTTCTGGTTATGAAGCCTCTTCAAGGAGCACAGTGTTTAATGTGAGGCTCATTCGGCGCCCTCGCACCTTTTCTTTCCCCTCCTTTGCTATTATTTTTACATGTTCTTCTAACAATGCTGGACCTCCACTTTCTGTCTCGAGTCGGTGGACGTCCTCGGGTCCTATTTCTGCAAGACAACCAGTTAGCAACACACACACACGCACGCAGACGGCCGCGAGAGAAGGACATGACCACACACCTCATCCTCGCTCATTATTAATGAAGGGGTCAGGTTGGACACGAACAGGAAGCAAGACACAGCGCAGAGTGAGAAATGCGATGGGAATGAAAAGAAAACAGATGCAGCGGGTGGTCCAGGCTGCGGTGAGCACGCTGGCTAATGTGTTGTTGTTTCCTATGCTGCGATATGAGTTTGGTCAACCTGCTTAAAAAAATGCATAATTGAGTGAATTGGTGGTTGTGAATAAAGGAAACCTCCCACAGAGCCCGGCTCTTGCAGCTCTGCTTCTCCTCAGCACCAAATTATATCATTTTATAGGTCAACACAAGTTATTATCTAATGTATTAAATTAAAATAAAACATTTTACTGTTGTAAAAATGCTCAGCTAAACCATGTCTGTCAAATACTTGCATTGCACTTCTCTACAGTATGTAAGTAATTTGCAGTTTTGCTCTTTCATTTCACTGTTTGCCAAACTAACGGCTCCAGGCTCCGGGACAGAAGCTCCTCTGGCCGGAGCCTGGACCACTAAGCAGGGGTCCCTCTCGCTGCAGGGGAGACGTTGTGGGGAGCTAAGGCAGAGATTGCCCTGCCAGCCTTACCATTCCCTCCACGTTCCTCTGATTCCCAGCCACTCGCAGATCAATAGCGGCCTTTGAGCAAAGCAGAGGCCCTATTGTGACTGCATTCGCCAAGGCTGAGCTACGGCGGACCCTTGGTGCAGCTAAACCATGACAGATTCATCCTGGCCTGCTTCTCCCATTAGTCAGCCACCACGGGTGAAAACACAGACCTAAGGTCCCCTAATGGGAATTTAATGCACTTCAATGTACCTGCAGCCAAATAGAAAGAAAACGGCTGCTGTTTTTCCCTCCACCGATGATGACTCACAGTGGATATTAGATCTCCACGGTCGGCGAGGCCGACGTGTGTCATAAGCAGAGTCTCTTCGTGTGCAGAAGCGGCTCCAAATTGGAATCGGGGCATTGGGTGCACTTGTGTGCCGCCGTTGGGTATATGGCTTAGTGAAGGGATCGTTTCTTTTACTGGGGAGGATATTGTGTGCTTATCACGGAGTGGTAGAGTGTGTGTGTGTGTGTGTGCATGCTTACCTCTACCTTATGTGTGCTCGTATACAAGCATGTCCCCAGTTGTGCACGTATGTCCTCTGTTGCTCAGAAAAACGAGTATGGTTACATACTCGTTTACATTTACAGAAAATTCCATTTTTCGAGCAATTCCAGCATAAAAACTCTCCCACTGCAGCATTCAGCATATGAATTATGAATATGGGTAAATGCATGGTCCCATACAGCCCACAGTGTATCTACTGTGTAGCATTTGCTTCGCTCAATTTGACTTTCCAAACCAAACTTCCCTTGAAGAATCCTCCGTCTTAGTTATATATGTAAATGGTGTCCGTGTCCGGGTTTAAGGGCGGAGGCAAAGTAAACACTGTTTGTAGTGCTAAATGCTTTGCTGAGTGGATCAGCCGAGAAAGCCTTTCATCGCACTTCTTCCGACCAGACACTGAATGCTCATTTGTGAGGTGTAGCCTCAAAGTGTGTCTCAACAGGTCAGCAGAAGTATAAAACATGACAGTATCGACAGGTCCCGGGATGGCCCCCGGTCCTCGTCTGCCCCCTCCACGCTGCTGGGATTCGTAATGACCCTGTGCCGCTTCTGTCCGATGTGCATCGAGCGCTTGCGACACATAAAGCTGTCGTGGCGTGATGACAAATAACCGCTGTCAGCCCACATCTGCGCTTCAGAACATTTAAGCGTGGATGGAGGAGACGGGAGATGGGGATGGAGGGAGAGATGGACCAGAGAGGAGAGGAGGCTCGGAAGAGAGAGAGGGGGGGCAAAGGGCAGTCCGCATGGCAGCGCAGCATGATTCATGCGCCTGCAACAGGACTCAGGCTTCTTTTTTTTTCAAAATCACACTTCTGTTACTTTGGCTTCGTCGCTCGTCTGCTGACTAATACCAAACCAGTGATTCAAGCTCCTGTACAGCACGTCCACTTCATAGAAACGTTGGCCTTCCCTGTTGTCGACATCGGTGTTGGGTAGATCCTGGAGACAATTTTTTCCATTTTCATCTTTTATCTCGCTGGTAAAAGAAATAGACAGTAGATATTATCAGTAGATGGATGGATGGATGTAGGGGGACATAGGACGTCAGGTGGATGGATGATGCATTGATAAATGGATGGATGGATGTTAGTGGATGGATGCTGATATGGACGTATACATAGAAAGGTTACACAAACAAAATGCATTACAACATATAACTTTAAAAGTTGTCTCTAATATCTCCCACCCCGCTTTGACTTTGTCTCACAGAAGACGCGCCGGCTCCGCGTGCTGTCACTGTGGCTGAGCAGACAAACAAGTGACATCTCCAGAAAATTACAGACAATTAACTTTAATAACAAGTGAACGCGCTGTCGACAAAATGTGTGCGTTTGACAGGTAATCTTATGAGAGAGGCAGTGCAACAATGACCGCCCAGCTCCACACCTGTGAGTCGTGCATTTAGTTAAATACGAAACAGTTTGTCATCGGTTGTGCATCAAGTTTAAAACAGCCTTTGATTCAGTCTTTCTCTGTGATGTTTTTCGGGCTGACGGGCTAATGTGATTTTGAATGATGGGTCTCGCGCAGCGTGTCTTCTAACTCACAGAGGGAATTCAGGTAGCTCTCCCTGTTAACCGGCAGTTAGCCTAAGTGTCTGAGCGGACTTCCCTGCGGCGAGGCAAAAAACTTCAGCTCCGCGGGGGAGGAGGAGGAGGAGGAGGAGGAGGAGGAGACGGGAGGACAGCGGAGGCGATTAAAACCGTGTGCCGCCTCTCAATCACGTCGTCAGTCTTTTGAGATGGGGGGGGAGTTTGTGTGACCTGAAATGTACACAAGCGCGTGAAACAAGTGTGCAAAGCTACGTGGCTACGTCCAGTCCACTCCTGTGAATGCGAGATCTCAGGAATCCACGGAGGGGATCTCACTTAGAATCTGTAGGTCAAAGGTCAAGGCCGCTGTGACCTGCCACAACATGTTTTTTGGCCATAACGCAAGAATTCTGACGCGGCGTTACTTGTCATTCAGTCATCTCATCTCACTTCAGAAGCCAAGCTGTTCAAGGCTAATTCAGGGCTGCTAGTTGCTGGGGACCTATAGTGCCTTCACCGTACTGAGATTTGAGTGCTTTTGAGTATTCCGATGTCTCTACTGGTTAGCATATTGGTTACGCCAGCTTTGATTCGAAGTTTTTTATTGTTAAATATTTGTTTTTTCACTGCGAATGTTGGTCACGAATGATCGATTTGGTGCAGATGCCTCGGTTTGTTCCTGACCAATTTGATTCCGTGCCGTCTTTTATCTCTCCGGCTCTAAACTCTGGTCGGCAGGTCGGCTTCAAACCAGGTTTGTGGAGCCGCCTCAGCCCCCTCCTTTACTGCTCTGCAACCTCCCTCCCCTTCTTGTTTTTCCTGTGGACAATTTATCCTCCACATCTCTGCGTGATTTCTAGCTTTCACCTCTCTCTTTGTTCACCTCCAGTGGCTTTATGACCTGGCTTTGTGTGTGTGTGTGTTTGGTTGTTGTTTGGACCAGAGGGAGTCTGCCGAACAGAACAGAATCTTAATTTCTCCCCTAGCTTTTCTTTTCTTTCTGTAAGAGCTTATCCGTGCCTCCCTCTACGCCGGAGATCTTTCCTGGGGTGCTGAGTGAGCAAGGGGAAAAAAAGGATGAAGGACGGGTGGCATGGTGATGGTGGTGGGTAGGATGGGTGTTGTTGGGGAGGCGGGGGTCTCGGGCTCTGCACAATCAGAGCGGTGCCTGGTTTTAATGAGAAGCCTGTTTGTTAAATCCACTCAGGGAGGCTGTGCAAGTGCTTAGCATTTGCTCTCTAATTAGGAAAGCTAAACAGTCGAGGATCAACCATGAGAGGGGAGAGGAGTGCACGGGAGGAAACACTGGAGGAAGCAGGGAAAAGAAAGAAACAATCGAACGTAGAGTTATTGTCATCGCAAACAATAGGCTCGAATTTGTTTGCAAGACGAGAATCCATTCAAACTGTCATAGCGATGATAAAGAAACCAATCAAACAGCGTGTCAGCAGGTACCACAGTATGTGAAGGTGAACTCATCGAGCATGGCCAAGTCATTGCAAGGAGTCCACCTAGTGGTCTTTAACAGAACTGCAGCAAAACATCGCTTTTGTCTGAATAGCAGCTGAAAACTGTGAAGGTGTTGACCGTTCCATCATCATCATTACATGCCATTTACAAAGCAGTGTGGTCACAACCACCAGCTGCTATCAAGAGAAGGCGGAGTGTGTGTGTGTGTGTGTGTGTGTGTGTGTGTGGGAGGAAAACGTGTCCAAAGCCCGAGTGCAGCACAGTGATGTTGACAGGGGGGAAACAACACCATTCTTTCACGGCTCCTTCTATCCACACAATAAGTGGCTCCCTGATTACAGCTCCCTCTCACACAGGCTGCTGTTAAAGTGCAAGAAGAGACGAGCGCTTTTAAGATTAAGACCCTGATCAAATTTTTATAACTCAGTTTCGGGGAGAGAGGGATTGCCATGAGAGGGGGGGGGCGAGAGAGAGGGATGTAAGTGTGTTTGTGTAGCGTTCATGTTTTCAAATAGTTGTACCGATTCAATTTCAGCCATACCTCACGGCCTTCGTCGCCACATGCATGTCTCGTGACAACAGCCATATTCTTCACGACAGTTGAGCAAACTCACTCTGAGTAAAGCCGGGGAGATTTGGAGAATTCCCAGCAAGTGGACCTTTTGCTTAGAATTGTCCAAATATTGCTTATTGCCTCTTTAAAGGGGAACACCACCTCAATTAAGAAACCCAACGTGTTATTTCCACGGCCTAGGAAAGTCAAATGGTGGAGTTTTACTCACTGAATGTGGAGATAAGAAGTGTTTTCTAATATATAATGATGCAATAAAAACCTTTAATAGAGTGCATGTTAGTACATGAACGCGATGTGTTTTATAACCATAATGACCATGCCGGCTGCTTCATCCTCACAGTGTAGTCTTCAGATCACAGACGAGCACAACTCGGCGTTTGCTTGTCATGTTCTCGATGAGCTGAGGATGTTTTGGTGTAAATCTTTCACACTTCTCGTCTCCTTCCCGTGATAACAATATATACCGTTACGTGCTCCCTTCTCCATTTCTTCTCCATTACCTTCACTCATCCTCTCTGTCCTCCTTGTTTCAGTCGTTTCCCCTTCTCCTTCTGCTGAGTCTCGAATGCTTCGGGTTAAATCTACATGTCTGTCACCTTTCCTCCCTCCCTCTCCCTCCCTCCCTCCCTCCCTCTCCCAGACAGTTGACTGTATGGCGACTCCAGACTGCGAGTATTTTTAGCGACCGTCACAGATGGGGCCATGGCAGCATGACAGAGACCAGAATGTTCTTTATCTCAGCTGTCAGTTCCCCGGAAACCAAAATGGATCTCGTCCACTAGGGGGTGGAGGGAAGGTGGGGAAGCTTGCCACCCCCCTCTCAAAATTAGGTTTTAATTGTGTCTTTTGGCACGGCAGAATAACTGTTGAGGGTGCAAACGGAAAGTGGCGAAGGGAAAGGCTCACAGTTGCTGTGTCAGCTCCTCTGTGGGAGCTGTGTCCAAACCTATGATCAAGCTGAGGAGCAATTGCAGGCCATTGCCTCGGCGGCAAAAAAAGATTTATCTCAAAAGCAAGGCCCCCTGAAAGGAAGGAGCACAGCAGATATCTGTACATATTACCAGGTCGTAAAAGAAAGATACATTTTCTAGCATACCACATTTTCCAGCGGGAAGAAAGACCCAGTTTGCTGATATCCAATGATGATATGTGGAGAAATAACAGCTTTGTCCGGGGCTGTGACCGACCCAGGCTTTAGCCATGGCCTAAAGCAAGTCTGTGCACCGCCACGTTCAAGATACCCCCTGGTAAAACACTGCACAGTTGGGAGTATCCATTTGATTCCCTCACAACCTCCAAACAAAATGTAGAAAAATACAGAGAGGAGGGAGAGGTGGAGGCAGAGCGGGGAGATGTGGAGGCAGAGCGGGGAGATAGTCTGTGGGGCAAAGAAGTCAGAAATGAGCCGACGTCGGGTTTGTCAGGTTGTCAGATTGTGTTCGGGAGATCGTATTCAGCAGGTGTGTGTGAAGTTTTGTGTTCTTACGAGACAAAAAATAAAGTGAAAATGTACGATTTGAAAGGACGATGCAGTCTGGGCGTGGCTATCGTCCTGCGCTTGGAACAAATGATGATCAATGTTTCTTCTAATTAATTTGATGTTTTTTCCTATGATCTGGTTTTCCCAGCGGCTCAGTGGGAACGAGATTCAGGTCAATAATGTGTCTTTAAACAAGAAGCCCTCATCAAGCCTGAAGGTCCTCCGTCTGAATCTTGCTGCATTCTGAGCCTCATTTCCATTCCCCGACCCTCAAGGCAAGGTAAAACAGTCCCGAGGTATGCAGTTTGAGAAAAGGCTCCATGACTGTAGCCTTCACCTGCAGCTTGGTCAATTGATATGGAAATGACGGGCCAGGTTCTTCTAACTGAAGGGAAATAATGGAGCACATGACACAAAAGCAGAGAGGTAAACAAAAGAGTGACAGTGATGACTGTAGCACATCTGGTGTTGTCAGCTTCATTGGCACTTTTCATAAGACAAGGTTACTCAATTCATCTCGACGGGGAGCACAGAAAATCCTGCATATAAGCAAAGCAACTCAATATTTTCTTGCATGATAATAAGATGAGTGTCCGAGGTTGAGAACATTTGGAGTAGACAAAAGTATTATCATCAAAAAAAACATTTTCAAATAGGCTGTGAAGAAAAGAAAGATTAATATTGTTTCTCAGGCTTTCATCCAGTGAGTCACAGAGGATTAATGCCTGTACTCTTGTGGGAACCTATTGAAGTGAGACTAACATATTCAGTCCGCGGCAAAGTTTAATTAGGACTGTGTTTTGATGATTTTTAGTCAGTCCGGAGCAGAAAGCCATCTAAAACCAGAGATGAAACATGGGAAGAGGGGGAAGCGGTTGAGTCATATGAACAAAGAGAGAGAACAGTAATCACGGCCCTTCAGAGGACGGCTCCCGTTGCACTCGCTCTTTTTCGAAGGCGCCACGTCCTGCCGCCAATACAATGTTCGTCTTTCCCTCCATTGTGCCTTTCACAGGCCTGAGCATTCAAAAAAGGGGGGAGATTGGCCTGGTGCAGCTTCCATCCCTGCAGCGAGTGAGAATGTGGAACACCAGCAAAGTGAGACCCGGTCAGTAAGCAGCCCCACGTTCTCCATGACTACCGTAATTGTCATCACCATCCACAGGAATTACATGTTCGGGCTTTTGCAGGTATAAGTGGCGTTTCCATGGCCCCCGGCGTATGTAAACTCCCACCCTTTTGAGCGTGGATTTAAGCTTGTGTATTTGTTTGGAAGTCATTAGAATGGCATTAGTTGTCATAACGTCCACACATCATGCGCCAGAACATGGATATATCAAGATCTGTACAAAAAGCATGTTGCATTCATCAGTTACAGGAAACATCAGTTCTCCATTTAGGCCAAAGGGCTCAACTGTGTTAACAGCATGAATCCAATGTACCTCTGGGTTAATAATAACGCCACCATAGCTTAATCCATCTTTTGTATCCTTTTGTCCTTTTTGTATTATCTTTTGTCCAACACAAAGCGAACCACAGGGACATATGTGTGTGTTGCAGCAGTACATGTGTAAAACATTGGTTGTTGGGTTAGAGCACAATGGCCACAGTGGAAATAGCCTGATTGGTTATGCAATCTTTGGAAACATTCATGTCGAGGGGCTAATGTCGGAGATTAGACATCTGGTGTGACAAAGTCGTTCAGGGCACCGGGGGGAATCATTGTATACTGACATCCGCTAATGTCGCAGGTCGAGCTCTAATCTGTTTGCATACAAAAGAAACATGTCAAGCAGTCAGTCCCATTATAGGTGTACATATGGGCATAGATCCCTATTTGATTTTAGTCAAGGATTCGGTAGAAGGGGTCTCTCCAGCTCAACCTTTGATCAGAGTACTCCTCTTCAGATCCGTCTCTGACTCCGTTGTTATTCTATTCATTTACATGATGGCAACACAACTTGAAAAATTGTATTACAGGTATATACGAGAAGGCCTTTGTGCTTTTCCTTCATGTCCTCCAAAGAATTATACTGGCTTTGTGTATAGTCTCTGACACTCTGCAAAATATAGTTTTACATTCAAAATATATAAATAAAGTAACATTTTATGCAGCAGTCAGACCATGTGAGTAGAGTGTTATGGTCTGACTAGCTTTTAGAATATTTTATTACATTTTTTTATTACACACATTCCCTCGCTATAGCCCAATATTCGCTATAGGGAATATTGGGCTCCTTTCTATATTTCCAGAGATAGAGACAATTCTTTCACCCAATTAATGAACTTTGTTTTACTGGTGTTCTTCCAAGAGAGTGAGATAACTGTACTTGCAAGCAGTAAACACGGATCTAACGCAGCAATATCTTTTCTTGGGTTTATGGCGTTAATCAGGGTGTTAACCCATATCAATTAAGATGGATAGACAGATGGATAGTTACTTTATTAATCCCGTAAGGGGACATTTTTCGCTACAGCAGCAATCATGGTACAGGTAAATAAAATAACAGAGTAATAATATTAAATATCAAATGCAAATATCAAATGCACAATATTTACAATAAGAATAACAAAGTAAAAATATTAGATATAAAAATGTATTGATTCTGAGTACTTTGTTTTACCCATTTCAGTCTGGTGGTTGATATATTTAAATTTTTATTCCATTTTTGTCCACTACCATAGCAAATAATCCATTTTTGGGGGGAGCTGTAGTAATACCGCCGCAGCAGCAGGTGGCAGTAGCGAGCAGGCTAGCGCCACTACCGCCCTGAGGAAAATATAACGACGAGGAAGATTTAGCATCAACAGTGCGAGACTAGCAAAGGTAACGTTTCCCCATCATTATTTAACCTGTACGGTTCCATCGTAATTCTAGACTTTGAATAGCATTTAATTATTTCCAAATGTGTAGTTTTGTATAACGCTATTGCGACACTAGCTGCTCAGGTAAATGCTAGCTAGCCGTTAGCATTAGCGGTTTTAGCTAGGCGAGCTAGCAGCTGCAGCGAGCTAAGCTGTCATTATTGTATGCATATGTGGGTGTATGTACGCTGAATGAGAGGCTTAGCCCGTTATGTGGCTTCATAATCCGTTATAAAGAACCAATAGCGCACTATTTTTAGCCTTTTGCATCAATTACGCTCGCGCCTTCGTGTCCGCTGCGCCTCACATTGCCTCATCTCTTGGCAGATTTTGTTTTTTCTGGCCCAGATATTTAGCAGCCAGTGACAAAGCTTTTGAAAATGGACACAAGAGCGTGGAGGAATCCGTATCATGACTACGATGGCAACCCTGCGTCCACACAGGCGCTGTTTGACTGCCAGGGAAAGGTAATACACACATATATATATACATATATAATGTATTTTGCACGTGATTCGTGTAACGGTGACCCTCGCAATTTAACGTGTTTTATTGTCTGTTCCTCCAGCTCACAGCAGAGTTCGCCCAACGGCTGAGCAGCAAGATCAGCGAGCTTCTAGCTGTCATGGAGAACGGCCTCAAGTCCGCCGACGCGAGAGATTGCACCACTTACACCGGCTGGGCAGGTGAAGATGATGATGACGATGACACCGTTACACACACGCAAGAGCACACTCGTGTGACGTCATAGGGGCCCCGCGCGCTGTGAACACGTGACTGACCCAGAGGTCACGCGTGGTTGGGGATGCTCAATACTGCACACTTTTTCATTTTTTATGTTTGTTCTGTACTTTAAAAAAATTGTTTTGATGCTTACATTTTCCTTCACAAATGATGATTATTTTTATACAAATTAGGGGGCGTACTCAACATTATAAAACAAGGATTTAATGAGGCATCTGAAACATCCCATCTGGTTTAAAGCTTACTGCTTCAACAGTGTTATTCATACTCATTTAGAGATTTTTTTTGGTTTTTTTCTATTTCAATATTTAGTTTATGATAATAGACGAGCAATAAATCCAGAAAATATTTATATTTACAGAGCGACCAGAGAGGTTTTAAAAGAAATGAATCCACAGTCAAAATACTTAAATTTCTGGTTAATGTACTCATTGTTTAAGCTCCATTAGATTTTATGAAGTCACAGTATTAGCTCCAGTTTAAAACAGGAAACGGTTCTGGTTTGCGTTCAAAGTCGACAGCAACAACATGTGCGGTGTGTGTGTCTGTCCACAGGCATTGCTCTGCTCTACCTGCACCTCCACAACGTGTTCAGGGACGACTCCTTGCTCCAGAGAGCTCTGGAGTACGTCAACCGCAGCCTGAAGTGTTTGACCCGGCGCCACGACGTCACCTTCCTGTGCGGGGACGCGGGGCCCCTGGCTGTAGCCGCTGTGGTCTACCATCGCCTGCAGAGGGTGCAAGAGACCGACGAGTGCATCAACAGGTCAGTCTAGAATGCGTTTATCAGCCTGGTCTAGATTGTCACATATATCATTTCATACTTTGTTAATTCTCGCTGTTTATGTTCCGTATTACAGGCTGATGATTAAGTGATCCGGGTCAAAACTGTGTGTGACGTTCAAGAACTATTTCAAGCAGTTGCCTCTGCTTAATATGAACACATATAAAATAAGGTTTACCTATCAAATATTTGCAGTCAGAGAAATGCGCTCACGTGTAGCTGCAACCGTGTTTGGGAACATGCTGCTTAAACTAAATGCTTGTGATTGGCCAGACTGATTATCTGTGACCACTTTGATTGGACGAACCGGAGCATTACTCCAATCACAATGGGTGAATATCGCTCCCGATCCTGTTAAATTAACTGCCAAAGGTAGGATGGTTTTATTATCAATCGCACACAGTTACAGGTCATCGTGGATAGTTCATTGTACGGTTACAATAGTGGGTCGTGACAGGCGGCCGGCCAGATTCACGAGCTCTGTGTGTCCTCTGCTACTCCCCCAGACTGCTGCAGTTTCACCAAAACGTGGTGAAAGGTGCCGGCGGGCTGCCCGATGAGCTGCTTTACGGGCGGATGGGTTTCCTCTACTCCCTCGTCTTCGTCAACCAGCAGCTGGGGCAGGACAGGATCCCACTGCAGTACATCCAGCAGGTAGGAAGGAAGGAGAAATCACACTTCCATGCACCGTGTTGGAAGGACTTTTTACATCCAGGACAGGCTGACTCATCGCCTACATGCAAAGATCTTATGCAGAAACGATAGAATAAGAGGAAATTGACCCCTAATTGGACAAATGGTTTGGAAAAACTAAATAAAAAGAGGGAAAAAGCATTAACTTGACATGAAATATGTTATTGAATATGGAACAAACTAAAATAACGCTGCTTCCCTCCTCAGATCAGCGAGTCCGTGCTGGTGTCAGGCGAGCACCTCAGCAGGAAGTTCAGGGTCCAGAACCACAGCCCCCTGATGTACGAGTGGTACCAGGAGCAGTACGTCGGCGCCGCCCACGGCCTGGCTGGCATCTACTACTACCTCATGCAGGTACGACAGGCCTCCTGTGTCCAGTTTGTGGAGCAATTTTACACACGACCTAATTCGATCTACCTGTTACTTCTCCATCCTGTGTAAACGCGGTCTGGTCTCTCCCCCCCCCCCCCCCCCCCCCCCCCCCCCCCCCCTCACAGCCGGGCTTCGTCTGCGTGGAGGAGTACGTTCACAGGCTGGTGAAGCCTAGCGTCGACCACGTCTGCCGCCTCAAGTTCCCCACGGGAAACTACCCTCCCTGTATCGGGGACGACCGGGACCTGCTGGTGCACTGGTGCCACGGATCCCCAGGGGTGGTGTACATGCTCCTGCAGGCATACAGGGTAAACACTCAGGGAGGAATGAATAATGTTTCCATTTGTATGCCATTTGGAGAATAAGAAGAGAGCCATTGGGCCATCAAAAAAAGCTCTCATTTTAATTTCCCTTTCCTCCCTCTCTCCCTCGTCGCAGGCCTTCGGAGTGCCCCAGTACCTGGAGGACGCCCTGCAGTGTGGAGAGGTGGTGTGGCACTGCGGCCTGCTGAAGAAGGGATACGGCCTGTGTCACGGTGCGGCGGGCAACGCCTACACCTTCCTGGCCCTCTACCGGCTAACGCAGGACCCCAAGCACCTTTACAGAGCCTGCATGGTGAGAGCACGGGGGGGGGGGGGACACACATCATCATGGGATCAGTATACATCGTTCACACACAGGCAGCAGCCTTTCGAGTGATCAAACAACAATAATATCCTGGTCTCGTGGTTTAAAAGATGCAAGATGTGAAAGTAAACTTCGCTCAAAGGACAACCAATCGCAGCGCAGTTGATTGATGATTCCAGAAAGGGGGTGGGGTTATATGAGAGGCAGGCCCTTTTATGTTTATTGACAATAGGTTGGTAGCTGTCGGTGCGAGTCGGCATCAAAGCGGGCGGGGGGGGGGGGTCTGCTAGCGAGCGCTCTTTGGATGCGCTCCAGGTGGCGCGAGTCCCCACGTGTGTGTGTGTGCGCGCCACCATTAGCATGGATCTGTTCACAGAGGATGGAAATGAGACTCTTCGGAGGTCTTGCCGAGGCTCCGCCCCGTGCATCCGACTGACATTGTGGTCGCAACCCGATACCTCGAGCTCAGGCGCCAGGATTTCACCGCTTTTAGCCGTTGACGGTTCAGCTGCAGTTCACTATTGTGGTAGAATGGGAATGTTATGGTGACACCGCCTCTCTCTCTCTCTCTCCAGTTTGCAGACTGGTGCATGAACTACGGCAAACATGGATGCCGAACACCAGACACTCCCTTCTCACTTTTTGAAGGTAAAGTTTAAGTTTCTGCGAGGAACGTTTAACCGGTCAAATCGACAGCAAATTAATGTATATGTAGTAGGAAACAGATAAAACAACAACTTCTCTGCATTATTGACCGTTTGCATCAAAAAGGAAGCTAAACCGGAATAAATGTTATGTTTTGATGGCTATAGCGCCGTGTCGTGTTGCGTCTCTGTTACTGAAGCTGTGAACTCACCGCGTCACTTCCTGTTTGCAGGCATGGCGGGCACCATCTACTTCTTGGCTGACATCCTGCAGCCAATGAAAGCCAGGTTCCCGGCCTTTGAGGTGTAAAGGTTTCCTCCACAGGTAGTCGCCCCCTCCCCCCCCCCCCCTTGCCCCGCCCCGCCCCCCACTCCACACTGTGGGAAAATATAACAAGGAGAAGACCCACACTTTTGCTCTCTGTCACACTCATGCATGAAAGCACCACATTCACAACAATCGACATTGTGCCATGTTTTTTCCTGCTCTACTCTACCGGGAACTTTACATGTTATTAACGGGATTTATCCTATACTCGCATCTCAACTACATAATTGTCTCAAAAAAAAAAAATGTCAAAGGTGAGAGCTTGCCTCGGTTTTTCGTTCCTCTTTTGTGTATAAAATAATTAAATTCTGTGGCTGTTGCTCAGATTGTGATTTCTTTTGAAGGTTTCAGCAAAAAGGAAGGAAACTAGTTTTCTGGCTGTCAAAAAAAAACAAAAAAAAAAACACAAATAAAACAACAAAACATCCCAAAATATGGTGTTAAAACTAAATGGTGTTTAGCTAACACTCAGCAACTGTATATTTGCTAATCTGTGAGCTTGATATGTTGAAGGAAATGGATTGCTTTAGTTTGTTTTTGGTTTTCTTTTTCAGAGTCAACAGCAAAGCTAGTAACAACGCACTAAATATAATGCAGTCCAAGCTGTGCCATGTGTTAAGGGATTAAACCCCAGAGTGTAAACTGTTGCCTGTCCTTTGCACTGTCTGAGCAATAAACCATGTGTCTTTTTACAGCTGTCGTCCTCTCGTGCATTTCACTACTTCTTGCTCTTGTTTTGATGCGATCGTGCAGCAGCAGGGATGCGCCACAGGGGGGCAGCGGCGAGTCCGCCACTTGTGAATTATTAATGTTTTGACCCCCTCCGCCTGGCAAATGAACCACACTCACCTCTGAATCTGCTCTGACTCAATAAGTAAAGAGTTAAACCCCTGAGATAACACAGAGGTGAAGGAGACAAACACAACTTCTCTCTCACCGTCGGCAGCTTTAAGGCATGCAGCTTGCAGAAGAAGCCACATATCACGGTGTCCCTCCCTTTGTGTGCTAGTCTCTTTTCCAAATAAGGCTCACGTAACCCTCCAGAAACCCAAGCGACGACACAATGCCGCCGCTCTTTTTCTTTTTAAGCCCCCCCCCCCCCCCCCTCTCCCCGTGTCCGTGCTTCTGTACACCAGCCGGGGTCTCGGAGGGGAGGGGCGGGGGGGGAGTACCAGGGAGCCTCAAGATGCGTTCATTTTCAGAAACCGAGCACCTCCGCCAGGAATTGTGAGTAAAAATAGAGCTCATCTGTCCAAAGGGGGCGTGGGGGCCTGGACGGGTTCCTTCTGTTCTTCAGCTGCAGGACTTAATGCAGTTAGTGGATCACCCAAATCCTCTTTGTGTCTTTTGAACAAACAAAAGAAGCTGCTGGAAATCAAGCACAGTCCTCCATTCATTACTGTGCTATGTCTATTAATATTAGTATTTTTACGGGTTTTAAATGAGCTTATTAATAAAAAAAAAGAAACCTACTGAATGTACAGTGTTCATCAGAGGTCTGTGTGGGGTGGGACGCGCTGCATCTCGGTGTAGTTTAACTTTGAATGGGTCAGCATATGAATCTGTGCACAGATTAAAAAGAAATGCCCCGTTTCATCAAATATTCTGAGAACATGTCAAGAAGAAGCCCCACATTTATGAAGACAAAGCTGAGCGTCCATTTCAAACGCACAATATTTCCATTCGTGAACAAACATTTGGGAAGAAACTAGGGTTTTGTAACCGAAGGAAAGATGGAGCTTGATTTAGGATTAAGAAAGAAAGTTCTTCACTTTCAACAACTATCTGGCAGGAACCTTTTATTTGGTCCCATCAGAGTAAGTATGACAACGATGCATCAAATGAAACCCATCAGAACTTTGCCCCTATCATTTGTGTTTAATGGCATCTACTAAACTTGTTTTATGCATCTTCTGCATTAATAATGCATTCCTTTTTAATGTTGCCCTCAGCACCACGGAGAGCTCTGGTTGAGACTTTTAACCTCCATCGATAGCGCAATCAAGTCTTTACTTCAGGGTAACTTCACCTATCATCTTTTTACCGCCTCAATTTCCCTCCAATGCATCATAGTGCTCAATTTAACGGCAAAATGCATTAACTTTGGGACGTCTCTATTAATTACACACTGTGTTGGAGCTAATCTGATGCATTGATCCTCTGATTTCAGAGTTTTTAAGGAAGCGTAATGTCCATAAAGCTCGTGCAGTAGAATTGTTATTTACCCATAAGAGGAGGAGCACGCTCGCCGGTTAAAAATACCACCTTGTAAGCGAGCTCTCCGGGGCGAGGAGCCCCTCCGAGGTGGGCCGCTGGGTTTCTGACTTTACTGCTTTTTCACGGGCACGGTCCAACTGTGCATCTCCCTCCCAAAAGAAAAAAAGAAAATTGACATTTTAACTAAATAGAAGTTTTATTTGAAAGAATTCAACACGTAGAAAAGAACATCCTGAGACACAAAACACGGAGTCTTGACGCGGTTATTTGGCCTTCTAAAAATACCCCTGTCCCCTTCTAGAGGCCTACTCCCACTGCACGGGGCGCGCAGCTCTCCTTTCCGTTTGCCCTAAGAAAGTTAAAGATGTTCCAGCGTGTCATCCGATCCGCCCTATTGGCACATGTGACGTCACGGGCCCGGGATAAATAAGAGGGGGCTTTGACAATGGCTCGGGACCACTCTGTCTTGGGACTTCGGCTTTGCTTCTTCTTTCTTTTCCGCTCCTCCAGCTCCTTCTCTCCAAAATGGTGTGTACATGATTGTGTTTCGGACCTTGTGGGTGGGGGGGGCGGATGGCGATGGAGTTACTTTTTTCTTTTACCGACTCAATACCGACTCTCCAAAAATCAGATCAAAAAATTGGGACTTGATTATCACTGAAATCGTGATAGGGAGGAGAAATCAGAGACCGCTGTGAAATATAGATTACGATACAAGTTCAAGATTTGTTCCTCTTGGCCCAGGACCACCTGCCTTGAAATACATCCACATTTCTATCACGCTTACACCTAAATGCAAGGACGCATCCATCAAATGTATTTCATGGCATTTTTGAGCGTTTACAGCAATAAATTCTGACATTTAGCGTTGTTAGGAAATCTTACATGAACTGGATTTTGTCTGTGCAACTTCTAAACTCATAAATCACTGTGTATTTATTCATTTCTCTGTGTGTTTGTGTGCGTGCGTGTGTGTGTGTGTGTTTGTGTGTGTGTGTATGTATGTATTCGTAAATGTGCCTTTTTGTGTATTTCCACGTAACAGGCAGCAGAGTTCTCACCGGAACAGATCGAGGGTAAGTGAAGAAACGGGGAGATCCATCTCACTCCCTTACAAATAACTTGGCATGCTGGAAATAGGTCGTGAGAATTCCACTCTCTGCGGATTATGTCCCCCAAATTGTCTTCCAGTCAAACTCCCAAGTAGCTGCAGGCTTTCTTAGTCAAACCTCTAAATTAACTCCTAAAAGGAGGAAGTAGTGATGGAGAAAGTGTCCTACAGCAGACCGCCGTAGGACACTGTCTGCGTCGGACATGTCCAGTTGTCGAGGAGAATTTGAGATACGTCTATTCTGAGCCGCCCTGGCCTTGTCTTGTGGCCTTTACACAGCAGAGGCGTTAATTACCAAGTCAAGGTTTAAGGTGCCGGCCTTGGCGGTGTCCCGTTACAAAATGAATCCAAACTGTGAACTCTTTTGTTGAGTGCTGAAAGACGTGTCTACAGACATTACTCTGTTTGGTGGAAGGGGGAACAGCTTGTATTATATTACATAGACGTTATATAGTTTAAAAACTAGGCAATTTGCACCCCAAAAAAAGGATGAAAGCGCTGCCTCTGCACATTCTGGTACATTTATACTACAGTGGAATACATGCGGGCCACTAGAGACCAGGTGTTGGTTACAACACAGTCAGCATTCTCACGTTTAACTCGCCGTGCCTCTATAAGGCCCGGGTTACTCTGGCTGGGTGTATCAGTTTGCTCCCTGAATGCCTCCCAAATGCAAGCGGAGGCAGGAATGGAGAGGGGTCAGAAGTGTGGGGGGGGTGGGGGGGAGGGGCAAGGTACAGCTGTTCCTCCCGCTGCTGTTCAGAGCATTCATCTGTTAAAAAGGTCACTTTGACTATGGCTTCCTGGTAGGATTCATACAGATAGCCAACCTTCCTTGATCACAGCTGTCGCCACAGTTATCTGGGAACAATGACGGAAGTATGTGGCTTCTATAGCCCTTGATCCTCCAACACGGCTGCCATAGCTGACTAAGAACCCTTTCAAATTAAGAATATACGATCCAGTGATGGATCAGATATAATGTTTTATTATTATTCTTTATCAATGTCCAAACAGCCTTGAAAAATGTTTTTTTAACCATGCTACCAGGAGCTCAGAGACATGTGAGACACAAGTCCGTGCTTTGGTAACTCAAAAGTTCTCTCCTCACTCTCCCGGACAGATTTCAAGGAATCCTTCGGCCTCTTCGACAGGGTCGGTGACAGCCAGGTAGCTTTCAACCAGGTGGCCGACATCATGCGCGCCCTGGGCCAGAACCCCACCAACTTGGCCGTCAAGAAGATTCTGGGCAACCCAACCGCTGATGGTGAGACCCCATGTGACAATACCTGCCGAGTGTAGGCAATCGCAGGCAAAGCTTAAAGATATGACAGATGAGATGGAGGTAAATGCTGAAACATAGCATGATAGCAGGGTGTCCCCCTTGTTTCAACAGACTTGGCCAACAAGAGGGTCAACTTCGAGACCTTCCTCCCCATGCTGAAGGAGGTCGACGCCCAGCCAAAGGGCACGGTCGAGGACTACATTGAGGGCCTGCGCGTCTTCGACAAGGAGGGCAACGGCACAATCATGGGCGC
The DNA here is from genome assembly GCF_050575085.1 of Anarhichas minor. NCBI lineage: Eukaryota > Metazoa > Chordata > Actinopteri > Perciformes > Anarhichadidae > Anarhichas > Anarhichas minor. Next base: position 8,969,826 of record NW_027466464.1, read on the forward strand.
CGAGCTGCGCATCGTGCTGGCCACCCTGGGTGAGTCTCTCAAGGTCGCCAAATATAGAATCACGCAAATAGAGTGTGCTTAGCGAGCACGCGTGTGGGTGAAATGGAGAACGTGTCCCATGACATGGATACTTTATGCGCCCCCCACAGGAGAGAAGATGACCGAACACGAGATTGAATCCCTCATGGTGGGCCAGGAGGACGAGAACGGCAGTCTGCACTACGAGGGTGAGCTTTGATTTCCCCGCATGCCTTGTCTATTTATATAATAACTTCATAAATGATGCTCAAGATTTGTAAACATGGGTTTGTCTCTCTCCAGCTTTCATCAAGCACATCTTGTCTGTGTAAGAGGCTGACAGTAGGTCACCTACAGACAGCCCAATGGTGTTCAGGACATCTACACCACATCAAAGACCAACCAAGGAAAGACAAGGACTATGTACAAGGGATGTTGGAGCAAACCCATCTTGTTGTTTATTTTTGTTTTTCTTTCCATTTTGTCTCAAACCCTCCTCGCTCGGGTCATTACCTCTCCATCGTATACCACCATCACTTGGCCTCTACTCCTTCCCGGTGGCGCGTCTCCACTCACCAGCATGGGGTGAGGAACGGGGGAGAAGGGATGACCGCTCATCAAGTGAGGGTAGATCCCTCCATTCCCACCGCCACCCTCATTCAGTCACGCCATCACTGATTCCCAGCAATGCCAAAGGTGCTGGAGAATGGTCGTGGACAGGCCGCCAAACGTCTCCCACCTCCCTGAAAAGTTTTATTTATTGTCACTCTGTTCATTTCAGAATAAACCTTTCCAACGTACATCCCACCTGGGTTGATTCCTGATCTTTCATTGCCAACATGCAGTTGTAGATGTGCTTTATTATAGGCCAACATAGTCTATGAGCCAGGGGGGGTTAATGGTCTTTGTCCCTATATCATTATAAATCCCAGACTATTTATCAGTCACATCTTCTTGACACAACATCATTTAACCATAAAAAGACATTTAAAATTATATACTACAAGAATACAACAATAAAAACATTCCTTAAGATAATAAACCTATCTTTGATTGACTTGATATGAAGTTAGTTATAAGGAAGAGCATCTCCTTAGTGTGTGAGATGTATTTGTTCAAGTATAAAACCAGCCAGCTCGGCAGGTTTGGTCTCACTTACTGCTGTGTGTATTTTTTTAGCATCCTCCTGAAGCACAGAGAACAAGGAATCACCGAGGAAACATACTTGTTCTCCCACAGTGTGACTATAACGTACCTGTGGCCTTGTGGAGTAAACACAGGAGCAATGTGTCCCTCACACAGCACTGGGACCGACAGCGTCTGTGTACACCTCGAGAGAGCCTGCCCCCCTGTGGTCGAATGAGGAAACAGGCAGACTTGTGTTACAAAACACATGTTTTCTTTTTGATATACTGTTTCAATATCTATTTTTTTTATACATCTCGTTTTCGACTCTTTTAGATTGCTATTTGATAAAAATACTAAATGATTTCTGCACCAAGATATTTATTTTTATTTATTCCGTTTTATCTAATGATAGTGATGCTGTCGGAGTACATTCAAGGAAGAAACCAACAAATAAAGACACACATGTAGCGGCCGCAGCACGCACATGTTTAATATGCATATGCAATGAGTGATGCTCATTGTGCACGCTTTCTTTTCTGTAGAAATCAGTTATTAACTGTAATTTTACGAGTGTTTTGTAATTTCCGCTACAATGTTGTTCCGGCCAATCAGCGTGAGAGGTTTCGCAGCGAAGGAAACAGTGAGGTGTCACTCTGCTGCGGTTTTCATGGGCAAAACCTTTCTCCTGGAGTGCGACAAAACATGCTTCAATGTCACATTTTAAGTTACACACGAATGATAGTTAGTATCGACACACTTTAACAACAACACACACGTGTTTTACTTCTCTACACAGAGCATACGTTAACTGTTAAACTGTTGTAGTCCAGGAGTCAGTGACGGACAACAGAGTGAGGCTTCTTCTTCGTTGGTAGTGCTCACTCAGATATTGGTTAATGCTTCATTAAACGGTGTCTTTCAGTGTGATTTTACGTATAGATACAGTTAGTTATCTGCTGTTTCTGTCTCTGCTTTCTCTGACGATGTTTGCTAAGAAGGTGAGCAACATTTGTCTTCTGGGGCTGAGAAATGTCTCCGGAAGAGGACGGGTGTTGTCTGTGGCTGCCAGGTGAAGTATTTCATATATACAGTAGGCCTATATAACTTTTTAGGTTTCAATAATGGCTTAAATAGACGGACGAATGCATGCACGTATCATAGTCGAACTTGGTTCATCTTTAATCGATATCTTAATCGACTTGCAGGTAAGTCATCTGTAGAAGTATTTAGTTCAAAGCGACCTTTGACACACTTCTTTCATACGTAACCTTATATGCAGCTTTCATTTATACATTCATATCAATAGGTGGAAGTGAAGTGCGTTTTCGTAAAACTGCATTCAGAAAAAGTAAAGTTGAGAAAACATTTTTAGTTTCCAGCTGTGAGGAGTTGCTGCTAATAACCTGCATAACTTCAGGGTTTGGACTTTTTAATTGGACAAAACAAGACATTACAAACTATATATGATTTTATAACTAGCTTTTTTAATCATGTTCTGTTTTTTTGGTTGTTTTTTTTACATTTCATGACTAATAGAGAAAATAATGATCCTTAGTTTCATCCCGGCTCTCATGCTAATCGTAGCATCTTCCCATAATCCCTTGCTGCTATACCAAAGTGAATTTAGTTTGGTGTGATTGGTTGAATTTCTCTCATTCTTCCCAGGCTCTACAGTCAGGCCCAGGAGCCTGGGCAGCCTGGCCCCCCGCCCCGCCCCGAGACCTCCAGCGCCACGACGCTGATGGACATTGGGACCCGCCGGATCTTCAACGAGCACCACGACATCTTCAGACAAAGCGTGCGGCGTTTCTATCAAGAGGAAGTGATTCCATACCACAAGGAGTAGGCCGAAGAATGTCACTGTCAACATCTCTTGTTGCGACGCCAATCGCAAAAATGTATTAAAACTCCTTCAGCGTAGTCTTTTCACACCTCACCACAGTTCCCTTTTTTTCCTCGATCCAGGTGGGAGAAGGCCGGTCAGGTGAGCAGGGAGGTGTGGGAGAAGGCTGGAGAGCAAGGCATGCTGGGAGTAATGATACCAGCGGAGCACGGTGGCGTCGGAGCAGACCTGTTTTCTGTGGCCGTCACGTGGGAGGAGCAGTGAGTTGTACTAAAAAAATCAAATAAAAACATTCATATCTGAAATGTAACACTTTTAGTTTTTTTTACTTTGTTTCTCTCCTGCAGATCGTACTCCAACTGCTCAGGCCCGGGCTTCTCCCTGCACTCCGACATCATCATGCCCTACATCTCCAACTACGGCAGCAAGGAGCAGATCGAACGCTTCATCCCCGAGATGACTGCTGGGAAATGCATCGGCGCTATTGCCATGACCGAGCCAGGAGCCGGCAGGTCGGCGGATTCAAGCCAAAGTCCCAAACGTCGGCGTGCACAGCACCGATGTCGCGTAGCTTTGATGACTCTGCATCTTTTATCTTTTCAGTGACCTCCAAGGTGTGAGGACGCACGCCAAGCGGGACGGCAGCGACTGGATCCTCAACGGCAACAAGGTAACGAGTCACAAAAAGGAGTCATTTGACCGCATCTCGGCACCGCCTCGAGCTCCGTTCCGTCTCACCCCCTCCAGGTGTTCATCTCAAACGGGTGGATGGCCGACCTGGTGGTGGTCGTGGCCGTGACGGACCGCGAGGCCAAGTCGGCGGCACACGGCATCAGTCTGTTCCTGGTGGAGGACGGCGTGAAGGGCTTCCAGAAGGGGCGCAAGTTGGAGAAGATCGGTCTGAAGGCCCAGGTACCGGAGCTCGGCGGCTTCCGTCGTTCTTCTACGTCTCTTTGCAAAAAAAGCTAAATGTCAGAACACGCCGATTCCGTCGCCTCACTGTTTTTTTTTCTCCTCCCGTCTTTCGCAGGACACGGCTGAACTGTTCTTTGAGGATGTGCGGCTTCCAGCCGACGCCATCCTGGGGGAGCCCAACAAGGGCTTCTACTACCTGATGAACGAACTGCCTCAGGTGAAAAGAACACGTTTTTAGGATTTTCTCAGTGTCAAAGAACTCCAATGATAGTTGTCCTTTGAGTTGCCTATCGATTGTTTCGGGTTCGGTTAGTCTGATCTGTAAATCCCCTTCTCGTTTTGTGGCGAAAGGAGCGTCTGGCGATTGCTGGCATCGCCATAGCGAGCTGCGAGTTCATGTTTGAGGAAACCAGGAACTACGTGATGCAGAGGAAGGCTTTCGGCAAGACCATCGCACATCTACAGGTCTGTATAACAAACGATTGTGTGCTTGCTTTCGAATCTGATTGTTCCTTTCTGAGAATAACTATCACCGCGTCTAATTTTGCTCCCTCAGACCGTGCAACACAAGCTGGCCGAGCTGAAGACGGAGATCTGCGTGGGCCGAGCCTTCGTAGACAACTGCATCCAGCTCCACGCTGAGAAACGCCTGGATACGGCCACGGCTTCCATGGCCAAGTTCTGGTGAGGATGTGTTTTTTGTTAGATTAACCAGGCCATGTTGATGCCATTTGCTAATGTCCGTCTGGGCTTCTCTCCAGGGCTTCTGACCTCCAGAACAAGGTGGCCACTCAGTGCCTGCAGCTCCATGGAGGCTGGGGCTACATGTGGGAATACCCCATCGCCAAGTAAGTGTCACGTGACCTGATCACCCACATTGTTTGCGTTCCAGTCCATCCACAAGTTGCTGAAGTCTGTCTCTTGCAGGGCGTTTGTGGATTCCCGTGTTCAGCCCATCTATGGAGGCACCAATGAGATCATGAAAGAGCTCATCGGCCGCTCCATCGTTAGCCGGAAGTGAGAACGATTGATGTGCGGTTGTGAGAAGTCATGGAAGAGTGTTTAATCATGCTCGAACCAAGTCTGTATAGCTTTTATCAGAAGAAATAACACTGCCTTCCCTATTTATTAATAATTGTAAATAATTTTGTCAGCAATGCATTGTTTCAGCACACCATTTAGAGCGTCTGAGAAACACCCCAAATTCATTCTTGTTATTTAATCATCTTAAAAACGTGATGGAAAGGCTCAGGGATGAAATGTTGTAAATATCACTGAATTGAATAAAAAACGTGTCAATCAGCAACAGCGTCCCCTGTGCATTGTCTTCTTTCCACCAGTAGGTGGCAGCAAATGCACGGACGACAAGCAGACTGTTGAATGCGACCTCGAGCATCTCTCCTCGTTCTATAGATGCAATGCCGGCATCTTTGAGTGGATGCACCGTGACTATACATTGTATCACCATGCGTTTGCGTCCTCGTGGGTTTGCTGCATGCGCCTGTAAAAGACAGAAGTGCCGCTACATGCTCAGTGATGCATCTTCCTCCCATCGTCTCCCCTTCCCCTCTCCCCCCCCCCTCCTCCTTTTCCATGTTTCCTTAGCAACAGCCACACCCCTGTGCTTCCAGCTCTGCGCTCGTCTTCCACTGCGGGCAGCACTTCCCTCCTTTCAGCAAAGCAGCCCAGAATTAAAAAAAATAACCCTTTCTAACAATGACTCGACATTTCACTCACTTTGCACCCTGCTGGGTGGTCATTCCGGCTTTGTGCCGGTGTGCGTCTGTGGCCAACTCTGCGCGCGAGCATTATGTCGCATATTTTCACTTCCAAAAGATGTTGCACATGTTTGTTTTTTAAAATATAATATCAAGGAGGGGATTTTCCCGTTCATGCATGTTGCCCCTTGCACAATCCCATTGCGCCTTCCCTGCTGCATTTACGGTAGTTTAACGTGCGGTGGGAGGGACCAGAGGGCCCCTTACTGCTCTCATTGTCCCTCGGTGTTCAGTGCCGCTCAGCAGCCCGAACCTCCAGGTAAGAGCCGACGCTCTTTCTTTATCATTTACCGGCGAACGAGGCTTTGTGTTTGCTCAGCATTTATAGGTTCCAGCTGTTATTTAATGCAACACCGGCAGCTGTAAAAAAAAAAGTTTGCAAAGAAAAGCCCTAGTGGTTATTAACGTTGGCTCTGCTGTCTGCTAATCCTCAGCTGGTGTGTGCGCGCGTCACGGTCAGATGTACAGTTATGTATGAATTCGGAGATGTGAAAGGATGCGATGTAACTTAACGCGTCGCTTTCCATTGCACGTGAAGAAGAAATGTGTTAAACTGTGTTTTATTTGCGGGTTTTTTGTATTTATTTATTTAGTTTGGTCGCTCTCTTGCTGAATCCTGGTGCGCCTCTGGCCGCTGCAGCAGCAGCCTGCGCCTTTTGTTCTGGTCCACGCCTGTAAGGTGCTGAAACCGGCGCTGCCCCCCCCCCCCCCCCCCCTCCCAGTTCCTCCCTGCAGTACAGGAGAGCGGAGAATGCATTTGATTTAACGTGTGGAGGTGTAGATCATGTTAACATTATAGCCATCTCTTTGACTCACGCCTTGCCCACGTCCACGGCCTGTGGATGAGGGAGTAGCCCCGCTTGTCTGCCACAGCCAGTTGCCCCTTTGCGGTCATTACCAGCTTGCATCAGCAAAAGGCAGCATGACTTGCATTGGATGTATATAATGCATACAACACATGCATTGTAATATCTTTCGTGGTATTTATTTGAGTTAAGTTACATTAATTGCAATAATTCTGTTATGACAGCAGAGAGCCACTGGGTGACCGGTCCCCTGATTCCTCCCGTGTGCAGGCCGTAATGGACCCTGATGGGTTGTAATGTCTTTTATATCATATTCAGCCAAAGATAGTGATCTAGAAATGTCCAGACCTCCATTACGCATTGGATCTGTTCCAAACCGGCCTCAAGCTGAAGGAGAAGCAGGGGGCCGTAGATTCCCCACGTCTGGGTGTGAGAGCATTCCTTTGATGAAAAGGAATTAATGCTCGCATGAGACGAGCACGGCAGTTTTTTGTACTTGCACATTCCTATTGTGGTCTCGTAAGACCCCCAGGTACATGGAAGATACATAATGATGTTGGATTCGGGGCCGAGCGTTGCAGTGCTGGTAGATTCCTCCTGAGGACAGGTATAGGTTTGAGGTTCAGTAACTTGACACGCTGTCAAATGGAAGCGTGATGCACCCTGTTTGCTTGATTGATGTGATTACATTTGATAACAGCGTGCAATAAATGTGCAGGAGGCGGTTTTTCCCTTTTCAGTGTGATGGTTGCTTGTATTGATTATTGATTTAAGGCAAACCTTGGAGGTGTAGTGTCAGTTAACATCTCATACAATGCAAAGAATGGACAGAGAGATATACACACAACCACACACACGTTCACTTATAATTCAGTCAGTCAAGGCATGAACTGGGAACATTAACTCCTCGCCCATTTCAACGTAGCTTATGTGTTTCTTGGCTCGGTCCAAATGGAGGTCGCCAAAGTTCGTTATAGTCGAGATGTGTGTGTGTGTGTGTGTGTGTGTCAGGTTTCACCCACTTCCCCCGGTCACGACAAACCTCTCTATCAGGCCAGATTGGTGCTGAGTCTAATCACCGATGGAGTAATTGAAATGACCTTAATCACGAAACAACAGGTTGTGTCCGTGTGTTTACCCGCATAAGCTATGAAAACACGACTTATTTAAACCTCAGATCTCTGTACTCCTTCTGTGTTCATGTGAATAATGTGTGTGCGTTAGCCACTTCTTGCTTTTCCCACCACTATAGGAAACCCTATCCGTCTCTTTGCACCACGCAAGGAACGTTAAGTATATTTCCCAACGTCAATTCTGGTTAGGCGCGCCGTCAAAATCCTGAAACCACAGAACCACGGAAATTAAGACGCGCCGTATTGGCTGCTGCGTCCTTCCTCCTGGGGAGTAATTGTACTGGAACAATTTTTGGAGTAAAGATCCGTGTCACAGGTGTTTGAGGACCCCCAATGTCCCCGGCTGCTCCTCCCGTCCCAGGCCTTCTGCACTAATTGGAGCTGGCAGAACTGTGCTTTTAGCACACGATTAAGTCTTGACCGTGAGAGGAGACCTAATCTAATTCACATACGTCATAAGGCACCAAACGGCCCTCTGACCTGCATGTGGAGCAGACCCACACCAACACACACACACACACACACATGCAGCGCTGCTTCTTGGCACGCTCGAGTGCTTTTTTGGGGCGTAGAGGAACAAAACCGTCGATAAATGGGAACTGAATAATAAGTTTGAGGTGTTGTGCTGCCATCATGTGTGCACCAACAGGCCAGATGTCCATGTCTTGCTCAAGGGCTCTTTGTAAAAGAAAATATGTCTCTTAAAGGGACATTGGGGCGAACCGTTATGCTGTAACAACAGAGGACAGACGGACATGTACTCGCCAGCAGAGAAAGCTGTTGGCTAGCGGCACAGTCAATCTGCAGTCCAGATGTTGTTGAAACAGCTGTTAAAATGCAGATCTGCGTGTTTTTATTGGGGTTCTTGAAGTTATTGTGGAGGACGCAGGTGCTGAGGTTTATTGAGTTGGATAAAACCTGTTTATCTGTTGCTCGGATCCATCCCGTGACCTCCTCGGCATACAGGACGGTCTCTCTAAACCGCCCCTTGTAACTCTCTCCATCTACGGCTGACTAGCACCCAGTCTCCCAAAGCGACCCTGACAGCCGGCGTCGCATTTCATTCCTCACGGGCGATGCCCCTCGACAGAGAGGACACTCATTCAGGGGCATTCCCAGCAAAACTCTCCTCGCATATTGGCATCCGTGATATTCTCCGCGCCGCTGTGGCGTAACCCTGTTAGCTAATCCGTGAGGTCAGCGCGATAGTGGCCCGGGTTCGGTGTAGGAAAGAAGTTTATTTCTGAGAGACGGAGAACACAACGCCGCCTACCACACAGGTGGACTTGGCTCGAGTACGGCACCATCCACGCCATGTTGAGACATGTGCCTCAAATCTCCCTCCTCTACAATCCTTCTCTTTATTTCAATTTAGTTTGTGTGCACAAGTGCCCAAAAGCACATTCCAAGAAAGGAAAATGTGCTGGACGTTCACACGGAGCTGTTGCATGAAGCTTAATGCGTCTCCGTCTTGGCGGGGCTATGACATCGTACGGTGCAGCTTTGACTTAATGTCTGCGGTTTCACGCCCCTTGATTGGGACACGAGAATGCAGGCAGCTGGGCTGTTGACATGTTCTGGATAATATTATGGCTGAGTCTGCCTCTATGTGCAGCCAGCTGGGCCCTGCATCTGTTTTAATGCAACGCACCGGGACTTGGCGGGATTTGGTTGGCCTTCCAGTTGAAGGTGTAAAGGAAGTGCCAATTTGACGGACAATAATGTGTCTTTGGCAGATTTTTCAGCTGTTAAAGATCTATTTGTCAATAGTCCATCGAAGACAGAACTATTTAAAAAACGTAATAGCAGCCTAAATGATGTACTAGAAGCAGCAGTACGCACAGCAGTTGCATTTGGAGGCCTGTGTGGTTTTTTCGGACCTTGGACGAAACCATTAATGAGCCCCAGCGTCTTCCTGCATGGGCCCGGGGACCTCCACTTAGCCTAGCGTGGCGGCTAAGCTATGTAGCGCCGAGCCGTGTGATCATTTCCAGATGTTCAAGCTAAACGGCTCGATTGTGTTCTCCCGGACTTTTTGCAAACAGCGGACTGGCAGCGGTTGTAGGCCCGAAAACATGGGGCGCAGTGTGCTGGGGGAATCAAAGAGCCTCATTGTTGGACGCCCGTGTACTGTTAGAACATACACACTCAGGTTTCTTTATGCTAAGGCCTGGAGCTTCCTAAATGAAACCAGAACACATCTTTTACTGTGTCAGTGTGTCCATCTCTGTTCCTGTGTGCGTCTGCTTGTCAGGGTCGTATTGTGGATGAATGGAACCCCCCCCGTTTCATGGGCGCTCCACACACAGCGGCTCTGTGGAGCCAGTGTGAAGCGTAGAAACAGATGGACGCCGATGGTACATCACGTTCCTGTAAGTCTGTTTCTAACTGGACTGCAGGAACACAGCAGCTGAGTGTGTGTGGTGGACCTCCTGGCCCGCTTCCAGGAAGGTTTTTTTTACTGTGACCGCCTCTGCAAATGTCTGAAGAGGCACTTACCCGCACATCTAACATCCTCTCTTCGATATGTAACAGACGGATGAAGACGAAGAGAGATGAAGGATGTAATTCAGGGCAAATCCACCAATAAACCTTGCAGAGACAAGACATGTTTGAATAATCAATCAATTGCTCGATCGTTTGCATTCTTTGTCTTTCAAACACAGAGAAATACTGCTCTGCAGTGGGCTTCTCATTCGCAAGTATCTCCCTGTCTGGACCGTCTGTGTTGTTTTCAAGTGTCGACTGTGCCTCCTGCCCCCGATTTGGGGCCATCAAGGGCCCCCCTCACCACGGCAACCCCTGCCATGGAAACCAGCACCCTCAAAGGAATGAGCCTTTTGAGTACCAGTGTGTAGAGACCCTCTGTGTGGCTCCAGCTCACTCCGTAGTTAGAGGATACAGACAGGGGGCCTGGAAAACAGCATTCCCCATCCTGTTCCCTTGTTTTTCCCTTTCCTTTCCTTTCCTTCCCTTCCCTTTCCTTTCCTTCCCTTTCCTTTCCTTTCCTTTCCTTTCCACCTGTGAATCCCCTGATTGGGTCTCTCCATTTCGGCCGTACCGCCGAGGGTCAGAGAACGAACTGAACGTGTTGAATCTCCTCTTGCGGCGTCCAAGGGACCGATCGTGTAGTGTCGGTGGCGCACATGCGCGTCGGGGCATATGCGTCCCCAGGGCGCTGTTCAGCGGAGGCAGGGTGGGAGACTTCACCGCCTCAGGTCACCTCATTAAATCACAGAGCGTAAATCCTGGTAGAAAAGGGAGCCGTCGGCTTCACTCCGGAGCATCAACAGATGCTTGTGAATGGCCTCTGGGGAAGGCGAGTCTCTCTTGTTAATGCCGACAATAGCTGGTGATGAACTGGGGATAAACTGGAGAACTTGAGCTCACAGGCCAAGGTTTTCCTCCATCTATAGATGCGTACAGAACTGGCTAGTTGAACCGTTTTACTCTCATTTAGCATTTTATGCATGGTCTTTATTATTTTATTCATGCCATATATCCTGGCATCTATATCACACGCCAACTGTTTCCCCGGTTTCCGTTTATATATACTTGTATATTCCGTGTTATTTGTATAGGTTTTATGGATCGTACAGTAAACAGCGTCTCGGTCTCTTAGGAACTGCAAACCTGTCCGCTGTGTTTTACCTCTGCACCGTAACGGCCTGGTACAGACGTCTGGGCTGCGGCTCACTGTTGATACCAGCATCTTTTTCTTCTGACTGTGTAGCCTGTGAGTCCAAACATTACATCCTGATGTTATCTCTGCTCCGGCCTGATTGCTGTCTCCTGCTAACTGTCTGTGCAGGCATGTTTCTGTGTTGTGTCCCGGAGCATGTTTGGGGTCCGTGATTAGCCGTTTCACCTGCAAAATCACCGCCGTTTAAAAGCCACCAGCTTCTGCCAGCTCATTTGTGTGCGCTCCATGGGCCACCAATTATTGATTTTGCCCCCCCCCCCCCCGAGCCTTCTTTTTTCCCTCAGCTCACCTGTCCCCTGTTGGGAAGCAGGAGGACAAGGAGACCCCCCCCGTGGTTCTGCATGTCCACATTCAGACGCTAATCTGCTGCCATCTGCTTTCCACCTCGGTGGGGGAGGGGGGGGATGCTGCACGTGATGCCTCCCTGTCCACGGTCTCTACGGGGTAGGGAGGAAAATCCCTGAGCCTCCTTGTGCACCGAGGGCTTACCAGGCTGGTCGCCACCTTTACACCCTAATCAAGGCACACTGCACCCCCCTCTCCCTTTAGCCCTGTTCTCACCCTCACCCAACAGGGGTCACCCATACAGAAGGCTGAGCAAGACTCTAAAGAAGCTACCCCCTTTATTCAGGGGCAATGGACCTCAGAATAATAGACCTGTTCCTCTGCATGACCCCGCTCGCCGATTGGTCAAAGAGGCTTCCGGGGCTGAGAAGTCAACCACTGCCGGCTGTTCAGAAGCGCCTCCCCTTCTAGCTGATCAAGTGAAGCAGACGGGATTTACACGACAGCGTCAACAGTTGTTGGAGTTTCGCTCAAAAGAGTGGGAACACTTCTCAGGCTTGTTCTTCTGGTTGCACGTCAACTGGTGTGTGTGTGTGGGGGGGGGGGATCGGGATGACATAACAGAGTATATTTTGGCAGTCACTGCGGGAAGTTCCTCTTCATGCTCGTAGCCTGTTTTTTAGAAAGCAATTATTTGCTGTATCATGTAACAGGACCTCTCTCGTGGATGAAGTAGATTGTGTGATGTAGTTCAGATGCTGTTTGTGGCTCCAAGAAGCACACTGATCCCTTCAGGCGGATACAGTCAGCCCATTGGATTAAATACAAAAATGCGTTGTCGGGAAGCTTAAGTCAAGGCTGTTTTTCTATTCATCATGGGGATGTAGCAAATGTAGCATTTTCAATAAACTACAATACAAATCTGAGAAAGATTTACACTAGCACTTTAAAAACGTTCTCTCTCCTGGAGTGCAATGCACAGCAGAGTCCAAGAAAATGTAATAAGATGGATCGCCGACTTCAATAATGAAGAAAGTGTAATAACCGTGTAATGAAACATACTGCCCTGAAGATGGCTGTGACAAATGTCGCCAAAAGTTCACGCACCACAGATGAAGCCTCAACAGAGAGCTGCTGCAAACAGGAAGGCAAAGCCTCCGCTCCCTTCCAGCCTTTATCTCCCACATTCTCACCACTTATTCGACGCAGCTCAGCGCGCTTTTTCAAACAAGGAGACACGGAATGCGTTTTATCTGCAGCAGCTCGTATACGTTCTCAAAGCCCAGCTATTTCCTGCGCCCGGGCGGCGTTCCCCAACTACAGACTATGTGAACCAGTTGGGATCTAACCCCACTAAAGGGACGGAGCTTCAGATCCGAGCCGCTTTTATCTGCATCCACATCTGAGTAATGAAAACACAAAAGCTCTGCATCACTCTGTCTACTGCGTCCGCATGTGGCTCTGTTTAGTGTGTGAACCCCTGCCTCCATTGCAGAGTGGGGGGGGGGGGGGACAGAGTCCTGGATGCTGGTGCTGAAATGTCTTCCTGACACCAACTAGTCAAATGTTGACTGGATTGAACTGTTTCGAGCCCCATTTTTTGAGTATTTCTATGCGAACACTGAAGGAGAAATAAGCAGTTTCAGTGGTGATTTAATGTCAGGCCTGAAGCAACACATTTGGCTTTCGACAGGGATCCGGACTAATACACCCGTGCTGGGCTTTCATTTTGTATCACGGGACATAATGACAGGCCACAGAAATAATCAGAGAGATATATCCTGAGCTGCAGTCGGCTCCAAAGCATGTAGGCTAAATGTCCAGCGAGTTAATGAAGGACGACCTCACCCTCGAGTCCCTCAAGTGCACGAAGTCATTATCGCTTCGTCACACCGAACCCCGTGTCAGCACATTCTCCCTCTTTAATAACTCCGGCTTCATTCTTCACTCCTTCCTCTTTTGTTAATGGAAACTGGCCAGAGATTCCCAGGCAACGAGACCACCACCACCCCTCACCCAGCCTCTCTCATCTGCCTTAAGAGCCTGCTTTTATTATTGCCCCCCCCCCCCTTACTCCAACGACAATCTTGCTGTATCACTTACACTAATAGCCTGCACTTACAGCACCTAGGGGTGAAAGCGCTGCCGACATGCTTCCTGTCGACGGAGGAAAGACGCGGAGGGTTTTGCACACTGTTTTTGCTATTCAAACGCAGTTTTAAAAGGCTGTTTGAGTTGATTGAATACTTCTGTACGTCTGCTTCATTACCACTCAACTGTCAGCTGGAACGGTCTCTGTGGCGCTTGATGCCTTTTATTCCTCGCCTGCTTCGCCGTGATTCCTTTTTAAAGGAAGCATCACGGTGTTTTTGCGAGTTTTGTCTCCTGAACTTCAAAATGCACAGCTTTAGATGTGCAGATATGAAGTAGTTAACGAACTAAAACATGCAAAACTACTCGCACGGTCCTTTAGGAGCAGCCGAAAATGTGTTTTCCATGTAAAAATAAGATGTCAAAGCATAACACATTGTTATTCGTTTCTCACGAGGGTAGCGACTGCAGTTTTCCCCATTTAGAGCGGCCAAAAATCAACATCGTCTCTATTCCCGAGCATGCTGCCATGACTCATTCTTTTTTTGGGAGATGGGGGGATAAAAAAAGTGCCGGCTTGCTTGTTTTGGATGCTTTACTGACGGGGGCGGTTTCCCATGCCTTGCCTGAATGACAGCGTTGTCCCATAAGTCTTGACAGCTGTTGACTCCAACTCGGGGATGTGTTTGTCTGTGTTTGTTTTGTCATTTATTGGTGTTTACACTTGCCAGGATGGAGCTGCGTGCGGATCTGGGCCTTTGCTGACGTCTTGTTTTTTTGCCTGTATCTATTGGGTATCGCTTGGTGTGTGTGTGTGTGTGTGGTCGCGTGTGCATGCGAGCTGCACTCAAGCCCTGTGCAGCTGCCTCCCTCCTCCTCCTCCTCCTCCTCCTCCCTGCCCGTCTCTGATGACTTCCAGAAACTTCCACTCTTCACTCCGTCTCAGTGACACGTGTGTCCTCCGGCTGCTTCTCACACGTCTCTCTGGGGAAGCAACCCAACATCTGTACTGAATAGTCGCTAATAGTCGAGAGACATCTGTATTTGTGTTTCCAAGAGTTGTAAATTGTGAGCCAGTGGAATTGTATGGATTTTGGGTGTATTACTATCTTAAGGACGGAGCTCTCCTCCTCTTCCTATACCTACTTTTAAACCTCAGTCAAGGACTGTTTCTGTTCAGCTGAGCTCTAACTGTTCTCCTGCTGGAGCTTCATGACTCCAAAACCCCAGCGTCTGACCACTGGTGCCCGGATCCCAGTGCTCCCCGTGTAGGTGCTAATTTAGAGCAGATGGCATGTTGGACGCCAAGGCTCAGGACTCCCATCAACAGGAAATGGCTTAGAAACCGGGACATCCCTGCTACAAATTACAGCCGTTTACCTTTCCTTGCTGTTAACCTGCCCTCTCAGTGATCCGCTGAAGAGAGAAAGAAAGACTCCATGACCAATCTATAATGTAAATACTTCCCTGCTGTTTTTCTACCCACTGAAGTTTCACCAGGGGACTATGGAGGGCTGTGTTCCCTGTGAGTAAAAAGCATGTTGTGACTTTCCCGTGGTGTCATATGGGTTTCTTGTACAGTAGCCTGTGTTTCAGTTCAGCCCAGGGTGCATTGGACGAATTCAAAGCCCACGGCTACACCCTGTGGTTAGTGTAAAGCCGGGCACACGCGTGCTGGAGCGTTCACGCACACACACACACACACACACACATACAACCTGGCAGGGAGTTGATACACGCTCCACGATACACACGCCCTCAGACGGGCACACATTTATTTAAGTCCATAAAAACAGTTTTCTGCGTTCTCACCCCTCAAATCCCCCACAAACACACATGCGCGCACAGTCCCTCCACTTCCTGTCTATTTCTTTCTCCTCAAAATGACGTCTCTGTTTTATAAGGGCCTCTTTGGGGCATATTTCACATTTGAGGAATTTCCTGTGTTCTGCTTTTATCAGAGGGGAATGACACACAGGCCATCTTTAGTCTGTCAGCATGGGAGGCTGTGTGTGTGTGTGTGTGTGTGTGTGTACGCCTCCACATTCTACGCATGCATAGAAATGTGAGAGACGACATGAACCCAGAGAGGTGGTGGGTGGTGGTAGAAAGGAAGAACCAGTTTCCGCCCATCACAGTTCATATTTATCCAGTGGCGGTCCGGCTGCTGCACGAGGAAGGCTATTGGACATTCCCCGTGTGTGTGTGTGTGCGTGCATATGTTATTGGTTGTGCTTTGTTCTTGGCGGTTGCAGACGAGGAAAAGCTGCACTTTCACAAACCACTTCCAGGTTTTAATGCACTTTAGGAAGTGCTTTTCACCAGCCTCGGTACAGTCGGCACTCTCTGAATAGTGTCGAGTGGCTGTGTTGTCGGGGTAATGATCTCAATATAATAGTTGCTTTTTCCCCAAAACATGAATGGAGTTGAGTTCATCTGGCGTGTGACTCTAGTGCTACTGTAAATAAATACTCAACTGTGGCTTTATCACTCCCTCATTGAGAGTAATCTTTACACAAAGACATTTCTGATGCAGTGACGTGGTTGACCGTGCTAATAAAGGCTGAGTTTAGTGCTGAACTAAAGGGATTGAACCAGCGACAGACCGACATGGCCTTGAACAAGGTGGCTTTAGTTTGAGTGAGTCCTGCTGTGGTGTCTATATGCGGAGGGATTCTCAGGGGATGGAGAGGATCAGCGTCTGTGTCTTGTCTAGCTGCTCTGAACAGACTGACCTTTGACCTCTGACACCCGAGTCGTGACAACAGCTTCTGATCAGCAGCGAAAGAGTTTGACAGCTTCATCTTCATGAAAACATGTTTGTTATTGAGTAAATTCAAATGAGTGGGAATAAAAATTAAATGCAGGACAAAGGAGCTTTTTGACGATCAAATTGGTCTCAAGAAAATGAGTTCATCTAATAATCATAAATATGATGAAATGACATGAACGGTAGGCGATTGACCTGGCGGACTGAGCCTGAGACGCACCAGTATCTGCTAACCTTTAAACAGAAAGCCACGGATCAGCACGGATTTGGGTGATTCGATTTCCCTCGGTCTTAAATCGAATTACTATTTGTTTAAAGCAACCAGCTAAACAAGCAGATGTCACCGTGTTTTCTACCGTTTCAAGCCAAACGGAGCAGTTGTTGCGGGAAACCGACATTGTGCTGGAAAGAGAGATTGCTCTTGCGATCCTGCATGCGGCTGTGTAGCGGTGATCCGATCCCTCGGTCATTAACGTGCGTTTGCCAGTGACGGCGATTACGAGGTCCACGTCTGGGTGAAAGTATTAACGTGGCTCTGACTGTAAGGCTTACAGCTATGTACATACTGTAGTGGTTAGAAGGGAAAAAAGCACGTCATTTTCTCATAGACTTCTATACAACCGGAGGAGTCGCCCCCTGCTGGCTATTAGAAAGAATGCAAGTTTAAGGATATCTTGGCCTCTGCTGCGTCGACCATTCCTTTTGATTATCTTCCCCCCATTCCTCTTTGTCTCGTCTTTCCTCCGCCTCCTTTCCTTTCTGTACCAAAGCACTTACCCTAATCTTTAATCCATATCCGCATATATTCATGACAACTGCTCTCCGCTCTCTCGTAGAAGCCACAGCCGTTCAAGTTATATGCTGGCACACAAAAGCAGAGCTGGAATCATGCTTCTCAGAGGACAAGTCTGGCTGAATCAATTCAGCACCTGTTTGTTTTTCAGAAGACACAGATTGTGCTTATCTTTATTCTGGATTTGTCTCCAGACTCTTCTATGAAATCTCCCATTCAAATCTGGATGAAGGGGGTCCGGGCAGATTATACGCCCCAAACCCACGATGATCTATTCAGCTAATCCTGATCAGAGTGAGTTGGCCGTTCCCCAATCTCACTGCTGGGGAATCAGCCATCAACCCGCATCACCCACTTCCAATACGGCAATGCGATTGACCTACCTTTTAATTTGGGATTAGACATCAGGTTTTATTGTGACCCGTGAGAATAAAGCCTGGGATAAGCATATGCACTGAAAATGAACAAATTTCACTTGTGTAAATGTTCTCAACCTCACAAACCTGTGGAAGTGGAACTACCTCACCATATTGTTTAAAGGAGGGGAAATAACTCCCTCAGAATCAAATATTTATTCAAGTCATGTTCAAAACTGTGTAGAAACGCCTACAATGACGCCATTGTTCCATCTTTAAATATTCCTAAAGCACAGTGGACCCTGGCACTGCAGCGTGGCCTGTTTGCACCTGTATAGTCAGTGTGTGTGTCTGATGTTTGACTGTCCATATGTCCCGCTCAAACACAGGGTAAACAAAATGTGTAATCCGGTGACGGCGAGCTCAGCCTGCCGCTGTGTCTGACGTTAGCGCGACTAGCATCTGCTTTTCTGGCAGCGGATGCTGATGAGAGATTAGATGGCAGTGGCTATGCTAGCCGGCTCTGCTGCTCCAGGTCCAGGCCTCGCTCTGTAATCAGGGCTGGCAAAAGGCCTCCCTAAAGGCGGCTGGTGTTGACAGGGCCGTCTGCGGCTTTCATCCCCCTCCACCCACCCACCCGCGTCACCCAACCTTCATTCTCCTTCCTCCTTATCTCTTATCTCCCCTCGCTTTTTCCTTTCACCCACAACTCCCAAAAGCGACGCCATGCCGCTTGGTTCGTCATGAGCACCGAGCCCAACTCATCTCTTGTTTGTTTATTTAAAACTGGATGCAGTCCCAGACGGTGACAGGTTGATTACAGTCTTACACTGATGGCTCTTTCTACACCCCCAGAACAAGACAAGCTAATGATGGGACTGAGGGAGGATGTGATGTGGGATGGAAGCAGCAGGACTGGCTCGCTCTATTCCCCCTCTTCCTCTGATTCTTTTGTAAGTGGTTTTGGGCTCCGTACGTGGATGTGTCCTTTTATGAGTCGGCCTCACATCAACCTCAGTGGTCTCTGTGTGGTTTGGCCATCACGTTGGGGAGTGTCCCTTGACATCGGTCTGGCTTTCTTTAGTGAGTTCATTTATTTCCCTCTTAAAGTATAGGTTCACAAGTCTGTTTTAATACTCGTCTTGTTTTGAGTATCAACACTGGCTTCACCGGGATCAGTGCCGAAGTGGAGCGGTAAAGAGGGAACCAAAACAGTGAAGTGGCACCACAACAACGAGCGGAAAAGACGCTGAACCTTAATGTCGTCACGTGGTCCTTTATTGATACATCAAAGTTGATTTCGGCCATTTTAGAGTATGACAAATATTATGCTGGTATTGAAAATGTCATAAATCATAACACATGAGTGTGCGCAGGAATTCACTTGTTTGGTTTCTTTGTTTTTATTTATTTATTCAGTCGTCCACATTTGCACTCATTCCTTTTTTGGTTCGTCTCTTTAGCTCATATTCTTTTTGTATTTACTCACAACTGTGACAGCTCTCGTACTGCGCGCGATGGACGGCTAAAGACTGGGACCATTGTGAGCCCCGGGGCTGTAGATATAGTTCATTTCATGTGGTTCTGAGGTTGGTGTAATGAGCAGGGAATTAGGCTTTCAGCAGTCAGCACTCCCGACTTGTATACTTTTGCTCCGCTCGTCTGGCCTCTGCGGTCTCTCACTCAGACCCTCCCCCCCCCTCTCTGCCTTTGTCTCAGAGCTGCTGCTGCAGTCGGCCATGCCTGCAAATGAGCACCAGGACAGAGCCATTATTCAGCACGAGGCAAGCCCCCGCACCCCTGCTTTCACTCGTGCTGCACTCGCTGTCATGTTTAGATGCTGCACGCATTCATAACATGCACGCCTGAGCAACATTTGTACAGACGCGCCGAGAGGAGAATGGAATATGCTGCTGGAAATTCCTCGGATAGAGGTTCATCTTGGAGCTCAATTCCCTCTGGGGTGGATGAGCCTCATATCTCTTTCAAACATGAATTAATGTGGCTGCCACGTGCACACAACACACACACACATTTATTGTGCCCATCCCCCTGTTATCCACCCCTCCCCAATGCTATGGAGACACTGGTTTGGTTGCAGAGTGTGTGCTGGTGAAGGGACAGTCAGGGGAGGGGAGACCTACGTGAGACAGCATGCATGTTGGCTCGGTGTGTGTGTGAGAGTGTGTGTGTGTGTGTGTGTGTGTGAGCTGCAGCAGAGTGCTTATACCGGCTCCGCTCGCCCCGGCGAAAAAGCATCAGCCATCTCTGTCAGCGCGGCGCTGCTCCTATGACTCCTGGTCGCTCCTTTTTTCTGTCTCTCATCTCGTCTTATTTTTTTCCTCCGCTCTCTGCAGAAGCCGCTGCCTTTGCCCCCCCACCCCCCCCCCACCCAACCTTGAGTCCTCTCTGCAGACAAAAAAAAAAGCTGCCCTACCCCACCAGGTAAGACGGTCTATTTTGTTCCTTTCATGCAGTTTGCTTTATTGCATGGCAAACTAGCAAAGCAGCAGAGATAAAGAATTAATTATCCCCCCCCCCCCCCCTCCCCCCTGGAGAATGCCTGTGATCTCTAATCAATGCCTCCCTGTGCATCATCTCCCCTTTGTTTGCTGAGATTATAATTATTCAGGATATTTGCTGCTGACATACTCGAACAATCGAGTGAAAGAGCTGATGTTGTGATAAGCCAGGGGCTGGTTTCTGTGTTTTGGTGACCCCATAGTCTTTGTGGCGTATACCCAGTCTAGACGACTCTGATTATTCAGCCGGCAGGATGGTTCACCCAGAGTGTGCTGCTGCTGCTTCTGTGTGCATCAGAGAGATATGTAAAGCCACCATCTCTTTTGGAGAAATCACACGAAAAAAACGAACGAGACAGCGGGACACTCCGTCGGCGTCGGCAGAGCTGGCTGTCACAAGTATGCTGACGGCTCGGTCGGGATGAGTTTTGGGACTGACGGGCATTTTCTTTTATGTGAGCAGGAGGATGACGGAGCGATCAGATGCCAACTCTGACTCCCTGCCTTTGTCCTTTCTCTCCCACCTTTTCTTCCTCCCTCTGCACGTCCCTACTTGTTTGGATCTCTCCTCTTCTTGTCCCTTACTGTCTTACACTCTTTCCCTTTTCAAGTCGCAATAACAGGACATTTTATTTGATGTTGTCTCTTGTCTGCCTGCGTGGTGCAGACAGACAGATAGTGGCAGCTCTGAGGCGAGCTGTGCTTTCCTGGGAACCAACTTCGAATGACGCACCACGGCGTGGGAGGGGAAGGACAGCGAGGGGGCAATCGCGCCCCCTCTCTGTCCTCCTTTTTTGGGGGTCACAAATGGAGTCCTGTCCCCCCCAATCATCCTCCTCCTCTTCCCATTTTTCCTCCATCCCCTCGGAGCGAGGTCATCGTTTGGCAGGGAGGCCGCTGCTGCAGTTGGTTAACCAACTGTTGGTCGCAGGGCTTATTTTCAGGTTATTTTCAGAGGCAAACTGTAGGAGAAAGGGGCACTGGGGTCGCGTCAACACCACCCTCGACTTTGACAGAACGCCCTGAAGTGTCTGTTGACAAGTGATGGGTTTGCAGCTGGATGACGCCGGCGGGCCATACAGACCGACGCAGCTGAACAAAATAGACGGCTTTGTTATTTCAGGCAGAAGTTGGTGACGTTGAGCTTGAATGTAGAGATTTCAAGCTATTTTTGCCACATAAGATGCTTGCCTACTTATTACCTGCATTATACTATCACAGGATGTCACTGCAGACACAAGTCAATGATAACAAAACAACACTTAACAGCTGCAGTCTTCCCTAAAAAATATTAAATTTTTACACATTTCTAGCGTCTTCGTTTTCTTAATTGCAAGAAAAAATGAATGAAATAAAGTTGTTTTATTTTGAAGGTTTTCTCGTGAATACTCCTCACCTTGACTCCTCGGGGCGTGTTTGTCTTTGGGGAGAAGGAGGCTGTCTTTGTGAATTATAGATGAGGAGGTGGGAGCGATGGCCACGTTAAAAGGCGAGGAAGCGGAGACCTCAGAGGAGAGGCTCTGTCAAAACGTCGTGGCTGGACAGAAACACAGACGGGGAAAACCACTGCAGCATCAACAGCCGCATTATTAGCATGAATCATGTCATTTCCTGGCACTAGCTCCGTTTTCCTTATTATCTATGAAGAATTATCTGACGTTTTCTTGCATAATGTGATGGTTTCTCTCCTTTACCGTATGCATTCTAAAAGCTGAGCATGGGTGAGTTTAAAAGTGAGATTTGGATAGTTAAGGTTCTGCAGCATGAGCAGAGAGAGAGAGAGAGAGAGAGAGAGAGAGTTCTGGGATGCAGAAAGCGACGCTCAATGAATCTGGACCAGATAATTGTGGAAATGTCTTCCTGTGATGTTCGCCGTTATCAGCAAAGTTCAGCGAGGTTTATCAGGCCTTTTAGCACAGCTCCAAGATTAGGACTCATTTCCTGTTTGCCTCGTCTCTGATGATGAAGTCGAATCTGTGGATTTCTATCCTTGACTCCTCCCTTCCTCTGTCTCTTCTCTCTTTGCCTTCTGTTTGACACACTTGGCCTCCCTCCCTCCTCCCTGGAGGAACCTGCCGGTCAAGACATCGTCTTGTCCTTTAGTTCCAGAGACTGAAGACAAATTGCTTGTTTGTCCAACCTTGGAGTCGCACCCTCACTGTTTGTGCCCATCCGTCAAATAGCGACCCACAGCACGCGCCGGTGGAGGTTGATGGTCATCGCGGGGCGACTGATAAGATTGTGAAGAAGTAGAATTATCAGCCTTTCTTCCTGGAGACGCTGTGATTAATGAGTATAGAGATCAGAGGGTGCTTGCAGTTACTAGTGCAGTAAAAACAAAAAAAGACGAAGAAGAAGCACTATTTGTGAATTTATCCTCTAATAAAAGCATTCGTGCACTCTCAGAAAACAGACGGATTGTGTTGAGGGAGATTAAGGTTTCATAACAAGCAGGCCAACTGCTGCGTGAGAGAGGGATCATTTACTGCGACGGTTAAAAAGGCGGCTTCTATTTCCGTCTCGCTCCTGATATTGTCTGGCCGGGCGGTAACCACACTTCTCTCTGTATCTTCCTCTCTCTCTCTCACATCTCTCTCGTTCTTCTTCAGGCTGAGCTTCGCCGGCCGGCCAGCCTTCCCCCAGAAGAGACATTATACCTCCTGTGTGACTGTCTCTTTTTTTCTCTCACATTTTTTCCTCCCTCTCAACCCCCTTTTCTCTCTGTCTCTCTTTCCCTCCTGCTCGCTGCCTCTCTGTTAGAGGGTGATTTATGAACTTTTTGGTCTCTTTCTCTCTGTCTGCATAACATTAAAAACTCAACAGTAACGATCTCCTGCATATAACAAAGTAAAGTGTACTCTGTGGAATCCTTTCGGAGGAATACTGTTTCCTCCTCTGTGAATTCTGTTTCCTTCTTCTTCACTCCAGGCCTCTTTTTCTCTCCTCTCTAATAAATCATCCTCCTTCCTGTTTGGAGGATCTCTGCTCAGCTCTCTCTGCTTCATCCCCTGTCTCTTCATTTCTCTGTCCAACTGCCACAACCCCCCCCCCCCCCCCCCCCCCTTTTTTTCCCCCAGTCCCTTTCACACTGCTTTAATGTTAACAGGATGCTCTGTTTTCTACCTCCTGACAACCCAAAAGCAGAGTAAATGTGCAGAGCTGTGTTCCTCCACGGCGTGGAGGAACACGCCTTTTGACTCAAAATAAGCCTTTTGAGTCAAAAGGCTTATTTTGATGAGTCAAAATAAGCCTTTTGACTCATCCCCTGGCTCGGCCCCAGCGGACCGATCCAAGAATTTGACAAATCTCCGTGGAGTCTGTTGGCACACAGATGACACGTCCACTTGTAATCACTTCAAAATAATCAATTTCTGTTTGGATGATTATCATCATCCTTGCAGCTGCCTTGGAAACTACTGACCTCTGTTTCTTTTTATTTTAAATAAATTAAATACCTTTTATCAGACCAAGTGACGCAGGGAAGTGTTAAACTTTGGTGCTGCGGTTTTATTGAAGCTCTAACATGTATTCCCTCTTCTCTACCTCCCTCTTTTTTTCATGCAGGTCTGAGCAAACGCTTCAACTCAGCACTCGTGTGTTTCATCCATCAGTGAAGGCCGCTCAAGTTAGGTGAGCTAACGAGTTTAAAGTCATCTCACACTGAAATAACTCAGAAGAAAAGGCAAAAACGCAGAAGTCTGGACTGCTGCCAGATTGGTATACTATGTACTACTCATATCCACCCCCACCCCCACCCGTGACATTTCACACTGACTTTTCCCATGACTCATGGGGCCCCCGGAGTCAGATCTAAGTGGCTGCACTCAGCCAGATGATTAGCTTGGCTGTCCAAGGATGTGTAATAGAGAGGGAATTATGTTCAGCAAACATGTTGGAAGGGAGGACGGGGCAATTGTTTGGGTTGATGTCATGCAAGATAGTTTTCCCCGCTAAAATAAAAGCAGCCGTTATAACTCGAAACTCGTGTTTTAAGTTTTTTGTGAGCTGCATAAATGTGAGTTTAAATGGCGGGGAGGGAAATAACAGAGCGAGTGGCTAAATGTGGATTTGGTGGTAAATTCAGAGAGGTCTTGTGTTTGTGTGTGTGTGTGTGTGTGTGTGTGTGTGTGTGTGTGTGTCTGTGTCTATACTTAGCTCATGTTAACAATGTGTTTGCTCCCAGCCAGAGAGTTGTGGGTTGTTTCAGCTCCGTGGATGCATTCGGGGGCGTCAATGAGAGCGGTTGCGCGTGGGTTTTTTTGAGTGTTTGTGCATGCGTTGCGGTTTGGTCAGGGGAGTGAGTGTGTGTAGGTGTGTGTGTGTGTGTGTGTGTGCGAGCGTGGACGTGCAAGGCGTGGGCTGTCGGCAGCCATCATAATCTCCTCAGCCTTGAGAGGAGGCAGCGACTGACCGCTAAACAGACGAGACGGACGGGACGTTGTGTTGGGAAAGCTCAGCGCTGTGTGTAAATGTCACAGTGGGTTCTTTATGTTTTTGGTTTGGGACAATTAGCAGGAATTAGTATGCAGGATTAGCCTGTGAATCTCTGCTTTAACCCAAATACAATAACAGTAATAATGTGTAAATAAGGAAGAGCTCCATTTGGGCTGTACCAAGACATCCTGTTATATGGATTTAGTTGTTTCAGTCTTTTGTTTATACAACAATTTGCTGTTGTGTAACTGTGATGAGACAGCACCCACATCAGCACCAGCCTAAAAGTCTAAAAATGGCATCAACAGCCCAACCAGCTATCAGCGTATCGATGCATTTAAAAGGCTCGCCAGCCATTTGTGTCAGTGCCGTTATGGAGGACCCCCGGGGGCTTCGCCTGGAGGATCTGCTGACCTATTTCAGTTATCCATAACGTGGTCCACGTCCGCTCTCTCTGCAGCCGGCGCCCTCTCCTGACCACCGCCAGCCCCTCCCACGCCGGGGCTCACATCACCATGGGAACAATGACATCAGCGCGGGGTGGGGCCGGCGTGTGCCAGGCAGCATCGACTCCTCTGATGAGAGCGGAGGCTGAAACTAAAGAGAAGGGAAAGCAAGCATGCAGGCAGTGAGAGGAGGGAATAAATGTGAGCGGTCACTTTGATTCATCTGGACGCTTGCAGCAGACCTCCGACATACTCATCCATCAGAAAAGCCCTTTGAGTCACACTGTGTAAAGATAAGTGGATGTAAATCCCACTTTCTCCATCCTTATGATGAAATGACAGGATGTAACTTGTTATTGTCACAGTGTAAGCGTTGCTTATTTCAGATGTTTTGGCACGATGAGATGCTTCTGAGGCCTTGTTAGTTCCCAGTGCGCCTATATTGCCGTTATTACGGTACTTAATCTGCAAGGAGTGGAGTCAGCCCCACACCTCGGATTAACACGGGCGCGTGTTTTCGCGCGCCGCCTCTCGCCATGCTGCTGTTCGCCGTAAACACAGTCCATTCACACTTCAATGGCAGCGTTTATTACGCGTCAATCCCCCGGCATGTCTTGCTGAGTCAACGAAACATAATCCGCCCGTCTGCTGCTGCTCAGGAGTAAGTCTCTGGATTCTGGGTTCACGGCAACCTCGAGTGTCCTACTTTCCTCGTAGGGGCTACTGTTGAGTGTTACCCATCATCCACTGCAACGCACCACACCGTGTCTGTGTTTATATGGCTTTTGAGCCTATATTCTAATAATACTGCGCTTTGATGAAGCTTTGAATGCCCTTTAATAGTGCAGCGTATGTATTTGAATGACAGGAAATATCACTTTCATGCCAACTTTGACCTTTCTTGTTGTCTCTAAAACTGCTATATCCCCTTGAAATATCGTAAATTATTACGATAGAAATGATGGGATACAGGAGAGAAAGAGGAATTAAGGATTAAATAAGGACTATTATAACAAATGTGAATTCAAAATGACAAAACACAGCATTTCTAAGGACATTTTCGGCAGTATAGCCTCCATAATTGTGTGCATAAATAATATTCAGAGCTAAAATTATACTATAAACTGTCCCAGCAATGATAAGGATGTAGAAAATCATACCTAAAATCAGAGACCAGGGACACACACTTACAGACAGACACACTCGGGGCGCTCACACAGGGGATTAAGGCCAGGTTGGTGCACTGAGACGGGCTGCCAGAGATTCCATCCTCCCTCCTAAATGGATGGTGACACTCCGATGTGAGCGCCGCTCCACGGAGGCGTGATGAGTGACCCAGATTGGGTTGCAGTTGGTGGAGGGGGGGAGGTGCAGAATGGGAGGGAAGTGAGGTCGGATTAGGGACCGGGGATGGGGTGGAGTCGGCATAGGAGAGGGACGCCGGGGCTGGAAGGTAGAGCGAAGTGCGGCAGGGGGACCGCGAGACAAAAGAAAGAGGGAGCGAAGTCAGGCGAGCCTCAGGCCCACCGCCACACCTTCTCCCTTGTCTCCTGCTGGCATGCTTAGTGCAAGACTTCAATCCCGAGACGTAACGGGACTTGACAGTCCTTCTTTGACTCCCAGTGCTGTTGATTTAACCCTTTGGTGGTTCACATGCTGTGCAGTTGTGCTGAGCTTCATCCTTCCTGATTTAGTGGTTTTTGGAATCTCTAGAAAAGATAATGTGATAACCTCATTTCTATCAAGGTGTCGCAGCTTTACCGTAGGTGTTGTGGGTTATTTTAGGGCAGAAGAGGAGGTTGTTTTTTCCTGGTGTCACTCTAAATGGCACCAGGGATCAGTTCTTGTCTGCAGGCGATTGCCACATCAGTGTTTTAATTAGGTTTTCCTGCACATAAAAGCAGTATTTGTATGTACTTTGTCAGCTAGCCACGAAGCAGATTGCAGACTGACCCTAATAGTACATTATATTGTGTCTTCAGATGAGATGAGAGAGCACAATTTTCCATCAGTGCAGTGTATGTTTTATAAAGACCGTCTGCTTCTTTGGTGGTGTTATATTTGGAAAGATGCCAGTTACACACTTTATCCTTTTCTGTCGAACCCAATACGACTGGAAAACAGCTCAAAGGGAGCGATGGGAGAGGGCGATGTCGGACCACGTTAACCGCAGGAGGATGACAAGGTGTGCCTGGAGAGCACGGTCCTAAAGGGTGGGCAAACCCAGATATCAGGAGACTTAAATAGTTTGACATGCGTTCAGTATATCTAATGTTACTGGTGTTTAAATTGAAGGTAGAGGATAAACTCTAAACGTTCCTCTGCATTGTGATGTAACAGGACGGGTGTCACATGTCACATGCCACCCATCCCACCAGTTTTCCTTGGGTTCTTGGTATTCTACAGTCTGTTGATAGGGGAGGCATTCAAATACAAAAACATCAGCAAAGACAACAAGCCGACACATAATAAAAGAGGTATTTGCAGTAGATCTGGAGTGTAATGCATTTGAATTTGTGAGAAAGGGTGTTTTGTGTTTTTCTCTGCAATTAAGTGCCTTTTTATCAAAAGACGAAACACAGGATTTATGTAAGCAGCCACGGTTTATGCCATCCTTTCGTATGGACAATGCCGTAACATTGCCAAAACAGCAGCTGAAAGCAGCTCAATGCAGTTCTAAACCTCAGTTTTCTTCCTTAGCAACAGCTGGGACTAGACTCTGACTGAACCCTGGGCTGAGATTTTCTGTGTCAGACAGTTTGGCGGGATACCTTGAAGTGTCAGTCGGCCTTTCTTCTCCTCTCCTCTCCTCTCCTCTTCTCTCCTCTCCTCTCCTCTTCTCGGTTCTGATCCTCAAGTCTCCAGCAGACATCAGCCCCGGTCACTGTGAGCCTGTCGTCATGCAGCACTGCAGAGAAAGGAGAAGGAGGGAGGAGTGAGGAGGGAAGAGGGATGGAGACAAATGAGAGCGGGAGGCACAATTTTTACATATATTTCAGGCCTGATGCTTGATTTGTTTGTCTCAGCAGGGTGGAAAACCTCAGTTAGATCTTCAATTCCTCTCAATTTTCAGAGAATTTCAGCAGCTACTGTCCTCGGTCTCAGTGATAACTTGTTATGATGAAATTAGCAGCAGCTGATGATAATGATGCAATTTAGCGAAGCTGCCATGCAGGCAAGGGAGGGCCCCCTGCTAATCTCGTTTATAAAGCAGCATTATGTGTTTCCTCTTAAGGGTAGAAAAAGGCTTTTATTAGGGTACATGCTAGATTAGAGTGTGGATACTTCAGCAGTGCATACTTGACTGGGGCGAAGTCTTTTGTTCTTGTAGATGGTGGGAAGGAGCTTGTTGCGCTGCAGCAGTGCTGTCTCTGAAAGAGGGCAAGCCTGTCAAACCAATCTGCCGGACCCCCATAAGACCTGTTCTGGTTGCCATGGTAACAGCCTCCTCATCGAGGATGAGGGGATATAAAGGGTGTGTTCACATGCCCCCCCTCCCCTCCCTCCGACCATTTCATGAGCTTCCTGCTGCAGTGCACCTTAACATCTGTGTCTTTCTTGCATCGTATATTCTGGACTAATACGCGGTTTATTTAAGATGTTTTTTTTTTATGTGTGTCCGTTTTAGCGTGCATCAAATTTGAAGGCACTTTGAATGTCTCAGCACATGGATGCTGAGACAAAGACCAGCCGGTATGCGAACAGTGTAGCACCTCACTCCCTCTGGTGGCGAATCTGTAATCTTCACCGTGCAGCGTGAATCCTGGACCACAGTCAGCTGAGATGAGATATTTATTTTTGACTCCTCTCTAATGCTATCATCTCTCTCTCTCTCTCTCTCTCTCTCTCTCTCACTCTCTCCCCCGTCACTTGCTCCAACAGGTGACCTGTCCCCTCCCCGGTGTCCCAGCAGGCAGGCATGGCAGACGGTCAGCAGACAGACGAGCACTGGGCCTCTAACGGCCAGGAGAACGCCGAGAATGGCTACTCCGCCTACAGCTCTGCCTACAGGGAGAATGGATTCCACGGTGGGGCAGCTGCACATCCCGGAGCGACAGGTAGGAACGCAGACACGGTGTGTTTGTGAGTGTGTGTGTGTGTGTGTGTGCAAGCATGTGACTACAGCACCAGGTCAATAACATTGATTAGACCGCATACACATACTGCCAGATGGGTCTGGGTAAATGGGATTGGTTCCATGGTGCCAGGCAAGAGCAGTCAATCCACAAAAAGGCACGTGTTTCACATTTAAATGAGTACTGAACACAACCAAGCTGCTGTGGCAGCGATAGCAAAGGTTGAAGGACAATGCTGTAGTCCCCCAAGACACCTGGTAGAGGACATCTGGACCTTTTCTGGAAGTTAACCAGAAAGCTCCATGACTTCTAGTTGGAAATACTCCAAGCTTTGATTAAAACGTGAAGGACAGGGGAGGTATCTTGCAATAAAGCTGTTTTATATTAATGTGTTGCACGTTGAAGACGTCAGAAACATGCTTGTTTTAAGGTTTTTACTCTTTGCACTTTGGAAAAAATGCATCGGACAAAACTCTGTAAGCTCCCTATTAGGTCATGCTTACATATCCAAGCATGCTATATCAATGTGCATGTGTACATCTGGGGGAACCCTTAATTTCCATTAAAAAAAATCAAATTCAATGTAAATAGTAAGTTGGTCAATGTCTTTTGATATTTTGTGGTTGATTCAGATTATTGAGCCAGTATAATCTGACACAGTGTATGTTGTTGTTTGTATGACGATATACAACATCTGAGGTAAGTTGGTGCTCAAGATGCATCCATCTGCACGTGACATTGAGTAAAAGGCCCGACTGGCCACTAATCAAATCCTGGAGGAGCATGAGATTCATCAAACAAACACACACAACGAGCATTGTTCCAAACTCAAAGGGAGGCCACCCACAGAGATAAGGTCAGCAGAGTTATTCGTTTTTCATTTCCTTCCTCCCATCCATGTCTTTTCTTCCCGTTGTTGTCTCTCTCTCTCTCTCTCTCTCTCTCTCTCTCTCTCTCTCTCTCTCACTTCACAGTGGATGACTCAGCCAATTTGCCTCCCTCCCCTCCCCCCTCTCCATCCGCTGAGCAGATTGGGCCCGTGGCACAAGGTACACCCACTCACACTTGTAACCACTCAGACCATTCAGGGTGAGAGTGTGAATGGTTGTGAGAGTGGTAAAATATATATATATATATCTCTAAAAGAAGACAGCAAACATCTCCAGGATTTCAAGTTCTCATTGCAGCCACTGGCATGATTAGAAAAACTCCTCCTCTTTCTTCTGGTCCCTTTAATATCAGGGTCCTCTGTCGCCTTGCATGTCAGCTGATCGTTAAATCACCTTTTAAGAAGTCTGCAGCATGTGCCACACTGTCCTGTCCTCTTCACACTTTGGTCCATTTTACCAATATCAGTTCGATATTAGTTTTATTGGCCCTGGCTGCCAGGACTAGACAACCCAAGCACCCTTCCTCCCTTTTACGCTGTAGTGCATAACCTGCCACCGGAGCCCTTCATCTCACTAGTCTGCTTTCTCCTCAAAACATCTCCTCTGTTGCTCATCGTGTCTGTTGATTTTCTGAAGGAGTAAATCACAGATTGGCTTTCAGCTCTTTGCTCACAGAGAACAGCACCGTCTGCTTTCTGATCACTTCCTTCTTGCATGCGGCATGCAATCGCAAAAGCGCACTCCCACTGTAGTACATGTTTATGACTAATGCCAGTTATTCGTTAATAGACAGAACTAATCCTAAGGGCGCTTTCACGAGCCAACATTTACTGCTAAACCAAAGCAGACTAAATAGAAAACGAACCATAAGTATCAATATCGCTCTGATTCGGAGAAGCCAAACAGACTCTGGCCAGTGAAAGCGCCCTAACAATATTTTTCTCATACTTTTAAATATGTTTTCATTAAAATGGGATATATTCTTGAAAAAACAAACGACTAAATGCATCAAAGTCAGGGTTAAAATATGTTATATACGACTGTAGTACGACGCTCAGACTATTATTTCTAAACCCAATGTGCAAACTCTGAAGAGTATATTTTCAAAATTCATGTTAAATATGAATAGATCAAGACTAAGATAGAAGGTGTGATAATTGCATCCCATGCATCTCCATCAGAGCTGAAAGTAACCCATGTAACCCCAAGCTTTGTTGTCCTCCATGTCTCATCTATGTGTCCCCCTCCCCCTGCTCAAAGAAGATAAAGTAGAAGTTGTCAGTCAACAGCAGGAGGAGGAGGAGGAGGAAGAGGCTCCAGAGGAGCCGCACAGTTACCAGGAGGAAGTGGCAGACTTGCTCTTAGAGCAGACAGATTATTTAACAGAGCCCCAGGCTTTGGGCTGCCAGCAAGCCCAGACACCTGAGGTCCTCAATGGAGGAAGTCATCAAGGTGAACACAGCCCGTCACAAAAAGGTGTGTGTGGTTTCTATTGGGTTTTGTTCGCGTGCCTACAGTTTGTGTGAGCGTACTGTATGTGTGAGCAACTGTACATCCTTCCTCTTTTGAAAGCGTGTTGGAGTGAATGTCTTTTACCTATTACCTTTTTTTTGCATGATCCTCTTTGAATTAACGGGTGCTCAATATTTTCCACTCTTGATTTATAACTTGTGATGCGACTCAGGCTTTGCCGCCAACCTTCCTGCAGCTTTGTTGCTCTTAAATCCTTAAGCTTCTGCTTCAGTACCTGAAGTTGCCTCGTGCAAAATGACGTGACATAGCATTTTGATTTTGTGCTTTGTCATGCGAAACATAACCATTTGCTTTTCATTGGAGTGACAGTAGAACACCTGATCAACCATATTGTAGTTGATCGGTTCTGCACTTTTGTATTGCCAGCTACATTGCAAATGTCACTGTCTACACTGTCAAGTGTCACTAGTATTAGTTGTCTGTATATTTGTATGTGGGTTTTGCTGGAATATTGTGTGCAAGAAGGTGTTTCTGAGTACACCCACCTGTATGGGAGCTTAATGAATCAGTCTTGAATGTATTTTAAGTCTGTTCTATTTCACTTTCTTTGAGTTTCAATGTTGTTTTCATTTCATCCCAAGGCAAAGGATAATTCTGTTTTCCTATTGTTACTAAGGACACACTTACATTTATTACATAACACCCTCATTGGACATGTATCACCATCCTTATTATCTCTAAGGTTAATTGAATTAAGAACATACCCTGAATAAATGTACTTCCAAGCAGTGTAAAGATTAATCCTCCTCCACAGTGTTCCTGTACTTGCTATAGAAACCGTAATGACACCATTAACACTCAATTACATCAACAACAAAAAAATGTTAATATCAGGTTGACCATGTTTTGTCAATCCTTGTATTACAATAGGAATTCAATATATTTGTGTAGATTTATTTCTTGCCATCTAACATCATGCAACTCATTCCTTCATTCCAGTTCTGCACGCTATCTTAGGTGCTGTGACCCCCTCTGTGCTGTTATGGCCTGCTGCAAAATACACTGTGCTGTGTGTTTTGCTTGATGGAGAGCTACTCTATCTGTGTGCAGAAGGCCTCGGCTTGACTGTATTGGCTAGCTTTTGTGGATGCTTCAAGCAAAGCTTTTAGCTTATAGGACTTTGTACAAAGTTGTACAGTATCCTTCAAACTCACAGCCCAGCCAGAAGAACGTGTGAGTCAGGAATCTTGTGAGTCTGCTATGAAGGAAGATGAACCTCAAGTGGCGTCGCTACAAGAGACACGGTTGGCTGTTGAAAGAGCAACACCTGAAAGTGCAGAGCTCGCCTCGATTGAGCTCTCTGACACCTCAATTGAGCAGAGTGACCAAGAGAGAAAGGATGTAGTAGAAGAGGCTGCTGAGAGCCACCTGCTTGTAGAGTCCAAAGAAAAAGAAGCAAAACAATCTCGACTAACAGAGGAGTTATCAAATCTTAAGGAGGACGACAAAGAGGGAGATATCTTACCAAGCAAATCAGGAGCCCCTATGAATGAAAGCAAGGAAAATCCAGAGCCGGTTGAGGGGATAAATAAGGAGGGCCAAGATAGTGGCACTGACATTGAGTTGCATGAGATACCAGTGACTGACATTCAAAAAGAGGACCAAAGGCAAGAAGCAGTCGAGTCAAGTCCAGAACCTGTCACAGAGTTGAAAGAGACGTCAGATATTTTACACGAGTTTGGAGCAAAAAACTACTTTGAGACATCCTCAAAAAGCCACGAAAAGGAGTCATCACAAACCCAGAGCTATTACGAACTCAGCACAGCAGCAGAGAAAAAGTTAAGTGAGGACACTGAAAGCATTGTGCAGAAGCTCGGGGAACAACAGGAGATGTCAGCCAAAATATCTCCTGGTAAGATGTCACTCGAACAAAGAAGCCTCTCCCTAAACATTACTGTTGGATCTTCAATAGGACAAATAGGGAAGGGAGAGAAGTCAATGACCTTGTGTCCAATCAGTGGAAGCTTTGCTGAATCTGAAGTTTACCCTTTAACTCCATCTGTGGAGAGCCAACTCCAATTTCCTCCAGCTGTCTCCATTACCCCAACTACCCCTGACTCACCTCCAGAGGCAAAGGCAGACAAGCCTTTCCTTTCTGATAAGCACAAATGTCTTGAACATTCAGGCAGTCTCTCTGAAATGTTGGACCTGGCAGGAGATCTGCCTCAGCCATCATTAGAGAGGAGGGAGCTTGACCACATGAGGCGAAAGTCCGTGCCCGCCAATGTATCAGCTCTGGTGGGGAGTTCTTTGGCCAAGCTGGCCTTGGTAGATCAAACCTTAAGAGTGGTAGGAGGGGAAAACCAACTGGAGGAACTGGGCTACTGTGTCTTCAATGAGTACTCGGGGCCCATGCCTTCTCCTGCCGATGTACCTAGTCCTGGAGGCTCTCCGCACCAGCGTTTCCCTTCAATGGAAAGTGAAGTTGAGGAGGAGCTTGGTGACACGGAAGTTGAAGGAATTCAACAAAAAGATCATGAAGGAATTATCCCTGAGATTTCTCAAAAAACTGTGTCCGAAAAGAAAGATTCACCAGTCGAAAGTACCATGATTCTTGAGAGGGCCGTGACAAGTGGAGTAAAACCCGATCGTCTAAGAATCCCATTGACTTCCTCAAAAGACAGATTGACTGAGTTTCGTTTGGAGAGTGGCCTGCCTGGTGACAGAAAGATCCAAGCAATTCCTGAGGTAGACATTGAAAAAGACCCCTCCAGAGAGGCTTCTCCCATCCCACCAGACAGCTCCTTTACTTTCACTCCATTGGAAACTGGAAGCAAGGTTCCCCCAACTCCCACCACCCCCAACTCCCCAAATGATACACCCTTAGAAACCCAAATTACTGGAGAGAAGGCAGCGAAAGATGTCCGACCAGAGGTTAAAGCAGAGAATGATCAAGAGTCTGAGAGGATTGATACGAAACAGACAGAGTTAGACAAAGAAATGCTTAAATCTGAGCAGGAGGATTCAGAAGAAAGAGGGGATGAACCAGAAATGGCAAACATACCTTCAGCATCATCTCAGTCTTCAGGAGAGAGTACAGAAAAAGATGACGAGAAGATTCAAAGTGAGCGTGGGACACCTACAAGATTAGAAAGAAAAGAAAGGCAAGAGACCTCAAAAGCTGTTCAGGATTTAAGCACTGAAAAACCATTAGATGAGAAAGATGACCAAATCCAGTTACAGGAGGTGGCTAAAGGTGCACCAAAACCACATATAACCTCCCCAGTCATCATCATACCTCAAGCACAATTAGAAGAAGAAGCAGATGAAGAGGATGATATTGAGATTGCTGAAGAGCCTCAAGAGGTAATGGAGGAAGATGAAGTGCCTAAGAGTCCAATCAAGGTGAGGCTGACGGTAGGCGATCAGATGGCGGAAGACGATCCCAAGTCTAGCGCAGAAGACTGGAGTCACAGTGTGCAAAACAGTGATGGTGGGGACCCTGCGACTGACAGTTCGCACTTGTCTCCATGCTCTGATCGTGATCTACCACTGCAACCGGATGAAGGTGGCAGAGATGATTGGATGGGGGAGGATAAAGAAGGGACGAAAGAGGAGGGCGAGGTGGTAAAGACAGACCAAACAGTGGAGGAGCAAGTGGAGGAAGTTGGTTCTGATGGAGTAGGCGAAGAGAAAGACATGAAAACAACAGAGGATGAGGGGGAGGAGAGGATGTGTGAAGAGGAGAAAGACATCGAGATTGGTCAGGAGGTTGAAGAGACTTCCGCTGTGCCCTGCCAGGCCAGTCAGGTACCTAACGATGAAACCACCATGGACGTCTCCCTCCTAGATACAGACAGTGGCTGGATGGACTCACAAGGTACCCCGAGCTTGCAAAATTAATCACACGTACAATAAATGTTTAAGACACTTATTGTATTTTTTAATACCGAAAACTAGCTTACACCACAAAGCTTGTTTGCGAGTAAATCTTAATGTGTCTTCTGTACTAAGCTAGCTCCCAGCTAGCTAGGAGTGTGGAGAATTAGTCCTCTTTTAATCCCTCTCCACTGCAGATGATGACAAAAGTATCATGACTGAGCAAATCGAAGCCCTTCCTCAGGTCCAGAGTCCTACCACTACACCTGTGGTGGACAGACCCGCTAAACGGGCCCCTGGCAGAGGAAGGGGCCACCCTGGCACCACTGAGAGTAAAGTGTCCCGCAAAGTACCCAGCCACCATCCAAGAGAGGAGATGAAGAAGAAAAAAGGTTCCAATTCTGTATTCAAGAAGTGTTGTTCAGCTTAAAGCTAATTATATACTTTTGTATTTTGTATTATATTGATGTTAAGCACAGATTTAGCCTCTTTGCAGTGCATTTCACCGAGGTTTGCATGTTGGTATAATCCTGTCTCTCCTCTTTGCTAGTAGCCGTGAGGAGGGCTGACCAGATAAAGGTGTCAGCCCTCCAAAGTCGTTCTCCATCTCGAAAGAGTGTAGCCAAAGCGGCAGCCAGACATCCTAGGCCCGCTCTGCTTCACGGCTCTGCTAGACGCAAGGCCACAGGTGAACAGTCTTCACCGGGAATCAGTGCTGTGGATAGAGAGAGTGTAAACTAATTCTAATGTAGACCCTACACCTTTCCGTCTATTGTTTTTTTTATACTGGCTTAATAGGAACATATGCGTAAAAATAACAGAAACAAGTATTACTAAGTTTCTTTAGACCTGACAAATGATGATTTCTCTATTTTACCAGATTCAATTGAGTCAAAGCTTGAACAATTTAGGGTTTTAATTGTTGCTACAAACATACAATAACAGGTGTTTTATTGACTTTACTCTCTCTCTATCAATGGCTGTTTGACTAATCACACGGGTGCAATGTAGCTGGCAAACATCATGTGCTGCGGTCTTTTTTTAAATCAGCTCAACTGCTTTGTCTTTTTTCTTTGTTCTCATTTTGTCAAAAAAGGAGTATCTACCCCTGCTTGGCCTCATATTCATGTTTCTTTCTGCTCACTGATGCCTCTGTAATTTGCGATTGCAACTCTGGTTTCATTCATTTCTCTGATCATGAAATGACACTTGTGTACGTGTTTGCTGGGAAATGGCTGCATGTCGGAGGTTGTGTGTTTGGTTTCAGCTGCTGTGAAAAGGTCTTTGTGACTCAAATGATTTCTGACGTTTACGTTTTGGTACTGTATTCAGAGTGCATTTATGGATGTCTATGTGTGTTGTGTGCGAAAAGTCACATTCTCAAATGTGTCTCCCTTTGTTGGATTACATCGATCATTACAGATGAACTCTTTTTTTTTTTCAGGTATGGAAAGCCATCAGCCCCTCAGTGTGGCCCACCAGTCCAGGGAGAGGACTACTGTAAGTACTATCAGCACTATCATGACACACGAGCGCACTCGCTTTATTTTAAATGCATGCTTATTAATTATGAATGGTTATTAGCATTTAGCATTTTAGTTATGTTAATGCAGCAGTGAATACATCATCGTCAAGCATATAGGAGGAAATACTAGACCCTGCATTTCACAGCGTATAACTCTGTGTAATGGGCCGTGTTGTTTGCATGACAAACTGGATGTTTTCTTCCTTTTTTTTTAATGTCTGCATGTTGTTTCTCTCTATGTGCACGTTCGTTTTGTCTTGCATGCCTGCCTCTGTCCTTTTGCCAGTCTCGACTGAGAAAATCTGTGAGTATAGATATCAAATAAAGAGGAGGCAGACAGTCATGGGCAGGTTTTACTATTTTACCAACGCGTATAATGTGCAGTACAGGGGCCCCTTTAGATATACCTTGAACTCCATCTTTCACCTAAAAGTTTCATTATGTTTCACGTCTTTTGAATAAACATCTCCATCCATTCTCTTAAAAGAAAGCATCACTTGTGCATGTTGATCATTCAGTATCATGGTTTCAAAATGATGTTGTTTTCTTGAGTGCTGTGCAGATTGTTTTGTACTGTAAGCTGTCGGTGTTTGGTCCACTCCATCCCATCTCACGTCTTCGTCTCTCCATCTGCTTGTCGCCTCCGCCTCACATCCCTGCATGCTTTCCTGCCTCTCGCCGCGGCTTTCGGTCCAGAGCCCCACGAGGGCCGTTCTGTTAAAGATGGCAGCTCAGCGCCGGGGGACCGATTACCCGCCCCCCCGGCCCAACTCCGCCTGTAGCCTTAAACGGAGCCCCCTGGTGCAGGCGGAGCTCAATGAGGCCCGTCCCTCCTCTGCATGCTCCCACCAGTCCCCTCTGCCACACAAATGGGCAGAGAAGGTAAAATGAAAAGAAAACAGGGCTTGACAGGGAGCTTTAACTGGTGAGTGAGCTCGGGCGTTGACTCCACAGTGTGTGTTTGTTCAGGAGAGAGCATACCGCAGCCCAGAGAAGAGGTCGTCTCTGCCCAGGCCAGCCAAATCTCTGACACGCCACATCCCTGCTGCTGAACAAGAAGACAACACCCCCTCCAGGCCAACCTGTAAGAATACACACACACACACACACAAACTACAAAACAGACTCTTCCAGCTTGTTTGCCTCATAAAATGAACTCCCCTTACACAGCAGATTGCCTCTTTAATCTCTAACACTTATCCTGTGACTCTCCTCATATCACTTTCTTCCGAATGATTTTATTAAATTCTAACTCCAACCACATTGTTTCCCTTCACATCCTTGTTCACTCTTCCCCTTTTGCCTCCTTGTCCTTTTTGCCGCTCCCCTCTCAAAAGCGATCCAGTCCAGAGCGGACAACAGGTCTGGAAGAGCCCCTGGTACGGCAGGTAGACCACCTAGTAGCTCCTGTTAGACCCATCACACCCTGCTCATCGACATGTGACACCTGGTTATTAGTGTAATGTGGTTTTTGTTGTGGTTTTTGTTCTTTATATTATGTATAGAAGCGAGCGGCGTCCATTGACTAGGCATTCATTCATTCATCTCGTGAATTTGCAAGCTTGTTTATGCAGTTTTGTTGCCAAATTTGCCTTGATATAATATTTAAATGTGTTAAATTTGGCTTCGTAAAACCTGCCGTAACTTTATCAGTGGAGCAGGTGGGATCCATAACAACAGGTTGCTACTTCCTGTTTTTTATGGCAACAAGCCGCCGGCGTTTAATTAATTCAGTTGCTTTCACAACGTCCTTGTCAAACAGTTGTGTTTGACCTGGCTTGTTTGTTTTGTGGAAACGGACAGCAGAGCAGTGCTGACAGTTCCATGACAACCACATGAAGGGTCATACACTCCAATCCACCTGTTGCTCCATTGTCTTCCTCCCTTTTTCTCTTCGTCCAAAGTGTTTCTGCCCAGGACGGGTTTTCTTTCATTCCACGTCTCTCCTCCTCTTCGTCCTTGTAATCCAGACACATATCTCTTCTTCTCTCAAGGTACAGAGTCTGCACGTTCCCGATCAGTCCGCAGCGGGACCTCCACCCCCGGCTCCACCGCCGTCACGCCCGGCACCCCCCCCACCTACTCCTGCCGCACCCCCGGCTCTCGCACGCCCGGCAGCCACACGCCAAAGTCCTTCAGCGTCCTCCAGGAGAAGAAGGTGGCGGTGATCCGAACCCCGCCCAAGTCGCCGTCCTCCGCCCAGCGGCAGCTGAAGGTTCTCAATCAGCCCCTGCCTGACCTGAAGAATGTAAAGTCCAAGATTGGGTCCACCTCCAACCTCAAGCACCAGCCGAAAGGCGGACAGGTAACCGGCCCTGTCGAGGTCCAACCGAGTCAAATCTGCACTCTGCAAGATTTTAAACAGAATCCTTCACACAGAAACAGACACATCTATTGATTTATTCAAAATAGTCTGCAGCGCAGGGAGAGAGATTTACCTGACATCAATAATAATGAAGTCATTGAAACTTTTAAATGTCATGCATTTACCTGTTTCTGCCACATGGGGGCAGTAAAGAACCACGTTATATTGTACACATCTAAATAGATAAAAAAAATACTATACTGCAAATCAAGGAAGATTACATTTGTGTAACTTCTAATAGTATGAGTAATATATATATTATTTTGAAAATAAGGTTTGCACCTTTGTTTAATGTAGCTGTGCAGCATGGATATCCTCGACTTCTATTCATACATACTGTTAAAATGACTGTGCTGTTAAAAGAAAAGAATAATAAAAAGACAGATGCAAGAGACATGGACATTGAAAACAAAGCAAAACGGATTATTTAATCAAACTTTTACTTATTATTAGAAATGGGTTGATGAGTTGATGCATGTCACATCCCTCTCCTTCTCTGTCTCCCTCCGAGCTGTCGAAGTATCGTAAAATATCTCTCCTCACATCCTCACCATCACTCACTGCCTCTAAACCCCGTGCCGTCGCTTCCTCTGACTGTCCTCTCCCTGTCTGCCGTCCTCTCTGTCATCAGCTGCCTCTGTCTGTCGTCCTCCTTAAGTCTCAAACGTTTCTCTTTGCCGAAGAAGGATGTCAAACCAGCTTCAGCCGCTAAAACGGCTATTCTCTTAAGAATGTCCCTTAAACTGCCTCCGAGGAGCAGTCAACCTGCAGAATCATTTGCCCTGGGGAGCAGCCTCCGTCATCGCTGTGGAGGATTCCCCCTCCGGCTCTCTGTATTAATAATTGCAAGCGGAAGGAATTACTTATTGAGGAAGTTGCATCAAGAATAGAATGAAAATATACCACCTCCCATCACTTTGAACCTGAGAAAGAGGTTTGATTTCTCACTCTACTGAACTAAAGAGGTGCAAGTTGAAGTTCCCTGTGCATGCACACACAATGCTCCTCTCATCTTCGTCTACGAGGTGTAACAGGTGTAACAGATGGACTTTTCATTAAGCCCATGGGGAGTATGGAGGAGGAGGCCACTTCTTCTCTCCTCTTTAGGGAGAAATGTTGAATGAGGCCCGGTGACGCACGGCTGGGATGAGCAGCACTAATGCTTCACGTCATTTTATTTTGACATTCAAAAGCCTGAAACATTGCGTTTGCACAAAAAGAAGCCGTTAAGAATGAAAAGTGAGAGTGTAGCCTCTGTGTTTTGGCCTGATTTTGTTGTTACAACATTGTCATTTTGGGAGATTTTTGTCCGCTACCTTAACACAGACATATTAATAATTAAACAAAGCTGTTTGCATAATGTAGCGCTGCCACAAATGATTTTGAATGGTATCTTCAGTATTGAATGAGCTGTTGCAAATCCTTAATTATAAGCCATCATCAAAATAGTTGATCGATAAATTGACCACTTGTTTCAACTCCAGTATAATAGATTTTAAAATATACACATTCTTAGTTTGACTAGATCGTCGTGTGTGCGCGCGTGTGTGTGTGTGTGTGCATGTGTGTGTGTAAATGTGTGTGTGTTCGAGGAAGAGCTGTCAAAAGAATCCAGGTCAAGTCAGTGTCGACCGGAGACGGAGGCTTGCTGTCGGGTCTCTTGTGTGTTCTCCCCTCAACCTCTTTCTCCTTGATTTCCTCCCTCTCCCTGTGTTCACCTTCTTACTCTTTTATGAACAGAGTATCGGCCTTTTTTTTAATTTAATTTGAATTTTACAAAACAACACGGAATGGCGCACAAAGCAGAAATACTGTCGTTGGTTGTATTGAACCACAAGTGAGCTCAGTTTATCAGCACGTGTAATGTAAATGCATGTAGAGACACGTGGATCTCACACTCAGCCAAATGAGGCACATGTAGTGTTTTTTCCTTTTCTGAATTCGATTTTGTTTTAGGTTCAAATTTCACACGAGACGCTGGACTTCAGTCATGTTCAGTCAAAATGCCGCTCCAAGGATAATCTGAAGCACTCGCCCAAAGGAGGCAATGTATGTACGCCTTTCTCTTTTCTTTTTCTTTTGCTCTCCTTTCTTTCTTCCTCTTTTCAGCTGGGGCTGCTTCTATGTGTGCGTCTGTCCACCCATCTGTTTGTCTGTTTCAGTCAAGACTAAGAAGGGTTTATATCCAAAGTTCCATACATCCATGTTACTTCTTCGTCAACCAAGAAGTAAAGTTCCCTACTCCCCAAGTGGTATTTTTTGCACTTGGGATTCAAAGTGTTTCAGATATGCTTCAGGCTGTAAGAGCTCTATTCAAAGCAGGGGCGAGTTCAAGACTCCATGGACTACAGCGCTTGAAAGTGCCGCTTCATGTTGTCTTTATCCCTGCAGAAAAACAAAACTCCGTCCACAAAAAGGCTTCAGTTGTTTTTTTCTGTGCTCTAGATCAGCTGAAATTCAAATTCCCCATCGCTGAAGTGAGTGCCGGCAGATTGATAGGTCGTGGATTTAAAATTGGGACACTTTTACAGGATTATTTTGAGCAGGAAAGGGAGGGAAGGGGGAGGGGGCATTTTTTAAGCTCCGCCCATCCAGTCATGCCCTCAATGTTTGCTGTTTGTATTAAAAAAAGGTCACCCTGTCATTCCCAGGTCATGATTCCAAGTGTTAAACTGGACTTTAGCCACGTTCAGGCTAAATGTGGCTCCCTGGACAAACTCCAGCACGCAGCAGGCGGCGGAAACGTGAGTAACTCTGCAAAAAAAAAACACACACATTCAACATATGCAATTAGGAACGAACATTTGTGTGTTGTGTACCTCTGAGTGTCATTTTCTCCGCACACAACACGTCATGTAAACACCCCTTTACAGCGTGCAGGGTTGTCTCTGCATCTTTTTGACATTGTTTGCACTAATTGGACAATAAAGTTGAATTGACGCACCTGCTCCATGTAGCGTCACACAGTGGCTGTGTTGCGTCTGCTCGCTTTCATGTCAACCTCTCTCCAGGGAACCGACATCGGCATCACTGTGTCTCCTGATTGACTTCATCGTTTCTTTTTTTGCACCACGAAATATACGTCCCCTTTGTCCTCACTGCATTTGACTTTCTGGAGCTCCCTTTTTTTTTTTCTTCTCTCCACTTCTTCAGGTAAAGATGTGTTAATATGTGCTTTGTGCTGCTGCCCCACAGATCCAAATCCAGACCAA
The DNA here is from genome assembly GCF_050575085.1 of Anarhichas minor. NCBI lineage: Eukaryota > Metazoa > Chordata > Actinopteri > Perciformes > Anarhichadidae > Anarhichas > Anarhichas minor. Next base: position 9,012,267 of record NW_027466464.1, read on the forward strand.
GAAGGTCGACTTGAGCCACATCACCGCCAAATGTGGCTCCATGTCCAACATCCGTCACAGACCAGGTACGGGAAACATGTACAATATGCAATAATATCACTTTGTTTTCTGAAAGGGTGTTGAAAACCAAAAGACCAACCATTTTGACGAGCACAGTGTCCTTTCTGTGCACTGCGGTGTGCACACTTAGATTCTGTCTTTGCTCAGGAGAAGCCCAGCGAGCGATGCCCTGTGGGTTTGATACTGTTCTTCCCTTTCTGCCCTGTTCCCAGGGGGAGGTCATGTGCGCATTGAGAATGTGAAGCTAGACTTTAAAGACAAGGCCGCTGCCAAAGTCGGCTCTCTGGGCAACTCCAGCCACACTCCTGGAGGGGGGAATATTATGGTAAAAAAAAAAAAAAAAACGAAGCACACAAATACAGTATTCTGTTTCTGTAGAAATAAAGAGGAGAAAACACCCTTTTTTTTCTGCACCCGCCAGATCGAGAGCCACAAGCTGTCCTTCCGGGAATCAGCCAAAGCTCGGGTGGATCACGGCGCAGAAATCGTCATCACGCACACCCCCGGGGTCGAGACGGGCGGCACTTCCCCGCGCATGTCCTCCTCTGGCAGCATCAACATCCTGGATACGCCCCAGCTCTCCACGCTGGCCCAGGATGTCACCGCTGCCCTGGCCAAGCAGGGCTTATGAGCGGGCTGCTGCCCCCTGCTGAGGATACCCTCCAGAATCCACACCGTCACTCCTCTACCCCATCAATCTCATTCACTCATAAGCATCCAAAGTGTTCTCCCATGGTCCTTCACTGCAACATGACCCCCCCACACACTTGACCCCACAGGTTCTACAGCTCTAGGCGATCGACTGTCTCGTCCATCCACGACCCTTCCGGCCCTTCTAGTGGGGACTTTCCAAACTCAAGGATCATTTCTCATTCCCGCCCTCAAATGGGACACGCCCCCGTCACTCTTTATTTGTTTTTCATTTATGTTCCTTCGCTCAAATGTGGACTTTTCTTTATTTGGTTCTAGATAGGCTGAATGCTAAGGTTTGAGTGGACGTGTTTGTCGAAGAAGGCATCGAAGGTTTTACGATTGTACAGTGATTTTTAGCGTGAAAAGCATCACATTCCACTCGTCTGATGATAAACGGTAATGTGAACTGTTGCATAATGTTCATTCAGAATTAATATGGTACTCAGTGCAAGAAATAGCTACTAGATACTAGACGCTAGTCTTAAAAGAAACAACTGTGTGAGAGACTTAACCTCCAGAAACATGGCTTGTAACTACCTGCAGAAGAATGGCTGAAGAGCATGTCTGCTGAGATGTGACATGGTTTCTTTGTTTGTTCGTTGGTTGGTTTTAATCTCATGATTTCCTGATTATGTGCTGAATTGTTGGAGCAATTGTTATGTTTTCTTTTTATATATGTCACTGTAGTGGAAGTTGTTCCCGTTTTGTATGCTCCCTGCAGCTACACTGGCTTATTAGCACTTAAATAGTTTCCCGCAAACCAATGGGCTGCTCTTTTTGTTTGATTTTACATTAGCTCTGTGATTTGTATTAGGCTGCAACAATGCTGTTACGCTGGCATGGCAAATACATGATGAATAAATTAGATCTATTTGGAGCAATTGTAAACCTGTCAGTGTGAGTGTAAACAACCAGGATGCATCCTCGTGTCTCTACTTTAAGGTCAGATCCTCAGATCCCTAAACCGTCCCTCATGCTCCTGTGATCTTCCTGCCTAGAGACTAGGTTGTGCACTGTATTTGAAGTTTGTTTCAAAAGTAGAAAAAAAAAAAAAAGAAGCTTTATAAGAAAACATTCCATTAAAAGAGGAGCTACCTGGCCCTTTAGTGCGAGCGAACCGGTAACTTCACAGGAAATGAAAGCCGAAGCGAAGGAGGAATGAAGAATGGGACGAACCCCCAACTTGCAGCTGTTGGAATTCATTATTAAAAAAAAGAATAACTTGTTCTAGCATATTCTCTGCTCACCATTGTGGAACTCCTCTGCCCCCCTTTTTCTCCTCCCCTGGTGTCAGTTACCCCTCCAGTGTTTTTCTGTGCAACCTATATTCTTGCCCCCCCCCCCTCTCTAGCCCCTCTTTGCCTTGTGTAAGTGTATTTAAAAGACCATGTAGATGTGTGCACTCTTTCCGATGTTTGAGACGTACTGATGACAAATGCTCCTGCAGGATGACGACAACAGAAATAAAGAAAATGAAAACGGACTCACGCTTGTTTTCGTATGAATTCTCCAAAAAACAAATGACCAATTCATCTCCAGCGTGCATATTTTTTAAATCCAGTATAAAGAAAAGCAAATATATTGGGTGTGCATGTTGAATAAAAATGATTAGATTCATCACTGTTATTGGACTTTTATTTTTATTATCATAAATATGTTTGCACTTCTGCATTAACATAGTGATAAGTGGGGGACCTGATGTAATAGTTGTCCTTTATGTTTTTATTAAAGTAGTTATGTGCAACAGCGCCCCCTAGGGTCACGCTTTACGACTTTCAGGTGGCCACAATTTAGCATATTTAACGTTACCAGCTGGTAATTAAGTGAACAAGATACCACGTGTTTGTTAGAGCGGTTCAGAGGAACTGGAAGCCGAATTGTATTACTTTTGGACAAAGCCAGTCTTAACTGTTTGCCCGGTTTGTGCTAAACTAAGTTAGCAGCTGGTAGTTAGCTTCATATTTAGCGCACAGGCACGAGAGTTGTGGAAGCTAACTGTTGGTTAGGAAGCCAGTAAATAAGCTTGTTTTGACCCGCATTCTTTCACAGTTGTCTGTAAGAAAATAAGAATCAGTAGAGTGTCTTTTACAGCCCACCACCTCGTCCACCTGTGTTGTTAAACAACCTGTTGACATCCAATTGAAGGATTATGCCCCGTGTGAATGCACCATCCGGGTGCCAGTTCAACGCGTGTTTTGCAGGCGTTTGTGTTTCAGTCAAACGCTCTGTCATTTCCTTTAATGATGCACAAGGCAGAGGGTTGAGACGGACAACATCTGGCGCAGCCGCACACTGCGTCTTTAAGCTCCGCCGCCAAATAAATTAGCACGCCGATCAACTGTCGCTGTCCGGTAAGGGAGGTGCTGAAATCCGAGCGCTCTCCTCTCTCTCTCTCTCTCTCTCCCCCCTCTCTCTCTCTCTCCTTCTCTCTCTCTCTATCTATCCCTCTCTCTCTCTCTCTATTGCCGCCGACCGACCGACCGACACTTGCAGCCATTTTACGCAGGACGAACCCAATCATGTCGTGAGCGAAGCTCGCTGGTCACCTGGGCAGAGCCAGCAGCAGCAGCCGCCGCCGCCGCCGCCGCCGCCGCGCGCGCGCGTCCCGGTGGTCGCGAGCAGGCAGGTCCGGCCAAAATGGTGAAGAGGAAAAGCCTGGACGACAACGAGCCGGAGTGCGGGAAAGGAATACCGTTCCCCATCCAGACCTTCCTATGGAGGCAAACCAGGTCAGTGTGTGCTTCAGTGGAAATTGATAACAGGTGTTTGCCATCGCTGAGAATAAGGAGGATCAAGGATGTGACAGCAGCTGTGTCACACATATAAAGCCACCTGCATTTTAATCCTGTTCGGAGTCAAAATAGATGCATTGCCTTATTATAAATCAATGGATAGTCTGAGTGTGTCAGTTCCCTGGTGTCATTGAATGTTGTAAATGGAGGGGAGGTGGAGTGTCAACTGTGAACGGAGACAGATGCAGAATGCATGATGTCACACCTGTAAAGCAAATACAGAAAGTGGGCCAAAGAAAACAAGTCTGTGGATCAGCTGCTGTGAAATGACGGCTCCTGTTTGTGCAAAATGTCCTGTGCAGTATATTCCGTAAGAAATACGATTTGACAGAGGAGATTTAATGGTGTAACCTACATTTATCATTTATTTTGAAATGTTATATAAGCGTGTTTTTTTTTGTGTTTCTCAGTGCATTTCTGCGTCCAAAGTTGGGAAAACAGTATGAAGCATCTTGTGTGGTGAGTTATTTCATAATGCCGTGTGTGGGGAAACAATCGCTCCGTTCCCAGTAATCTGTTTTTACCTTAATGCACCTGCAAATCAAGTGGGCTCTTGATTTTACATTTAGCAAATGAGTTTTCCCTCTTGCTTCCTCCCATTAACCAGGAGCCAGACCTCTGCAAACTCATATCCATAATGACGCTTCTCCAGATCCCTTTGGATCCAAACAGAGCTGCCTCTGTCTCTCCCACGGGCATCGCCTTGCTTGGGGCCATACGGGGGCATTTAGATAGTCAAAGAAAGAGGCTTTAGTTCCTGTCTGATGTCTCTTTCTCTCCTTTTCTCTGGCTGCCTCCCCAGTCCTTTGAGCGGGTGCTGGTGGAGAATAAGCTCCACGGGCTGTCGCCGGCCCTGTCAGAGGCCATCCAGAGCATCTCCCGCTGGGAGCTCGTCCAGGCGGCCCTGCCTCATGTACTCCACTGCACCTCCATCCTGCTGTCGAACAGGAACAGGCTAGGTGAGGACACGCAACACACACACATTAGGTGCGCTTTAGGTATTGAGGTGACAGCCTTATCCAGGTTATCCTCATTCAACAAAACACAAAACTGATTCTTCTTTCAGCCACAGGGCAGCTACAGAACTGCCTGACTTACAGTACATCTAAAAATGGACTAATACAATATTTTTTTAATATTTCATTCTCTTCATCACCCTGACCTCTGACCTCCGACAGGCCACCAGGACAAGCTGGGCGTAGCCGAGACCAAGCTGCTCCACACGCTGCACTGGATGCTGCTGGACGCTGCCCAGGAGTGCAACCACGAGCCCAGCCTCAGCCACGGCTGGTCGGGGGGCAGCAGCAGCAGCGCCTTCCTCCAGCCGGTGGGCAACCAGGGTTCGTCCCCGGGGGCTCCCGGCTCATGCTCCGGCTCTGCCCTGGGGGGGTCGGGTCTCCAGCACAGCGGCTCCCTGCTGGAGGAGGATGAGCATGCTCGTACCAAGCTGTTCCACAAGAGTATGGCCACGGTGGAGCTGTTTGTGTTCCTGTTCGCTCCGCTTATTCATCGGATAAAGGTCCGTACCTGGAGATACAAATGCCTTGGAATACACCAGTATACAGGATCAATTCCATCCACTGTAACTGTGCAGTTGTACTCTTTTCTGTTGTAAAAATAATTATTTCGCAGCAGATTTATTCAGCCTGTCCCATATCAAACCCTCCAACACACACATACTCAGTGTCACCCTCTGGCTACTGATCTGTGTGTACTGATACAAGGGTCAGGTTACAATACTCCAGTGTTTCCCAACTGAACAATCAATGACTGTATCTTATGTAAGTGATCATATCATAATAGCAGTGCACTTTGGAATAGTCCAACAAGATGATTAAATCTAAGCATTTCAAGTCATAAAACGTCCAACAAGTTGCTTCTTACATTGATTGGATGATGATTGGATGGTTGAGAAGAAGTGCTAAATGTGCAAAAACCGCCTCCTTTATAAATGAGATTCTAAATGTATAATTTCTTTTCAAGGAGTCGGACCTGACCTTTCGATTGGCCAGCGGTCTGGTGATATGGCAGCCAATGTGGGAGCACCGCCAGCCTGACATCTCTGCCTTTACTGCACTCATCAAACCAGTCAGAAACATTGTGACAGGTGGAGAAAGAAATCCTCACTTACGGCCACGAAGGTCCCTTGTAAGCGGTTATCTATTTTGTTTGTTCATAATTAAGACGTGTAATCTTCTCCGCCTGTCTCAACAGCGAAGAGGAACTCCCCAGTCAACAACCAGTGCAGCCCCTGTGGATCTGGCAACCCTGGTCCCATGGTGAGTGAGCGCTTTATGCCTAGATCATGTCTGATTCATCGCCTCGTGTTGATTGAATGTGTTCAGGAAGCAGTGTGAGGCTTCTTCCCTTCCCCCTTTCAACATCCCCCTGAGGCTGGCAGCTAATATTCATTAGCAGCCAGCCATCCGGGAGCATTAGCGCGGTTAGCCAGGGTCATGACAGGAACCTCCCTCCAACCTCAGAGCCTTTAATCATCAGGTCTTTCCTGTTTATCCCCCCCCCCCCCCCCCATCTGCAGTATCCATCCATCTCTCCCTCTCACCCACAGGGCTTCCAGGTGGTTTGCGAAGCCGCCCAATCAGATTCCTCCTCCCCCGCGGCCGGAGAGCGGAGCTGTCGCCGTGGTAACTCGGTGGAGAAAGGTGGCCCTTCCCAACAACCCCCACCGGTGAAGGGCCCTTCCAAGAAAAAGTGAGCACCCGTGAATCAATTTAACCTCAAGAGGCAGCGAGATAGGTAACACTTGGTCATGTGTGGTGTGTATTGATTTTTTATTCAGGACTTATGTCCACTGCCCATTCAGGCTTGCTGTTAAGCAGGAGGAGGTAGCAGATGATCATGCAGTGAAACCACCTTAATGATTAGTGTCGATCCATAACGGTCGATACGTGATTTAATGGCACTGCTTTCACAAAAGCTTTCATAACTGAATAACATACGTGACGTATACCCAAGAAGCCAGTTGTGTGTTGAAGCGGTGCAGTGACCCGCGCTGACACAGAACTGGTGCCATCATCTTGTTGATGGCGAAACATTTAGCCCTGCGGCGGCGTCTGTCACACACACACACGGCACAGCACAGCTCGCTCCACTAGCTCGTGAGCGCTAGCGTAGTATATGAATAGCTCCTCCTTCCCCTGTGTAATGTGTTGGTCTAATGCTGCAATGTCTCCTCAGTCAGCACACACACATAAAGAGCCTTGTCTTGCTTGAGCATTAGCACACCCATCTGACGTTTGTCCCCCACAACCAGGGTAATTATGCTGAAGTAATGTGCTTCATGTCTAATGCTGGCAGTGTCTCTGGCCTGGCATGACACGGCCTGGCTTCATTTGGTCTGTGCGCGGCCAGTCTGGCGTTGTTCGGTCTCTTCTGCCAGACTCAGGCTCAATCTCGCTTTGGCTCAGACGAGGCACGTTTGACCGGCGAGCGGTACCTCACAATGAGAGTTGACTAACATCCAGTCGACTAATCTTTAGATCTGAGTTATTCTGTGCAGAGAGTCTTTCGACATTTGCATTTCGCACATCCTCTGTGGGTGTTTTGTCTTTTTAAGTCTCTCGTGTCTTCTCTGTCATCCTCCTGAATCACCCGACCAGCAGGCTGAGAGGCTGATGTGGGAGAAAAGGAGGAAGAGGTTGATAAGACATCCATTGCTCATCTCAACTCATTCTGACAACCAAATAAGTCCCTCCAATGCTTCTCATGATCACTCTGACAGCCAGCAACTGACTGCAAGTCAAAATAAGCCCCCACCCAAGCTAGTTATATCCTCATACACTCAAACACCAAAGGGGTTTTGAGCAGTCACGTGGTAATGCAGGAAGGGAGAGATTTATCCCTATTGTTTCGCGGCACACACTCGATAATGACCGATAAACTGCTTCCTCTAAGTGTTGGTGGTGGGAATGTTTAAGCTGCATAGGACGAGAGCAAAGTTAGGGAGGAAAGAGAGTTGAATGTCAATTAGATTCACATTAAGAGAGAATTTAGACATTTGAGGGGATTTGACTGTAAGTAGGAATTTATTTCACGCTTTCAAGCTGTTGGTTTCCCGCTGTATGGATCCACAAAGGGGTGGGGCTGTGTGCAGTTGGCCCACATCAGCAGATTTCAATCCGAGGATCTAATCAAGAACACGCTCTGGATCCTCTTTCTCTCTCGGGCTCAGAGGCGATGTCAGCGTTCGTATTCTTATCTCATCCTCTTGTTCACACACCTCTGCGCCGCAACTGCCCGGATGAAGTCATTTCTGGCCCCGCGAATTAGTGCAGCTTACTCATCCGCCACTCAGAGTGCGCTGCCGATGCTGAGGCAGTTTCCATGGCGACCGCTGGCTGCTGCATCTCTCCCGCCGCATGGAGTCTGGGAGGGGGGGGGGGGGGGGGGGGGGGGCTCCGCCTCCTCCTCTCGGGAGGGCCCGGGGAGGCTGTCGTCACTCGGGTCTCCTTGGCGACCTGACACAACAGCAGCAGGCAGAGTGTCGGCGAGACGGTGAAACACGATACTGCCTCCATCTGCTGTCCGCTCTCAAAGTGATTCATGTCGAAATCGACCATCTCTTCCTGCTCCATTTATTACACCGGCAAAGATTAAATGCCCTCCTCTCTCTCTCTCTCTCTCTCTCTCCTCCTCTCATGATATATCAATATGTTTCTCCACTCTCCGTGGTGCTCTATACGCTCTGCAGCTCACCAACCGCTGACCTTCATTCCGGCTTATTTATAGTGGACTCACGTAGGCTTAGGCTCCCTCTCTCCCCCATGCTCTCCCAATGATGCTAGAGGGGGGCTCTGCCCTTGTTTACCATCCTCCTTTGATGCATTATTAACGAAGCAGTGTGGCGGGGGTTGATGACTGGCTAATACAAAAGGAAAGGCCGTGACATGGTGTAATTATTTATATGATCCCTAATTTGGCCATTGATTAGGCAGGTGTCAGATTTCCATAATGTCACTTCCATTCAAGACCTTTACATTTTTATAGTTAGTTCAACCATAATTTGGCATTTTGTCAGTGATCTTAATGGATCTTCTTCATTTTGGATCAATATGTTTGGCACTTCAGTTCCCATCATGCTTTCGGTAAAAGCAATGTGTCACATGGAGTTATTGACATTTATTCCCAGTAGAGAATGTTTCTTTTTGGTACGAAAGTGTTAAACCGTGGCCCTTCCCTCTTCTTTAAGGACATCGGCCCCTGCCGGCCTGCCAACCTCCCTGGCCCAACGAGCGCGTTACGCCACTTACTTTGACGTGGCGGTGCTGCGCTGCCTGCTGCAGCCACACTGGACGGAGGAGGGCGTGCACTGGGCCCTGATGTTCTACCTGCAGCGCCTGAGGCAGATCCTGGAGGAGAGACCTGAACGCACCCCCGAACCTTTGGTCACGCCTCTGCCACGTCCACGCAGCAGCTCCATGGTGGCTGCTACGCCTTCACTGGTCAACACCCACAAGACTCAGGTAATGGCGGAAAGACGAGGGAATGTAGTAGTTGTCTTTTTGTTTGTGGTGTGAATGACAACTTTTAAAGATGCAAAAATACATGCATGTGGTCCTTCAGATGTCCATGCACTGACCATGACGCTCTGCTGTGCTTTGCAGGACATGAGTCTGAAATGCAATGAAGAGGGAAAATCTCTTAGCACAGAGACGTTTACGAAGGTTTCTCTGACCAGCCTCCGTCGACAGGCCGTCCCAGACCTCTCCGCCGACCTGGGCATGAACATTTTCAAGAAGGTTAGAGCCAGATGTGGGCAAAAACAATATAACTAAAGACACACGTTTGCATCAGTTTGCAGGACTGAGAGGATTGCGGTTCTCACTGGGAAGCCCTTGTCCTCCTTTTCTGATTTAGTTTAAGAACCGGCGTGAGGACCGTGAGAGGAAGGGCTCCATCCCCTTCCATCACACGGGGAAGAAGCGTCAGCGGCGCATGGGCGTTCCTTTCCTGCTCCACGAGGACCACCTGGACGTCTCGCCTACCCGCAGCACCTTCTCCTTTGGAAGCTTCTCTGGCCTCGGTGACGATCGGCGGGCCCTGGACCGCGGGGGCTGGCAGGCCACCATCATGGGTAGGCAGGGTGCTGTTCATAAGTGTGATTAAATTGTGCTCAAGGCACAAAGACACTATTCAGACTTAGTGACTTTTTAAAGCCTCCTTTCCATGAACCCCATACTGTCACCATACTGTTATATGCTGCTTCAAATTCACTACATTCCCAGGGTGACATTTTCTAAAATTACTCAGTAGATGCAGGACAAATGCATGAAAAGGGACTTCTGGTATTTTTAACTGTGTTTTTGCATCTGTATGTTTTGATTCAACCTGATGTATCTATCCGTGTCCGTGTCACTTTCCAGGCAAGTTCACACGGCGGGGCAGCACAGACACAGCTGCAGACGCCGACAGCCTGAGCGCCAAACACTCTCATTCCCACCACTCTCTGCTCAGAGACATGCCCGACCACTCCAACAGCCACAGCGACAACACCGTCAAAGAGGGTAAGGAGAAGAGCTGCGGTGAGGGGAACAGATCTGAAGATGCGATAAAGCCACATTTCCAAATAATACAGCAAATAATACAGCACTCTATCCTGCAAATATCCGACTAATCAAAAGAAAATTGTTATTCACAGTTTGAACTATAATAGTATTACTGTCCATCAGCTACAATGAACGCCGGACGATTCTGGCTCCACTGAGACCTGCGGAGCAGAAATAGGACAGGGTTATATAATATTCCTATGATAATGCTAATTTACATACAAATAACAGTGCTGTCTTCAGGCTCTGCTCCACACTGCAGCACAAGCGCGCTATTAGCTTTCCTGAGAACAACAGATATTAATGATAGAACAATGCTGCAGTGTTGAAAATAGACACATTAGACACATTATTCCACCCGCGGTCGCGGTTGTCTCCTGCATGATAACATTTATCCAGTTGCACCGTCCTCTCACTGCCTCCTTTTTGCCGCCCGCAGTCCGATCTCAGATCTCCACCATTACTATGGCGGCGTTCAACACCACGGTGGCGTCCTTCAACGTTGGCTACGCCGACTTCTTCACGGAGCACATGAAGAAACTCTGTAACCCTGTCACTGTCCCGGAGAGCCCCATGGAGCCTCTGGCCTGCGCCAACCTGCCGCGCAGCTTCACCGACTCCTGCATCAACTACTCCTGTCTGGAGGAAGGGGAGAACATCGAGGGGACCAATAACTTTGTGCTGAAGAACGGCATGCTGGACCTCACTGTGAGTGTTCGGTCCTTCAATGAAACCTTCAGTAAATGATCCTGCAAATTGCCCATGAAGGCTTTCCAGTTTGCTTTCTGGTAGTTTTCTGTCCTATGGTTTTGCACTGTTGGTTGGACAAAACAAGCAATTTCTTCTTGTATTTCAGGCTGTCTTGCGGGCTCTCTATGCCGTCCTCAGCCACGACATTAGTTCCAGGATCTGCGACGCGGCTCTCAATATCATCGACTGCCTGCTGCAGCTGGGTGTGGTGCCCGGCATGGGCAAGAAGCTGTCCAAGCCCGACAACAAGGAGAACCAGGAGGCACGGGCCAAAGACACGGCCGGTCAGGGCCTCGGAGGAGGCGCCCAGGGAGGCGGGGCAGTCCCGGGGGCAGGAGCAGGTGGAGGGGGCGGTGGAGGCGGTGGTGGAGGAGGAGGGGGAAGTGGTGGAGGGAGTGGGCAAGGGAGCAAAGATGATGTGAAGAATAACAAGGATAATGATAAAAAGGTGTGTTCTTTCTGTATCTTTGGAAGTCGTAGTGGTTATAAAGTTGGCGGATATCTAAATATATCTACATAAAAGTCCTGTGGGTTGATGTTTGTTCTTCACATGAAAACAGGAAGAGGGCTCCGGCTTCAGCACCCACCGCCTGGCTCTGACCATGCTGATAAAGATAGTGAAGTCACTGGGCTGTGCCTACGGCTGTGGCGAGGGACACCGCGGACTGTCTGGGGATCGCCTCAGGATGCAGGTCAGACATTTTACCCTGGCTTCGCCGAACCTCTTTTGTGCCAGCGTGCACTTTCCACAAATCGGCACAGTTTTGCGATGCCTGACATGTCTTCATTTTCGACTGATTATTAACCGTATTGCGTATATGTTTTGTTATTATAGTAAGTTGTATTGGAGAAATACAATTCTATCTAGACAGCTGATATCTTTCATGTGACTCAATGAAAAGTGATGAAAACAGCACATCCTGCAAACAAGGCCTTTCTACTTCTCCCTGACTTCTTCTTCTTCTAATTCTTCTCATGCATCCCGTTCCAATTCTTTCCTTTCAGGCCCAGAACTGCCTGACCAGCCTTTACAAGCTGGACAAGGTGCAGTTTCGACAGACAATGCGCGAGTACGTCAACAAAGACTCTCTCAATAACATTGTGGACTTCCTGCATGCACTGCTGGGCTTCTGCATGGAGCCCATCACTGACAGTAAGTATGGTGGTTTGTGTGACTGGGACCAGATGCAGAACGTGACACACAAAGAAAATACGCATATGCGTTGACAGCAGATGCACAAATTAAGGTGCAGCTAGGTTTGACCGACATTGGTGTTGAATGCCGCTATGATTCAGGTTAGGATTGATGCTGTAGAAAGAAGTCAGTATTCTGTGCAGCATGATAGCCATTCAAATCTATATCACATTCAATTGTTTAGTGTGGGTGCTGCGTTACATAGTAAAATAAAAAGTTAGTAATCACGTTCTAATGTGGTTGACAAAGCTGAATTGCACTGCAAATGTCTCACCCTGCACTTTGACTTTGCATTCCAGCGCTATCACTGTTTATGTATCTGTTTTTTTCCCTTTCCTCCTTCCACTCGTCTCTGCTTGTCCCTTATGTCGTCCTCCTCCTGCTTCCATCTTCCCTCTTTTACTTCACCCACTTGAGCTGAATCCTATACCTTCCTTACTCACTCATCCATTCTGTACACTTGCCAATCCAAAGCTTTGCCCATTACATCTCTGCTCAATCGGCGGCTTTATTGCTGAGCATTGAGACACATTGTACATGCCAATTCAGTTTTGCACTGAGATTTGAAGTATTGTGTGTACACTGTGAATACAATCAGCACTATCATAGCATACAAAATACCGTGCAATTGGCAAGTTACTGAACCGATGAGTTTTTTGGTGTGTGTGTGTCTGTGTGTGTGTGTGTGCGTCTCGAGTTCGCCTCCTCCCAGAGGTGGGGTGCCACGTCCTTTCTGACACCGCGTACATGTCTGTGCTGGCCTGATGTCAATCAACTTGTGCCCCGCCTCTTTTCTCTTGCAGAGTACGGCAGTGCAGGTGAGAGGTCCAGGAGGGCGAAAAAAAGGAACATCGGTAGATACACATGATCAATAATCAATAACAGTCAATAAATACAGCAATAAGATGAACATACTCACCTGATCAGACCCTTCCCTAGGCACCGCTTCCATTGCTGCACCCCTCACTCTCTCTCCGAAACTGACAAAACTCGCCTGCAACAACATTTGAATGATTACATCTGGTATTTATAGAGCTTATATATTTTGCAAAGATAGTTTAACTGGACCAAGAGAATAAGCCCCATACTCTGTTTTTATAGCAGGCCTTAGTCACTTGCATGTATTCCTTATCCCCTACCCAGAATCCCTTTCAGTTTGCTTCTCCCCCATATGCTTTCTGGACCCTTTTCCTTCGTCCCCCCCCCCCCCCCCCCCCCTTCCCTCCCTGTTGTACTGTTTTATACTCAAGCTGGTCAGCTGTCAATAATGTCCTCCCCACGCTGACTAAACCACCCCCTGTGTGATCCGTGGTCTCTCCCGCCTCCCTCTTGCTTCCAGACAAGGCAGGCTTCGGTAACAACTTCACCACGGGGGACAACAAGTCCGTGGCCCAGAATATGGAGGCGGTTGTGGTGGGCTGCATGTTCAAGTCTCTCATAACCCGCTGCGCCTCGACCACACACGAGCTGCACAGCCCCGAGAACCTGGTGAGCGGTGTGCCAAATCATCCCTCCATCTGCCTCTCTCCGTTTTCATCTTCCCGAGCCGTCTCTGTGGCTCTCCCTCGCTTGCAGTCTGTGCTTCACATGTTCGTCGTACTCTCACTAGATTCACACACTCGTATATTTCCTTTGGCTGGATGCTGTAGTTTAATTATTAATGACTCATTTTGTACTGAGCCAAAAGACGAACAATCACTCATGCCGCCTTTGTTAATGCCTTGTCATACATGATGAATTGGACATGAGAGGTACTTAATCTCACTGTGGGGATAAAGACATTAACTAGCTTTTCTCCGTTCTTTTTTACAAATAGAGAAAGGATATGTTAATTGGAAATAGCATCAACTGATCCCTATATTATCAGAATATTATACAATATCAGCAGACAACATACTGAATATTTGTGCTGATGCTAGCACCATCTACTTGTTTTTAACATGCACTTTCACATGACTTTTGTGTCTCACATGATGGCTGCATGAGTGTCTCAGAGTGTTGCTTCTAAGACCTTTTATTGTTGTATTGAAGGCCAATGCAAGCTCATTTGCACAGCGAACACAGAGGCAGGTCAAAGTGCTTCACACAACATTTAAAACACACGGAAGAGGAGACAAACACACTGGATGAGTTTCAGAGCGGTTCTAGTGCAGCCACAATGACCTGTGTTATAATCAATAGTTTGTTGATAATAACCCTGTCTTCGTATTTGTCTTAAGTTTATGTGTAAGAGCACTGAGGTACCATGACCACTCGTGGTGCCTCGAAAGCCTCAAGGCTGCCTTGGCTGGTGCACGTTGGCGGAAGATGACACACTTTTCAAGGCAGGCTTGATTATGGCTCAGGATCAGAGGCCACCCACTCACAAGCTGGAGCTGTTGTCTTGACAAACTCGCTCATATACAGTACATCATCCATTTATGCATCTTATGCACACTGTTTGATGCTGACTGCACAGCAATATCAGCCTGATTCTACGTCCGAGCAGTCAATTTTCTTTGTCTTTTTCTTGCTCTGACACGTTTCGTCGTTCACACGCCTTTTCCGCTCTCACACACATCCCTCTCTTTCTCTAACTTTTTTGCCACCGTCTTCCTCTCCAGGGTCTGTACTGTGACATCCGCCAGCTGGTGCAGTTCATTAAGGAGGCCCATGGAAATGTGTTCCGCAGGGTTGCACTGAGCGCGCTCCTGGACAGCGCCGAGAAGGTCACCACCACCAAGAAACCCGAAGAGAAGGAAGAGACCAAACAGCCCGGACCCAGGAGGTACTGGCCAATCAGCGGCCAGAAACAGTCTCTATGACATTATGCTTTCAAGTTAAATCGACAAAAAAAGTCCTGTACTGATTAATGTTGAAGTGTCGTTGAGCATAGACCTTAAACGCCCCTCCTCTTATTAAGTGGTAACAAAATATGTATCATCCAATCACAGTGATTGGTTGCGTGAGGTCTTACTTTCTCCCTTTACGTCAAATCAGAGCTACGCTTCCCATCCCTGCTGGCTGTTTTTTTTTTCTTTATGTTTTTTTCTGTCCTGTCTGCATCTGTTTTTCTTGCTTGAGTGACTGATTTGATGTTGGCCCTGCCAGGAGGCCCCTCCTATATTTTTACCTCATCATGTGACCACCGAACTAGAAATGGAGGTCACATGACAGCATTAAAGACTTGCACCCTGTATAAGAGCTATTTCAGCTATTAGACTGTTACTAATGTAAGTAATAACCTAGACTATTAGAAATAAAAATAATATATATAAAAAAAAAAAAAGGAATAAATGGCTGTAATATCAGGCTAATGATTAAATGTCATAGAATAATAAATAATTAAACTTAGGCACATATACATGTATGGTTTGCATAATAGGGGCATAGGTCCATAATTTAGTGTTAATTATGTAGGAAATTTCCCGGGAAAAAAGTATGGAGTCTAAACTTCATTTGACTGAATGAAAAACACCAGGAGGGTTTCCTGCATCAGGAGAGTTCTCTCGGCATCTGAACCGGGTGGCCTGAGCGCTCTGTCTGTGTGGTGTGTGTGCGTGTGTGTGTGTGTGTGTGCGCAGGTCAGAGGCGGGTGTGTCCGGGGAGAAGGGTCAGGTGTCCAGTGCTGCAGATGAGTGTCGCAGCTACATCTCCAGTAGACCCCCCCAGACACCCGAACAGTGAGTGTCCACCTCACAGCATCTCCATATAGCACCATCTATGTGGAGCCCAGCTGCCATTACTCTGCTCAAAATAGGAAAACATTTAAAACTCTTCCTGTTGCTTCCACCCCCTCCATAAAAAACAACAACAGGCCACAGTGTTCAACGTTAATTTTACACTGAAAGATAGACAAATGTGTGTAAGCTGAGGTTTTGATCCTTGAGTAAACATTCAACTCCGACCTTCCTTCGCTCACCCCTCTATGTCCCTCCAGTGATGAACAGATCCCGGGTGCTCTGCTCGGCAGGAAGGACTTCTGGAGGAAGATGTTTAAGTCGCAGAGTGCCGCCAGTGACACCAGCAGCCAATCGGAGCAGGACACCTCGGAGTGCACCACCGCGCACTCTGGCACCACCACCGACCGGCGCTCTCGCTCCAGATCTCGTCGCATTTCACTTCGCAAGAAACTCAAGCTGCCGATAGGTAAGAGCATTTGTCGTGCAAAACACGTTTTTTGATAGTAAAGGATCATTGCATTTGCTGTCCCAAGTGTCACCCTGAAGTTAACTCTAACATGCTGTGTTTTGTGTGTGCCAAACATTGGACCATTACCTGCCGTGAGGCCAAGTCACTTCATCTCTTTTGGTCTGTTTGTTGTTCCTTTTTGTGCCTCAGCATGCCGTGGGACTGTTCGCCGACCACTCACTCTCTCTGTCTTACGTATGTGGATGTGGAACCATCTCCATACACTATTTGTTTCATGTCTGTTTGTGTTTGCCATATCTCCCAAGTTAGTTTTGCACCTTTTTTTTACAATTTTTGAATGAACCTCAGTCTGTGAATCTATGTGACTTTAACACAACGTGTGTGTGTGTGTGTGTGTGTGTGTGTGTGTGTGTGTGTGTGTGTGTGTGTGTGCATGTGTACTCGCCTTCACAACCCAGTGTGTGCTATACGTTATACATTCCTTTGTACATCTGTTCATGTACGTTTGTTGTATTCACGTGTCTCCAGGAAACTGGCTGAAGCGTTCCTCTCTTTCTGGACTGACTGACGGTGTCGAGGACCTGCTGGATATCAGCTCAGTGGATCGACTCTCCTTCATACGTCAGAGTTCAAAGGTCAGAAGGAATGAAACGGAAAAAGGCTCGAAAACAGCATTTTAGACTTTTATTTTTGAAAGATGAAATAACAGAGAATAAACCAGTTATTTGAAGAGGACTGATATGAAAGAAACGAATGCACAGATCTTATGTCGGGTGTCTTTGTGTGGTTTTAGGTGAAGTTCACCAGTGCGGTGAAGCTGCTAGAAGGGGGCGCGGTGGGGCCGGAGTACGCCAGGGACGAGGAGGAGAATTTCTTCAAGCGGCTCGGTAAATGGAGGTCTGGCAGGAGGAATCCATCCAAGCTTCACCACACAGAAGAGAAAGATGGTAGACCTCCCCCACCCCGGGGTGCCCCTTGCCCACCCACGCCCCATCGTCCTTTGTCTATTTCTCTCTCGCTTCCTGCCCCTGCCTCTGTTTGTCCGTGTGGTGTCGTGTCTTGCCTCGCAAGTCGTGGTCTTTTCTCTTCTGCCAGTTCTTCCGTCCGCCATTCTCCATGTCAGCTCGGCCGGATAGCTGCCTGCTACCCTCTGTTAGCCTCAATGTGTGACTTTCAACCCATCAGTGTCGGAAAAAAAACCACTTTGTTTTTCAGACCGATTGGCATAAATGTGTTATATTACCAACTTTACATCCCCTTCTTTCCAACTATGCACGTTCTGTTCTCTTCAACAATGAACCCCCTCCTCTTTCTTTCACCCACTGGTGGAAAGAGAGGAACGGAGGTGTGGGATCAACTCATATACCTACGAAACCATCTTTCTACTGTCGAGCGTATCTCTGTGCTACTGTGTCAAGCATGACGCTGTCAGTGCTCTCTCCGTCTCTTCTGTGGTGATGTCTGGTGGTATTTTCCAATGCCTGAGTTTCAGTAAAGTGATAAAACAGAATGGTCCACAGACAGCTTTTCTCTGTACGGCTTTGGTTACACTTGTCATTTCAGCCTGTTTTATTAGAGCCCATTATGGAAAATACATAAGAGACCTGAAGATGGCCTCTCTATGCCATTGTTTTTGGTGTCTCTGAGATGTCATTCAATTCAAATCCAAGTGTAACCACTGCTGATGGCTGTGTGTCCATCTCTCACTCAGCTTCATTTGTTGGTGGCTCTTCAGTGCTTTTTGTCAAACGTCCTGGATGGTGATGTTGCTTCATGCAATGTCTATATATAATCTTCAGTGCAGCCTTTACAAACAATTACACCCAAATAGACTTCTTTTAAAAATCTCTTCACTTGTTCTGTTATACTCTATTCTCCTCTCCTCTCCTCTCCTCTCCTCTTTTATTCACACTTTCCTTCAGGACCCCACGGTTTTCAAGAGCGTCTAGCAGCCAGTCAGGAGGCCATGAAGAACAAGAATGTGGTGAATCTGGGCGCCATTCGACAGGGCATGAAACGCTTCCAGTTCCTGCTGAACTGCTGCGAGCCGGGAACCATACCCGACGCCTCCATCCTTGCCGCTGCTCTGGACCTGGTGCGTTTAACAAACACACGTATTCACTTCTGTTCTGTAATCGCTGACATTAAAATCTCTTATCGACATTCTGGTTCTTCCAGGAAGCTCCGGTCGTGGCCCGGGCCTCCCTCTTCCTCGAATGTGCCCGATTTGTGCACCGCTGTAATCGCGGCAACTGGCCGGAGTGGATGAAGGGCCACCACGTAAACATTACCAAGAGAGGTCTGTCCAGGGGTCGATCACCCGTTGTGGGCAACAAAAGAAACCAGAAGCTCCAGTGGAACGCTGCCAAACATTTCTGCCAGTGGGGAGACGTGAGTTAAAGATTCCTGGCATCAGTTATCTAGCATATATGGCTATATATATATATATATATATATACATATACAGTATATTTGAGGGTTTCTCTATGGTTTTTTAACCACTCAGGCAATCGGCACGAGGCTCAGTGAGCTCTGTCACTCTGACAGCGAGAGCCCTGCAAACATCCTGGGTTACACTTTTGATGAAGAGACCAAACGGAGAATGAGAAAAGAAGACGAGGAAGAGGACTATTTGGATGACAGTGAGTCGGAGGACAGTTTAATGCTTTAACAGTGCATCTTTGGTGGATTGTTGCTTTTATAAATGATTAGTTTTTTCAAGAATTACAGTAAAATATTCTTTATCTTTCTTACTAAACTTATGTGTCATCTGTGACAGAATAATCCTTACCTCAAGGTCCACTTATTATTGTTTTCTGCTGCTTTCAACCACATCTCATCGTCTTCCTCAGCATATTGTTAACTCACTTGTCATTATGTGAAGTAAGTACGAGACTTAGACAAGCAGACCACAACTGAGCAAACCTGAGAACGACCGCAAGACACAAGTTGAAAGCTGGACTTCGAGTTAAGTTTTCTCTACTAACCAACATTTCAATGTTCTAACCACATTATTTTATTTTTAAGACACAGTCAATCCCACAAAATGCGGCTGCCCCTTTGCTCTAAAGATGGCTGCCTGCCAGCTGTTGTTGGAAATCACCACTTTCCTGCGAGAGACCTTTCCCTGCTTACCACGCCCACGCGTCGAACCACTGGTGGTCAGTAGTCAAATCATAAATATATGCATTCAGTGTGTGTTTGATAGCCATTAAAAGTGGAAGCTTGGTAATTGTATGAGATACTAATTGCAATAAAAGAATGAAAATAGAATATTAACAGTGAAAAAAATGTGTTTTAATCTTAACCGTGCACCTTACATTAAATGGAAACGTCTAATTCCTGCTCACATGTTGGCTTGTAGGATCTGGACAGCTGCCGCCTGCGCTTGGACCCAGATCTCGGCCGCCAGCGCTACGAGAGGAAGATCAGCTTCGCGGGCATCCTTGACGACGAGGATGGACACGATTCGCTCAACAGCAGCAGCCATACGCTGAAGTCTGACACCACCTGCGATGAGAAGAAGCAGCAGGAAGTTCAAGGTGAGATCTGGTGTCGTACAGACTCGGCCATTTGGGTTTATATCTTCCCTGTCTGCTTATCATTTAAAATAATTTAGATAATCTCGCCCCACTTCCCTCACCTCCAGCACCAATCCGGAAGATTCGCATCGGAGGCTCCCGGCTGCTTCAGATCAAAGGGGCTCGCAGTTTCCGCATTAAGAAAGGCGGCTCTCTGTCCTCCATACGCCGGGCCGGGAGCCTCAAGAGCACCAAGATGCCCCGACAGGACTCCGAGTCAGAGAACGATGAAGGGCTGCTGTCACAAACGCACAGCAGGGACACAGTTACTGACATAGGCAAGGACAAAACAAGTCTGGATGACATTACTCTTTAGTTTTAGTCGCCTCTGACATTTGTAATTTCCTCTAAATTTCAAAAGTTGTACTAAACATTTATTTCAAAAATAAAAATGTATAATTTCAACATTTTCATGTGCTTGTTTCCTGTTGCAGGCAGTCCCTTCAGCACCAGTGAGCCCAGCATAGAACCAGAGGGCCAGGGCTCTGGAGGAGCAGAGGACAACTACCACCGCAACATGTCCTGGCTCCATGTACGGGCCTTTACTATGTGCATGAGTGCATGTGGTGTCTTCCTTCCGACACACTGACTCCCCCTCTCCTCCCCCCTCCTTTCTCTCTCGGCACAGATTATGATCCTGCTGTGCAACCAGCAGAGTTTCATCTGTACCCATATAGACTTCTGCCACCCACGCTGCTACCAGCACCACAGCCGCTCCTGCGCCCGACTGGTACGCGCCATCAAGCTCGTGTACAGTGAGACGGTGGACAGCCTGAGGGAGGACAGCGCCTCCTCTGGTATTATTGGGTCACGTGCCAAGAAGAGCCAAGAGGTAGGTTTCACAAACTGTCTATCCTGTTTTGAAATGTCTTTTTTTGTGGTGGTTAATGAACATGTCTGTGCCTTCAAGTGTTCAGACAAGTCTTGCCTGAGGACCCCGTCTATGAAGAGAAGACCCACTGACTCCAACACAGAGGGGAAGAAGGATACCGGCATGCTCAAGTACATCCGCAACCAGGTGAACTATTTTTCAGACTTAATTATTCAGAACAATAATGGAACCAAATTAACTATATAACCAAATTGCTGTTAATGATATTTTCTTTGCTGTCGGTTTGTTGTGCGTCTCAGGTGATGAGCCTGTCACCAGCACCTCTTTCGCTGCTGATCAAGGCAGCTCCCATCTTGACCGACGACATGTATGGAGACATCCAGCCCGCAGCCTGGGAGCTCTTGCTCAGTGTGGATGAACATATGGCCGCTGCTGCTGGTGAGTCGGCCATCAGGCTGTGCATCAGTGATCTGTGGGTCTCCTTCTAGGTTGTTGTGCCCACAAAAACATTTTGTCCTAGATATTCAATGGCCATATCCTTTGATATCTTTATTCTCTCTATATTTATTGCTCTCTATCATACTGTACCTCTCTTCATCCCCTTTCCATCTTGTTTGACCTCCTTTCTTTTGGCTTCAACCATTTTGTCTTTCATCTTTCCTGCCCTTTCCGTCGCTGCCTCTTTTTTTTTTTTCCTGTCCTCTCTCTTGCCCTCTTCACTCCCTTTTTTTAAAATGTCTTCCTCTCCTCATTCCTCCCCCCTCCTCCGCCCCCTCTCTGAATCCCCTCCAGCTGCCATGTTCCTCCTGTGTGCGGTGAAAGTCCCCGACGCGGTGACCGAAATGATGATGGCGGAGTTCCAGCACCAGGAGGCCTGCCAGCGCATCAACTCCGTCTTGAAGTTTTACACACTCTGGCGTTTTCGCTACCAGGTGTGGCCCCGCATGGAGGAAGGAGCCCAGCAGATCTTTAAGGTACAAATAAAAATGCTTTCTTGTTTATATTCATCCCCCCAAGTGTAACTTCAAAAGGTTGTCCAGAAAGGTTAATGAGTGGTTCTTAATCTCTATGCTAGCACATGTTTTATTTAAAACATACCATCTCACATGACCCATTTTGTGCTGTATTTATCCGTTTCAGATCCCTCCACCCAGCATCAACTTCACTCTTCCATCTCCTATACTGGGCATGCCCTGTGTCCCCATATTTGACCCTCCCTGGGTGCCCCAGAACACAGGCAGCGTCCGGGACCCAATCAATGAAGACCAGTCTGTAAGTCCGAGCCCCTGATCAAGTGGGTTGCCTAATATGCATTTATTTACAATCAAAAATTGCGTTAACATTTGTTCTTTAGTAGCAGTCGTATTAATCACTTTTAATATGTAGTGGATACATTTGAGGTAAATCCCGCACCTGTGAATGTGACATCACAAACAA
This sequence comes from Anarhichas minor, assembly GCF_050575085.1. Classification (NCBI taxonomy): domain Eukaryota; kingdom Metazoa; phylum Chordata; class Actinopteri; order Perciformes; family Anarhichadidae; genus Anarhichas; species Anarhichas minor. The sequence continues at coordinate 9,034,304 of NW_027466464.1, forward strand.
ACTGACCTAGTTCGGTTGCTTTAGATTCAATGTGAATTCAAGGGTCTGTTCACCCAAAACACATGTTTTCTCACTTCCCTATAGTGCTAGCTAGCCATGCATGTTGCTTTAATTGAATTTGTCCAGGTTTTGAGGACACTGTGTCTGGAAGGACACGGTGCTTAGACATTAGCATGACTATGGCTTATTTTAAACAGATTTAAATTCTGTGTCCTGCACTGTAATTAAAACCATCAGCATGGTCAGATACAACTAAGAGTAAGTGAGAAAATGTGTTTTTTTCACAATTTAGGTGAACTGACCCTTTCAGTCCCGTAACCTGTAAAAACATGTCAGTTTTTAATAGCTGATATCCTGCTTAACCCCACAGATACAATGCACTTTAGACTGCTTTAATACATTTGTTATTGCTATGCAAGTGCAATGTGAACAACTGCACTAAGAAATCTGCTAATCCCAGAACAATACATTTAATGCGTGTTTCAGGACATTTAAAGTATAACCGATTTCTTGGTGTTTCCTTTTTACTTTCTTGTCTTTTTTTTCCGTGAAAAAGCATGAATATCAAAATATGTTTATAGATTTTGATGACGACCTGCGATCACCTGCTCTATAATTTATCTATCGACTGTCTTTGTTTTTAGTACTCCACATTAATTCAGTCAGTCCATGCCATAGTAAGTTGGTATTTCTGTCCGGATGTTTGTGCTGATGCATCTTGTTACCTCAGATCATTACTGACAGGAGGGGGAAACTTTCTCCATTGAGTGTTTTCAGCCCATTTTGGGAGCTGTAGGTTTTCATCATGGATCAGAAGCTGGGGCCGTTTCAGATAGTTGCATCTTGATCACACCACACTCAAAAAGCGTTCTAGCTCTTGCTCTGATTGTAAGAAAGGAAAAAATAACAGCATGCATCGGACATTCAGACATTTTGTGTGTGTTGTGCTGTAGATGCATGGTCATTGGATGAGAATGACTTTGCTGTGTGTGTTTTCCATATCATGCGTTCAGCCTATTTGGATATGTATATGTGTACGAGCACTCGTGCGAATGCTGTGAGGTGTTTACTGTACACAAGATACAGTAAATTCTCCAAATTCCAGTCTGAATACATTTATTTGTTGTCACAATTGTGTTGTGATTGAAATTTTCCTATTCAATACTTCAACAGTGTTCTTCATGATGCTCGGGATAGCGTTAGAGCATGAGATCAATGTGCTGGAGGAGAGTTACTGTATTAATGTGTTGTCCGGTCATTTGACATTACCAAATGCTCCTCAGATGTAACCGTGAGCCTAGAATAGCTGTGCACACACGTTCCTGAAAGAGTTAAACTGCCAAATATTTTATTAATTTGTGCACTCCCTCATTCTGAACTTTCTGTATTTCTGCACCCGCTGTTCCTACCTCTGTGCCGTTTGATCCAACGCATGCCACCCTTTCCAGAAATCCTTCTCAGCGCGGGCGGTGTCGCGCTCCCACCAGCGAGCCGAGCACATCCTGAGGAACCTGCAGCAGGAGGAGGAGAAGCGGCGTCTGGGGCGCGAGGCCAGCATCATCACGGCCATCCCCGTGGCTCAGGAGGCCTGCTACGAGCCCACGTGCAGCCCCCCGCCTGAGCAGGAGGAAGAAGGTGGGGCCACCAGGCACACAAGGATATATTACACAGAAATGCAAAGGTTTGCTGGGAATTGGTAAGCTGCTGTGCCCTGATAGCATGTTGTTTTTCCTGTATCTGTGCTGGTCATGTCGGGCATTGATCCCGCCAGCAGAAGAAGTGGTGAACCTGGCATCACGCCGTCTGTCTGTCAGCCCATCCTGCACCTCCAGTAACTCCCACAGGAACTACTCTTTCCGCCGGGGCTCTGTGTGGTCTGTCCGCTCATTGGCCAGTGCTGAAGGTATGAAAACAAAAAAATCCCTGAGAACTTTTATCAAAAGAAAACGTCTCTTCCCACTGACAAGTTTTCTTTTTTTTTATTTTCTTTGCCAGATGAAGAGAACACAACAGAACACACTCCGACCCACCACATGTTACAGCCACCCCAAGCCGTCTTCCCAGCATGCATCTGTGCTGCAGTCCTACCGATAGTGCACCTGATGGAGGACGGGGAGGTCCGAGAAGACGGTGTGGCTGGTAGGTTTCATTGTCTTTAGATTCAATGTTGAAATAAAAAAAGAGATACATTGCACTCAGTTAAACATCTATTCAGCTCAGTATCGGACCCAATGTAAAAACATATGTTGATAGATTCTCCTGCATTATGTCATCATTGATTCTGCAGAAAATACATTGGAATCAATATTCTTCATGTTTTCAGGTAATGTGCAGGACTGTTCATGGTCACATGCTGTGTTTGCAAGTACATATATTTCCTTTATTGGTTATTCAGTGAGTGCTGTTGCCCAACAAATCCTGTGGAACTGCCTGATTGAAGATCCGGCCCTGGTTCTCCGCCACTTCCTGGAAAAACTAACAGTGAGCAATCGACAGGTAGGTGAACATCCGAAGAACAAAACAAAGCCTCACATCTGATAAATCAGCACCCGAAGGGGCTTTTCTTTACAGTTACACTTGCTGTAAGTCAATAAGGATAAATGCACATGCTAAAGGCTTAAAATAGGAAATGTAAGATGTGACATGTCTTGTATCCTTTGTGTTGTTATGTCAGGATGAGCTGATGTACATGCTGAGGAAGCTCCTGCTCAACATTGGAGATCTGCCGGCCCAGACCTCTCACATCCTCTTCAACTACCTGGTGAAGCAACAGATAATACTTTACCTTTTCTTTTATCATCAGAACTCTTTAAAGTCCCAGTTAACCATCAATTTTCTTAATTGAATCTCCCCCTGCTAGGTGGGACTGATCATGTATTTTGTGCGGACCCCGTGTGAGTGGGGAATGGACGCCATCTCGGCCACGTTGACCTTCCTGTGGGAGGTGGTCGGCTATGTGGAGGGGCTCTTCTTCAAGGACCTCAAGCAGACCATGAAGAAGGAGCAGTGTGAGGTCAAGCTGCTGGTCACTGCATCCATGCCAGGTGAACTTAGAGATACTTTGATTCATTTAAGATCCCATTTAGGCTCCAGAGCTTAGCTGAGAGCGATGACCCTAAAGAACCTTAGATTTGATTCAAACAGGATGACATCAATAATATGTCAAATATATTTGAATATGTTATTGTGCATTGTGGATGCAGGAACCAAAACCCTGGTGGTGCACGGGCAGAACGAATGTGATATCCCAACACAGCTTCCAGTCCATGAAGACACTCAGTTTGAAGCCCTACTCAAGGTAAGGAACCATAAGTTAAAGTACCAGTGCAGCAATGTAAAAGAAAATACTCCACCATCATCATAAGCCCTGCATTCAAAATCTTACTTCAGCAAAGGTTCAGAAGTATCAGCAAAATGTACTAGTAGAAGAACTCGTTCTGCACAAAAATGACCCCTGTGACTGATATATTATTATATGAGGTTATTAGATTTGTAGGGTCAATGTGTACGCAATGGTTTGATGTTTATCTATGCATTGTATATTGTTTATTTTGTCAAAACACATTTTTCTCCCCAACCAGGAGTGCCTGGAATTCTTCAACATTCCCGAGGCCCGATCTGCGCACTACTTCCTCATGGACAAACGATGGAACCTCATCCACTATAGCAAGGTACTGTAGATACCTTCGTTGTTTCTTGGTATAGCGAGGGATAGAAGATGAATAGTATGTGAAACAAGGTGCATCTTGATACACAAAGGAGGAGCTCGGCTGGACTTCCTCTTCTTGTTTATGAGGCAATATTTGAACATTTTCTGTGTACTCTCCAAACCAATGTTGATATTTACCTCCTCCAGACATATGTAAGAGACATCTACCCCTTCAGGAGATCAGTCTCTCCTCAGCTCAACCTGGTCCACATGCTGCCTGAGAAAGGACAGGAGCTCATCCAGAAACAGGTGTGAAAGATTTCCAATTTGACACTTAAGGCTTTGTGAAATTAGTCTGCATTAAATCAACACCGAATGGAAATAGACAACAGAGTGGTAACATGGTGAAAACATGGTTAAAAAGTCTACTTTTTCCATCTCTGTTCTTCTTCTAGGTGTTTTCTCGTAAACTAGAGGAAGTTGGTCGGGTCCTCTTCCTCATCTCCCTCACACAAAACATGCCAGCTGTGCACAAGCAATCCCACGTCTCCCTGCTGCAGGAAGACCTCCTCCGCCTGCCATCCTTCCCACGAACCGCCATCGACGCAGAGTTCTCGCTGGTCAATGAGCCTCAAGGTGAGACCGATTCAAACTGTGTCATCAGACGCTTGAGTAAAATTCATTCTAGTTTATATACCTTTTCAACCACCGTCTCCTCCTCCCCGCCTCTCCCAGGTAAGGAGCTGTTTGGGTTGGACACCCTCCACAAGGTGCTGTGGATCAAGCTGCTGGAGGAGATGTTTCTGGGCATGCCCAGTGAGTACCCGTGGGGCGACGAGATGATGCTGTTCCTCAACGTCTTCAACGGGGCTCTGCTGCTGCACCCGGAGGACAGCGCCCTCCTCAGGCAGTACACAGCCACCGCCATCAACACCGCTGTTCACTTCAACCATCTCTTCTCCCTGAGCGGTTACCAGTGGATCCTGCCAACCATGCTGCAGGTATGGATACAAGTGTTCCCAAAAAATAGGAGACTCAACTTGTACAACTTGCATAGCCCGCACACCCAAAAGCAAGCAAAACAACACAAAAAATGCAATTATATTCGTTCAACTGTCCTCATTTCACACCATGTTATCATCCTAAGAATGTGTCCTCTCTGTATCGTCATGACAGGTCTATGCTGACTATGAGAGCGACCCTCTACTGCGGCAGGGCATCGAGTTCTGCTGCCGGCAGTTCTACATCCTCCACCGCAAACCCTTCACCCTGCAGCTGTTTGCCAGTGTGGCTCCGCTGCTGGAATTCACAGTAAGCCTGCTGAGTGCACACACACACATACACACATATTCAAATCAATGGGAAACTTAATACACGCATGGCTTTTGTGTTGTTAATCTATCTGTCTTCATTTGCGATTCCAGACCAGCACCAGCACTGGTCTTGCTAAAGGAGTGTCGGCTCAGTGTCTGTTTGACCTGCTGGTCTCTCTGGAGGGGGAGACCCCAGACGCTCTGGATGCTCTGGAGCTCGTTAAGGCTGAGAAACCTCTACGCTCTCTCGGTAAACAGTCACTTTCACATACGTGTTGCGGTCTTTTATCAAAATGAAGCCTTCATCATGTCTGGAAAGCTCCTGCTAATACTTTTATTTGGTATTTGCATTTGAACAAATAGAGGGCTGTACTTTTTTGTTGCAGATTTTTGTTATGGTAATGAGGATTTGGCCTTTTCCGTCAGCGAGGCCATCAAGCTGTGTGTCACCGTGATTGCCTACGCCCCTGAATCCTTCAGGAGGTATGGAAACACATCGAAGAGGCGTCAAGGATTCATCCTCTCCTCCTGTATCTTCTTCCTCTCCGCAGCAGTTGTTTTCCGTCCTCTAACGGTCTGCATGTATCTCTCCAGTCTCCAGATGCTGATGGTGCTGGAGGCCCTGGTCCCCTGCCACCTCCAGAAGCTGAAGATCAACACGGTTACAATGGAGTCGGCCTCGGCTGCCAGGGATGAGATTGCAGCCATCGCTGCTCTGGCCACATCCCTGCAGGCCCTCCTCTACAGCTCAGAGACCCTCACAAGGTCTGACTCACCCCATGCAACAAAGAAAACAACAAAACAAGTCTCAGAGTCTTTTTAGCTGCTTACAATCTTCATAACTTTATCCACAGGCCCATGACAGCCCCCCAGATGTCCCGCTGTGATCAGGGCCATAAAGGAGGCACTACAGCTAACCACACCATGTCAGGAGGGGTCAACACCAGGTCAGGACTCTAACTTTGAATAACTCAACCTTGCGACAGTCCCAGGATAGATGGCTAGAGTGCAGTTCTGGGGTCTGACAGACAACACTGACGTGCCGTTTTTTTATGCATGTGCCCAGGGACAACCTCCACCTGTTGGAGGAAGGCCAGGGCATGCCGAGGGAGGAGCTGGATGAGCGCATCGCCAGGGAGGAGTTCCGCCGGCCCCGGGAGTCGCTGTTAAACATTTGTACCGAGTTTTACAAACACTGCGGGCCGCGACTCAAAATCCTGCAGAACGTCGCCGGTGAGCCGCGGGTCACGGCCCTGGAGCTGCTCGACATCAAGTCCCACATGAGGTATGTATCTGACATGTCTTAGGTTATTTATTCTGTTACTGTTTCGCTCTATAGTACTGTTCAGTTACACTGAAGACGTATCTGTGTGTGCCTTTTCTCCAGGCTGGCGGAGATCGCCCACGCCCTGCTGAAGCTGGCGCCCTACGACACCCTGACCATGGAGAGCCGAGGGCTGCGGCGCTACATCATGGAGATGCTGCCCATCACCGACTGGTCGTCCGAGGCCGTCCGCCCCGCCCTCATCCTCATCCTCAAGAGGCTGGACCGCATGTTCAACAAGATTCACAAGATGCCTACGCTCAGGTGCGCTCGCCCACAGGCATTATGCACCAGGTCTGTTGAATACAATCCCTTATCTTTCTCCGTCTCCCTGTGCGTGTATCGTGCTGTGCCGGTGCCGTGGTGTGTACAGTAGATAGACGGCTTCTTGGCACTGTCCTCTGTATCGCTGCCTTGGTGGGTGCTGTACCGTAAGTGCTGCTGTGGCGTGTTTTCATGCGGATACTTGTGGTGCGCGAGAGGAGTTAAATGCATTACTGGGTGCGTGAGGAAGTGTGTACTAAGAATGGATCACAGGAAGTGTCCCCTCTAAGCCAGAGTCCAGTCCTGTGTCATGAATGATGATGCAGATGTGTCGCAGTTAAAGGAGTTGTTTGGTTTTGATCTGGTTATCTCACCATGTGGAAATAATGAGGCTCATTCTTCTACGTGGTATGTAAAACAACAATTTTTATCTAAATTTCGTTCTCATTCAGAGATGTTTATTCTCATATTTCATACTTACGTTCTTTTAATGCTTGCTTTACAAATTGGCAATGTTGCAATGTATCGCAACAGTGTCAAAGAAGATGTATTGATTGCAAAATGGCCATATGATCCTTACAACAATATCCAATCCAGTATAATATTGAATCATTAATAATAATAGTGATGAACTTTATCTTTATTGCACATTACATTTATAAAAGCCGCTCAAATTGCAAAGAAAAAAAAACATTTAATTTACTTTAAACAACAATTTCTTTATAATCTAACATTTTAGTAAGATTCAATAAAAGTAAGCAAGGCTGCAGAATATAATAATCTAAAGGTTCCACGAGTATATAGCTGCCTCTCAGTACTACTTTGTCTTAACTTTTTATATTTGGTAGAGTTTAGAAGGTGAAACAATCACTAATAAATTGTTCCAATACATACAGCTCTACCACAAATACAGCCGCAGACACCTGCACACCTGCGTCCTCTTCCATGGCATAAGACTGGCTCAGAGGGAACACTGGTCACAGATGTGTGCTTCACACCAGGATCTGTTGCTGCAGTGTTCAAATGGCTATGTTTGTGAGCTTTGCACTATTTGTTGTCGGTATGGCCTTTACCACAGTCATTAAGGTGATGATTATATGGAGGAAAGTGTTAACAGAGTGGTAAGTGTTTCATGTTAACGGTCTTTTTTTTATCTGCTTTACATTTAATATCATGCCACATTCAAGTCATTTCAAAAGAAGAGAACGTCTTGAATTCGTCCCACATGACACGAATGTGGCATTTCTGCTTTAGTCTATTTTTAAATTCATAAAAAATATGCTTTATTTGGGTGCGGGATGGTGTTGTATGGGTGGGTGTTCTCCAGGAGACAGGTGGAGTGGGAGGCAGCCAGCAGCCTGATCGAGGGGATCTGCCTGACCCTGCAGCGACAGCCGATCATCTCCTTCCTCCCACACCTTCGCTCGTTGATCAACGTCTGCGTCAACCTGGTATGGAAACGCACAGACGCACAACACCTGCACACACCAGTCGGTATCATGGTTTGAGTAGTGCCGTTTCTTTGTGCGTGGTGTCAGGTGATGGGTGTGGTCGGTCCCTCCAGCGTGGCAGACGGGCTTCCTCTCCTCCACCTCAGCCCCTACCTCTCCCCTCCGCTGCCCTTCAGCACAGCAGTGGTGCGACTGGTTGCCCTGCAGATCCAGGTGGGCGTCAGTTTAACCTAATCTGGCTCTTCATTGGACATCTAATCATCAGCAGCTCTAATCGTCCATTGTCTATTTTTGCTTTCCATCCTAGGCATTGAAGGAGGACTTTCCTCTCAGCTACGTGATCTCACCTTTCACCAATCAGGAGAGGCGAGAGGGGATGCTGCTCAACCTGCTCATTCCCTTTGTGCTCACTGTGGGCTCTGGAAGCAAAGGTAAAAGCTTATCTGTTGTTTGAGACAGCTCTTTGGTATTGCTTCCCTGGTTACATAGAATTAAAACACAACACATGAATCAAGTTGTATGAATGTCTTGAATTCAATGTCCGTCTGTTTCCTCCTTCCAGATAGCCCCCACCTGGAGCAGCCGGAGATCTTCCTGCTCCTCCAGACGGTCATCAATATCCTGCTGCCTCCCCGCATCATCTCCACCTCCCGCACAAAGAACTTCATGCTGGACGCTTCCCCGGCTCACTGCTCCACCCCGGGCGACACGGGGAAGGATCTGCGCAGAGAGGGATTAGCAGAGTCCACCAGCCAGGCTGCATATCTGGGTACGAATGAAAAGTGACAGCATTTTATAGCTGCTTTTGGTCCCTTCTCATCCTCTTCCCTCCGACTGTCCCTCTGCAGCTCTGAAGGTGGTGTTGGTTTGCTTTGAGCGCTCGTTGGGAAACCAGTGGTACCGGCTAAGCTTGCAAGTGAAAGAGATGGCTCTGAGAAAAGTGGGCGGCTTGGCCTTCTGGGACTTCATCGACTTCATCGTCCGAACCCGTATTCCTATCTTTGTCCTGCTGAGACCCTTCATACAGTGCAAGGTTAAGAACCAGCTTATTTGTTCATTCATTTTAATTGTGCATGCGCTTTTTCAACGATTTGCCTCTTTGTTCTCCTCACTGGTCCATGTATGTTCATGTTCGTCTAGTTGTTGACGCAGCCTGCCGACTCCCAGGAGGAGATCACAGCACGTCACCACATCGCTGACCAGCTGGAGCGACGATTCATCCCGCGCCCTCTCTGCAAGAGCTCCCTGTTCGCAGAGTTCAACAATGAACTCAAGATCCTCAAGGAGGCTGTGCACAGCGGCTCCGGTCAGACACTGAAGCAAAGTTCAAATATCAGATGATTCCTCGAATTGTTAACTTACATTTTTGCCTGTGTGTTGGTGTTCAACCTGCCTCCATCAAACAGCTTACCAGGGCAAGACGTCCATCAGCACGGTGGGCACCTCTACGTCAGCATACCGCCTCAGTTTGGCCACGATGTCGCGCTCCAACACGGGCACCGGCACAGTTTGGGAGCAGGACAGCCAACCGTCGCGCCAACCCTCCCAAGACACGCTCAGCCGCACCGACGAGGACGACGAAGAGAGTCAGAAACATTCTCATTTCTTTCACATGACAATCGTCGAAAAAATCGGACTGAACTCACCGCATCCATCCTTCTCCCTTCCAGATGACTCCATTAGTATTCCCAGCGTGGTGAGCGAGCACGAAGCCTTTTTGCCTCGGATGATGGCGCAGCGACGGTTCTCCAGCCACGCCACCGGCTCCGCGGCCTCGCAGCCCGAGGTCCCCCGCACCACCTTGCTGCCCAGCCACAGGTAACGTATAACAACACACATGCATGCACGCCCACCAAATACACACTGTACACAAGTATGGACAAGCACTTTCGTAGTGTAGTTTCTGTTAAAGACAAGTATAAAATGTGCCCTGGTTTGTGACGATATGCAGGATCTGTTCTCCCTTATTTGTCCTGCAGTTGACGATACAGGACAAAAGATTGAGCTGGTGTGCAGACAGAAATGTTCTAACTGTGTGAACCCTGATGTGTGTTTTCTGTTGAAAGTATTCCTGCATTTACTGTTTCGCTGAGCTCAAATTCAATTATTTGTGTTTTCACAGCTACCTTCAACAAATATCCATGTACGATTCCGATCTTGGCTTATTTATGTAATATGTAGAATTGGATCAATCAGTCATATCCCACAACCACAGCCATTTTTTCTGTGTATATCTCTGTTGATTTATGACGTTTTTGTTCAACAGTCTCAGAGCAGAATTGTGAAGTAGCTAAGACTCTGTATCTTGGTAAGAATGTAGTAGTCCCACAGCTCCGGCCTCCCACCGCGCTGTCTGGGCTCAGGGACTCGGGTGGTAACGGATCTCGACTACACTCCCTAAACTCCCCCTCCGCCCTCCCTTTTTACAGTGAACCCAATGTGCTAGATGAGTCCCAGGGCCTTCTGCAGGAGGGTAACCTCTCTAGGTACAGTGGCCCTCTCTCTGTGTCTGTCCCATTGGTGCATCTGTCCGCCGGTGGGAGGGGCATCGCCTTGGGACGGCCCCCCTCTATTGGCCGCCTCGCCGTTGATCACTCATCCACATCCAATCAAATCGCCTTGGCCCGCCACACCTCCCCTCACTTACCTGTCTCTATCTCTCTCTGTGTGGGTCCAGTGGTACTTGTCTCTGTCCTCTACCCCCCCCCCCCCTCTACTTCCTCTTGAGCTCCACACTGACCCTCATCTTCTCAGCTCATCTGCTGTGCTATCTTAACCAGGCCCCTACCCCCTAAAAAAAACAGCTAAAGGGGGCCCCCGGGGCCAGGGAGCTCTGTTTCACCTCTGTTAGCTGTGGGTCTTTCCAGTTGATGTGCCATCACTAGAGTCAGCCTCTCTCCCATTGGTGCCATGGTGTTTCATACTGTTTACGTGTCTATCAGGCTTCTCGCTGATCAAATTGGGCGTCCTACTCTGGATACCAATCTGTAGGGGCAAGAGGGAACTGGGGTGGCAACTATAACATGAGGACACTTTTGTTTTCTTTGTCCGGTTTTGTCCAATTTTGCTTTTGAGAACTTCAAATCTGATGTAGCCCAATTACAATTTGATTTAACAGAGTCACACGTTAGGAAAAGGGGGGATTCTAAATGTGTGAGCGTTGCTACTCCAGCCCCTACTATCCCTTGTTGTGTTGTCAGTGTATGAATCATTTTTTTCTGCACTGTGATTGGGTGTCTTGTAACTTATTGTGTGTGTGTGTCGTGTAGTGAGTGTATGGGTAGAATAGCTACTTATTGTGGTCAAAGATTTGGTCAGTAAACGAGCTCAGCTGGGGATGCGGTGGTCTTTTGGTCTCTTCGTGTTGATGTATTTTTGTGTCTCTTGTGTGTGCGTGTGTGTGTGTGAATGCAAATGTTCGTCTGATTGATTGTACCAGGGTTGCCAGTGTGCAGAGTGAACCGGGTCAGCAGAACCTTCTGATCCAGCCTCCTTTAGGAAGAAAGAGAGGCCTCAGACAGGTGTGGACGTTAACTTTATCTTTCATTTTGAATGAAATTATGCAAAACTACATGGGCAGTAATTAAGAAGTGATTTGTATCCAAAAGAAGGGGAGGAGAAAACGGGAAATATGAATGATTGAAATATGATTTAGCACTTTAAAGGACAACACAACACCTCCAACTGTAACGGCAATAACATGTTGAATTATCCCTCTTTGATTCATAATGAATATGTGAAATTGAAATAAAAGCATTTGTCATATTGCATGAACTCTAAACGATTCTAAAAGTTAACGCGTAAAAACTGAAAAAACCAGTTCATACTCTAAACTGGATTGGACTTAATTGTGACTTTCCTGCAGCTGCGCCGCCCCCTGCTGTCCATTCCAAAGACTGAACCACGTAGTCGGTCTGGAGCGAGGCTTTCCACAACCCGCAGGAGCATCCAGCCCAAGAACAAACCACTGGGTAACACAACACGTGCCTTCATGTGTGTGTGTGTGTGTGTGTGTTGCTGACTGAATGTGAGGATATGTTTGTCATAGAATTTTAAAACGAGTGAGTCACTGAAAATGTAACAGCCAGACTTTCCCTGCACTTCATCAACACACAACAAGCCAAGTCTAGACTGTTAAACACCGTTAAAGCCTAATTCTCCCATTAAAATGTGATGTTTAATGTCTGTGTGCTGACTTGAACTGTTCACAACCTCCGTCTTTGTTCCAATGCTGTTCGTTGTACCACCTGTCCCCAGACTGACTCTTCTCACTCTGTTCTGTCTCATGCCTTATGTTTCGAAATAAAGAAACTTTGTTGGACTGTGAAGGTGAGACACAACCCTTAACCCTCTCCTCTCCACCCTGCAACGGCCCGCCCCCTTTTATCTGCAACCTCACCCAGTAGGGCGCTCTGCATGTCTGTCTTGCATCCCCCTCCCAGTCCCTGCCTACCCTTTCCTGTTCCATCCCTGCCTCCACTTTTCTTTTCTTTTTTTTGGTGGTGCTGATGTGTCGCTATAGCTGGCGCTGTTGTCTCTGTTTTGACCACGTGCGCACGCATGTGTGCCCACAGCGCATGGAGACCAAAAGAGGTCAGTCACCTTTACAGAGAGCCAAGGCCAGGAGACTCCCAGCGCGATGGACCCTCTGGCTGAGGGCAGGAAGGCAAGTCCTGCCCTTTCAAAGTCCCCGACACTGGAGGTGCCCTCTGTCTCCTCGGCCACAGTGACCGCCGACCTGCACAGCCCTGCTAAGACACAGGTAGGACCAGCAGAGAAAGGGCTGGAGCATTAAACAATCCATCTTGGCAAATTCTCATTAACCACTTTATTCTCCCCAGGTTCCTCCCGTCATCAGCAGCAAGGAGAAGCGAGAGCAGTGGGGCCTCCGCAGCAGCCTCTCCCCTCCTCCCTCCATCTCCCGCCCTTCCACCCCAACACCCCCATCCCGAACCTGCTCCCCTCTCGCCTTGTCCCGCACCGCCTCTCCTCTCCCTCCACCGCTCCCGGTGCTGGGCACGGCGCCGGCCCCCGGCCCCCCGCCGCCTCCGCCTCTGCCGCCAGCGCCTCTCCTGCTTCCGCCGCCGCCGGGGCCGCCCAGGATCAGAGACAGCCCCGGGGACGAGGACACGACTGCGCTCCTGCCGCGCAGCGACACCCTGCTGCAGCTCAGCGAGGACGAGGGCACAGAGAACCCCCTCCTCACCCCGCTGCTGTCCCATACCTCACCCCGCCGGTCACCCCGTCGGCGGCCCCTGCCCCTCTCCCCGGTCGACCTGGACCTGGACGAGTCCCACGTCTGAGAGGGCTGACAGGCGTACTGTATTTTTCTATCTGTAGCCAAATGCCATACAAATACCTGCAGGGTACGGATAACAGGGAGGCTGTGCTGCAAACATTTCACAAATGAAAAGTAAAGTGTGATTTTATTGACTGAGTTTGAAAGGAAGGGAATGTACAGAGATGTGTGGCTTCTTCTGTTTTTCACACTGAGCCCCTTCCTCAAGTCCTCTATAAGCCACCGACTTGTTTTCTATCCTGTCTGTAGCCCCAAATCCCTCAGCTTTCCCCTGAAACTAAACTGCTTCCTCCTCAGTGTAGTTCTTTAGTTTTGACAAAAGTGTACACTTAAATGTGCAAAACATTCCCCCTTCCTTCCTCTCTCTGTAGGTCTGTTATTTAATCTTCTAAGTGTTGAATATCAACATTATTGTCCTTTGTCTGTTCTTATGGCTACATACCGTGCAGGTTGAATGTATATTTTAGCAGCAATCTACCTTATTGCTCGTCTCCTTCATCATAGCAACGTGAAGTCATGCTGTCTTTTTAAGTCGACCTGTCCGAAGATAAAAGGTTTATTTTTTAATTTTATTTTAGATTAATACCCAATTATAAAATAATCAGAAACGAACGCTTCTAATACTGTAGATTTGAATGTCTATATTGCGGAGATCTATATATATAAATTGAAAAAAAGGAGATGTTATATCTTGTACAAAGACTATAAAGGAGGGCAATGCAGAACTTGTACAGACAGTATATCTATAAGAGCCATTCTAAAGCGGCGGGTGAAACTACGGCCTTTATATGAAATGAAGAAGGTGATATACAGCAAATATTCAGTACAGTATATGTATTTTAAACATTTTATGTGATCATATGTGAGAGTCCTGTTGTTTCAGCTCTCATTCTAATCATAATGTCAAACATATATCCCGTTAACTCTGTTTCTACAGTGTGTGTATTGTGCTGCTCAGTGTCCCAGCAGAATATTTGACTTGTGGTCAAAGTTGTGTTTATCAGCTTAAAATATCAATTCCGGAAGAAAAAAAAAGGGATAACATTTACAATGTCACTCGTCCTGATGTTGCAGTGCTGGTCATGTTTTGTTTCTGTCTGTGATGTTGACATGACATCAGTGGGGCGAGCGAGATGCAGTCGATGGCTGTTACCTCGTTGCATATTCCATGCCTTAAGGAACTATTTACACTGTCTCTTTAAATGCGTTTCTTGTGTCTGCTGAAAGCCTCATACCTCCTAAATGTCCACTTTGAAGGAGATCATATCATGTGAACATGTGACAAAATATCTAAAACATGCCGATTTGACCCTTTTCGTCAATAGTAATAATGATGACGTTAAATCACATAATACAGGATTAATATGTGCCATAAGTCTCACCAACACACAGTGTTGTTATTGGCTGATGCCAGCGCCATGCAAATATAGTGTTCATTTGGGTACATAGAGATTGTGTACTGTTTTCTAATGCAGTGGGAGTAGAGAGGGAATAATGCAGCCTCTATGGAGGTGTCTTAATGCAGTTTATTCAACAAATATTCAAAGTGTATTCTTAATAAAAGCACACTTTACTCCCCTGTTTCTACCTAATTTATGACCCAAAATGGAAATGCAGTGAGAAAATGTTTCTGTTATGCATTCTTGTCCTGTCCTCTGTATCCATGTCCACCTAAGAAATGATCTGTTTTAATTTTGCACAGTTTAAAACGTATCTATCTCAAATCCATAGAAACACACTGAACCACACAAGGTCAAGGTTTTAAGTCTTTGGAGAAGTACAAAGACGCATCAGCGTTTCTTTGTCAGAGGGCCATTGAACTGTTGAATCTGAGTTCCCTTTAAATGTAATGTGTTTGTCAAATTATGTCTTCTTTGTGCAAAGTTAGAATAAAGCTATACAGTATATCAGAATATTTCTAAAATATCTAAATAAATAGATATTGTTTACAATGTTTTTCAGCTTTCTGTCCATTTCTAACCGTGGAGAAGTCAGTAACAGTAAAAATTGACATTATGAATGACACGTTCAAGTATTTTTTGATGACGCAATGAATGACGCGCTCTTCCTGTGAGGTCATCGCTATTTAGCGCAGGTGGACGAGCTCACCTGATGAAGCATCCAAGATGGCTGACAACAACCTGCGCGGTTACTGCTCGCGTGTTTGTGAATGGAGGACCAGAGGAAGAGGGAGACCTGCAGCTAACGTTACCTGTGAGTTACGATGTCATTCCGGGGCTTTTGGTTTCAGGTGTTCTACTGTTGTTGTCAGCGGTAATGTTAACCTTCATCAAGGCACCTGTGGACTGTGTGTGGACTAGCTTGCTGTGTGATAATGTATGGTATATTTGCATGTTATGCTAATTTCGTGTCGATTATTGAATACATTATATTTTTCCGTTTGTTTGCAAGTGAAAAGTTGGACGGTTTAATATTTGTTTTCGTATTTCGGAGTTGGCTTTCTAACCATCCACAGAGATGCACTTCCTTGCATTGGACACTAGAGGGCGTACTTCATAAATGATATGGACTCATAGAGGGTTGCAGGGATGACGCATTTCTGTAGGCCAGCTAAGGGGAGTTAAAAGAGGGGACGTCAATCTATCGTGGGGGTTCAACACATGCGCAGTAGAATCTGGTCTCTCTAGCTGGCTGCGCTCATAAGACATGATATTGATCGATCGCTCGTCTACCATGACACCCTCCCTGTGGACTGAGGCGGACTTCAGAATACCTCAAGCTGACGTTACAGCCATGTTATTTGTCTTCTTTTGTTGGTTCTCAGAGAGAAGACTCAAGGTGTGGGGGCGAGGAGCAGCAGACTGGATGGAGACGAGGACATCAAGGTGAGGAGAGATGGACCTGAGAAACAAACTATCATCTGTACACAGCTGTAAACCGCAACAGTCGAACCACATGCCTTTTATATAGGAACGATTGTGTGTCTGTAATGTGTTATTTGTGTCTCCATCCTCCAGAAAGTGCTGGAGTAGCAGCTGGAGAAGCTGCTCAGCCTCCTCCGAGACAAAGTCCAAGACAAGCAGAGGATGCTGGACCAACTTGCAGAGTAAGGAAACACCAGTAAAGCAAAATGTTCTCTTCATCTTGATTTTTAAAATGTTTTGATTGCATTTTAGCCTTTTTTAATAATAATTAGTGGAGAATGAAACCAGGGGAATTACATAGTATGTGTCAAAACAAGCTGACCACCTTATCTTTTCATTGTATTTTATTGTATTATTTCTTACCTTGTCGCTATATTAATGGGCTGACAGACAGTGAAGATCTCCATTAAACCAGTGTGAGTCATTTTGTGACTTAAAGTGACTTACATGTAATTAAACGTCTCTGTTTCTGGTCCAGACTGCTGAATGAACAAAGACACTTGAAGCGCCTGGAGGAGACGAGGACGGGAGCGCTTGGAACAAACATTTGGTAAATATCACGTCAATTATTAGTAGTAGTAGTTGAAATGGTAGCAGGCAAATTATGATTATTGTTGTAGTTCTTGTTAGTGTTGTAGTCATTAAAAAAAAGTAATACAAATGTATATCATAGAAAAGTTTTTAAAAAGTCATAGTATAGTATGCCATAATAGTCATAGGATAGTATATCTTTAAAAAAACTAAAAAAAATAGCATAGTATAGTATGCTGTAAACAAGTTTTTAAAAAGTTTATGCCATAACAAAAGTCAAAAATATTTTATAATATAGTATGCCATAAAACAGATCATAGTATAGTATGTCATTAAAAAGTAAAAAAAATATCATAGTATATTATGCTGTAAAAAAAGTCATAGTATAGTATGGCATTAAAGTAAAAAAAAACTTAGTACACCATAAAAAGTCAAAAAAAGATCATGGTATAGAATGTCAAACAGTTATTGTATAGTATGTCATAAAAATATTATAGTATAGTATGCCGTAAAAAAAGCCATATTATAGTTTTCCATTAAAATATCAAAGTATAGTATGTCATAAAATAAGCAACAATTATCATAGATAAAAAGTCCTAAAAATAAAATTGTATTGTATGTCATTAAAACAAATCATCATATAGTCAGTCATAAAAATAAAATTGTATGATAGTTCATTCAAAATGTCATGTTTTTAATAGTCATAATATAGTTTGCCATAAAAATGTATTAATGTAAAACTTTGACAACCTTTATTGTTATTGTTGTAGTAATAGTAATACATGTATGTGATGCATTGTCTAACGTTGTCCTTCTCTTCTTCTCTCCTCAGATGAGTGCAGACTTTCCAGACCAGACCTGAGGACGACGGGGTTTCTTCTCTTCACCGCACAGCAGCAGAAGAAGACGTGGGTCTTCTTCTGCCGCTGTGCGGTTACTCTGAGATCTAAAATAGCTGCTATGCAGCTAAATTTTTAATAAAACCATTTCCATAACCCTCTCCGTTCATTTCTCTGAAAACCCGTGAGGAGACGGACGTCTCGACCCCCGGGGTAGTGGACATTGATGTCCTCACATAGGTGAGGAGCGAACCCGGGTCAGCGCGATCCAAACCGGGAACTGTGTAACCACACCATCACGTCACTCACGCTTTGACCTCTTCTCTTGGCATATTTGACTTCTTTCTTTGGCTGTTGGACCTCAAAAGTCACTGCACCACATAAGGATTGAACCCACAACCTCCTGCCTTCTAAGCAGTCATCTATCACCTCAAGCTATCTGATCTGACACTTGTGTCTGGTTCATTGCATATTTGTCTCCTCTGTTTTGACTGGTTGACCTTAAGATGTAACGCATTACTGAAGGTACAAACTCATAACCTCCAGTCACTCATAACCCAGCCTCACTTATGTCAAGTCGTACATCTTCATAGAATATTTAACTTCCTCATCTTGGGTGTTGGACCTTAAAATTCACCGCGCCACGGGATGGAGCCCACAACCTCCAGACTCCTGATCAGTCCTCTATCACCCTGAGCCATCGGATCTGACACGCTGAGCTGCTGCAGCGTCACACATTCTCCTGCTAAAATAAACCATCACTCTTCTCTATAAAGCTCCTTCAGTTTTGTTGTTAGTGTTTCAAATGTGTGGAGGAAACAGACTGGACCTTCCTGAAACACAGTTAGGGTTTCATCCTTTCACCTCATGTTGTCACGCATCACTAGTGTCAGCACTTTCACTCAAAAATCACTGCACCTCACAAGGAGCGAGCTCATGAACTCAGGTCTTCTGAGCAGTCTGCTAACTGACTGAGCTATTTGGTCACACCGCCTTCACTCAGCTCTTAAACACAGAAAACCTCTGGAACAAAACTAACATTTAAGCTCCTTTACAACAATGAGAGATTGTTCTGCACATTTACAAGTAAAACACCAGATCACATTATGAATTATCTTCAGCTCTGGTGTCTCTAATCGGTGGTGGAAACAGACCGGACCTTCCTGACCCAGAGATGGATTTGACCCCTTCTCCTCAGGGTGCCACGCGTCACTCACTGTCAGCTGCTTATCTCGGTGAGCTATCGCTGAAGCTCGAGTCCCGCCCATCTGTTCTGGGATTTGTTCTTCACACTGCTGCTGTTATCTTCTGAAAATCACATTCCCAGCCCGCGAGTCGAGAACCGAGCAACATGTGAAAACCAGGAATCCAAACCGCTTGACCATCTATGACGCTTTGAACCCTAACCCTAACCTATGCGAAGTACACAATGTAAAACATGTAAAAATGTAAAGAAACACAAGGTTTGATAAGATACAACATTATATACACAATTAGTAAGAATTATTTAATAAATAATTTAGAATAAATATTAAAAGAAATATTATAATATTATAAAATATTATATTATAAAATAATTATTTAGATATTAATATTATATATATTAAGGATACATTAGGATATTAACCCTAACCTATACGAAGTAAACTATAGTAAGTTTACTAAACTTACAGTATAGTATGTCGTAAACATCCAATATTAATATCTAAATAATTATTTTTAAATATTTATTCTAAATTATTTATTAAATAATTCTTACTAAATGTGTATATAATGTTGTATCTTATCAAACCTTGTGTTTCTTTACATTTTTGCATATTTTACATTGTGTACTTCGCATAGGTTAGGGTTAGGGTTAAAAGCGTCATAGATGTTCAAGCGGTTTGGATTCCTGGTTTTCACATGTTGCTCGGTTCTCGACTCGCGGGCTGGAAATGTGATTTTCAGAAGATAATAGCAGCAGTGTGAAGAACAAATCCCAGAACAGATGAGCGGGACTCGAGCTTCAGCGATAGCTCACCGAGATAAGCAACTGACAGTGAGTGACGTGTGGCACTCTGAGGAGAAGGGGTCAAATCCATCTCTGGTCCAGGAAGGTCCGGTCTGTTTCCACCACCGATTAGAGACACCAGAGCTGAAGATGATTCATAATGTGATCTGGTGTTTTATTTGTAAATGTGCAGAACAATCTCTCATTGTTGTAAAGTAGCTTAAATGTTAGTTTTGTTCCAGAGGTTTTCTGTGTTTAAGAGCTGAGTGAAGATTTGATCCCTTCTCCTCAGGGTGCCACACGTCACTCACTGTCAGCTGCTTATCTCGGTGAGCTATCGCTGAAGCTCGAGTCCCGCCCATCTGTTCTGGGATTTGTTCTTCACACTGCTGCTATTATCTTCTGAAAATCACATTCCCAGCCCGCGAGTCGAGAACCGAGCAACATGTGAAAACCAGGAATCCAAACCGCTTGACCATCTATGACGCTTTGAACCCTAACCCTAACCCTAACCTATACGAAGTACACAATGTAAAATATGCAAAAATGTAAAGAAACACAAGGTTTGATAAGATACAACATTATATACACAATTAGTAAGAATTATTTAATAAATAATTTAGAATAAATATTAAAAGGAATATTATAATATTATAAAATATTATATTATAAAATAATTATTTAGATATTAATATTATATATATTAAGGATACATTAGGATATTAACCCTAACCTATACTAAGTAAACTATAGTAAGTTTACTAAACTTACAGTATAGTATGTCGTAAACATCCAATATTAATATCTAAATAATTATTTTTAAATATTTATTCTAAATTATTTATTAAATAATTCTTACTAACTGTGTATATAATGTTGTATCTTATCAAACCTTGTGTTTCTTTACATTTTTGCATATTTTACATTGTGTACTTCGCATAGGTTAGGGTTAGGGTTAGGGTTAGGGTTAAAAGCGTCATAGATGGTCAAGCGGTTTGGATTCCTGGTTTTCACATGTTGCTCGGTTCTCGACTCGCGGGCTGGAAATGTGATTTTCAGAAGATAATAGCAGCAGTGTGAAGAACAAATCCCAGAACAGATGGGCAGGCCTCGAGCTTCAGCGATAGCTCACCGAGATAAGCAGCTGACAGTGGGTGACGTGTGGCACCCTGAGGAGAAGGGATCAAATCCATCTCTGGTCCAGGAAGGTCCGGTCTGTTTCCACCACCGATTAGAGACACCAGAGCTGAAGATGATTCATAATGTGATCTGGTGTTTTATTTGTAAATGTGCAGAACAATCTCTCATTGTTGTAAAGTAGCTTAAATGTTAGTTTTGTTCCAGAGGTTTTCTGTGTTTAAGAGCTGAGTGAAGATTTGATCCCTTCTCCTCAGGGTGCCACACGTCACTCACTGTCAGCTGCTTATCTCGGTGAGCTATCGCTGAAGCTCGAGTCCCGCCCATCTGTTCTGGGATTTGTTCTTCACACTGCTGCTATTATCTTCTGAAAATCACATTTCCAGCCCGCGAGTCGAGAACCGAGCAACATGTGAAAACCAGGAATCCAAACCGCTTGACCATCTATGACGCTTTGAACCCTAACCCTAACCTATACGAAGTACACAATGTAAAACATGTAAAAATGTAAAGAAACACAAGGTTTGATAAGATACAACATTATATACACAATTAGCAAGAATTATTTAATAAATAATTTAGAATAAATATTAAAAGAAATATTATAATATTATAAAATATTATATTATAAAATAATTATTTAGATATTAATATTATATATATTAAGGATACATTAGGATATTAACCCTAACCTATACTAAGTAAACTATAGTAAGTTTACTAAACTTACAGTATCGTATGTCGTAAACATCCAATATTAATATCTAAATAATTATTTTTAAATATTTATTCTAAATTATTTATTAAATAATTCTTACTAAATGTGTATATAATGTTGTATCTTATCAAACCTTGTGTATCTTTACATTTTTGCATATTTTACATTGTGTACTTCGTATAGGTTAGGGTTAGGGTTAGGGTTAGGGTTAAAAGCGTCATAGATGGTCAAGCGGTTTGGATTCCTGGTTTTCACATGTTACTCGGTTCTCGACTCGCGGGCTGGAAATGTGATTTTCAGAAGATAATAGCAGCAGTGTGAAGAACAAATCCCAGAACAGATGGGCGGGACTCAAGCTTCAGCGATAGCTCACCGAGATAAGCAGCTGACAGTGAGTGATGTGTGGCACCCTGAGGAGAAGGGGTCAAATCCATCTCTGGTCCGGTCTGTTTCCACCACCGATTAGAGACACCAGAGCTGAAGATGATTCATAATGTGATCTGGTGTTTTATTTGTAAATGTGCAGAACAATCTCTCATTGTTGTAAAGTAGCTTAAATGTTAGTTTTGTTCCAGAGGTTTTCTGTGTTTAAGAGCTGAGTGAAGATTTGATCCCTTCTCCTCAGGGTGCCACACGTCACTCACTGTCAGCTGCTTATCTCGGTGAGCTATCCCTAAAGCTCGAGTCCCGCCCATCTGTTCTGGGATTTGTTCTTCACACTGCTGCTGTTATCTTCTGAAAATCACATTCCCAGCCCGCGAGTCGAGAACCGAGCAACATGTGAAAACCAGGAATCCAAACCGCTTGACCATCTATGACGCTTTGAACCCTAACCCTAACCTATACGAAGTACACAATGTAAAATATGCAAAAATGTAAAGAAACACAAGGTTTGATAAGATACAACATTATATACACAATTAGTAAGAATTATTTAATAAATAATTTAGAATAAATATTAAAAGAAATATTATAATATTATAAAATATTATATTATAAAATAATTATTTAGATATTAATATTATATATATTAAGGATACATTAGGATATTAACCCTAACCTATACTAAGTAAACTATAGTAAGTTTACTAAACTTACAGTATAGTATGTCGTAAACATCCAATATTAATATCTAAATAATTATTTTTAAATATTTATTCTAAATTATTTATTAAATAATTCTTACTAACTGTGTATATAATGTTGTATCTTATCAAACCTTGTGTTTCTTTACATTTTTGCATATTTTACATTGTGTACTTCGCATAGGTTAGGGTTAGGGTTAGGGTTAGGGTTAAAAGCGTCATAGATGGTCAAGCGGTTTGGATTCCTGGTTTTCACATGTTGCTCGGTTCTCGACTCGCGGGCTGGAAATGTGATTTTCAGAAGATAACAGCAGCAGTGTGAAGAACAAATCCCAGAACAGATGGACAGGCCTCGAGCTTCAGGGATAGCTCACCGAGATAAGCAGCTGACAGTGAGTGACGCGTGGCACCCTGAGGAGAAGGGGTCAAATCCATCTCTGGTCCAGGAAGGTCCGGTCTGTTTCCACCACCGATTAGAGACACCAGAGCTGAAGATGATTCATAATGTGATCTGGTGTTTTATTTGTAAATGTGCAGAACAATCTCTCATTGTTGTAAAGGAGCTTAAATGTTAGTTTTGTTCCAGAGGTTTTCTGTGTTTAAGAGCTGAGTGAAGGCGGTGTGACCAAATAGCTCAGTCAGTTAGCAGACTGCTCAGAAGACCTGAGTTCATGAGCTCGCTCCTTGTGAGGTGCAGTGATTTTTGAGTGAAAGTGCTGACACAAGTGATGCGTGACAACATGAGGTGAAAGGATGAAACCCTAACTGTGTTTCAGGAAGGTCCAGTCTGTTTCCTCCACACATTTGAAACACTAACAACAAAACTGAAGGAGCTTTATAGAGAAGAGTGATAGTTTATTTTTGCAGGAGAATGTGTGACGCTGCAGCAGCTCAGCGTGTCAGATCCGATGGCTCAGGGTGATAGAGGACTGATCAGGAGTCTGGAGGTTGTGGGCTCCATCCCGTGGCGTGGTGAATTTTAAGGTCCAACACCCAAGATGAGGAAGTTAAATATTCTATGAAGATGTACGACTTGACATAAGTGAGGCTGGGTTATGAGTGACTGGAGGTTATGAGTTTGTACCTTCAGTAATGCGTTACATCTTAAGGTCAACCAGTCAAAAGAGAGGAGACAAATATGCAATGAACCAGACACAAGTGTCAGATCAGATAGCTTGAGGTGATAGATGACTGCTTAGAAGACAGGAGGTTGTGGGTTCAATCCTTATGTGGTGCAGTGACTTTTGAGGTCCAACAGCCAAAGAAAGAAGTCAAATATGCAAAGAGAAGAGGTCAAAGCGTGAGTGACGTGATGGTGCGGTTACACAGTTCCCGGTTTGGATCGCGCTGACCCGGGTTCGCTCCTCACCTATGTGAGGACATCAATGTCCACTACCCCGGGGGTCGAGACGTCCGTCTCCTCACGGGTTTTCAGAGAAATGAACGGAGAGGGTTATGGAAATGGTTTTATTAAAAATTTAGTTGCATAGCAAATTTTCAAAATTTGATCCACCCCCCACTCTCTATTTCAGATCTCAGAGTAACCGCACAGCGGCAGAAGAAGACCCACGTCTTCTTCTGCTGCTGTGCGGTGAAGAGAAGAAACCCCGTCGTCCTCAGGTCTGGTCTGGAAAGTCTGCACTCATCTGAGGAGAGAAGAAGAGAAGGACAACATTAGAAAATGCATCACATACATGTATTACTATTACTAAAACAATAACAATAAAGGTTGTCAAAGTTTTACATTAATACATTTTTATGGCAAACTATATTATGACTATTAAAAACATGACATTTTGAATGAACTATCATACAATTTTATTTTTATGACTGACTATATGATGATTTGTTTTAATGACATACAATACAATTTTATTTTTAGGACTTTTTATCTATGATAATTGTTGCTTATTTTATGACATACTATACTTTGATACTTTAATGGAAAACTATAATATGGCTTTTTTTACGGGATACTAAACTATAATATTTTTATGACATACTATACAATAACTGTTTATGACATTCTATACCATGATCTTTTTTTGACTTTTTATGGTATACTAAGATTTTTTTTTACTTTAATGCCATACTATACTATGACTTTTTTTTACAGCATAATATACTATGATTTTTTTTACTTTTTAATGACATACTATACTATGATCTGTTTTATGGCATACTATATTATAAAATATTTTTGACTTTTGTTATGGCATAAACTTTTTAAAAACTTGTTTACAGCATACTATACTATGCTATTTTTTTTAGTTTTTTTAAAGATATACTATCCTATGACTATTATGGCATACTATACTATGACTTTTTTTAAACTTTTCTATGATATACATTTGTATTACTTTTTTTTAATGACCACAACACTAACAAGAACTACAACAATAATCATAATTTGCCTGCTACCACTTCAACTACTACTACTAATAATTGACGTGATATTTACCAAATGTTTGTTCCAAGCGCTCCCGTCCTCGTCTCCTCCAGGCGCTTCAAGTGTCTTTGTTCATTCAGCAGTCTGGACCAGAAACAGAGACGTTTAATTACATGTAAGTCACTTTAAGTCACAAAATGACTCACACTGGTTTAATGGAGATCTTCACTGTCTGTCAGCCCATTAATATAGCGACAAGGTAAGAAATAATACAATAAAATACAATGAAAAGATAAGGTGGTCAGGTTGTTTTGACACATACTATGTAATTCCCCTGGTTTCATTCTCCACAAATTATTATTAAAAAAGGCTAAAATGCAATTAAAACATTTTAAAAATCAAGATGAAGAGAACATTTTGCTTTACTGGTGTTTCCTTACTCTGCAAGTTGGTCCAGCATCCTCTGCTTGTCTTGGACTTTGTCTCGGAGGAGGCTGAGCAGCTTCTCCAGCTGCTACTCCAGCACTTTCTGGAGGATGGAGACACAAATAACACATTACAGACACACAATCGTTCCTATATAAAAGGCATGTGGTTCGACTGTTGCGGTTTACAGCTGTGTACAGATGATAGTTTGTTTCTCAGGTCCATCTCTCCTCACCTTGATGTCCTCGTCTCCATCCAGTCTGCTGCTCCTCGCCCCCACACCTTGAGTCTTCTCTCTGAGAACCAACAAAAGAAGACAAATAACATGGCTGTAACGTCAGCTTGAGGTATTCTGAAGTCCGCCTCAGTCCACAGGGAGGGTGTCATGGTAGACGAGCGATCGATCAATATCATGTCTTATGAGCGCAGCCAGCTAGAGAGACCAGATTCTACTGCGCATGTGTTGAACCCCCACGATAGATTGACGTCCCCTCTTTTAACTCCCCTTAGCTGGCCTACAGAAATGCGTCATCCTTGCAACCCTCTATGAGTCCATATCATTTATGAAGTACGCCCTCTAGTGTCCAATGCAAGGAAGTGCATCTCTGTGGATGGTTAGAAAGCCAACTCCGAAATACGAAAACAAATATTAAACCGTCCAACTTTTCACTTGCAAACAAACGGAAAAATATAATGTATTCAATAATCGACACGAAATTAGCATAACATGCAAATATACCATACATTATCACACAGCAAGCTAGTCCACACACAGTCCACAGGTGCCTTGATTAAGGTTAACATTACCGCTGACAACAACAGTAGAACACCTGAAACCAAAAGCCCCGGAATGACATCGTAACTCACAGGTAACGTTAGCTGCAGGTCTCCCTCTTCCTCTGGTCCTCCATTCACAAACACGCGAGCAGTAACCGCGCAGGTTGTTGTCAGCCATCTTGGATGCGTCATCAGGCGAGCTCGTCCACCTGCGCTAAATAGCGATGACCTCACAGGAAGAGCGCGTCATTCATTGTGGGGGGGGTCATGTGTGGTACAGTGTGTTTCTATGGATTTGAGATAAATACGTTTTAATTAAACTGTGCAAAATTAAAACAGATCATTTCTTAGGTGGACATGGATACAGAGGACAGGACAAGAATGCATAACAGAAACATTTTCTCACTGTATTTGCATTTTGGGTCATAAATTAGGTAGAAACAGGGGATTAAAGTGTGCTTTTATTAAGAATACACTTTGAATATTTGTTGAATAAACTGCATTAAGACACCTCCAGGCTGCATTATTCCCTCTCTGCATTAGAAAACAGTACACAATCTCTTTGTACCCAAATGAACACTATATTTGCACGGCACTGACATTAAATACTGACCTATTTGTAATTTCTCATGACGTTCATTCTGTGTAACGTTCCTCTTCTTCACAAACCTGAAGACTCCACCATAGTTCCCACGGACCGTGTAAACACCAGTCAACTTGCAACCATCTATGAGAGGAAACAGAAAATAGTCTATAGTAATATTGAAAAGGAAAAGTAGCGTGAAGCCAAAAGATACTTGTCATGTAAGGCCTACAGGGAGTATTTCCTCTAATGAAATAAGTTTGAAAGCATTTAGAGCAGTAAATGTTTGTTAATCAAGTAACCAACTCAGGTAAAAATACAGCTCCAACTTCCATCAGCCAATAATCTATAGATAATCAATCACTAAATAAGTTGTCATCTTATTGAAGAATGGATGAGACTTTATTCCATGTTAGTCATTTCTTTTTTCAGTCTTTAGCATTGAAACACACTCTAAACTCTCCAACATGCTCTTTATTATGTACATCTGTCCACAAGTCTCACCTCTGATGTTCTCCACATGTACCGAGATAATTATGTTGAACAAGAACAATGTTGCAGTATTTAAGCAGTTATGTTAGACAATGACAGAATCCTGCATGAAGACTATACAGTGCATCATCACACAGCAAAGGAAAAGAACATCCATTAGTAATTAAACTGAAAGCAGCTTCATTGTTCGAATAAACGAGTTTCTTAAATTCCACAATCTTTGTGATTATTATACGCTGTTGTCCTCACCCTGGTTACCGATCAATAAAGGGCTTAAGAAACATTTGTATTCATGTGACTTTATTCTTTTAATTATTTCATATAACAATGGAGCATCTATAGTGCTGTGAAGAGTCCAAAAGAGGGAACGAAAATAGACAAAAAGGGGGAAACTGAAACCAAACAGTGCATTTACAGACAATATAAATGTGTCAAAGACAACTTTATTTTTTTAAACATATTCTGTA
The DNA here is from genome assembly GCF_050575085.1 of Anarhichas minor. Classification (NCBI taxonomy): domain Eukaryota; kingdom Metazoa; phylum Chordata; class Actinopteri; order Perciformes; family Anarhichadidae; genus Anarhichas; species Anarhichas minor. The sequence continues at coordinate 9,061,923 of NW_027466464.1, forward strand.
TTTAATTTAAGACGGTTGATTGAATATTTCAATCAATTATTCTTTCATAAGTTTACTTTTTGTGGCCTGTAACTATAACGTCACCTGCTGCACGTGAATAAATAAGTAGCTCCTGTTCAGATTATTGATTTTAACAAAATAATTATTACAACAACTCAGTTTCCATCCCCAGCTTGCAGGCAGGAAGGCAGACACAACGACAGCCGGTATCTTCTCACACATCGTTCTGATGCAGCTCGGCTCGACCTGCCTGTGCCAGAGTTTGGCCTCGCCTGGACTGGCCTGGCCTGGTCTGGTCCACTTGGAGTCGTCACGCCAGACCGATCAACACTCCTCACTGGAGACGAAGAGGCCCAGGTCTGTGCTACTCGTCTCCGCTTTGCCGACGTCTGCTCCTGCCTTGCAGCTTCCTGTGGTCGCCATAAGCAGCTCATCTGTGATTGGCCAGCTTCTGTTTCGGACTGTTGGACTGAGGTCACCAGCCAGTGTGGCTGACTGTCCTCATTGGTCCGATGATGTGACGGGTGCAGAGGAGAGTAGCTGTCAGAGGTGGAGCTACAAAAAAAAAATACATACTACATGTTTAAATACAAACACTGCACAAGTTGTGGCTGAAAATACATTCAGCATAACCTCTTAGTACATTCTGAGGCTTGCGTTTGTAATGTTTCCTACCAAGTTTCTCTGGGATCTTACCAGTTGAATGTCTGAGGGGAAGAGGAGGGTGAAGGGTGAGGTGGTCCGTTGTGTTTATGTGGGCTTGTCATGGTCACATAGTCATCCTGCGGCAGTGCTGGTGGCGACATCATCATGTAACCCAGACCCTGCTCCACAGCTGGCTCCCAGCTCTCCATCCCACAGGCTGCAACACTGCAGTGGTGCCCTGTCGCCATGAAAGTTCTTCCGCAGTCGTTTTCCCTCCCTTTGTTCGCTGGGAGATGTTGATCCATCTTCATTTCCATGTAGCTGCCAGTCTCAGACACGGAGCTCGAATGGGATCCGAGAGGGCCGGGATGTGAGGAGGAGCTCAGAGTGGATTCAGGCTCCGTTTTGTTGAGCTCGAGGTAACATTTAGTTGGACTTTTCTGGATTTCAGGGTTTCTGAGGGGCGGGGCCAGACGAGAACCAGGTGGTCTCACGTTCACCGGTTTGTCTCTGTGTTTGGGTCTGCAGCGTTTTAGAGCCAGAAGGGTTTGAAGCTGATGGTGGTTGCAGGTCGGAGACCGGCTGAAGTCAGGGAGAGCTCGCAGTGCCCTGACTGTCTCACGAACCACCTCATGAATGTGCTGGGCAACTGCTGGGTTCCCTGTACAGAGCAGACAAAAGAAGTCACGGTCCTATGGTAAGGCAGACATGAGTGAAATCAGCACATCTTTTACGTCTTAATTACCTTGGTCTCTTGCTCCCATCCAGATCTCTCCAGGACCGTTTGGTGCCGACCTGCCGAGCTCCAAGTAGAACGAGCCATCCAAGTGACCAAAGCGCCTAACACTCAGTAAAGGTATGGTAACCGACGGCAAATTACTGCATGCAGTCACTCGGACCAAGATGAGAGACGTAGCTGTGAGGCAGAGACGGCTCTCCCCAGCCAGGGACTTGGAACAACCCAGACCTATGGGCTTCACTGTGATGGGCCATACCTTAGACGACAGTGAAGGGAGCAGAGGCAAAGATCGGGGTAGGGGTATTTATATCTAATGAAAAGCTGGTAGTACTTAAAAGTTACAACAAGGAACTCTCATTTGCTATTATTTTCAGAAGCGTATAATCACCTGAAACTAAGAACGGTTGGGTTTTCGTTAGCTTAGAATGAACCCTTCATATTTACATTTGGAGCGGTCCTCTTCACGGAGTCCGCCATGTTTCTATAGTACCCCACAACTGACTGGTTGCAATCTGCAACCAAACTGCTAAATGCTCGCAAATCCTGCACACTGTCCCTTTAAATCTAATGCAAAAACAATAAAAATCTGGTCTGACCTCTTTGAAGAACGCAGCAGGGGGCAGGGTGCAATACCCATCATCCTCTTCATCAAATCCTTCTCCATGCTCTTCATCCTTCCGCTCTTCCTCGATCAGTTTCTTAATGGCCAGATACCAGTCTTCTTGTTCCCACTGGTGCTCCACCACCAGTACCATGGTTTGATCCTTGGCATACAGCGCCAGCGTGCAGCCGTTCCTAGCACTGCCACTCCGACTCACACCAAGACAGCACCTCAGGTAAATCACCCTGGGGAGGAAGGAAACAATTTCATTTTGGATTGTAGTTTTTCTGCAGTTACTTGATAGTCATTTCAATTTGTTTGAACCTACCCTTGCTTGCTCGAGCCAAACAGCGCAGCTTTACCAGCAGACTTCTCCACTGCTGTGAACTTCTCCTGGTTCTTGTACCACTCGAGTCGGCTCGGCCCAGTGTGACTTCCTGCTCTCAGGACAAAATATCTTCTGTGATTCCGATCCAGCTTCCCCAGGTAACCTTGTTTCACCACATGGCTCTGTGGCCCGGAGGAGGTCATGAGGGCGCCGGTCAGAGGGACCACGATGTTGGAGGTCTGGCTGGTGCAAAAGAGTTCCTCGTAGAAAGGAGACGGAGGGCTCGACTGCATCTCATCGTGATGCTGGTCCCGCTCCATCTGACGATCATTTGTCCAGGGAGACCTCAGAGGGGATTCAGCTGGCAGCCATGTTTGGGTGGAGCTGGAAGCAGGTAGAGACCTCTCTTGGTTGGTACACCCGCTGTGCCGTTCTGCAGTTTCATTCATTTCAAGCTGAAAAATGCACACAGAGGAAGGAGAATGAGATACTGGATATTTCTACATTCCTTTCAAAGCACGTTATATTAGGATTGTCTAAAAATATGGGCTTCACTTCTCCAATATTAATATCCAGAAATGTTAATACTTCAAATTCAGGCCTAAATTATTGTTTTGTTTCTCTCTTATTTATCATATGAGGCACATTCACAAACAAGGATACAGGTTATACAATTCCAACGCTACTTAATCACATTTACATTTATTTAAATATCACAGAGTCTCTGGTGTCAAACATTAAAATGTGATTTATTTCTGAGGGACTTTAAATGATGACCTGAAAAAAAAGCAAGCATCTAATAGCTGACTTGGTCCAAAATAATATAAGAATAAATGATATATTGATGAATAGCAGCCTGAAGACATAACTACACTGCAGTATTCATTCCCTAGTGCACCAACAGCGGTAAACTATTTTAGAATACTGTTTTTAAATCAAAAATGACAAGCATTACACTGTTTTCCATTTTATAGAATTACAACATGAGTATCTATGATGTCGAATAAAAAGGGGCAAATTACTACTTTCTTGCATAAATGCCTGGCATTTAGCAAATATGTAATTAAAAAGATGTTTTGCAGACCAATTAACTGGATGAAGGGAAAACATGGGGACACAGGAAACTCACCAGCTAATTGTAATTACGCTAATTAACGCTGTCCGCGTTTTTCCACACCATTAAGTCCGAAATGTTGAATTAAAACTCACCTGAAACTGTCTGAAGTTCAAACATTACAGCTGTGCACACGCACCGTTTCTCCGGTGTCTCATTTCAGGCCGTCGGTAGAAGTCCAACAACGATTTCTGAACTTTATTTTCCCTTCAGACTCCTGACTGTCTGGACCCGTCTGTCCGCTCAGCTGCAACAGGCGTTCTGCAGAGTCGTGCATGAATGTCGCGGGAGCGCGCACAGCGTGACGCAAAAAGCAGGCCGACGAGACATTATGACAAAGTAGTTTACGGTTTAAAAACGATGTATGCTTCTTTGTGGAGTTCATCGATGGTAAATTGAATTTGCTAGAAAAGGTTGGAGAAGTCGAGCACAATTTTTGAGAAGGAAATTAAAATATCTGTAACAAAAATTAAACTTGATAAAATGTATTAATAAAAAATATATAAACAGTAACTTTGCAATTATTTAATTGTCGCTTTTTCAATGAAGAATGCCTATTTTAAAACAACGTCAACATAATTGGCAAGAACAAAATGAAGATGATGAAAAAAGATTTAAAAAAAAAAAAGAAACCTCTTGAGCACATTGTCCCTTTAAGATAAAAGAAACGTGTCAGAATAACAGCAGTGCATTCCTATCGACTCGAACTAACGCCTAAATACATTCTATACGCGAATTAACCAAGTTAATGGTTGTAATTTCCCATCAACATGACGCAAAGATGTGGGAAATGAGTGGTTATTTTAACAAAGGGAGTGTTCAAATGTGTGCGAGTGGTTACAGCACTTGCTCCTGTTGAAATAATTGGGCGGAACAGTTTGGTTTCTGCATATTTCAACATCAGTAACTTCTCATTGTGAACACAGTCAGAGCAGGGCGACTGTCAAGCGACCTCTGTATACTCGTCGCTCTCTCTTTCTCTCCCGGGATGTCTCTCCTCTGGGGCGTCCTCTCTCCAGTCCTCAGCTGGACGGGCCTCTGTCGGGTCCTGTTTGTGCTCGGTACAGGGCTGGGAGCTGTGGTTGCAGCTTGGACGGTGAGGCTGCTGGTGCGACATGCCTGGTACACACACAGGCTGTCCTGCTTCAGCAAGCCACATGCAAACTCCTGGCTTTTAGGCCACCTGGGCCAGGTATGACACACACACCGAGGCTGGTAAAACGCACACATGCAGTTATAATTGTCAGTTCTACGATTAATCCTGCTACGCAATCACCTCATCTGTTACATTTAACTGTTGCAGCATTATTGTAATGCCTGGTCAATGTCAAAACAAGACATAAGGAACTGTCGATACAGTGTTGCAAGTCATTCTTACAATATTTCCTCTTTGTGGTTAATTTCAATAAGAATTCAGCAAAGCGTTAGAGTGTAAAACCAACCACAACTCACTCCACTAACCTTTTAATTCAAACGTTCAATTCAAATGTTGGCGTTTATTGTCATGTTTGGTTTGCACTATGTCTGCGCCTCAGATGCAGAGCACAGAAGAAGGCCTCCTGCAGGTGGATGACTTGGTGCGGACGTACAAACACTCCTGCAGCTGGTTCATCGGCCCTTTCTATCACTTTGTCAGACTCTTCCACCCTGACTACGTCAAGCCTCTGCTCATGGCCCCGGGTAGAGTATAATTACCAGGAAACAAACGTTTTGGATCGAAGCTATCAATGCGACATTTCCACATTTTGTTCTTTTTCTCCTTCCATTACATCCACACCTCCTTCCCTCCATCCAGCCAGCGTAACAATGAAAGATGAGCTTATCTACGGCCATCTGCGTCCATGGCTTGGTGAGTGAAACAGCTCATGCTGCTCTGATGAAAGTCCACTGAAAGACTTTGTTTACTGTCATCCTCACCTCCAAACCGTCTCTCCCCCTAAACGTCCCAGGTCAGAGCCTTTTACTAAGCAACGGGGAGGAATGGTCTCGCAAGAGACGGCTGCTGACTCCCGCTTTTCATTTTGACATCCTGAAGAACTACGTCGCCAAGTTCAACACCTCCACTAACACCATGCACGTAAGACGCGGAAGCAAGCATTCAGTTGTGTGTGTGGTTCATCATTTCTGAGTAGAAGTCAGGGTGAAATGTGTACTTTTAGTTTCTGCACGCAAACGTCTCTGTTGCATCTTCTCTGTGTCTCTCAGGATAAGTGGCGCCGCTTGGTCGCAAAGGGCCCGACTACCATAGAGATGTTTGACCACGTCACTCTGATGACGCTGGACAGTTTACTGAAATGTGCCTTCAGCTACAACAGCAACTGTCAGAGGTGAGGACAACGCACATTATTTCTCAAATATGTTTCCATTGTACTTCGATTCTCCTATCTTCTGTTTTTTGTCTTTCTCCTCTTTCCAGGTCTACCAGTGAGTACGTGTCAGCCGTAGTGGAGCTGAGTGACCTGGTAATAGATCGTCGGCAAAAGATTTTGCACCACTGGGACTGGTTTTACTGGAAAACACAGCAGGGAAAACGGTTCAGGAAGGCCCTCGGCGTTGTGCACAGGTACAGCTCACGCACTGTGATCTTCTGACCTTTATGTAGCAGTGTCGCACAGACATATAATACAACATCGTAGTATTCTACAGCAACACCTTCTTATTGTCTGGTCTGTCCTATATTTGGGTGAAACCTGGTGTTTGCAGGTTCACCAGGGAGGTGGTTCAGAAGCGTCGAGCCCTGATCGGCCAGCAGACGAAGACAGAAACAGGCTTCACCACAGCGCCGCAGAGAAAGAAAGATTTCGTGGACATCATACTGCTGTCGAAGGTAGAGAAGAAGAACTAAGAATGAGGGATGGATGGAGACCATAGCTTTAAGAGACTGCAATGTAATTCTGTGTAATTGCAGGATGTAGATGGACGAGGCCTAACAGATCAGGAGATACAGGCAGAGGCCAACACCTTCATGTTTGCAGGTGAGACAGTTAAAAGCTATTTTTCTACAAGTGACAGTTGTGGGAGATAAATAAATGCACACGACTCAAAATTTGTCACAAAATCACAAGTTGACATCCACTAAGAGTCTCTTTTTTTTTTTTTTTTTTCCAACAGGTCACGACACAACAGCCAGTGCGATCTGCTGGACGCTGTATAATTTAGCACGCCACGACTACTATCAGGAGAAATGCAGGCAGGAAGTGATGGATCTGATGCAAGGGCGAGACCAACATGAAATAGAGTGGTAAGACTAATTACTTGTAATTAGTAAGAGGGGGGTAAACTAGTATTAAGTGCAGCTGAAAGTCTGTTATAATAAGGCCGAAATGAGTCATAGTTAAACGTGAATATCTTTATTTAAAGGGAGGATCTGTCCAACCTTCCCTTCACCACCATGTGCATCAGAGAGTCTCTCCGGCTGCACGCTCCTGTGCAGGCTGTGACAAGGACGTACACCCAGGACATGGCACTGCCAGGGCATCGGACAGTGCCAAAGGGTGAGAGGGAGCGACTCTGGGCTTTTTCAAATAGATTTCAGACATTACATTCTACAAGGGAGGGAAACCCCTGATCAGCTAGTGGCGCATTCTCAAAAAGATGTTTCTTTCTGTGATTCCTCCCAAGGTGCCATCTGTTTGGTCAGTATTTATGGGACACACCACAACCCTGCTGTTTGGACAAACCCTGACGTAAGAAATTAAAAAGAGAAATCTTAAGTTTCTTTTCACTTATAACCTGTGTGACTTGTTCTCTTTTAGGAGTTTAATCCGCTGCGTTTTGGCCCTGCATACACAGCGGAACGGGCTTCTCATGCCTTCATCCCATTCTCTTCGGGCCCCAGGTACTGAGTCCTCATTGCTGCAAGGTAAATAAGATCTGGCATGATCAGGAGTATGTTGGTACAGACTGGAACCTGTATGTGTTCACACAGGAATTGCATTGGGCAGAAATTCGCCCTGGCAGAGCTTCGGGTCGTCGTGGCGTTGACCCTGCTCAGGTTTGGCCTGACCCCGGGGGCGAACCCTGAACTCGGGACCAGGTCCGGGGGAGTTCGCCGTCTCCCCCAACTCGTCCTGCGTGCGGAGGGCGGTTTGTGGCTGCAGCTGGAGCCTCTGATCCCGCACAACCCGGAGGAGTCGCAGGATGAATGACGCCCAACAAAATCATACACGCTCCGGCCTTTATGTTTATCGTATTGTTTCTAAATCTATTTGTGACATTTGTTTGGCTCCATGACCCTTTTATTATCACTTTAAAATTAATTGCATATCATTTGTAATAGCAATTTACTGCTGCTACATGTATTATTGTTCTAATGACATGATTGTTGACTGTATTAAGTTGGTTTTTATTATCTAATAAACAAAAAAGATGTTTGGGGTCTGTAGCAGAGTAAAAATGATCTTTGCTTAAAAATATATGAATAATTGCATGTGATTTGCATACTAACAAGAATGTTCCTGTGGATAAATGATACATGATGCATTTATTGCAGCCCTGTTGTTCATCAGATTGCGTAAGGATGATGTCATTAAAGAATAAAATGCAGCCTTTTCGTTTTTCTACCCCACACAAGCTTTAGTTTTCTGACTGCAGTAACAGCCTCTGGACACTGGGGGCAGCGGAATGACGCCGTTTTTGTTTGTGTGTGTATAAAGATGGATTATTTGTCTCCACTTTTGCAGAAGTAACTAACTACACCAGTGATTGTGTTGGTTAGCGTCACATCTATGGTGGAACAATTTAAATTAAATGAATATGAATAGATTGTTTTAAATATGATGCATGTCCTGGTGGAGGCGGAGACACGCGGGAACATGTTTGGGTGGTTTCCTTTTAACTTTCGCTTTCAGCTTCCTCAAACAGATTCTAATGAGAGCTAGCTAACTGGACTTAGAGCCAGCAGACTGCGCCTGTGTTTTTAATAGAGTTATGTTTAGCGGAAGCAGCTTGAATTTCCCCTCGTCCATGAGTAAGATGTGCCCGCGTGAGACATCCAGGAGACTGGCCGGTTGCTTGTGTGTTTTACTGGCTGTCGTGTCCGTAAACTCCGGTAAGGTTGTTACGTTAGTTGACTGCTGGCTTGCACGTTTTATACGTTTAAAAGTACCGTTATCGTGGGTTATACGGATATGTGCAAGTTGTGTCGCAGTATTATCAGATCCACGACCCCACCCAGTAGCACGCAGCTACAGTCAGGCTGTATTTAAAGGCCTAGTGCTAACAGATACCACCCGTCAACAATACACAGGGCTGAGATGTATAATAGAGTTTAATGAAGCAATGCGAATAGAAAGAGTTAGGGATAATAGAGATCAGAGTGCTGTGCAATAGAATAGAGTAGATCATAGCTGGGTGGAATATGTTGAATAGAAAAATAGGTGTTAGGAATAGAGCAGAATAGAGTAATCTAATACAATGGAACATGATTAAGATGTGTAGAATGGAAAAATAGCAGTATATATAGAACAGTTATGACTGAAATAGATTAGAATAGAGCAGAAGAGAGTATAAATATGACAGTTAGTACAATAGAATAAAGCAGAAGTGAGTAGATGTATAACAGTTAGGAGTATTGATTAGATAGACCAAAAGAGTAATAGTCAAACAATAAAGCATGGCGTAGGTAAAGTGTGTAAAACGGATGAATACCCTTGGACAGTGAGGAATAGAACAGAATAAAGTAGAATAGAATAGTTGAGCTTCGTAAGAGAAGAGGCAACAGAACAGAAACGTAAGAACAGAGGGAGAGTAAAAGAATGGAATAGAATGAAAAAGTAAATAAGAGTAAAAAATAAAGATATTGTCACAAAGAACTAATTAACAACACTCGTATATTTCACTTATATGATTTTTCTTTTTTTATTATTCGTCAGTTAAATTGTATTTCCCCCTTTAATGAAGGTCTTAATGCGGCCTGAAGCTAATCTAAAACAACCAATGTGACATTATCAAAGAGTACTCAGTGGTAGCTAAAAAACAACCCAAAGATAAATCATTTACAAAGATATGAAACAGAGAAAAGCAAGAAGCCTCAAGAAGCTGGAAGCAGAGCAGGTACTGAGCTTCTTTTTGTCCTCGCAGAGGTTGTATCCCACAGGAAGGTGGGCGATAAAGCTGTTCTCAGACCAGATATCAGCGTTGTGACGGGCCCCATCACCAGCATCAATTGGAAACAGAACGGTAACATTGCCGCCGACTGGGAAGGATCGGCAACCGATTATTATCGTCAGTTCAAAGGTACGCTGAGCTCACGTCTTTGGTGTCTGTGGGATCAAATATGTGCTTCATTTCAGGGTGTTTTTAAGTGATCGATCCTAAGTAGTACTTCAAAAACCTCTGTTGGGAGGCTAACCCTCTCCGTGTCTGCTTCTGTTTAAAGTACGCAGTAGCCTGAACACGAAAAATGGAGAGCTGACAATCACGGGACTGAGTCCAACTGACAATGGATTGTACACATCAGAAATCAACAGCGAGAAGATGACTCCAGATCTCCGTCTCATTGTCATCCGTAAGTGGAAATTTCCCCTGAATACAATTCTTAATGAGATTTAATCTTTTAAATTCGACTATGTCACACACATATATATATGACTCCAACTTCTAATCTCTTCTTTCCCCAATAACGACAGATCCCGTCCCGAAACCCACTGTCAGCATATCCTATGACGACGAGAAGACCAGCTGCAATCTGACCTGTGATGGAAACACCACGGGCGCTGAACCGGTCACCTGCAGGTGGAGGCCAGGCGACGATGCGTGGACTAAATCTCGGGAGCTACACATTACAAAGGTATTGAACAGTGCACTGCGTAGTGCGACGATCCCCGTCAGCGTGTGTGTGTGTGTGTGTGTGTGTGTGTGTGTGTGTGTGTGTGTGTGTGTGTGTGTGTGTGTGTGTGTGTGTGTGTGTGTGCAACAAGCAACTCTCACGTTTGGTAATGTATCCCTCTGCTTCAAGACCGGCAGCTCGGGTGTAAAGGAGTTCAGCTGTGAGCTGCAGAATCCGGTCAGTGAGGAGAGCAGCCTACCCATCCACAACCCACTCTACACAGGTGGGTAGTTACACCGGGGTATCTCAAAAATACACCTGATGTGTTATTACGCTGTAATAAGCCCAAGTTGTTGTCGTTTAGCACCCGTAGGAGATCTGAACATTGTCACGGGAGTCGTGATGTTCATCGCTCTGCTGCTCGCTCTGCTGCTGCTGGCCGGCGTCCACCGATGCAAAACAGGTGACAACTCATCACGCAGCAATTGATATTTTTACATCAAATTAAGAAGCTGTTATGTGTGCATTTATGTGTTCTTTCTTTAACGATGAGAGTTCTAATCATTCTGTTTTATTTCCTCTAGGAATGTGGTTCTTCCAAAAAAGTAAGAAACCATTTAAAGCAATGAATCGTTTAACACGGAACAAAAACAAGAGGAGGGATAGTTTGTGAATCATTTTACTGTTTGCCCCTTTGCATTATGGGAAATGTAGGAAATGTATGAAACACTGGCTGTTTTAACATATTATCTGTAATCCTCTCCCTGCAGCATCCATGCCATGGGACTCAAGTTAGTAAATCATAAATCATACACTCTGGACCTTTTATATATATATATTTTATATAGATATAGTGACTTCTTCTGCTGTGTGTTTTCTGTTAATATCACAGACTTCTGGAGGAAGGACGAGAGGCCATGTAAGTTTCTGTTTTTCTGTATTAGTTTAATGTATTATTATGATGAAAAGATTAACGTCCATATGTCTGTATCATAAAAACAGCAACAGCTGCTGCTGAACCTAATGGCCCACCTCTCAAAGAGAAGGAGCGCACGGACGGTAAGAGACAAGTGGAAAATGAATCTCCTGCTTGTCTATGATTATATTCATTTAATATATACAGTATATATGTGCAGTGTGTGACTCTGCTTCTTGTCATTTGGCAGAGGCAGCACCATTGTCAAAGTGACGTCAGGACCCGTCCGGTGTAAAACAAGACGATCGGCAGTGAAGAAGTACACATTGGATTGGTCTGTCCTGTGTTTTTAGTACACGTCATGAAAAAATCCCTTCAAGAATAGTGTCGGCTCCATTCCCTCAAACCTAGAATAGAAAGATCCGTCACAAAGGAACGGAGCCAGATGTTATTGCTCTGTTACAATCTTGAAAATACTTTCTTTTTGTCCTGCTGCATGTTTTGAACAGATTCCATTCGTGTCTCCAGCTGCTATTAACTGCTGGGATCTACCTTACGTCCCATGTATTAATACAGCATTTAAAAGACACTATGAAGGGAAATATGAAAGTTATTTATCACAAAATAAAAAAGGGACAAAAAGTCCACAGTTGCGGTGCAGAACCAAATAAATAGCCCAGAGAGGCACAGCGGGGCCTCAAAGTTTAGACAATACCAGGAAGCTCTGCAGGGTGGCCTCTTCTGTAGCGGACGTGCAACAGGCCCCGAGTTGTTCAAACCCTGTTAGCGTAGTATTTATTGTGGCTTAACGTGTCTTTGGAAATAAAGAATGTATATAAATGGTGTTTTTATATGGGATGTGTTTAATAAAAGCACTGAATATCAACCCCTTTTTACATCAATACCGTCTTTTTCCAACAGCAAAAATAAAGAAGTCTAAAGTTGAACCACTTGAGGGCAGCACGTCGACACATTTCCCTCTCATTGAGTCACGTGCACTGTAGTTTGGATAGCTGTTGTATAACCATGGCCCAGTTCTCATCTGCAAGCTGATTGGCTGCTTCAACATACTTTAAAGCATGAGCAGCAGTTAGGGTTTGACTTTCTTCTACAAATCAAATTCAGTTGAATTGTCTTGAGTGAAAAGTATTCAAGTGTAATAACGGCAGCCAATCAAATCACAGACATATTTACGGCTGCATTTGACGAACCAAAGTTCCACATTTATACAAAGAACATATTTAAATAGCACAGTGAGGGTCATCTGGGTGAGCTGATGAATCATTGCTCACTCAAAGGACTAAAGGGCAAGAATGCAACAGCAAGTAGATAGATGCCCTTCTCTGCTCATCAGTCTCGTGTGTGATCACTTTCCTGGGTATTAGCTGTGTAGATATGCAGGTTAACACCGAGAAGGTTTCCTCACATCACTGCTCAGCTGAATAAACAGAACACAGAACAACAGATCGGAGGAATCTTCCTGCTGTGTGCAGCTGCCCAAACAGTTAATACCAGTCCCTCAAACGCAGTATTAACATGAGACAATATATACTTGTGTCTTTGTATAACTTCATTGTATTTGAACTGTTTTTAAAAAAATGATCGAGGAGCTTTTCATCCACCAAACTCAATTTATTAGTGAATACAAAATAAACATGTAATTAACGTCAGTGTTTGTCTTTTTACAGCATTCAGACAGATTCAGTTATTTCAATCAGACACATTATGGATAAAAACCAACGTCACTGTAGCGTCCGTTGTAAAAAAAGATTCTAAATTGTACAGACACGCCTGCTTTTTACAACTACTTCATGTTTGTAGTTTAGTTCCTGTTGCATGAAGTCGCACTGCATTCCTATGTGTGTTTAGTAAAAGATCCTTAGTAGAAACACGGGCCTCTAGCCTTCCTGCTCAAAAACAGAGAAAATAGAATTAACAGCAATAAGATGCAGCCGAGCAATCATCCTGCTCGGCTGCATCTTCACCCAGCATGCTGCTGAAAATCAACACCAACGAGAAATATCACGTTCAATAACCTAAATACATTGGTGTGCATTAGGACTAATTATTAAATAGGCATATATGTGTAAACTACACAATCTGCAGCTTGTTCCAATGTATCAAATAAGTATAAATCTAAATATTCTGATGCTACAGCTTCTAGCATTACAGCCACAATAAAAAGTGTTTCAGAAATCACATTATCTAACATACTGCACACAATCTGCAGGTTCCAGCTTCACATAAACTGATCAATTTCATAATGTGATAATAAGAATGTGATGTGGAATTGGATTATCAATACAGAAATTAAAAACTGTACCGTATACCTCTAAAATATAGTGATATGGATATTTGCTTTTTAAAAATGGTACCAACACTTAATCATAGCACTGTAACAACACAACAGGAGTGTGAATAAAAGAAGTGTGATGTCTAATCAAAGCTGTTTTAAAGTAACACTGAGTGGTCACATCGGAATCAGGAAACTCCTCGCTAGTACTGAATACAGAAAGGTGCTCAATTCTGGCCATCACATGCATGGTCCCTCTGTCTGCGGATGAAAGCATAGCACCGCCTCATGCTTTGTAGTCAACTTTCTAAAAAGGAGAATTTATTCTTCCCACAGCGGACCATCAAAGACAAATAGAAAACTCTCCCCTGGTGTTGGTCTGACTGGTGCAGTGCAGCAGCTTCAGGTCGCACGAGAGGCACTGCTGTGATTTAAGGCTCACATACAAACCACCTCATGGACGTCGAGGGTTAAAACGATTGATCCCGCTGAGTCTCAAAGCTCCAGGTAAGGAGTTTAAAGGCCAGGCGCGTTTCTTGTCGTTACGCTTTGGCACTGTTGCCGTTGGACAGAGGCTCCGCCTCCGACTCTGCAGCCACGGGGCTGAGCTCTGTGGACGCCACCTGTTCCTTGTCCCCGCCTCCTTCTCCTTCACGCTTGTTTCTATAATGGCGGGTGATGACCACCGCAGCACAGACGAGGTAGACGACGGTGAGAATGGCGAAGTAAACGGTGTACACCAGGAACTGCAAGAAAGAAAGAAAATATTAAAAGGAGGATGACAAAAGTTGTTCTTTGCTGACATCAACATCCCTCTTGTTTTTGCAAAACAGAGACCTACATTCTGTTTCTCTACGCCTCCTAAAATGTTTGTCTTTACCACCTTTTAGAGACCACAAATGTATGAATTGTGACAATAACGTCCACTAAAGTGCACCGACATAACCGTGGCATGAGATACATCCAGAGGGGGGGGGGGGAAACACAGCCAAAGCTCTCTGAGCCAAGCTGCCGGCGTTCACGTATTAAAAGACCGCTCTACCTGAGACTGCACGTCCAACCCCAGGCCTCTCTTGTCAGAAAATATCAGGATGATGATGCTCTTCAGTATGGTCCCGAAAAAGGTGTTGATGCCAAACACTAAGGCGCACAGCTCCTTGGTGAGTGACGAGGCAATCTGGAATCTATGGAGACAATGATCACCACGGGCCAGACGGGTGAGTTCCTGGAATGTCCTTTTGTGGTTTCATATAGAGATTAAATGATGTATTCTACGTGGCACTCACGTGGCAATCGGCACCAGAAACTGGTAGAAGCCCCTGAAGAGGACGTAGGCCATGTAGCAGACCCAGATGTTGTCCGTGGTGGCCATGAGGAGCAGCAGACCCGCCTGCAGGGCTGTGATGACACCGATGACCAGCTCGGACCAGACGTTCCACCGAATCGTCGCATAGCCGGCGATGAAGGACGTCAGTGCACCTGCAGAGAGATCACAACATCTGCTTAAAACAAGCAGTCTGCACACAGATGTTTACTGCAGTCACCTGAAGGAAGTTTTCTTCTGTCAGATTTTGTTTCACAACCTAACTTTTACTGCTTGCATGTGACCTCCAGGTTATTGAAACAAACTGCTATCTTTGTGCTTTACAGCTTTACAGATTAAAGAGTTATGACAGAATAAGAGATCAATGACTCAACCTCTTAACAACAAGGCAGTCAAGGAGTACACATTGGATTGTAATGCACCAAGGACTATGAAACGGCTTTATGAGCACAGAGCAACATATTTTCATCCAAAAACTAACTACTGTAGCTCCAGAAATGTCTCACTCAGCAGGGTAGAAGCTGCCTCCACTCCCCCGTTGTAAACGCTCTTGTTCTCAGTGACCGGATGGACTTTGTTCCACAGGATGTGAACGTAGAACAGCACCAGGTAGTACCCTGTGGAGTTGAACACCCACCACAGGGACCAGAGCCTCAGGTTGGGCCTCCTCGCCACATTTCTCACCTCCAGCAGCATCTGCAAAAAGACAGAATCCCTCCAGCGTGACGCAGAGCACGGGGGGGCTGCCGAGGACGAGGCGCTCTCTTTCGGGTTCATTTGGTACAGTTCTGACTTGGTGGCGGCCGCTGCCGCTTCCTTTTGCTCCTGAAACAGCATCCGGTTGAAAAACAGCGAGCGTTTAGGCCAGGGCAGGAACACCGACAGCGTCAGTCCGAAGCTGACAAAACCCAAAGACACGGCGCTGAGGGTGTAGAAGCTGATATCGCCGAAGGAAATGCACAGCTGGCCCAGCACCGAGCTGGTGAACACCCCCAAGAGGAGCGCGGCGCGCGAGTATCCGGCCACGCGCTGGTAGAGGGCCGGGCTGACCAGGGAGAAGATGTAGGAGGAGTAGGCCACGCGGCAGGCCATGGTGATGCCGTAGAAGAACTCCATGAACTGCATCTCCAGGAGGCTGGTGCCCAGCAGCAGAAGGAGCCAGATCACCACCTGGCTGAAGCCCTGGATGATCAGGACCGGCTTGTAGCGCAGGAGGTCCGTCACCAGGAAGGCCGGCACCAGCACCACCATGTAGGAGTACGTCAGCACGGGAGTGATCTCATTGGTCACCTGGAGAATGACAATTAAGAAATCAGTGAGGCAGACTAAAGCTGCAGTTCACAACAGTTTTTAAACTTTGAAGGGACCACATCGCATTTTTACGACCAGATCTTGATATTATTTAGTTTTTTTATTACATGGTGAAAATAAGAGAGTCGCGGTCCTCGGATGATTTCCCAGCCGTTCTTCACAAACCTCTCATACTGACCCACTTCGGAGGAATGTGAACTTTGACCGCTGTAAGATGGATCAGCAAACTCTCCACGGGACATTCATTCATTCCACTGTGTAACGAGTGCTCGACTGCATGTAGAAACACGTCTGTTGTCGGAGCCTGGGGTGCTTTTTTCTGTCAATAGTTACATCGGTGTTCACACAAAGACATATAAACCTGAACAAAAACCTGACGACACCACTGACCTGTTCCCTGGTGAAGTTCTTCTCAGAGCTGAGTAGATACGGTGTAATGAAGGGCTCGCCGGGCTTTATCGATATCATAAACCCGTAGAAACACAAGAATATTACGGCCCCCTTCCACTTTCTGGGCTGCGCGGCTTCCCCTGGAGGACCTTCGGCAGCAGACACAACCATCTCTACGTCTCTCTCTTCAGATGTGGGCGCCTTCCGGTCCATCTCCTGCTCCTCCTCTGATCGGTCCCCACTTCCTGCTGTGTCCTCCGCTACCATTGTGTCAGCGGGACCACTCTTGTGATGCAGAGTGTAACTTTTCTGCTGCGTCAAATCACCACGTGAGGATTGCTTTTGACGTGGGGGGAAAAAGCTGCCGACTTCCTGCTGTAAAATCCTGTTTTGGGGTTTTCAATCCAACTCCCTCTCCAGAGAGTACCTGAGATGGTGTAAATGAACTCAACAGGGCGATGACAGGGTAGTCAAAATGCTACATGCTGTCGTTCACGTGTAGGAGGAAATGTTGACCTTTGCCTCATTCCACATGGTGACATTTTCTGACAGCACACTATCCAGCAGCTGGGTCCAGTGTCATTGTTAACCTGAAAAGATAACAAGGTTGTCAGTTAGTCTGATTATGTTTGACAGTGCAAACAGCTGACCAGATAGTCTGGCTGTGTTTTCTACTGTGGCACACTATAATTTGCTGTTTTAACTCAAATAGGACTTCAATTATCAACAATTACAATAAATCTCTGGCTTGTTTTCGCAATATATCACATTTTTTTTGGTGTACAAAATAATTCCCAATAATAAATAAAGCATATACTCTGTCTAAGAAGTGTTTCTTAATGAATCACATACAGGTGAAACACACAGTGTGCCCCTGAGGAATGAATTACCTGGCCTGAGTCAAGACATTGAGGTGCAATACAAAACAAGTTGCACAATCCACTCATTGGGTAACAGTGCGTTAGCATGCCAGTGCCTCTCCGACTGTTACGTTAGCTGCTAATGTGCTACACCTGGCTGTGTCACAACGCCGCAGACACGCGTGAAACCACCTCACAGCACAGTTTATGACACGTGGGCGAGGTTATAGCGAGCTAGCAAGCGTGCTAACAGTATACAACAATTAAAAACAATGCACTCGTGTTGCTTTTGTAGTCAGACAAATTAATGATATGTTATTTTAAGCAAGCAACCGACCGCCCAGTTAACACAACACGCTGGCTTTCTAGTATGAAAACACAAATTCACAATTTATAATTTTAGGGAACAGGAAATTGAATTTACGCGACGTGCATCACTTACCTCGTGAAAGTGCCTGCCAGCAGCGCTTAGCTCACCGACTACGCGCTTCTCTCGTCGCATTGTCTTCTGGGAAATGTAGTTCTGCAGTTTCACTGCTGCGTCAACGCCGATGCATAATAAGATCAAAGATGAAGTTTAAGTTCCTACAGTTATTTTATATGTTTGTATTTTGCAAGTGCTTTGTTCGAGGTCTGTTAGACGAATACCAATGTAACTACTACTGCGAATAATAATATATGTAAATATATGTAAATATAAATATATAAATGTTGGTATTTCGGATTAGTCAGGAATAAATCAGTCAGTACAGGAAATATTGCAAAGCCTTTTATTTGTAATGAATGATGAACTTGTCACATGAAATGTGAATAGCATTTGCAGTTTTACTGAAAAAGACAGCAGTATTTACAAACTTTGTAGCATATATAAATGAACACAGAAATATCAGCTGGGCAACAAAAACAATGTCAAGAGTGAAGGCTTAAATTCTGCAAAACATGCAGTCCAAGATTCTTCGATTAAAGACACTAACAAGCATAACCAAATACTGGTCAATTCTTGAGCAAGGAAAATGGAAATTGATGAGAAAATGAACTGAGACTTGATCAAATCAGAGGCTGGAAATCTGAAGGGTTTCATAGTGGATGTAGACAACAGGAAAGTCAATAGATGGCAGCAGTGCACCGCAAATCAAAAGTAGAGAATTAGCGACACTAAATATACTATAACAGCCTCTATTCAAGGATGTTCTGGCTTCAGATGGACATTTTTATCTGGCTCAGAACAGAAAAGGGACAATGATCAAAATATATATTTTTTTAAAGTCTATTGCGGTTTCAGAGAAGAGCTCCGTTGCCTTCTGATGTGTTAGATGTCGACCTGCTAAACTTTGACCCCGACATCCTCTCCTGTCTGGCTTTCCTCAGAACAAGTTGGGTCATTTTGTTCCTGAACTTCTCTCCCACGAACGCGTAGAGGACCGGGTTGATGCAGCTGTGGAACAGAGCCAGGCTGTTAGTTATAACCAAGGCCAAGCTCACGGATTTCTTCAAATCGCAGCCGAACGGTATCAGATCAGCCCTCTGGACCGTGTCCACCACCATGGTGATGTGGTACGGCATCCAGCACAGCAGAAACACAATCACCACGGCTATGATCACCTTCATGGCCCGGTGCTTCTTGAAACTGCGGGTGCGCAGCAGCCTCGCGATGGTGACGCTGTAGCAGATTGCCATGACAAGCAGAGGGAGCAAGAAGCCGAAAATGTGGCGGAACCCGCGAGTGACAAACCTCCATGAGGAGGCACTGCCGATGTCAAAGGTCTCGCTGCAAGTCATCCACGAGTTTTGCTCGATGGCATCGTTGAAAAGCGCGGGCAGAGCGAGGGCCCAGCCGAGGGCCCACACTGCTGCACACACGAGCCGGCTGCACATCCTCTGGCGACTCCGGAGACTCTCGCTGGCGTGCACAATCACAAGGTAACGATCGATGCTAATACAGGCCAGGAAGAGGATGCTGGTGTAGAAGTTCGCCTCTGTGACGAGGCTGAGGAGCTTGCACATGAAGTCTCCAAAGATCCATCCTTCAGTCAGCGCCACAGCCCAGAATGGGATGGTTAGGGCCATCAGACCGTCTGCTATTGTCAGGTGAAACAAGTACACATCCGATGGAGTCAGCGCCTGTCTGCTGGTGCCGATCACCCACCCCACCAACAGGTTCCCTGGTATTGCCAGTAAAAAGATGGCGATGAGGATGACACATAGGGTCAAAGCTGCTGTCGGAGCCGGCGGTTTAATCTCACACAATAACGTCTCTGGATCCACAACGTAGTGTGTCTGATTCCCGTAGCTGGTAATGTTCAGGTCGTCATAGTAAAAGATGAAGGAGGCCATGACTATGGATGGAAAATAGATTGACACTGGTACATTATCATAGCCCTGCAAAAACATTACAATTTGAAGCTACAATTATGCTGCAAAACTACACTTAAAACGAAGAGTAAACTGCAGCAAGAGGATGAATGATATTTCTTTTTCAAGCTTCGAAAATTACAAACAGCTATTTTACCTATAATGGTAAATATTAAAACGTAGAGAAACAGTAGAGAAGAGTACCTAGGTTTGCTAACATTAGCTTACATCAGCCATGATGAGCTACTGGTCATACCAGACCAAGAAACCTAAACCCCTGAGTCTATTAACTTGAGCACGGGCATTTTTTATCACTCATCAATTTAACTTCTTTGTACTAAGAAGATTGGGTTATTCTGCTTTTCAAAAGTTGCATAGTCTCCTTTTAATACGCAAATATTTTATATAGTTTCCAGCTATGAGAATAAACTATCAGACGCTCACCTTCTGGCTTCGCTGTAGCTGTTCAATGTGTTACAATAGTTGTGTCTTTATGGAGAGTTGACCCAATGTCCTGTTGCCTTCCCCGATATGTTGCTGCACATGCCTGCATCATGAAATTGCTGCAATACAGGCGTGAATTATGAAATGAATGATTACTGGAAAATATAAGTTAAGCCTTGTTATTAAGCAATTACACTGATGGGGAACAAATTTAAAAGTTGTGAACCACTGGTTTACACAGTCATACTTGTTAATGATTTTAAAAACAGAACATAAATTGGTCCCATTTTATTTCAACAAAGTGAAGCTTTTTTTTCTCCCAAACTCTCTCTTGACACCATTATAACGCTTGGTATGTCTACAAATCATGATATTTTCTTCCAAAATAAAGCTCCTAACCTTTTGAGTAAAGACAAATCTGTGGGAATAGTAAACCGCAAAAAAATCAGGTAACATGTGATGGTACACTGTTGCAAGCCATTGGGTAACCAGGGGTGTTTGGTAAGGTGTTTTACAAATCAGCAGGTCAGGGTGTCAGCTGTGAAACTTTCTGGAAATGAAACATTTTGTTCTCACACTTGAAGTTGCAAAAGTCCGGCATCATTCCCACCGTTTTGTTCCCCCACTGTCTCTACAGTCAAAAAATAATCAGTTACCAGGTGTACTGTTTTGTTGAGATCGTTGTTATTTTGGTGAGTTTGTTGAGCATCAGTGAGCATGCAGAGAAAAATGAGAACCACTCAACAGTAATAACAGAGGATGAAGCTAATGGAAATGCTTCACTGACACTCCTCCTCCTCCTCTCGATCTTAAGTCACGATATGTTTATCCAGACACAAAGGTCTGTCTCCTCTTCCTCCCATTTGTCTCCATAAATCACTTTATTCTGGTTCTAAGAGCTGCCACATACACTAATCAACATAGCGCCGTGTTGCTTCACCACTGTCGTCCCTTCAGCTCTCACAGAACTGAGACATAAAGGCACCCACGCCACTAAATGACAGTATTGTTTCCAGCCTCCCTCAGGTAACATGGAAGCCCCCCAACGAGAATGACCTGTTCTTGGTTTCTGGTCACTTTGATCGCCAACATCCGGATCAACAGTGATAACGGCACTAAGAAAATAAACGCAGAAAAACAATGACTGAAAAAGGCTTGAAGCAAAAGTCAACATTAGTTTTGTTTTGTAGAAAAAAAAATAAGAACAAAAGAGTGAAACTTGGCACAGTCATGACCATTCATTGGAAGAGATACTGTGCCAAGTTGTGTGTTTCCTTCTTTGGAAATGTCATGAGTGACAATTAAAAGATGGTTGTCTCTAAAACAACGCTGGGATGATGCAAAATATGAAGCTGAAATCCTTTTAAAACGCCCAGCTATGCTTGGAATTTAGTTTATGTTGGGAGTGTGGCAGTATCCATCCCTCTTTCTATGAGATAACACTTTTTATGAGTTTTTTTATTTGATAAGGGTCTGCCGTTATTCTGCTGTCACCACCCTGATGTCCTCTCAGCTGTTTGTTTTTCTGTAATAATTTGGTAGAACAATGTTACAATACTCTACAAGTAAAACTCCTGCATTTAGAATCCTCCTCAGGTAAAAGGCTAGTGACCAATCAGTTAGTCAAGTAATCTTTTCACATTTCATTGTAAAACCATACAGGCTGCCGTGCAGTATTGTTGGCTGCTGTGTTGTAGTGCTAATGTGGTTTAGAGTAACAACATATCAGACTTTAATTCTTGAGTTTTGGTGAACCTATCACTGAATGCTAGTTGTGTTCCTACGTTAATGTTTCTTCTTTATGTTTGGACATTAACAACACGGTAGTTCTTTTATTACATTCCTGAACTTCTTTTTTTTTTAAAAACACTCAACTGAAAAGTTCGAAATGATTGTATGTTGGTCGTGAAGGAATGCACAACTATTACTAGTTATTGTGACATACCTTTTTTTTACCACACCTCATAATTGCATGTTAAAGGAAACATTGGGACTTTGTTTTTGTCTGTCAGATGAGAACCACAGAGTTATCCGTTTCCGTACATCTGATATGAATAAACCAATTTGGATCAATCAAATCAAATTACCAAAAAGTGGTACTTGGTTGGTAATTCAGACTTGCTGATGTGATATGACTTACTTTTAAAAATGCCAAATAATAGATATCTAAATGATGCCTAAAGGGTTTATACTATGTTTATTTCAATGGGGTTTCACAAGAAGAGATGACTGAAATGGTAAATTCAATACTGTTGAGATAAGCTTTATTACAATAACAAAATGATGTAGATAATGTCATTATTATTTTGTCTATCTGGATAGAGCGTCTCTGTAAGGCATGTTGTAAATAATTAGGATACTTTAGTCAATAATAGATACCTTCAATGGATAGGGTGATTAATGATAGATAATTGTGATTTATATAAAGAATATGTATTTGTTTGTTTTGCATACTTTGTATATTTGGACATTTGTTTAATGCAAAACTGATCACACGTAAATAGCTAATCTCCGTCGTTCATTCAATCAGCGACAGACCCGTTTCTTTGCCACAAATGAACAATATCGTCGTAACGATTTTTTTTATACAGGCAACATTGTGTGCCCCCTTATCTTTTGGGGTCCTGAGTGTAAAATACGCGGAAGCGACAGGCGGAAGGAGCCTAGGCGGAAGCGGTCTGATCTGTCAAGGCAGGGAAAATTTTGCAGAATTTGACACAAAGAGGTTAATCCCACCAAATAGCACCGATCATCCCCCCCTTTTTTCCTCGACACCGGCGTCCGCTGCGATGATCCTGTTAGAAATCAACAACCGCATCATAGAAGAGACGCTGTCGTTGAAGTTCGACGGCGCATCCAACGGGTGAGAAATCATTGTTACACCTGGCTAGCATTGCATGCTAACGTCAGCTAGCTTCTGATGGCTGCATTCAATGAAGCAATGGGGGCGGGAGGGGTTTCAGAGGCCGTTGATCACCGTTTGCAGCTTTTTGAACACGTCACCTAGTTAGTCGTGTTTTGTCGTTGAAAATGTGGATTATTTTGATGAACCGCCGTGAGTAGTTTGCCCGAAACTGGGGTGTGTCTTCATTATGCCAAAAAAACATATCCGGTGACGTCATTAACCATGAACCATCAGTGTAACAACACAGGGCTGCTGCTGTTGTATTGATTGTTGTTTCCACTCAATAAAAGGCCAAATATATATTTCCACAGCTCTTTTAGTACCAGTTAGCGGCTACTTGTTAGCCAACCATCGCCTCTCTCTGTCTGTCCAGCTTCCGCATTCTTATAGTCAAGCCGAGTCAAGTCTTGAGCCGTGTGCAGAGCTTCTAGGAGCATGCAGTTTTGGACAAGCTGCTGCAGCATCCACCTTTACAAATGTCCATTTATTACGCGTTGTAGTTGCAGCCCCTCAATAGTGTTTTGCTGGTTAAATATTTATATATATTGTCAAAGTGAATTATTAGAAAATCCTGCTGAAATATTAATGTTTACGGTGTGTTTTTCCAAAGATTTTGGACAGAAAATTCATATCAGTAAACACTGACTTGAAATCAGAGCTCAAAGACTTCTCAGAAATGCTGAAATAGTGACTCTGAATTATTTTATGAATTATTTTGTAATTATTTGTGTCTCTTTATACCTCATGCGTCTCCTAATTAAAATGTTCTCCTTGCAGAACCAAACCAGAGGCCGTCGATGTGACGTTTGCAGGTGAGATTATGTGGCATAAGATAACTATACATAAACAATAATAACCTATTATGCAATCAACCTGTTGCACATGCTCAGCCTTGCCAGTAATCGCTGCTAGATGGCACAAAGTGTCAGGGAAAAGATTAAGAGTTCTCCCCCACATTAATGTTTAATGTTCATCTCTGCCGCAGACTTCGATGGCGTCTTGTACCACATCTCCAACCCCAACGGGGAGAAGACCAAAGTGATGGTCAGCATCTCCCTGAAGTTCTACAAGGAGCTGCAGGAGCACGGGGCGGACGAGGTACGACACACGAAACCAGGGAGCAACATAACGTAGATCATATCGTATGTCAGAAGCTGAAATATTCTTGTCTTTTAGGTCCTAAACCTGAGTTTTAAAAGTTAAAATAATGTGTGACGGGTTACTTCATTATATGAACACTGATTAGCTTGATTTCTAACAGGTGTTGGTGTCAATTTTGAGCTGATAAAGTATTTTTTTAAAAACAGTATGATGTCATGATTGCTATCTGCTCTCTCACACACACACACACACACACACACCCACCCCTACACTCCTCCACCACAAGGGCTCTGTTGCCATGTAAGGAAGAAAGCAGCTGCAGAGGCTTCTGGTAGAAACAGGAAGTGAGTTTGTGTGACTCACCCCAGGCGAGGAAATGCTGACTGCGAACAGCTGTGTGTGTGTGCGTGTGTGTGTGTGTGAATCTCTTTGCTGCCGGCCAACAACTTCCCTCCTTGTTCCCTAAAGCTGAAGAGCAGGGGGATACGTGAATGGTTCAGTTACCCTGCCTGTGAAGAGTCTATTTAGAAAGCAGTCTCACACATTCCTACCTCTTCTTCATTGGACGTGTTTGGCCTTGCTGCTTAGGGTTAGGTGGAGGGTCCACACTGCTGCGTTTCCCTCAGCTGTCTTTTGTTGACCTTCGCTGCTCCATTGCCAATACCTGAGATGGATTTGCATTTCTGTGTTTTAGAGAAGCGGGATGAAAATAACAGTTGTTTTTAATTACAGCTGCTCAAGAGGGTCTATGGGAGTTTCCTGGTTGCACCAGAGGAGGGTAAGCTCACAAAGTTACCGATTGCTTGAGATTTTTATAGACGACTAACTTCCACATAGCCACTTTGTTCCTCATTTCTATCATTTTTTTTTACCAGTATTTGTTAGTGTGTGGTAGCTCACTTGAAAATGAAAAGTACTGTGCTAGCAACAAGACATTTTATACCATCTTTAATCCTCATCGCTCTGTTTCCTGCCAGCCTACAACGTGTCCCTCCTCTACGATCTGGACGCGCTACCGGCCAATAAAGACGATATTGTCCACCAGGCGGGTATGCTCAAGAGGAACTGCTTCGCCTCCGTGTTCGAGAAGTACTTCAAGTTCCAGGAAGAGGGCAAAGAGGGCGAGCAGAGGGCCGTGGTCCACTACAGAGAGGACGAGTCCATGTAAATGCAAATTCAGATATTTGTGTGACATGAATACACCCAGATGTATTAGGAGTTGTGGATTGACACGTTCTTTAGTTTAATTTTTAAGCTTTTAAACCTCTTGATGTGTTTTTTTTTTTTTCTTCTCAGGTATCTGGAGGCCAAGAAAGACAGAGTGACGGTTGTGTTCAGCACGGTGTTCAAAGACGACGACGACGTCATCATCGGCAAAGTTTTCATGCAGGTGCGTGAGGCCATATGTACGTGAAGTCAGCGAGCCGATTTAAAGGCCGTTATAATGCCTAGCGTCACGTTAGCGCTGGCCGACCTGGAGCTAACGCAATAAGCTAAGTAGCTAACAAGCTCATCTCGAGAGCCGAACAGATTTCCTTCTTTAGCTGTCGAGCTAAAACATTTTCATTTCATAATATTTATATTAATGGAATTAATTAGAGAGTGCGGTCGACTTACTTGTGTGTAGGAGTTCAAAGAGGGTCGGCGAGCCAGCCACACGGCCCCCCAGGTGCTGTTCAGCCACAGGGAGCCCCCGCTGGAGCTGAAGGACACGGACGCCGCTGTCGGGGACAACATTGGATACATCA
The DNA here is from genome assembly GCF_050575085.1 of Anarhichas minor. Taxonomy (NCBI): domain Eukaryota; kingdom Metazoa; phylum Chordata; class Actinopteri; order Perciformes; family Anarhichadidae; genus Anarhichas; species Anarhichas minor. The sequence continues at coordinate 9,087,763 of NW_027466464.1, forward strand.
CCTTTGGTCAGTACGCAAGCATTGGCTTACAGCTGCACGACTGTAACTACTTATCTACTCGTCCGATGTATTGACACCGATTGGACGTTTTCAGTCCTGTTCCCGCGTCACACCAATATCAACGCCAGAGACAACACCATCAACCTCATCCACACCTTCAGGGACTACCTGCACTACCACATAAAGTGCTCCAAGGTCAGTTTTGCCCCAGAGAGCGGGGGAGTCTGCATGGTTGACACGTACAAATAGAAATCTCTACGTGCATGTTTGTGTTCGATAACAGAACTTTGTTTGTGTGATGACAATGTCCTTTCCTCCCAAAGGCCTACATCCACACACGCATGAGGGCCAAGACGTCCGAGTTCCTGAAGGTGCTGAACCGCGCTCGCCCCGACGCCGAGAAGAAGGAGATGAAGACCATCTCGTACGTAGCCTCTCTCTACCCCACCGCTCACATTCAGGTTCAGCTCGTCTAATCATGAGACGCAGTGTCATGATTCTGTGTTCGTGGTTTTTATCCAACTGTTGTCTTATTTAACAGGTTTTATTTGTCCATTCCTTCCTTTTTCCATCGGTGACTTTGTGTGTATTTGAGGTGTGACTGTGTTTGCCGACACACTTTTTGCAGCGTTTGAAGTGAGTCAGGGAGGAATCTTTACAGCTCTCTGCTTTCCTAAAACCTCCAAACAGTTGTATCCTTTAAAGTAATTGCGAAATATAAAGTGTCAGAACAAAGAGAGTCTTTGTTCCGTGGTTAACGTGTAACTGAAACAATCGTGTTTTGAAGAGGAAGAAACATTTCCCGTGAATTCCGTCTTTCGAAGATAGAAAAAGATGTTATCGGCTAAGAAATACTTATTCCGTCAGTTCTACGTTTGACTATCAGGACTATCAGGTTTGTTGAAGTCTGTGTGCAGTACCAGGGAAGACGATATCCTTATGTGTCCTTGTTTTTGTTTTTCAGTGGAAAAACGTTCTCCCGCTGAGGCCGCCCCCCCCACCAGAGAAATCTGATCCCCGTGTGGACAAGCCCAGACGCGCTCCACTGAGACTCAACACCACATCGGACAGGACTCCTCCAGCCCCCAAATACATGTCCAGTCCTTCCTCTTTTCTTTTTTTTTTTTTTCTTTTTTAAATGAATAATAATGTTGGCTCAAGATAAATGGAAACACGGGCATTCCCTGCTTTGCATAGTTAAAAGAGAATTATTAGCCCTATATAAATATATATATGAAAAAAAATTGACATTTTTGATACGATATCTTTTACTCCATTTGGTACTCTTGCTTGCCCCTCAACCTTCACCGTGAGATATATCCATGTGTTGGATGATTTCACCCCCCCCCCTCCCTCCCTCTCTGTGCTCTCATTTCGTCTGTACCATTGTCATCTGAAAAAATAAAATAAATCACTTACGACAAGAACCTTCTGCTGTCCTTTCCTCCTCTCCTAAGAAAATAAGTATATTTGTAGATTAACCTGTATATTGGAAATGCTAAACTTTGGTTTTAAAGGCTTTTAAGATATAGTGAAGTATCTTTTATAACAAAACTATTGAAATAAACTAATAAATATGGATGACATTTAGGGGATGTTAGGTTTTCACCTGCCAGTGGCATTTTGGCTGATTTCTTCAGTATATATATTTGTTTCTTTCTACATTTCTTCACATGGAAGTCATAATCTGTTCAGTTGGCGTATTCATATAATTACAGTAAGTACACAATCCACATTCATGCAAAAGTATCACTGCACTCTGTGATTAATAAAGTATATTGTATGAAGTATAAAAAAAAAAACAATGGCAACAAAATGAGCGCGGCGACTTTCTTTTGAAATCAAACATTTATTTACGGGCAGCCTCACAGGAACTTCACAGGTTAGCAAACAGTTTGATATGAAAGTTGGCTGAGTGACAGCAAAGCTTTTTAGGATCAGGCTTTGGCCACCTTATCCGCTTCCTTGGGCTTTTCATCTTCATTCTCGGAGGAGGAGGAGGAGGAAGAAGAGGATGAATCTTTCTCATTTTTGGTCTTGAGTTTATTCTTCTTCCTTGGTGCATTGTTGACAGCAACCTTGTTCTCCTTCCTCCACTTTAGGGGGTTGATCTGCTTCAGGGGCTTTGGGGGGAGTGCATTTGTCAGATGGGGAGCTTTCTTGCTTCTCAGGGGCTTCTTCTTTCACCTCTTCCTGCTGCTCGGGCACCTTACCGTCAGGCTTTCGCTGGTCTGGAAAAAAAGAAAACATCAACGTGTTCAGCTTTCCTTTAATCTGTGTGCGATTCTACCAGAGAGTCAAGTGAACACAGGACAAAGAAATTAGATTTTCTTTCTTTCTTTTGATCCCAGTGTAGTGTTAGAATCTAGTGTGTGATCGCATGTAGTTAAGTGAAACAAGACGCTTTCAAGGAATGGTTTGACACGCTTGTTTGCTTTCTGGCTCAGAATGAGAAGATCGATATCTTTTTTTTTTTGCAAGGATGCAAATAAGCATGTTTCCCCAAATGATGTCTTCAAGAGGTGATGTGAGGGTTAGATTTGAGGTATTGTTCACACCTTTCCAGCTCTTTCAAATCTACAGACAGGCGGTCGAATCCTGATCATTTAAAGTTATCGTTCCGGGTGTGAAAGAAGCCAACTAGAAAGCATGTCAGTCAGTAATTCTTGTTAATAGAGATACACTTTTCCATCAGGTCAGTACACGGACATGCTGGAGTCTTTGTGATTTTACTTCACATAGTCCAGAACTTACCGCGCTGCACCGCATCTTCTGAAGAAACCTCCAAGCTGTCAGGGGAAAAAGTAGGATAAGTATGCTAACGAGTAGGTGCACCTTACTTTTGTGTGTTTGTGCTGTTGCCTATTTCCTGTAGCCAATAGGATGCATCTAAAGCTCTGACGTCATGCAACCATCGTGCAGTATTTCTGAGCCGCCACCGTCCTCACCTTTCAGGGTCGGGAGTTATGCTCTGCATCAGTTGCTGGTAGTTATCCATTTCCGCCTCCAGCTTCATCTTCACACACAGCAGATTCTTGTTGTTTTCGACGTGGCGCTCCACCTGTGCCCTCACCTCCCTCAGCTCCGCCTCCAGGTGCAGTATCACCTGGTTGAGGGGCCCCAGGCACTGGCCGTACTCCACTTTGGAGCTATCCAGGGCCTCCTCCAGATTGTGGATCTGAAAGGAAGACATGAAGTGATTTTTTTTAGCCATTAGATATCAGACCGAGGAGGCCAGACGTTAAACGAATAGTTCCCCGTGACTTCTCTGGAGCATTTGTTTTGCTATGCAAGGGCAGATCCAGGTGGCAGTGAGACGGATGAAGAGTTTGTCTGTCTTAAAGTAGCAGGTTTTCATGGTAATGACAGGGCAGCCAGGTATGCTTGTGAAGACGTCAGGTAGACTGACACCCATCATTCCGACTTTGATCTGACTGGTGTATTGAAAGGCGAAAAAATGGCGTCTCCAAACTTCTGAATAGACTTGTGTGTGTGTGTGGTTACCTTGCTTTGAAAACTCTGGATCTTAATTTCCAGAAATGTCCTCTGTTGGAGCAGTTCCTTGAGCTCTGACTTTCCAGAGTGCAAGTCCTCGTTATTCTGGGCCTCCACCACCTTGATGTTTTCAAACTGGAGAGGGAAAAATGAGATGAAAGTGGTGAGATGAACAGAGGAGATGGACTGAAGAGAGAAAGAGAAGAAGTAAACTACGTCTAGGTAACGTACCTCGCTCTGGTACCACTCCTCGGTGTCCTTCCGGTTCTTCTGGGCTAGTTTCTCGTACTGGAAGCGGATCTTGTTGACAACGCCACCCAAGTTGGAGCTCTGAGACTTCATCTCCACCTTCACCTCGGAGTCCTTGATCTTCTCACGCAGGACATCCACCTCCTGCAAGAGCCACAGTTACAAGTTTGCCGTCAGATTTCACACGGATGCACTTTTGTGACACATTCTTGAATTGTTTCTGTCTCAATTCTCACCTCTTTGTGTTCCTGCTCGAGACGAGTGAGCTCCTCCTTCACCAGATCGATCTCTTTCTGCGTCTGCGTTTGGTTCAGCTTGGTATCCTCAATGGTCTTCTTCAGGTCCTCCAGGTCTTTTTCTAATTCTTTCTCTGCCTTTTCCTCCTCGTCCAGCCTGCATACAAAGGGGGAGGAACCAACAATGATCCACTCAAACCACCGATGAAAACAAATTAAGATTACTGAACTTTATTTCCTGAGCCAATTTTTTCCAAAACTAAAAAGTAGCATGAGATTCACTTTTTGTTGAAGTCTTCAGCAACCAGTTTGGTGTTTTCAATGTGGAGCAGCAGCTTGGCGTTGTCCATGGTGATGTCTTTGATCTATGAAGATGAATGCATAGTAATATCGTTATTTGGATATAATTTGATTCAGCCTTAAATATGTAATGCAGTTTGTCATATTTCATGAGAGGAAGCATGAACGCGAGAAGGAAAAATGTGCTCAGCATGAAATAAAAATAATTTCATATTTTTGTACTAAGAAATAAAGTGAGAATGAAACCTGATGACCAACCTGCTTCTTGAGATTATCCAGGGGTTTCTCAACCTCATCCCAGTCGCGCCCCTCAGGTGTCTTCCTCTTGGCCAAAATCCCATCAATCTCTTTCTCCATGTCGTCGTTCTCCTTCTCCAGGTGCCTCACCCTGCCCAGGTAGTCCGACAGCCGGTCGTTCAGACCCCGCAGTGTCTGCTTGTCGTCCGCGGGGGCCACGGGGGCCACGGGCGCGGCCGCAGCTGGAGGCTTGGCAGAAGTTGCCCGAGCGACGGCAGCGGAGTCTCTGTCCGTCTCGTTGTTGCGCAGCATATTGCGCAGCCCCTCCAGGCTCGCCACGGACGCCCTGGAGCCCCTTCCCCCTGCTCCACCGAACATGCTGGCAGCGGTGTTTGAAGGCATGATTGCTGCTGGATGAGAGGGAGCTGAACGACAGAGAGCGCTTCTGACTGGAGAGTCATGATGGATGTGATGGAGACAGGTAGGTTTTATACCTGGTTTTTACGCATGCATCCGCCCCTACCTATACCATTGGCTCCCGGTGCCCAGCACCACTCCTGGACAAACTGGTTCAGACTCCAAATTCAAGTATTTCATGTTGATTTTTTTTATTTTCTCACTGTTTTTCTGCACTTGTCCTCTCTTGATTGGACGCATGCAGAATTTGGGGAGGTGATGGGTGATTCTTGTCGACCTTAAAAGCAGGTGAGGCTGCAGGTGCCTTCACAGCTCACCTGTTCAACTTCTGGGTTTCATCTCGCTGTTACAAACTTCGAAATGTCTAAACCGAGAGATTACAGCAGCCAGTCCTACTCCCCCGGCATCAAGGGACCGGTGAAAAGCTCCTCGACCGACAATAAGATCGACCCGTCGGGCAAATGCAGGGAGAAGGACGCCATGGTTGGACTCAACGACAAGTTCATCCAGTTGATTGACAAGGTGCGTAAATTAATTTAAAAAAAAATGTAATTAATTAATTGGGCTACTTATAGTTTATTTATCAGTAAAAAGGTTAGCCTATAACTAAATAATGACGTTATGTATTATATTATATATTAAACAATATACATATAAAGAACAGGGCGTTGTTCTCTCTTTTTGATGTTGTTTTTTGGTGGGCTATAATAGTAAAATATTTAATCTATTCAATATGTTTGTGCATTTTTCATGTTTTTATGAATTAATAATTCCTTTTGTCAGTTGTGTTCGTTTGCTATTTCATCCACTCATTAAACCAACGCAAAATGTCCCAATGAGTCCTACAAGCAGAGCAATACTTCATTAAACAACAAATGAACAACAAGCCTTTGTTGAGGTTATAACATTTGTAAAAACCTGTTTCCAATCCGGGAGCATGACTGATATATATATATATATATAATATATTATATTATAGCAGCCTCTGTCTGCTGTAATTAGCTATTTATGTAACCGGAGGCCATGAAAAGTGTCTCCTTTTGCTCGCTTATCTTCATGACAATGTTGGAGGTGCATGTAGGACGCCACCTTGTGGATAATGATATAACTTTAAATCTGAATTCTGTTAGGGTCATCAGTCTGTCAACATAACCTGAAATATATAAATAATATAAAAAACAGACTTCTAAATGTGTTCTGTAGAAGATAATCCACATAGTTTATGTGTGTCTCTGTCTTAGGTGAAACACCTGGAGGATGAGAACAAAAAGCTTGACAAGAAGCGGAAGATCCTCAAGGACCAGGGGGACTATGAGGGCAAAGTTGACGACATCGTCAAGCAGCTGGAGAACGAGATGGAGCAGCAGATCGAGAAGTTGCTCAACGACCAAGAAAAACTGCAGGCGGAGCTGCTCCAGAACCAGGAGGAGGTGGACCACAACAAGAAGAGGTCAGTCGGTCACGGCCAGTGTTTAGACACACTAGACCCCCTTCAGCTTTCAGTATGTCCTTATTTGGATGAGAATATGTTAAGCGAAGGGAAATCATGTCCCTGTTTTCCACAGCTGCAAACACAGTATAAATCCAGAGGACTCGAATATGTCATTATTGGAACAAACTCACTTTTCACCCTTTTTATTGGTTTCAGGTATGAGGAGGAGTTTGTGAAGAAAGCTGAACTGGAGAGTGAGTTTATCATCAAGAAAAAGGTCCTGTCTGTTTTTTACGCTGCTTATTTATTCAACCTCCGGCAATCTGATATTTTGGAAATAGTGTCTGCCCTGTATTTAATCACATGCATGTGTTTAATGTGTATGTGTCTAACAGGACGTAGATGGCGGTCACTTGGAGACAGTAGATCTGGTTCTGGAGCTGGAGGACCTGATGGGGAAACTGGACTTCCTCAGGGTTGGCTATGATGAGGTAAATACATGGCTTATTGTGTTTTTTTTATTGTTCACCCTTTTGTTTTGTTACATATCGCTCTCTGTGCTATCAAGCTACAACCTGGTATCCGTGTCTGCCCCCTTGCAGGAGATCAAGGAGCTGGAGTCACTCGTCCAAAACGAGACAGTGGTCCTCCATGACGACAGCAAACGGTCTCTGGACATGGACAAGATCATCGAGGGGGTCAAGAATCAGTATGCCAACATGGCCGCCCGCACCAGGGACGAAGCCGAGCACTGGAACCAGAAAAAGGTGAGGAAGAGGAAGATTGTTTCTTGAACCAGCCCTGTACAGTTACAAACAGACTCGGTGAAGATGTGCCATCTCCCCCACCCCTTAGATGGATGCCATGGTCTTAACTGCAGGACGGCGTGAGAAGGATGTGCGTGATTTAAAGAGGGACATCTCAGACCTGGTGCGCCACACCCAGAGAATCAACGGGGACCTGGAGGCTCTCCAAAGGAAGGTTGTGATCACACAGATAAACACTCCCAGAGTTCACCAGTTCAGCCGCCGATGTTCTCTTTACACTCTGTGTCTTATGTTAGGAAGAGTCCCTGAAGAAGGACATCATTGACATGAGGACAGAAGGCGACAACAACCTGGAGAGGGCTCGGGAGGACATCGCCCAGCTGGAGGAGGCCTTGAGGCGGACCAAGCAAGACTTGGCCGGACAGATCCACCAACACCAAAAGCTGATGAACCTGAAGCTGGCCCTGGACATCGAGATCGCCACCTACCGCAAGCTGCTGGAAGGCGAGGAGCAGAGGTATGTGTGAGAGCACGTTGCTGTTCGTTGTCACATGTACCGCCATGCGTTTGATGCTTGGACTAACAACTGTCTCTGTCTCTCCTCTCTGTGAAGAATGTACCACCTCATGCGCAACGGAGGTGAGAACCATTTCATGCATATCAACCTTCTCATGACTGATTCATGTTTTGCGTGCCGCTAAAATCAAACCTCTCTTTCGCTCAGATTTCTAAAAAGCAAACCAACCAATCCAAGTCCTTACTCGCACGCAGATGTTCACCTGCCACTGAAGCAACACCTGCTAGAGAAGCCACGAGCCCCAGAACCCGCCGTTGTCCCGGCCGGTACCCTGATACCGGCAGTGTACCCGGCCTCCAAGAAACGCCTGCTGATCCGGGTGGAGGTGGAGGAAGGCCGAGTCGTGTCCGAAAGCTCCCATTACGCCGAAGATTGACCGGCACTGTCCCCTCACGCCTCTGTGTCTGCAGCATTACAGTAAATCTGCAAAAATGTGAATTAAATATTGAAATAAACTCTTCAGGAATCATCATGAAAGTGGCTTTTAAATGCAACAATCCTCATGCTACCTCTGTGTGCTGTCTAACAATAGCTTCTTGGCCGGTGGAAGGATTTTTCGTAGAAGTTGGGAGACATTTTGTTTATGCCAAGCTGTGTTTTAAAAAGAAATATCTTTTCTTATCTTTGTTTGCCTTTGCAAATGTTCCTGGCACCATCAGTGTGTTTCTTGCAGGTGATCTCTCATGCCTTTGTGCGCTGAATACGATTTTGTCTTTGTGGAATGTGGAAAATAATATCTAACAGTGTAAAGGTTTCTCAATGAAGTGAACAATAAAATAATTATCTTGTGGCTTCGAGCAGGTTGGTTAAAGGGAGTGTTTCTGTTCTCACAAAGATAATGCTTCCTAGAATTCAGGGGGGGGGGGGGTTCTGCATGCTTGAAATATCTTTTCCTTCTGCTTTATACCTCAAACATGTCCAAATGATCACAAGGAAATCAGAGGGCATCCAAAGTTTACTCTTCGATATTTACAGTTGAATACAATTAATAAATAAAGCTGCAAGAGTACAGTCGCTAAAAAGCCCGACAGTCTCGTCTCATCTTCATTTTCCTCCTCCTCCTCCTCCTCTTCCTCTCCTGGTTCTCCTCGGTCTTACGTGCACAATATTCCGATGTGGAAAAACATGCTAGAACACGGCAACACATACAAACGACACAGTGACGGTGTACCCTGACCCCATGATGATATCCCATCCCTCCTCATGTCCCCATAACAGTCGGACCTTGTTTGCTCTTTAATTGGATTAAAGTCTCCTTTCCACCCACATACTGTACAAACACGGCTAAAAAAAACGTACTTTGATTGGGGAAACAAAAAGCAGGGCATGTATTCTGTGTTTAATCAAGTCTCAAATAAAAATCTAATTCCCCCTGAATGGATTTTACCGACAAATATAACTTTTGGTCTTCGAATGGAAGTATTTGGACGCAGCAGGCGTTTCTCTGAAGCTTGCTTTTACAGTATTTAAGCTTCCTGTAACAGTTTATCTAAAAATGCCAAAAACTGGGAACTCATTTCCAACTTTAGTTTGCACACGTGGTCTTCGTCACTACTTTCTCAGACTGCCACCTCCTCCTCCGACCCCTGCATCCTTCGCCTCCATCTGTCTCTGAGCTTCCGGAGAAGCTTGCACGCAGGTTCTGTGTACTGCCTGTTCGAGAGGCCGAGCACCAGCGGCACCACCGCCATGCTTCCGATGCCGCTGCACGACAGCACGATGTGAGTGCTGGAGCTCCGCTTGGTGTCGCTGATCAGGAACACGATGCACACGTGCATGTAAATGAGGTAGGGCACCCAGCACGCGAGAAAGGTCAGCGACACGGCCACCAGGCAGCGAACGTAGCGCAGGTTCAGCCTCTGCTCGCGGTCCGAGGCCTGACTTCCCCGCTCCACCGAACGATGGAGGCGACAAATGTCCTTCATCTGGCCTCGGGTGATCCATAACACACGACCGGTCATGCCAGCGATGGCTAGTATGGCAGGAAGGACGAGTCCATACACCTCCAAGAAGATAAAAGCATTGGGGAACACTCGCCTGTACGAGCAGCACGTGGTTTTGTTTGGCGAACAGTTTGAAAGTGGTGTTATATTTTGGCTACTTGCACAGTTGTTCCAATCCGGCCCTGTCCAGTTATTCCACCCGAAAGCAGGCAGGGATGCGTACAGAAGTGGCGGGGCCCAAACCACAAGCAACGCCAGGGGGAAGCTGCGATGCATCCACAAGTTATTGTAATGCAAAGGGTCGACGATGCAAATGTAGCGCTCGTAGTGGACCATCACCAGGTTGAACAGGAACGCCAGGAAGAGGAAGTTTGGGAAAACGTGCACCACCAGGCAGGAGCTCAAACTCAACTCCCGGTTCAGACCCATGAGCGGTATGAAGGGCAGCGCCACGCCCGTGCACAAGTCCGCCACCAAGAGGCTGAAGAAGAAGTAGTTGGGCGTGTCGTGGAGCTGGCGGTTCCAGGCGATGCCCAACATGATGACGAGATTGGCCAGGATGATGGAGGTCGACAGCGGTACGGTGATGGCATAGATGAGCTGCTCCCCGGAGAGCAGAGCGTGGGAGTCGTTGCGGTCCATCATGTGTGAACTCTGCACACTTCCTCTCCTTTGCAGCCTGGTTCTGCTCCCATCAAGGCACAGCTACCCTGCAGGGAAGGAGACGCATTGATAGAGTAGCAGTGGAGGCCCAACGAGCTGACATGTTCCATCACAGCAAGTGAAACTTTCAGAGGAAATGCAAAACCAGAAAAGAGAGTACAATAAACTCAGAAAAGGTATTCTCTATTCGAGAAGATTAAGTTATGGAAACCTCTTGAAAGCCAATTTAAGTCAGTGAAAGCTACGATCTCACAGTTAAACAAAGTGACCTCTCATTGGGAATAAAGAGTGAGAAAAAACCCCACTGTCATCTCTTAATCAGTGAAACTAATTTAACCTCTTTGTTAGCTGACAGCCGAGATAAGAGCACGTGTTAATGGATTCGAGTCCGCTGTCATTCAATAATTCATGAGCTGGGACTCTGGAGTTACACCCCGCTTTGTGTCCGCTCTATGTCCCGGAGATCATTTAACAAGTTTGACTTTAGGAAACAAGTCAGTTTATGGTCAAGCGACATTCTCACATTGAACTACAATAAACCATATATTACACATCGTTTTTATTTGTCCATACGTTTTATGAATAGACTTTATTATGCCGGGTTTGCAACTGTGCAACAGCTGTTAACGTGCAGAAGCGAGCATTATATATGATTACGATCTTACAAATACATATTGCAAAATGCCAGTATTTCTAATGTCCACATATATAACATACCATTTGCTAAACAGCTCAATAAAGTGAATTTTATGGTATCAAAGTCATGTGACAGTTTCAACAAATACAGCTTTTAAAGAGCCTTTAAGAGGTGAATACACAGAAAGAAATTGGTTTTACTTAAATTACTGCTTTAATGCTATTGGCTTTAATTTAATGTTTTTTTCCCCCCCGAAATGTGTTTTAAAGGCGTTTTCAAAAGGAGCCAACTATTTTCCCAAAGAAACAAAAAAGTGCCTCTCAATAAAAAAAGTTCAAATATTTTGTAGTCCTGCAATAATGTAGAAAGTGGTTTTAAAAGAGTAGAAAATATACTACTTCAAATAAATCACCAGAAATATATAATGATCCGTTTCAAAGGATGACTTATGATAACTTTTACCTTTTTTTTTGGATGAATGGTCCAGTCATGTATCCTTTGGCAAAGGAAATGCAAATAAATAACAGTTTCTTATCACAATCCTGATAACCTCGACCCGGTTCCCCTGCATGTCACATCCACAAGCAGAAGATTCCACATAAACGACAGGAGCTTCTTCTTCTTCTTCTTAAGTTTAATAATCCTTTCAGTCAAGTCAGCCACGGCAGCCTCACCACAAACTACAAGGGAGACAGAGAGAGCAGCCTAAGTCTGTTCCTCTCAGAGACTTTAAAGGGGAAGTGCACACTGAAGGAGGAGGTGGCAGCAGTTCTACTGCTTATTCTTTCAACACTCTGTAAAAATGAGTCCACAACATACTCCGAGTCGGTTAAAGATGTATTTCGCTGCCTTTACTTGGCCCTTTACTGACCTAAACATATACATACAACAGTGTGTACGTCTGAATTCATAACAGCTGTCACACGCGTCTCATATTTAAACACAGTGTTGGATGGAAGGCCCGGGCGGCGACCTGCTTTCTTAGCCAGGCATGGAAGACTCCTTCACTGATAGTCGAGATGGACGAGCTCCCGTCAGATAGTGGTTTTAAACAGAGATGTCTGAGAAGACACTACGCAGGGAGGACACGCTGGACATGAAACATCTTCACATTACAGAAGGAGAAGATGGAGCGCCTTGGCTTTCCGAGAACACCGGATCCTCTTCAACAGTACACCAGTGATCTAATCTGTATGCTTCATACACAGTGGAAACATCACAAATGACTAAGTAAAGGTCCTCTACTGACGTTAGCTAAAATGTGGCACCACTTCCTTGCTCCAGACGACACTGGAAGGGTCCTGGAACTTAAATATGTACGGTTTTTGCTTTATATTAATAAAGAAGTACCTGCTTTAATTGCTTACACTTCGTTTCTTTCAGGGTATTGAATTCCTGACATTCCCAGCTAAAAATGTGGCCTTTTTGCAGTTTATTTTCCAGAAAGATACACAAATATATCTTACCTGAATCCCCAATATTTTAAATCAATTATTGTGAGTTTTTGTGAAACAGATTTGAACGGGTCCTCTTCCTGCAGACATGTTTACCTTGGCACCAGCACCGGTCTCTTTGTTCGGCAGCAATATGAGCTGCAATTTAATAGATCGGGCTTTCGGTCCCTGTGGGGGTCTGGAGGTGATAATCCTCTGGGCCACTCCTCGCCTTTTGTCTTCACAGCAGGCTGACCTTTGAGGCCAAACACACCGCTGTGACAGATGAGGAAAATATCCTGCTGCCAGTGAACGCCCCTCTGGTCACTAAATGACTTTCTGCAACCTATAGTGCAGAAATACATACAATAAAACATGCAACACCTTCGCGAATCACACAACCGCGTGTGTGTGCGCGTGTTTTACGGCCCCCCCGTCTGGGTGAGTTATGCATGGACACATGCACATTTGGACACACACAATGAGGATCTAGGTACAAGGAAGAAGCACTTGTGCGCAGGATACCGACTGACGGTTGTTTTTCCCTCATCGTGACTTACAGCCGGCGGGAGAGGAGGAAAATAACAGAACAATAGAGTTCAACGGGCAGAGCCGCTTTTGGCCTTGAAACAAGACTTTTAAAACGTTTGAGCGCTGGTTGGTTTATTTTAAAGTTTATCTCAGTGAGCATAAGAAACATTCTGTATGTTTGTCGTTGCAGTGGGAGGACAGGAAGATAAATGTGGCGTTCAACAGGAGTAATGACTTAATGAAGCTCCTAATAGTATTTGTGTGGTAGCGGGTCACCGTGGGCTAAACATAACCTGATCTATTAAATGATAAGAATCTTAATTTGGTATTAAAGACAGGGTGTTACGCATTTGGTCTTTTCTAAATCACAGTCATCCACTGTGACTGTGCTCACCAGCTTCTCATTTTTAATCCTCTACCTTGAATCGTCTCTCGGCTGTGGTTTTTGGGAAACTTCCTTAAGGGTCCTGTCGTCTGCAGACTGACTCAACTCCTCCGTTTACTCATATCGGATAAGATGGATAAAACCGATCAGGGTTAAAAGTGAATCAAACCAGAGTCTAAACAAGAGACGCTTTCTCAGCCACTCCACAAGTCACCGGGACCCACAAAACGTTTCCTCCTCGAGTATGAACTCACTGCTTCATCTTATCTCAGCTGACACACACACACACACACACGAGTATAAACTATTTTATCAGATGAAGAGTTACAAGAGGTGCAGGTAGCCATTAGCCCTGAAGAAAGTCAATCATTTATTGTGTTGTATTTACATCACAAACTTGGCGAGATAATTCCTGAACAATGTGTCCGAGAGCTGGAAGACCACACACACACATATATGTGTGTGTGTGTGTGTGTACCCCCTTAGTGAGTAAACTAGGACAAAAAACAATTATGGAACAACTTCTGACTAAGACCAAAGGAACATTAAAAGGGATGTCAAAGGCACCGGCCACTGTAATGAATCTCTCGTTGACTCTTTTCCTGTTTAGTTTAGTGTCTCAGATTCTTGCACAAGAGCGTACTTAAGAAAATAATGAGCAACAGCTTGTTTTAAACTTCTGTTTAGACAAAATCAAAAACTCTTTCTTTCTTTCTCTTTCTTGAATTATCTTAAAGTCCTGATGAAAACAGGACAAATGATCGTTTGGATGCTACGATCCCACTAAAGCAGGTCAGATATATACGATGGCGAGACCACACATGTTAAAATCCTGAGGGGGAGGGGAAGCATGTTCTCGAGCGTTAAGAGAACAAAAAGTCCGTTCATGAAATGTCTCTGCTGGATTTCCTCCGATCTTCCTGCTGCTCTCTTTACCGGTCGGGTCTCTGGAGGCAGAAGACCTTCGCCTGGTTGTCTCCTGACACGGTTACTGCGAGAGACGCCTCCCTGGAGGAGAAAAAGAACAATGAATTTAGCGATTGAAGAAACAAAAAAAGACGGCGTAGAAATAATGAGAAAGCAAAGTCGCACCTGTTGATGGTGAAGTTGAGGATCTCGGCAGTGTGGCCGCGGTACTCGGACACGATGCCACCAGAACGGGCGTCCCACAGGCGCAGCGCTCCATCTAAGCAGCAGGTGGACACCACAGAAGAAGACTCCTCCCACTGCAGGTGAACGATGCCAGCCTGGAGGACCACGGACAGGAATATAAACAGACAGTTCTTCTTCTGCTTCTCTGTGCGCTAAACTGAACAAAAGGTTGTGCCGCGTGGTACCTCGTGATAGCACCTGTGCCTCAGGACCTGCGTGGCGAGGTCGTATATGGCCAGAGTCCCGTCCAGGTACGCCACAGCAACGAGAGGCAGGCTGGGAAAGGACGAGAGAGACGAAACGTTTGAGCATTTAATAAGCAGCAAGCTTGAGTTTGAGAAATTTGAGATGTTGGAACTAACCAGAAAACACACATTTACTGTGTATGAAGTGAAAATGATTAAATCGTGGCACCTGGATTCACCTGGTGAGCCTACATGGAAACTTTCTGCAGTTTAATGTCGACTCAACGACTTCACAACTCACATGTTGCAGAATCCCACAGACTCGACAGAGTTGGATTCCGTCTCCTCCGTCGGCCCTTTGGCTTTGCCGCTCTCCAGCGAGAACGCTCCGACCACCTTCACACGGCAAGCGACACAACCAACACACCGAGGTTAGAGCACTTATAAAAACGGCATCGGGACAATGTGTCAGCTTCCTCCTCCATCTTTCCGGACACCCACTTTGCCTGTGGCGGTGTTGACGAGTTTGGCAAAACCGTCCACGGAACCGGTCAGCACCAGAGAGCCGTCCTTGTTACACGCCAGGCAGGTGAGCGCCCCCTTGTGTCCGTCCTGACCTGTCGAACGAGACAAAACCAAATCCATTTACGGATCTTTCACAAAGATTCTTGATGAGAAGCTCAGATACGGTCTGTGTTGTGGATCACGGACTATTTTTAGCGTCTTATATAACAGAGTTTTATTGGGCTGTAACTCTGCAGTTGATCAACGGCCGATACTTTTAGAGTTTCCCATATTGGCTTGTATTTACTGTTGTTTTCCATGAAGCAATGACCTCTTTTAACTCTTTTCTCATCATCACAATAAATGCCAGACTGACTTTCCCATCGGGGCTGGAGCGGCACGGTCACCTCCTTCCTCTAACACGCTCTCATCTAGATAACGCAAATCTACTAAAAACCTTAAATGTAGGAAAACAGCAGGATGAAACTACATGTTGAGCTGCCAGACTCACCTTTAATGACGTGGGCGGCGTTTCCCTGCTTCAGATCCCACACGCGTACCGTTCCATCCTCATAACCCACCACGGCCCGTTTACCTGGGGACATTTTCACAATTCAGTATTTTCACACCAAGACTTCTGAGGATGTCTCCAGATTATTTCTGTGGGTGAATTTGTGTCATGTATTTTCGACATCTCTCACCATCGGGGAGGACTTTGCCGCTGGTGGCCTGGCATGCAGAACTCTGGAAGGTTTTGCAGTCTCCTGAAGGGATCTTCCACATCCACACGTTGCCGTCGTCTGTGCCCGCCAGCAGCACTGGAGCGCAGGGATGCCACTCCAACCACTGAGGAGGAAGCCGGGTAAAGACAGCCACAACATAACAGCTGCGTTAGACACAGATTATTTCCCGCTGCAGTTTGCTACTGGTAGCCAAAGAGCAGATCTAAAGGGCAAGATTGGAGAATGTCTGATCCTTCACTTCCTCCACAAGTTCTCAGCCTGAGCGGTCATCCCCTCTTACTTGCTCATAAATTCCTTCAGCCCACATAAAAATACTTTTCACAAGTGCTTACAGATGCACAAACTAAACAGACACTACTGCTGATGCAGAAGCCTATTATTGGATTGCACTCTTTCCCTCCTCACCTCCAGATCACCCACTTCGAAGGACCAGACCTCCTCTTTGGTTTCTACTTTCCAGACTTTAATCATGCCGCTCATGTCGCCGGTAGCCACCATGGAGGAGTCGTGGCTGAACACGGCGCACGTCACAGAGTCTTTGTGACCTGTGGAAACAACAGGGGAAAAATGACTGCTTCTGTACACGCAGCTTGGATCTTCTAGCGCAGCCTTCAGTCGGCCTCCGACACTCACCGGTGCACTCCAACAGAACTTCTCCGTTGCTCACCCTCCACACGTAGGCCTTATCGTCCTCCCCTCCCGTTACAGCCATGCTGTTTGTCACGGGATCCAAACTCACGCAGAACACGGAGCCTGGACAAAGAAAGCCATTTAAAAGTTGAACACACTGGATCTGCCTGCTGATGCGTGAAATCAAGGCGAGGTGCTACCGGTGTGTTTGGAGAAGGTGAGCTCGCTGTCGTCTTGGTCCTCTTCCATCTCGTTGTCGGTTTCCCAGCCTTCGTCATCGTCTGGAGCGTCTTCAAAGTCGACGTCATCCAAGTCATCAGCCAAATCATCTTGGCGAGAGGGAAAGAGAGAAAATTCAACTTTAAGGTTATTGAAATTCAGTTACTGTAGCAGTACAAAGACATCATTTAAAAAAAAAAAAAAATAATAATAATAATAATAATAATAATAATATATATATATATAAGTATAGAAACAGGGTAAATAACAAAAGGTACATAAACTAAGAGAATAGATACCATACAAGAGCATTTAGAGACCAATAAAATAAAGTGAGTGGTGCTGATAAAGTAACAGTGGTGTGATATATAACATTATACAGAAGGTCATCATTAAAGGGCCCTTCGGCTGAAATAAAGCCCCACAAATCCTGAGCTAGGCCCTCAAACTTCTGTCAGAAAGTTCAGTTTGGTTGATATTTGATGCTAACGTTCGTCCAAAACAAATCTCTACCCTGACACAGGTGTGGCCACAGTAAGCATGCTGCCAAAAGTGACTTGCAGTAGAGTTGTAAACAGTTTTCAACCAACCGGGATCAGGCTCCATCTCGTTTAGGTCGATGACTTCAATGATTTCCTCATCTCCGTAGAGATCAATCGTATTTTCCTGCATGTTGTCCATGCTCTTAGCGGGCTAAAAGCTAGCAAAACAACCGAAAAGCAGTATAACACGCGCGAGTAAAGCTAACGGTAGCTAACCTGGCTCTCGTTGTTAGCTAAGCACTGACAGAATCGGTTAACGGTTACACTTTTGTATGTGAATATCAATATAACAGTCGTTAAATATCAAATGAACTGCCTCCCCATGTTATCTTCACATGCTGCGGAGACTTCAGAGACAGACGCGCGTTGATGACGCGCGTTTTGGACGTGGTCGCAACAACTTCAGCGTCATTCAACTCCGCGACCACAAGATGGCGGTGCTGTGCAAAACTGGTGATACTGCTCAGAAAATACTGTTAACCCAGTTTGGAGGATGTTTAAAAGCCT
Organism: Anarhichas minor; assembly: GCF_050575085.1. NCBI lineage: Eukaryota > Metazoa > Chordata > Actinopteri > Perciformes > Anarhichadidae > Anarhichas > Anarhichas minor. Next base: position 9,105,547 of record NW_027466464.1, read on the forward strand.
GGAGATGGTTTATAAAGATGCTTCGACCTCTTATTGTGTCATTTCTCCTCATAAACATAAACATTAACACTAAACTAATCTGTCTTTTTACGTTTTGGATGAGACTTTAGCATGATAGCATAATAATACCTATGAACTGCTAGTTTTTTCTAGTATTATTTCATTTTTGCTTGTTTTTTATGAATAGTTTTCTGTCAAAGTCAATTTCAATAAAGAGATATTGACCTCAAAGTGACACAAATAATATATATGAGTGTGTGTTGGCTTTCAGAAAGAGAGACACGTTTTTTTTAAATCATAGCATTCATATTAGATACTAAAAATATCAAACAATTTGTCAAATAATAACAATCTTTTCTTTTCTATTTCTATCAATAATTAGGCAGACATAGACTTCCAGCGTCAAATATGTACAGAGCCATTATTTTCATAGTTTTTGTGCAACCATCACAAAACCCAATTTGCCCCCAGCTGATTTCAATAACTGTATTTCTGTTTCTTGTGTTTGTCATCAGTATCATGATCAGCATCATGCAGAAAATATGTTTTACATAGTTCCTATTTTTGAGTATTTTCAGCGGAAAAAATAGGAACAGGAAGCAAAAGTCCTTTTACATGCAAAAAATAATTCTCGGCCACACAGTCGCTCTTAAAATAGCCCCGTGAAGTGTTCCTCATTGTGTGATTGGAATAATATGTCCCTCTCAGTCAGAACAGAAGTCCTTCTCTCTCATTCCCTCCATGATTAACACTCGGCGGCCCTCTAGTGAACTGATACTCATGATTCATCATGCTCCATTACTGATGTGTGCAGTGACACAAAACTGTAATCTACGTGGCTGTTATTAGCGGCGCAGAGATTAAGCATTGCGTTGTGGGATTTTTAAACTCAAGTAACATTATGACAAAACATTAGAAAGGTGTAGATTTCTGTGTTATCAATGCTTAAAATCAGGTTTATTTTTCTTCATGGGGACCTTGTGGTACAGTATCAAGCTCCTCTCATTGTGATTTTGGCAGCTGCACAGTCAGACGACACTGTTTAGAGATATTTTAGGGTGTAAATCTATCTGAAACTGTCAGTGCAATCAAAGCAGTAGAGGGACCATTTTTTTTTTTATTCTCAGGTTTCCACCAGCTTGAATCTTGACCTCTGACCTCCCTCTGCAAGGGGAACGAGAAGACAAGCGCCTCTTTCTGAGTTGACGTTTGGATGTATGTATATGTAAGACTGCAGTAAACCACAGGACTAACATTAGTGGCCCCCTCTCTTCCTTCATCGCTCCATCAAAAGCTCCATCGCCTGAGATATTTTAACACTTAACACAGTTTGTCTACCTCAGGTTTTTGGGGTTTTATGTCTCCTGCTATATGCTGCTGGCAGAGCTCAGCCGCTGCATGCCCAAATAAGTTTTACTGGCTGCCCAGCCCCCCCCCCCAAGTTTTAAGCCTTCCCTGGAAAAATACAACCGTCTCATGATGTGGAAACATCAGAGTGTACATTATTATGACGTTTTCAATCTGCAGTGAGTGAGAGATTTATAAACTCTCGGCCAGGTTGTGAGGAACACTGGAAAGTTAGACGACACAAGTTACAGCCGCTTTATTTCGTCAATCTGTTTCGACAGTTCATCGCCTTTTTGTTTTCTTCTGGCCGTCGAGCCGGCAGAGGACTTCATTCAGCTCCTGTTCACATGACTTAAAGGCCTCTAACGTTGTTGGATTCCTTTGGGAATGTCAATCAGCAGATGATACAAACTGTATGCAAATACAAATGTTTTAAATAAACTCTTTTTCATACAGAAACATGGCAAGCGGTCACTGTTTTTCCATGAAGAAAGCAGTTAGACCACCATGAGACACTGCATTAAAACCCAGACGAGGGGACTCTTTTCGGCTTAGCAGCTCTGAGGTTCATAAATAAAATCCAGAAACGTCCACAAAAGTCAAATTCGACCGGTCACATCAAAGAAAGATTACACGACTGGATAAAGTTGGATCCGCAGGTTTAATCCGAGTCAGGAGCATAGACTGTACATACAGAGGAGAAACAGGAAATACCATATATGCAATAGAGATCATGAGCTGGTTTGACCTCAGACAACATGTGATTCAGTCCCCTCAGCAACCAGGACATCCAATAAAACAGCAATCATTGGCTGAAAAGAATTGCTGTTTCACCTCTTTCAGTCAGTTTCTCTTTTTTCTTAGTTATCAGCATCTCTTGTGAGGTTTTAGTGAGATCTTCCACATGATGTGGATCACAGATTTTGCCGATTATTCGTCTGTATTTAGGTGTAGGATACGAATGCAGGACTTTCACATTGCCGTTACAGCACTTAAGTCAAATATCTGAGTACTTCTTTTGAATCTGAACATCAGAAAATAAGTCAAATGTATGATTCCAACAACACTGACACGTTCAAACATTTGAAGGTGAGAGAATCGATGCCTTCGGGTGTCACAGCAAACTGGAGGTTTTTATGCTTTTCACTTGCAGCACATTGGGTGGGCTTTCTCTGTGCCGTCATCAGGACAGCAGAGACCAGCAGCGACCCCTTCATAAAAACATTTCTCGGTTTATCACTCCGGCAAGCTGGTTTATCTCTGAAAAACAGGACACTCAAGGGGCGCTGTTACTTTATAGGCACACACACACACACATGGAAACACACACTCTGCCTGACCAGGACATGGAGGCCAATGCATCTACTTTTGTGTGTGTGTGTGTGTGTGTGTGTGTGTGTGTGTGTGCCTTTTACACACACACACACACATTCAAGCATGCACACACAAACAGTATCAGTAATAAGGCCCGGGAGCTGTTGCTGTGTGAGAGGTAATTACTCCATGCAGCTCAGCGAGGCTTTGATGGAAAGTTTTAGACTAACTGGCTCGACTGTAAGAAGCCTTGACTCTGCTTCTTCTTTTTTTTTTTTTTAACAAGAACTCTTTATGGCTCCCTTTGCCCTCTTTCTCTCTTAAACGCTGAAGTTTCACGGCATCCTGGAAAGATTTTACGTCTCATTTTTGAATGCAAGAAAAGCCCTCAGCTCACATCACACAATCAATTAATGTCGGAAGGCTGCTGTCGCACAGGGCCCATTACACGCCGTCAAAAAAAAAAAAGCACTACGAGATGTTTGGAAGCGTTTCCTTTCTTCCGCTGGCAAAGCAAATCTTCTTTATGGCGCTGAGGTCGGCCTGCTTTGTCCACACGCTGCATCTGACTCATGTGGGACCGCGTTGGGCGAGATGACGGCTTCCCTTCTCAAAACCACTAACAGCCAGTTGTGTGTGCTCTGCAAGTGGTCTGGTCCACAGCCTGTGTGTGATGTGTCTGCTGTGGTGGCAGAGCGGCAGTCTGTGCAGGCCGTACACGCTCGCCTGTTGACTTTCTAGCCAGATCGCTGCTCCTTTCCCAGCCACCGGCCAGAAAAACATGAAGTATTTTTGGAACATCCATCCCTCAGGATTTGTGTTTTGTTTTTTTCACCAGAGGCATGTAAGCTTCTTTGGTACGGATACTTTTTAAAGGCATCGTGCTCCAAACCAGAGGTCTCATCCAGGTGTGCAACATCCACACCTGGATGCAAAATAGTTCAACCAACATGATCAGCGATTTGCCGACCTGAGTGTGATGTTCACTGAATTGCAAATGTGCTGCTCTGGGCAATATAAACCAATCTAATCCCTGCTTTGACATCACTGCTCTGCTCACACACACACACACACACCTACACACACACGCACACACACACACACACACACACACACACACACACACACACACACACACATTTGAGTGTTTTATGCACGTCTGCGTCAGCAAAAGCCCGTCGACAAACAATGCAGATGACCAAGAAAGATTTGTGCTCCCTGACAGAAAAGTTTAAACTTAGTGCTTTTGTGTCGCAAATGACGAATGTCTTTCAGATTATGATTGTGTAAGTTGTTTAGCAGTTTGCATTTTATCTGTAAATAATCATAGTCGACAAACATCGTCACATTAACACATATTTTAAAGAGCCATGGTAGCTCTGTCCACCTCTTCACAAGCAGATTTAGCTACTTTATGTAATGCTAATTTTGCAAATGTTAGCATGCTAACATGCTAAACCAAAACTCTGTAATCGTTGCTAAATACCAGCAAGTTAGCACCGTCATGGCGAGCATGTTAGCGTGCCGTTAGCATTTAGCTCACAGAGCTACTAGGTGCAAACTCATGTTATTTATTAGCGTATATATAATATTATTAAAATTAAGATATTTTCAGTGCATTTTATTTTCTGGTAGTTTTCATTTAATTTAAGTACTTTTTTTACTTAAGGGAAGTGTGATTTTTTGTGCAGGTCCTCACAAACATTAATTAAACTGTATTTAACACTGGCAACACCTCATTAACACAAACATCCTTTCTATGATTGGTTGAATATGATGTCCAGCATGTAAACATGTATTATAACAATATCTAATGTTTGTTTTCATACATGCAGATGGAGAGGGTCTGCAAGCAGACAGGGTTTAGCCCTAAAGAGCTTACTCAAGCACAACAACATCAGAGATGCCTCCAAGACCAGTCGCCTTACGTAACCGATGCTCCGAATCTCATCCACAGAAATAATAATCCTCTGTTGCTAGGGATACTGCTGTCCCAGCTGGCCTCCCCTGTACTCAAAAAAGAGGAGCGACTTTGATTAATAAATGCACGCACAGAGCTGGGACGAGCTAAAAATAACAAGTATTGTTAAACTAGAGACCTAGATGAATAAACAGGTGAAGGAGAGGCAAGTTTATTTGTTTAGTGTCTTTTAATAACAAGTGTTTTGTAAGAAGATGATAATAAAGGAAGCGCAAGGCACATAAAAAGAACAAAAACAGGAAAATAACACTAAAATATATGAATAACTTGTTAAAAAAGTATTGGATTAATAGTGAAAACAATTGGATGCATTAGGTGCAAACTTGACCAAACTGATCGAAATCTTAACAGTTCAACAGTGTGAATACGTTATTGCAACAATATCTTCTTTAATATAATGAATAGTGTTAAATAAACCACTTCAAATGAGCACAATTGGAACATGAAGTGTGCTGACTAAGTGGTACTTCAGTTTGTCTGACGGTGCTGCGGCGGTACATCAGACAAGAAAGAAATGATATATATACTATACATATTCTAAGGATATTTAAATGATACAAGAGCACCTGACCTTTGTGCCTAGATGAGGGTTTGAAAATATAATGGTGATAATTCTCCTTGAAGTTAAATCATGTTCAACTCTTTGGTGGGTCGGCTCAGTCCATTCAGGACCAGAATCAAATCCAAAATGTGTCTGTGGAGGTATGAATGAGAGGAACCAATGAGAGCAGAGCTGCCTCCTGCACTAGAAGAACACCTCCTCTGCCTGCAGATGTAACCTATGCAGAAGCTGGTTAGCATATTACAATAATCAAGTCAGCTGAACCAGGCAGTGGTGCGGCAGTTTTGCCTGTGGGTGGCTGCTGAGATGCAAAATCAAATATAAAGTAATGGAAATAAAAGCATATTGGATTATAGAGGAGGCAGTGGGGAAGGCGTTTCATGTTGCAATGAGCCAGAATTGGATAAAAATGTTTCTTTCATTTTGCCACGACTGGTTATGGAAAGTGTTGAATAATGGAAGGAGGGTTAGTAAAGTTGCAAAATGCTTTCTAGCGTTGGAAATTACAACAAAAAAAGCTGTAATAACACAATGTAAAATGTGTCGTGAATGAGCTTGATTTGCTCAAGCTTTCCCTTAACATTGATTTCAATGAATCCATAATCTATAACGTTTTTTTCAACTTCTATTCATGCAGTGTAATAATGACACCACAGTAGATAAACCTATAGGTTAAAACATACGCAAAGTGCCTATTATGATTATAAAAAAGGATATTAAAGCTATAATGATCACAATGGTATTATTAGGTTACTGTAAAGTAACCTCATAAACTAACTATCAGTGTAAGTATATTATCGGGATGTTATTATGGATATAAAGTTATAATAAACTCACCCAAATCATGAATAATGTAGGAGTATTTAGATATTTTATTATAGAGATAACACACAAAAAAACATGTTAAAGTTCTCATTAAAGTGGCACAGAAAGAGACAATATTCTGGATTGTAATAATGGTCAATAAATAAGCTTTATTTATTGTAATGTGTATCACAGACAAACTGGCTCTTACATATATATAATATATATAATATAGCCGTTACAGGAGATGTAAAGCATCATAAAGTTATTAAAAACAAATAATGACTGCGCTAGAACTGCACAGAGATATTTCTAATAATATAGGACACGCCCAGAGACTTTTTCCTCAGTAATGGCCATAATATCACGCTGTATCCTCGCAGATAATCACATTTTCATCAGGCTAAAGCCCGCCCCTGGTAGATGCAGGGGCGCTCCATGTGACGCTGGGGCTGTAACAAAAATCCAGTATGGCGGAATCTGTCAGGAGATGAATTTTCTTGTCCCCCCCCCTGCGCTGAGAGGAAGAAAAAACAAAAAAAAAACAGAGTATAACATGGGAGAGAAATAAAAAGCCCTGCGGGACACGTGTTGGGACGACTGGCTTCCTCCTGGCGCGTGTAGGTGAGTTTGTGTCCTCGCGAGGGATGAATGTGTATCCGCGCCGCTTTGATGTTGATATTCAGTTCAGGGATGCGACGCACAGACAGGATTCATCAAAACAATGTCCGGCTGAAGTTTCCACGTCTGCGTACCGGTTGGTTTTTGTTTTGTTCACGTATCTACTTGTGGTAGGAATGATTTCACGTCTTTATTCATATCTCCATACGGTTTCTTGCGCTGTAAGCGGGCGGGAAGTGTGAGAGGAAGGTGGTGGTGGGGGGGTGGGTAGACAGGCGATGTTTATTATGCCGATTGTTGCTGAGCTATTTTTAGTGCACGGCCGAGCCTTCAGGCTTTAACGCAACATACAGAGCGCTAACACGCTTCCATTGCCGTATACCCGTGTTATTGGCGAGAAAAAGTCGTAAAACGAAGGCACGGGCCTGCGTAAAAGTGTGTGTGAATGGTTCGGGATGGGCGGTGGTAATTCTCTGCATGCGTCAATCTTTTTTCTTTTTTGTGAATGGGGGCGTACGGGTTGTTTGGAGCTGTTAAAGCAACATCTAAAGCAGCATATTACGGCTGTTAAAGTGTCGTAAAGCAGACTAAACAGCAGGACATATTAGTCAGGGATGGTTGTTTTTGTTTGTTTGTCGTGAGGGAGTTTGAGTTTGGAGTGCACACACCTTTTTTTTGTGACTGGCATTTATAGCAGCTAGTGACATGATTATTGCTAAGCTAATGTCATATTATTTTTTATTTTATTTTAAGAAATGCAGCAAACTTTGGCGTTTTTTCCACCATAACTGTGTGTTTAACCCATTTCCCAGGTCAGTTTTTTTTATTTTTTTACTATTTCTTCACTTTGGGCTCCAGGGCTTGTCTCCCCAGATATGTCACCCTGCATCAAGCAAGCTCTTTTAGGGACAATGGCCTGGGACACACACACACACACACACACACACACACATGAATACCCCTCCCGAGACAGACGAGATGCCCTAGGAGAATGGTGTTGCATGAAGCCCCCCTGGAGTGTCAGCTACTCCCCGTGACACACACGTTCAACCCCCCGCCCGCCCCCCGCCTCTTCTTGCTTCTCCATCACAAAGCGCAAGTGTACATGCACTGTGCAGTGACCGACTTTTTTGGGAGGGCAATTTGTCCTGCGGCTGCACTGTCTGGCCCGCTTGTCTTAAGACCCCCCCCCTTTAAATACACACACACACACACACACTCACACACACATGCATCCGTCCTGCTTTAGAGGACCTCTGAGACCTCTGCCAACACACACACACACACAAGGGCGTCAACATGCACGCTGCCCCCCCCCCCCCCCCACACACTTCGCCCTCGGGCAGTTTTAACCCTTCTAAAGTCGACGTGATGCTTTTGTCTCGAGCCGTTATTACATCTGACACTGCTGCTCCAGGCTCTGGGAATTCAGGCTACCCCATGAAAAGAAAGAAAAGAACAATAATGTATTTCCAGGAACAGCCAAAAGACCAAATAGTTATACTTACAGAAACAAAGACAAGGATAATTTATCTCCAAAACAAATAGAATAATCAAAGGTTCCTGCTCTGTAAAGTACACATGTTCATGAGACTACAGTGAAAGTAATACATCAGACTTTTTCCATATTTTCTCTCGATGTCGGAGCGCCCCAGTCAAAAAGAAACTATGTCCGGGACCGGCAATTTACTGCCCGATTGGTTTACAGGTTTCTTGCAGTGTAAGCACGAGCTCCAACTTGAGGTCGTATTGAGTTTTTGGCGGTTTTCTTGGATCTGCACGGCAACAGTGTTTTACTTTAAACCAAAAAAAAACTAACTTGGGGTGTATTTCAAAAAGCAGGAGTCCATAATTGTCCAGATTAAAAAGCAAGAAATAAAATGTTGCGAAGGTGTCGATAAAAATAAGTTTTAAAGTCTGTTCTTGCTTATTCAGCATTTCAATCCAGGCTTAGAACATATAATTGATTTGATGGGTAGAGTTATTTTTGCATTTATAGATGAGCCACATCAGCTCTATACTGTAAGTGGAATTCAAGACTTCAGTCAACAGTCATCATTAGTGTCACTGAAAGATCAATACTATACATATGAGCTGTGTGTGTGTGTGTGTGTCATTAACAGAGATGCACTTATACAGCTCTTTCTCCGATCCCTTTTTGTTTTTTACAAATTCTGTAAACCTCACGGCCCTTTTTTTTTTTTTAATCCTCTCTGATAGGTTGCCAGACAACGATCTGGCTCTTTGATTGGAGCAGCCACATTTAAAAGCCTGATGGGGATTGGCTGCTGCTGCTGCTGGAAGTTTGCTTCCTGTTTCCAGCCTTAAGGGACCGTTGACCGTGTTGGATCAACCTGAACACACACGCACACACACACACACACACACACACACACTCCTGGACATCCACCGTTTTGGCATGATTGCAGCTTCCTGATTGCCGTCTTGTAAATCAAACCTGCTCCTGCACACACACACACACACACACACACACACACCAAGCCGGGCGCTCGCCTTCCGTGCGGCGTGGACGCCCACCCGACCGACCTGTCAGCGATGACATCACACAGTCACCAAGGTGAGATCTACGTCGGTACATTCATCTTCGTGTTTCTTTAGTCTGTCAGACCGCGGCTCGCTAAGACGCAATAAAACATTTTAATCTGGCTTTATGACTGTTAATTGGCTTGATTCAATATGAATGAGCTCCAGAGGGACGAGAGAACAAGTCCATCACCGGGCTCATTAGGAGAGTCTACCCTCCTCTTTGACACCCAATCAAAGCTCAGTTTAGGAGCTCGTGTTGCAGCGAGCTGATGAATTATTCGGCGAGCAGCTGGCAGATGAAGAGGTCCGCTCCCTGCCCCGGCCGCCGTGGTACCTGACGGTGTCGACCGTGTTTACTTTGTACACCTGGGAGTGTGTGCGCGGTATAAATACCACAGCCGAGGTATAACCAGCGAACGAGCTGCAGCCTCGGCCCTCCAACATCTGAGCACACTACGGAGTACGCCGAGCACATGTGTGCACATGTGTTCGTTCTCTAAGATGCAGAGAAGGCGCCTCACTCTCCCTGTGAGGGCCAATCTCATTGCATTGTTAAATCAACCTCGGATTAGCGCGGCTCAACCGTCGTCATTAGACGAGCCATCCTGGTCCCTTAACGCCTTCGCTCGTCTCCTCTTCACACAGGGCTGAAAAAATGAACGCCCTGCTTATCCTAAAACCCCACCGCCTGCCTGTCACGCGTGTTCGCTCACCTCTCACCAAAAAAAAATAAAAAATAGCGGCGACTCTTCTGTGAATCCGGGAGAGACGACTCATACCAGCAGCTGCCGTTTCTCACTGTCTTGTTTGCCTCTGAAAAAGCCTTCAGAGGAGACCGCCTCGGTCCTCAGGGTGCTGCCACGCGTGGGCGTCAATTTGAGGTGTTGCTTCTCCTGAATGACAGCTTAGAGACACACTTGTTGGATGCCGGTGCACACAGAGAGAGAGAGAGAGAGAGAGAGAGACAGTCAAAGATATGAAATGTGAATAAATGTGCAACACTGTGGCGCTTGTCAGGCTGCCTGAAGGGATATTTTCAGAAGTGAGAATGAGCAGGGTCAGTTGTCTGTTCTGTTTAAAGAGATGCATCCATTTGATTTGTCTGGTATAATTGTTCTTTTGAGGAAAAAAGATGTAAGGAAATTGATCCCGCCGCTTCAGGTCGCATCGGGGTTGTCCGCCGACGACATCTTTTTTTTAATGAGCGTCATTAAACAACGTTGGCTTTGTTCTCGGGGTGAACAACGAGACTTTTTAGATCCGCGGCTCTGTTTCACTTCCGTTTGCGATCCGAAGCTGCCAACTTTTTTTTTTTTCCTGAGGTTGCTTCACACTTATTTCCAATCATGTACCAGGCCTCAAAGTAAATCCCTGTGTGTGTGTGTGTGTGTGTGTGTGTGTGTGTGTGTGTGTGTGTCGGAAAAAGTGAAACGTAAAACGCAGAACAAAAGGGGGTCAGGGGTGTCTTTTTGCGGGCATTTCAGCAGACATGCTGGAGTGTTTGCACAGGAGCGATTGCTCTGTGTACCGAGAGCTTTGGCACATTAGCCGGAGACATTCGTTTTACACTTGTGCTTAGCAATGAGCTAACGCGTTGAGCATGCGGCATCTGTAAATGTCACGCTCATGGATGAATCGCTACTGATAAGCAGCTAAGCCGAATATGGAGAATATAGAATATAAAAAGATGGTCCTTACTCATCCCTCACGTTGGTGTGTCAGCACCATTATAGGCGGGGTGATGAGTGGAGGCCTCCTCAGGTGGGGAATGCCACTCGCTGGCAACGATTTGGTTTTATTTTTAGTCAGAAGTGCGCCGTCTTTCCAGGAAAGTCTGCAGTGTTTACCACTGGAGCAAGAACTGGGTGTGCACATGAGTCATCTACACACACACACACACACACACACACACACATTCCTGCAAGTAATTATTAATGAATGAGAGGCTTGAACTTTAAATTGTTTTCTGCAAATATGTAAAATGAGCTCATTCCACCAAGATCCACTATCAAAAGCCGGTATGCATCAGGATACAAAGTGTTCAGATTAGATTTCTGCTGCTTTATTGTGCACGGTGTATGTGTGGGTGTATGTGTGTGTGTGTGTGGGCGTGAGCGCCTTTTACGGCTCTGAAACGGTGAACTTGACACGGTGCTCCCTTCCTCGAAGGCTAGGCGATATCTAAGTTACAAGCGCAGCCGTTTCTAGGTTTATACAGCCTGGGAACACAACAGGAATGGTGTAGGAGACGCTATAGTGGAGATTAGATGTGTGATCATTGATTCAAGAGAACTGTGGTGGAGTCATAGATACAAACGCTGATTGTTGTGACTGTGAGACTACAGACGGAAAGCTTCATTTTCACTAATATGTTCATGTTTCTCCCTTTGTGAGAGTAATTTGGCGGCCCATCTTCGGGTCTCACCCCGTGCATTTGATAAACACCGCAGCACAGTACGGATCTCTGGATGCCTATAAATCCATGTTATGGATTTTCTTTTTATTAGACCTGCCAGATACTATTAACGCGGCAGCAGCGGCACGGAGATTTAAGGAACTCACTCGAAGACTGGAAGATCACTGGCTTGTACTGGCTGGTAGACGGAGGGGGAAAAAAAAGAAAAGTGAATGAGAAACACTTTCCCTTCCCCCCAGGAAGAGAAAAGTGATGAAGGTGTCCTTGAGCAAGACACATAATTCCTAACTGGTCCAGAAGAGTTCGGCTGTGGTTCCTCTGAGCTATAAAACTGTGAAAAAGTAGGTTTAAAATACAGTGAAAAGTACTTTGTCAAGGCCAAAGTGTGTGATGGTTCATGCATTAAAATGTGCATTTCTCTCATCGCGTGCCCTTTTTCATCCTCTTATCCAAACGCACGCAATCGCTCATCGCGCTGCTCAAATCCTGGGGTGATGGGGTTAAAAGTTTTCGCTGCAATAAAGAGGGCCCGGCTTATCCCTGCGTCTATTTTTAGAAACACACACACACACACACACACACACACACACACACACACACACACACACACATGATATGCGCATGTGCACGCATGGCGAACAAACAATCATTATATTGGGTCTCCCGGGCTGATTCTCCTCTTCACGACTGAGCGGTTCGTTGCGCGGGGACGACACAAAGCGGCGGTCAGTGCGATGCGAGGCACGAGGGTTATTCCGAGCCTCGTTGTCACGTTTTGTCTGCCGTCCGTTCGTGCTGACACGTTTTGTTTCTCTCCTGCAGAAGCAGATTTCACAAAAACATTTGTGGCAGATTGCAGAAAATGCACCTCGGCGGCGCGTTCCCACCCTTGGTGAACCCGGTGAACAGAGGCTGCTGCCAGCCAGACAGTTTCTCCAGTCCTCTCCCATGTGCCACCAACTTGGCGGAACATGACAAACAGTCCATCCCAGAACAAACCCCCTACATGCACAAGCTCTGCTTTGTCCTTGTGCAAATGGGGGCGCAGCACCCGTCTCATCCCGCCACACCCATCCCCCTCCAACAACAAACCATCGTGGCCTTTAGACGGGGTTTATGAGCGGGGAACATTAGAAAAGCTCTGTTTTTAATTGGTACTGGGACAGAGACAGCGGATAGGGAACATGAGCTAATGAAAGGAACGGGACGCGTCTTTGGTCCCAGCCGAGAAACGGGACACACTGTGTTCTGCCAACGAGCTGTCGGCTGCAATTACGGTTTACACTGCCCCCTCGGAGCCCTGTCCTTGCCTTTCGACATGGCGCGCCACAGTGCCAAACACCAAAATACCAAATATGAAATGTTTCACCTGTTACTCTGTGTGGATAGTAGCTGCGGAGCATCTCACACACCATTCCCATGCATTACCGCCGTTTTCCTCGACTCTCCCAGCGTGAACTGAGGGTCGGAGGTTCACACAGGGGTCACCCATGCTCTGTTATCGGGCGCCGTGACGTCAGCCGGTTGCCCTCGGGGAAGCAAATTTGCGACCCAGAGGGGGAAAAAAAGTCTCTTCAAGGAGAGAGCGTGTTTGATTAATCGTATTGTTCCTGTCGGGTTCACCTTGCTCGCCGGAGTCACCCTGGACGAAGCAGCCAGAAACGGAAGTGCGCTGAATGTAATGAGGCCGGAGCATCCTTCCTCCCTTCCTCCCCGCCACGGTGGCACAGACAGACATCTCATTTCTCCCACACAACAAAGGCCTCTGTCAACATGGAGCATGCAGGCCGGAGTGGACGCCCCCCCCCCAACCATGTCTCTCTCTGCTGTCACAAAACTACATTCAGCAATGCAGCAGACGGAGAGCTCCAGCGTTTAGCCCAGCGCTCCTGCATCGCTCCCCCCGATCATAACACGCGTGTTTTCAGCGAGCGGTAGCTGCATTAGCTCGAGCCGACTGACTCCCTGCCCGAGGCTCGCCGAGGCTATTTATAGCTCCCTGTCTCCCGATGCTTGCCCGGTGGGACCAAGAGGAGAGGAGGATGGAGAGAAAGAGAGCGAGGAGGGGGGGGGGGGCTGCTGGGTAACTAGGCTACATTCAGGATTGATGGACCCCGTTGCCAAGGCATAGGGCACTTCTCTGCAAGTGTGTGGCGGTTGTGTTTGTTGCTCTCCCCCCCCCCCCCCGACTCACTGATGTGTGTGTTTGTACACACCTGCGCTGCCTCCACGTGCGTCTCAGGTTTCAACTGTGCGGTCCGGACTGAAAGCTTATACGCCGTTTGTCTAACCGCAGACAAAAGACGCCCCCCCCCCAATCCCCCACACTTAAGTTGGAGATGCAAAGCATGCAACCAGCAATTTTGCGCAAAAAAAAACCCAGCGTAGAATTACTCCCAAGCCACAGGTGTCATCACACATTTACATTGCAAAACCCGGCAGCGTGTGTTTCATTTGAATGTAGAGATATCAACTGTCATTGGTGTGTTTGTTTTGGGGGAGGTAGAGACGTGACCACCCGTTTGTTTTTTTGACATTTACGTGTACGAGGCTGCAGATTTGACCTGTCTCGTTTACATTTTTTTTATTTATTACGTCAGGCAGCAATATCTGGCAGCGATTAAGGGGATTAAGGGGAATAAAAGTGCGTTGACATTCGTGTGAACAGGACCAACCGTGATGAGTCCACACCCAAGTCCTCAGAGGGATTGGTGCATCATGGGTGCAGCCATTCATGCAAGGTGGTGCGAGACGGAACACGCACACAATCAGCGCACGACGCATCCTCCAGCTTCATGGCTAATTAAGTGTGTGTGTGTGTGTGTGTGTGTGTGTGTGCGTGCCAGTCTGGTCCAGAGAGAATTCCAGAAATAGATCATGCACAGTGAGACGCTCGCCTGTTTCCCTCTCTTTTATTCCTCCAAAGGGATTTTACATGGGTTTTCATCTCCCATCCAAAGGAATAATTGCATGTTTGAGCGCCTCAGATGTCTTCCAGCCTTGTGCTCATAATATATATATATGTGTGTGTGTGTGTGTGTATATATGGATCAGGTGCTCATGTTTACTAAAAATACATGCACATATAGAGAGTGTGTGTCAGTAGTCATAGATTAGTGTGCAGCCCTGATGCATGTCAATTCCATCCTCTCCCCTCTCCTCCCCTTTTTCGTTGTTTTTCCTCCTCCTCATCCTCACCACCTCCCTCTCCTCTCTCTCCCCTCCTTACCTCTGTCTTCCCCCTCTCCCCCGATGCGTCCTCCTCCTCCTCCTCCCCTCTCTGTCTCTCTGCTTTTTATAGCCATGTCTTCCCAGGGCTCGGCAGCTACAAAAGCCTTTTCATGTTGCCACTATAATTACAGCCTACACACACACACGCACACACACGGACACGCATGCATAAGCACACAGACACAGGAGACCGGCAACAGCAGTGTGTCTTTTGTGTCTGCATGTGTGTGTGTGCGCGTTGGGGGTGTGCGTTCTCCGCATGTGCTGTTATACACAAAAGGGTGAGCTATTTTTACCTCTCTCCCCTCCCTCCCTCCCTCCCTCCTATCGTCTCCCCCCCCCCCCTTCATCCCTCTCCGCTGCTGCTGCCAGCCACATTTGCTATGCTGAGCACAGGCAGTATCAGTCGAGCCCCACCATCCCTCCTCTCTCGCGCACCGAACTCACACACCAGCACGCGGGGGGCTGATGACGGCTGCTCCCACGGCATCCCCCTCAGATTTTTCGGGCTTATTTTAGAGCACCTCGCCCATTCACAGCGCGCTCTCTTCAGCCGGTCATGCGTCGGGCAGTCGCTCAGGTGGCGGTAGCCGCGGCGTGGCGTGCGCTCGCAGCTCTGCAGATGACCTGAAGCCCGCGCGCTCGGACCGCGGCTTCAACCGCCTGAATTAGCACGTTTTTGTCGCGGGAGAAGCTCGCCTCGATGTTGCGGACCATATTTGAAGCGGAGTGTGCTCTCTCTCCCACAGAGGGGATCCTGGGGAAGGAGCAGCCGCTGGAGGTTCTGAAGACGTCGGCGCTCAACCACATCCCAACAGGTTGGACACTGTGTGTGTGTGCGTCTGTGTGTGTGTGTGTGTGTGCATGAGCTTCTGTAAACCAAAGACAGTGTGTGTGTGTGTGTGTGTGTGTGTGCACACTACGTGATTTCAATATTAACCACATCCTGTGCAACTTTGCATGCATAGGTGCTTGTTCCTAGAATGTGTCTGATTTCCATTCAGTTTTTTTAATAATGAAAGTGTCCTCACTCTAAACACCACCTGTTCTCTGTGACATTCACAGACATGTTTTTTCCTAATTGCCAGTGGATTACAATAAGTCCCAAGAAGAGTCCACGCTGACTCCTGTACGCTTGATTTATGCAGTGCCATTTTGTTGAATGGAAGTGCAGCCGCCTGAATGTTGGCGCTCCGCTTGTGAGCTGAAACGCCTCGAGAGGAATGGCCGGCAAAGATATACAGCAAAACAAAAACAAGTAAATTGTGAATATCTTGGTGATGTGTTTGCAAAAGTCCCCGAAGGCACGGAGATAGTCCCAAAACAAATCAGAGCTTGGACTGAAAAAACAATATATATAATAGGTGAAAATAAGCTCCTCTCTCCAAATCCCCATCTGCTGCAAGCATTCTGTCTCCTTTGCGGGAAGTCAAAAACATCACAAAGTGTTGCACTGTATTTACAAGAGCTTCCTCCACCTCCAGTCCACGCGAACAGTGTGGAAGAGGAGGCAGCAGAGACGGAGCTGTGTGTGGAGTACACAAATGAAAGGGGCACAGATGGAGATGAGGTAATCTGAAGGAGAAATGAGTCTGAGGTAATATATGCATAATGCATTATCTGATTCCATAATGAGGACGTGCTTTTCATTCATCACCACAGAGAACATGGTTTTGATAAAAAAATAATGGATTTAGTAGGTTGGTGCTCTTTAGCTCCGTGTTTCTACGATGCCACAGAGCAGCAGGAAGCAGGAAGCTGCTGTTCAACACTCAGCCTGGTCTGTTGCTTTGGAGGAACAAACAGAAAACAACTTCTTCCTCACTTTGACCCAAAGTATCCTTTCTTTCTGAGGCCTCGCACGCTCTCTCTCATGTTGTTGTTGGGGTTGTGTTCTGCGCGCCTCCGGCGAGGCTGATAAAATATTGAAATTCACTGGAGTGACTTCATCAGATATTCTCCAAATCTGTTGTCTTGGATACAGAGCTGACGGGGGGGGGGGGGGCATGACCCCCGACTGTTTGGATGTGCACCTGTCTAAGAGCGCTCACGCTGCTTCCTCGTAGGGAATGTGCAATAAAAGTCTCGCACGCTTTGACGTGAATGCAAAAGACGCGTTTCTTTTGGGATGCAAAGCGTCGGTCGCTGCACCTGCCGGGAGCTTCACGGCCTCAAAGGCAAACACCCGAGTTTGGGAATAACTGTGCCCGCGATGCGTCGGACCATTACCTTGACCTGAAGACTGTTGAACTGGTGCTGAAAACAGCGACAGGAAATGAACAGAGGGGTGGTACATGGTCTGAATTCTTCACCAGTCTGCATGGATTGAAGACTGGACTACGGGACTCGAGCATATACAGTGTAAATACTCACCTGGACCTGTTCCTGCACGCCCTACACCTCACCCTTCACACGTGCCTCGCATCCACCCGTCTCCTCCCCGTCAGGCGCTGCAGACCGCCCGCGCGACGTCACCGAAAGGGCCGCGACAAGTCGGAGCTCGCTTTCTCGGCAGAGCGAGACTCGCCCTCCCTGCCCCGCTCCCCCCGCCCTGTCAGCGTTCTGTCTCGCTTTTTTTTAAGAGGTCACGGTGATCACAATCGGCCTTTTGCTGCGAGCTCACAGCCAGGGTTATCAATCTCCGAGAGTTTGCATGGAGGCGAAACTCTGAGAGAGAGAGAGAGAGAGAGAAAGTAACGTAGGCGGATGTTCACGCAACCCACCCTCAGAGACCAATCAGTGAGCCGACCGCAGCTATTTTCCACCATCAACAGATGTGCTACTTGTTGCCTCTCATCCCACCCTGCTGCTAAATTCACTGTGAAACCCTGTGCAGAACATCTCCTCTTCTTTGTCATCTTCTTTGCGTGCTTTAAAAAACGGCTCGGCTCAGCGTGACGTCTATTAAGCCTAACGAGCGTGGAGCTCAGGCAGTCGGACCGCGGGATGTACGCTCGCCGAACCGAGCCTCCGAATCAAAAGAGACGCCAGGCCCTTCTGCATTGTCTGGTATAAATAGATCTGCAATTGGAGCCAGAAGAGTTGTGGAGTGCGCCGGAGGGGCTGTAAACAGATTGTGATCTGTTGCGGGGAGATGGAGGGGAGAAAGGTGGGAGGGAGCGGGGCCGGAGGACAGGTCACGAAAGAGGGGGGGGGGGGAGTGAGGAGAGGAGCCTGCTGTGAGGGAACGAGGTCAAGGAGTAAAGGTTCGGCTGAGGGAAGAAAAAGCTGTCAGAGTGGAATAAAAAAACAGAGCGGTGGAGGGATGCTGAGTGGAGATATCCCCCCCCCCCCCTCATGCCTCAAATGTGCTCCATATCAAACTGAAGGAAACTTTTGAGCGCTCAAAGGAAAGGAGCGAACAGAAAGTACCTGCTCTTGTCAAACTGGTGTTGCCTCATGCGTGTTACCAGGCAGTTTAGTGTGTGTTGTGTGTGTGTGTGTGTGTTTGGACCTTTGAAGGAGCCCAAACTGCAACTGTGGAGCCTTTTATTGAGCTAGACCTGTTACAGCTCTGCTGATTCATCCCGTAATTATATTCTTGATTGCTTTATTAATTGTTTGGTCAAAAAATGTGTCTCATTTTAGCTGAGCCATCGATTGCTGAAGGTTTTCTTGAAATATTTGCAGCTAGAGATGTGCACTCGTAAACGTTTGCATGAAGGACTTTACTCCGGAGGTTTAGTTTAGCTCGTAAAATATAGAAACATGAAGAAAGTAAATGATAAAAAGCATGCAAATTCACCAAGTCTGCAGACAATAATCATGTGAAAAGAAAAGAAACACACACGTGTAAAAACACACATGCATGCACACACGTTTGTGAACAAAATAAGAGACCTGTACAATAAAGACTACAGTAGCAGACACAATAACAAACAGTTATCTAACACTAATCCCTAATTTTTTTTATGATCCTCCATCTTGTGGCTTTATTTGTTTGGGAAATGTTTGCAAATTCCAGGCCAGGAATTTGAGTACTGGGTATTAAAACCACATGGTTATTATGGGAGGGGGGGGGGGGGCAAAGGACACGTGCAGCTGAATGGGACGCCTGCTTAGGAGAAGGAGGCAGGAGATATTTGATGCACTACAACCGGCGTGGAGGGTTTTCCTTTGCCTTAGAAGCTAGGGAAGCAGGTCGAGCAGGGGGGGGGGTGGGGGGGGGGGGGGAGGAGAGAGAGAGAGAGTGCTGTGTGTGTGTATGTGTGTGTGTGAGACGTTGGTTCCTGGAAAAGCAGAGGGCTGCAGAATAAACAGGCTGCATGCCTGAGACTGCCCTGTGATGTCACCACTGGGCGAGAGAGAGAGAGAGAGACGCCCATCGGGTTTGAACGAGGAGCAAAAAGTGACGGAGGTGGAGAGCAGGAGGGGAAGTCGGATGAGCAGGAAAGGGAGCGAGCTGTCATTCGCCGTAACAGACTGAGGGAGGTGCAGTGATAAGGAGGAGAGGGGAGGCTGCTGAGAAGAGGAGGAGGAGGAGGAGGAGGAGGAGTAGAGCACTGATGGGTACGTTTAACCACAGAGACGCCGTACAAGGTGCGTCTGCGGCGCCATCAACCCTCGCGTGAGGCTGTTTGGGTTGTGTCGGGGACTCAATGCCCGGGGAGGAACATTTTGTCCCGGGACGGTGTGTGTGTGTGTGTGCATGAGTTATGGATTTGCACGAGCCAAGATTGGAAACCTTTGACAAGTGCAGCTTTCTGTCACAATCACGTCGTCCTTTCCTTCTCTCCTTTTCCATCAAACGATCGGCTTCCTCTTCGACTTGCTAAAACTACTCTTAGATAAGAAAAGAACGGACGAAAAAAAGAGGAAGTCAGCAGTCATAGTGCGTGTTTACCTTTGACGTCAGCTTGAAACTGACCCTGAAGACTTAATACGGAGTCCTTGCTGCTTTCAGCCCACAGCAGGACTCACACTGCAGAGTGACTCATACGGATCCAGGTCAGAAATCGAAATGTCTCCATAAATAAGAAGTTTTCTATAATTTGTGGCGTTATTTTCAGATCTCTCTTTTCACCTTGTGGTGCAGGGGATGATTCACGATAGGAGTCGGTCTTCGCTAACGAGCTCGCTCTCTCCTTCTCGTCTCATCAACTGCCAAACTTGAAACCGCCGTCGCCTCGAAAGTGAGCAAGGGGCCGGAGAACAGCCAGAAAGCGAGGGCGTCGCTGCATTTAATTAAAGATTTGGGCACCTTGTTAGTCAGATTCACAAATGGCAAAACACTCCAGAGCTCCTTTTTCCTGGAAGGAGACTAATAGTGGAAGAAAAGAAGGGAGACTAAATGAAAGAAGGCGTCTTAAGACGGGGAAATGTTGTTGTCACCCCCCCCCCCCCCCCCCCCCCACCCCACATGACGGCAGCCCTCCAGGACCCGTTGCATGTTGTTACTCTGTCCAAGGATTGGGTTCAAGTGCGACAACATGAAAGTAATCCGGAGCAATCCCTCCGGGTTTGAGGCATAAGTGTCAGTTTGCCGCTGGACAATGCCCGCTGTGTGTCTTCTCATGTTTGTTTGGTCGATGCCAGCGACGGCGTGTTTGCCTCTTTATTAACACAAAGTTCCAGGCAAGTATCTCTGGCTCTCGCCGCGCTCTCTGCAAACATGTAGGTAAATAATCGGCCAATCGACTCCTATTTATTCACATTTACTGGGGAGGAAGCGGCGTGATTGGAGGCCTTCCTGTGCACTGATTTGTGGGCGGCCGGCCCCGGCTCGAGGTCCGCACCTCTCCGGGTCAATGCAACCTTTTGTCAGGTGTCGACTGCAGCATCAGTCATGTGTTTATTTATTATTTATTTTTCCTTCATCGCTACAGATGTGACGCTTTATTGATCCCCAGAAGAACCCTTATGCTGTCAATTAAAAGCATATTTAGAATAAATGTGATTTGTAGCTTCACAGTGTTTTGGTTAGCGCTGTACGATCGCATCTCTGTGCCAACTCCCGTCTGTCTCCCCCCCCCCCCTGCAGTGGACATCAACTCGGCGCTGCCCCTGCGTCTCCCTCCGGCCGCCATCCCCATGGACCTGCGCGTGGACCACCATCACCACCACCAGCAGCAGCAGCAGCAGCAGCAGCAGCAGGTGTCCTCGCTCTCCCCGCCCGGTCAGCAGTCGTGCCAGGCCGGCGGGGGCGTGCGCGAGCAGCAGCTGCAGCAGGAGCTGCTGACCCTGAAGCAGAAGCAGCAGATCCAGCGGCAGATCCTCATCGCCGAGTTCCAGCGGCAGCACGAGCAGCTGTCCCGCCAGCACGAGGTCCAGCTCCAGGAACACATTATGGTATGTCGTTTACATTTCACACCACTTTCTGCTGCTATCCGCCTCCTCAAAGGCGGAGTATTGAGTTAATTTCGTTCGCTTCCCCTTCAGAGACGGTCGACGGCGACACGAGGACGCGCTGAGATCCAGAAAACGTGCATTAAATAATACTTAAGAGCAGGTGTTTGGCTCCTTCAGTGGAGAGGATTTGCTTCTCAGAACCTGACGGCGCTTTGAGGCAGACGTCGTATCGTAGTGACCTGGAAATACAAAGTGAATCTAGACCAGCACGCCCACACGGCGGAGCTCTAATACGCCCGGGGCCCCCCGAGAGCGCCGGAGAGCTCCTGTGGGGCTTACATGTCATGTAAAAATATTCCAGTGTTTGTTCTTTTGTAGAATATTACTGCTCGTAATATGAATTGCAAAGATTCGGCTTCTTTTCTTCAGGACAGGGCAGGAGATTAGATCGCAGTGTGCAGGATCACTTTAGTTTGAGGGGAATGGTTTTAATTCCTCACGTGCAACTTGGTTCATACTTGACGTCTTTCTTTGATTCCTTTATTGTCTTTCCTTCTTTCCTTTTCTCCTTCCTTACTGTCTCCCTGTATTCCTTCTTTCCTCTCCTCCTTCCTCACAGCTTTCTCCTCTCTTCCTCTCCCTTCTTTCCTGTCTCCTTTCCTGTCTCATCTTCCATCTCCTGTCACCCTTCTTATCTTTCCTACTGCCATCTTCTCTTCCTTCCTTTTATTGTGTCTCCCTCGCTTTCCTGTTTCTTTCCTTCCTGACTTCCTCTTGTCCTCCTTTCCACTCACCCTTCCTTTCTCTTTAGTTGCTCTCTTTGTCCTTTTCCTCTTTTCTCTCCTAAATGAATCTCCTTCCTCTCTCCCTTCATTTCTTCCTTCTTCCTCATAAAAAAATCCTTTAGCAGATGCTTCAGGCACACTTCACATTGCCCTCCTCCCCCGCAGGTCAGCAGTATTTATGGACCACAGTATCTACTGTGCTTGCTCCTCTTGTTGAGTCCCGTCTGTTGGGTCGTCCTGTGACACTGAGGGATGAGGGCCGTCTGGCCTGTGGTGGTGGGGGGGCTCGGGGGGGGGGGGCTGCAGGACCACTCGGGTGGAGGCCAGTGACGCACAGCCTGAGCAGGGAGGCCCGGCCTCAATCAGCCCCATTCACTGGCCCTGTGGACACACACACACACACACACACACACACACACACACACACACACAGGCATTAAAACATACACATCCTCTCAAATGTCAGCAAACACACTCACACGATGCCCGGTTTGCTTCCACATCTGGGGCAGCCAAACACACACTTGCTTATACACACACACACACACACACACTCTCGCTTAAATGTCTGCAAACATTTCTTGCCTGTTGACAACAGGGAACCCTCATAAAGTGAGAGCTATCATGAAGCTCTTCGCGGTATTAGTCATCTGTGTGTACATCTCTGGTCTACCGAGCCACAGGGGTTTTGGGCGTGTGTGTGTGTGTGTGTGTGTACATGTGGGCGGGGAGGTTACTTTGAGCCTCCTCAATCCCCAACGTTGATTGAAAGACAAAAAATAAATAAAAATGGAGAGCCGATGTGCTTTTCTCACGAGCCCCTCCTCAACCTTCCTCTTAAAAAAACGCCATCAGAAGTTGACTACACGCAGTTACGGCAAACTGATCAAATATTGCCATTGGGTGTGTGGTGATGAGGGGAAGGGGAAGAGGAGGGCAGAGCCACGGTCATTATGGAGCCGGCTGAGTGCAAGCACAGACAGCTTGCCTATTCATTCTATATTACAGTGGCATTAAAGTGTAATTGTGACTCTTTGATTCGGTGCCTTGAGTCGAAGGAACGCATTAAGACGGTGAAAGCAGCTTTCAGTTTGCATCAGCAGCATTTAATTGATGCTCGTATGCACAGCGACTCATTTAAGGACACTTCAGCGAGACGAAGAGGGGTTTCTGAACACATTTGGTGCTTTGACGCAGATTTTTATTTGTGACCTTTTCGGCCACAGCCCGGTTTCTTTTCTGGAGTTTAAAGTGGTGAACAGATGCTCTCCTCTGTCTCTGCTGGAGGGACGAGGAAGTGAGCAGATTGGATGATGTGAGGCTAAAGCCTCATCACCCAGTTAAACTGTTTATGTTTATTTAAAGGCTTGTGGCCTGAGGTTTTTATAGAATTGCAAAGTTTTCTTTATTTCATTGCTTCAAACAGCTGTCAGACTTAATTATTTCAGATGGCAACTTACCAGGAGTGGAATGTAAATGGGTGTTTAAAGAGGAGAAAGTAATGAATTGATCACATTTAGATTAGAAAACCAGAAGTTATCGTCATGAAGTGATCTCATCTCGTGTCTCCTGTTGTGCGGAGTTTGCGGGAAAAAGTTTGAATATACCGCTGGATGTTGAAGACCATTGTTCTGATGTTTCCTCCCTTACAGCAGCAACAAGAGCTTCTGGCGTTGAAGCACCAGCAGGAGCTGCTGGAGCATCAGAGGAAGATGGAGAACCACCGTCTGGAGCAGGAGCTGGAGAAGCAGCAGAGGGAGCAGAAGCTGCTGCTGCTGAAGAACAAGGAGCGGGGACAGGAGAGTGAGTCGACTGCCTCCATTGTGGCCATTAAACATCACGTTAAAAAGCACATTAGTCAATGTTTCTGGGACCTCCGCAGACGACATACACAAAAAGTTAACGTTCCTCCTGTTTGGTGGCATCTGCCAGGTTTCAAAATGCTCCACGGTTGAAAGGACCGTTGAGATCCACAGTGTGTGTGTGTTTCCATTTTACTTGGAGAACCTGTGTGTTTACTGTGGTTAAACGAGCCGTATTAGCCGGTGGCCTTGGGCGGGGGCGGGGGGGGGCGGGGAGGCTAAGCCAAGTTATTACCGCCGCATGCTGGATGTCTCTCAGCAGTTCATTGAAAGCGAGTGGACAGGAGTCCTTGAGAGCAGTTTACATGTATGAAGTCATTATTGGGAAGGGGTAGGGCTGACCTTTATTCTCCTCATCACTTAATCTGCTGGTGGTTTTGTCAATGTTTGTTTTTTTATTAAATTAAGCCCTTTATTAAGTTTTGTCCAACCAACAGTCCAGAACCCAAAGAATACATTTTTTTGTAATATTAAAACAGAGAAAAGGACAGATTTATCACACTGGAGGAGAAGCTGGAACCCAGAGATCGTTTTGCTGTATTTGATTGAATTATTTCTACAAAATAGTTTGATTTTCTGACGGTCGATAAGGGCATCCGCTGACATTGTGCTGTATTGTCTGTGCACGTTGTAATAAAGGCAAAAGTGCACACCAAACAGTGAAAGATTCAACAAACTTCAACTCCGTAGGTGCGGTGGCGAGCACTGAGGTGAAGATGCGGCTCCAGGAGTTCGTCCTGAACAAGAAGAAGGCCCTGGCCCAGCGGAGCCTCAACCAAGGAGGCCTCCACAACGACGCTCCCTACTGGTACCGGTGAGGAAGTTATAGGGTTCACTCGCACTGATACGTCGCTACCAGTCACTTTGCCAGCTGGAAAACAATTTGAATGTCCCGGCCGGCGTATTTCTATTCCCCTCCTCTGTAATGACTGCGGTAATGAATGTGGAAGCGGATCGTTGTGAGTTAGGGTGGTATTTCTCTCTCTAACTGTCAGCGAGCCCCTCCTCTTCCTCAGGGCAGGATATTGGAACCTGATGATAGGGGCTCTTACTCTGAAGGCTCGGCCTTGAATGTTTATTGTAGCATCTCTGGAGCCCTTTGCAGGTGTGCACACTCTAGTTTCATTGTCTGAGTGACACGGAAACATAGTTACGCAAACCAATTTATGTTGGTCGTGTAGAAGTTACCTGAATTAAATTGATTGAACGACTTGTACATTGAACTGAACACTAAAGGCCCCAGTAAACAAGAATGATAGTTACATTTGAAAGTGTAGGCGATAAAAACACGATGTATTGTGCAGCCCTACAGAACAGTACGCTACAAAGTGCTGTTAATGTATCATTTCCAAATCATTTTCTCCAGGATTATGTATTTAATTTGGCACAGTGAAATCACTAAAACCATTAAATGCAAATACATAACCAAACAATGTTACGTAACGTTGATGTGCGACCCAATGAAACACCCACAAGCGTCGACTTTCAGCAGCTCAAAGTGAGGATAGCAACTTTCTCTTTCTACATCCGCCTGTGTCTCCTCTTCCACTCATTGGACTCATTGAGAGAACAGATGGCAGCGCATGTCTGCAGCCTTGCCAGGGGATTAGCACGAGGCGTTAATCATACAGATCTCTGAGCAGCCATGTAGTTAGTTCCTTTGCTTTGGATTTCGGTCACGCGTCCGCTACGTTGCATGACTCCGTGGTCTCGGCGACACCTTTAACACTTTGTTTCTGTTCTATAGCAAAACCCAGCACAGCTCTCTGGACCAGAGCTCGCCTCCACAGACTGGTGTGTCCACCTACAACCACCCTGTGCTGGGTGTCTACAACCCCCGGGATGACTTCCCGCTGCGAAAGACTGGTACATAACACACACACACACACACACACTTACATACTTAGAGCTGTCTGCTTGCTCCTATGCAGACTCACTCGCAGCTGTAACGTCCAGTAGCTGCTACGCGGACTCACGTCTAGCATAATTTAGAGCTCTGCGCCATTAATCACATCCACATTAGGCTGTCAAGGCCCAGCATGCCCCACACGAGAGTGTTAGAGAGAGTAGAAGCGTAGGCGGTTCAAAAGTTCAATGGAGGGAGAGAGGTTTTTAACATTTAGGCACGTTTTATTCGTTTTTAATAGTTCCTTTTCCTCAGGCGTTGTTTAAAGTCAGCTTGATCTTGACACTGTCCGTGTTAATAATTACATATCTATATCAAAATTGCTTTTTATAGCCAAGAGTTTAGAAAGAGCAGTATATCTATGAATACATATAGATATATATATATATATAGCTCATCTCCTTTCAGGTTTGAGGCACTCAGCATCACTCTGATGCTTGCTGTTGTACTACTTTGTGTTGCCGGCCCATGCCTTTAAAATGTTTTATGATTGCATTTTAAAGCTAACTGGCTCTGAGAGATCCTATTTTCGGGCTGTGTCAGTTGGGAACATCTCCAGCAGAGCAGCGATTACGTCTGGGGTTCCCCAGGGCTCGATCCTTGGCCCTTTATTGTTTTCAATTTGCGTGCTACTTCTGCTCTGGGTCAAGTAATTCACAACTGCAATATTTATTTTCACTGTTACGCTGATGATACACACACACAGTGAACCCATCGGACCTGTCCTCTGTTTACTCACTGTCTCAGAGATGTCATGTCATGGACGTCCAATAATTTTTTATATTAAATGAACAAAATATAGAACATGTAAAAAAGTGTTCTGCTTCCATTGGGTTGATGCTGTAAAAGGGAATTCTTTTGGTGTTTTTTCATGACACACAAACCTTTATTTATGTCTTTTATGTCTTTGTTTTTTATTGGCTTTTAGGTTATACTTAGAGCACCGTGCTTTCTTTTAAATTGGTGACAAATCTCTGCTGCAACGCTGCAGAGTGCACCCCTGGAATAAAGTTTCCTTGTGGCCCACGATCTGAACGTCTTCAGGCTTTCGAGCTCAAAGTGGAGATCCCTTTGCAGAGTAAAACCAGCTGTTTGCAGTGTGTTTTTTTTGGGTCAGGTGTGTGTATGTGTTCCGCTTCGTGTGTGCGGTGGTGTAGCCGTGATGCAGCGGTCGCCTTACAGTGCAATTATTCACTTAGCGCGGCGGCGGGCGGCCTTGTTGACTCTGAGCCTTCGGGCTACGGCAGCAGATACACAGACCACAGTTGACACTGGCTCACACAGCCACATTCCACCCTGAGAGAGGAGAAGACGAAGAGAGGAGGAGAATATGAAGGGTGAAAAGGGAGAGCCGTGATAATCAGAAAGATCGATTGAGGAAGATGGGGGGGGCTTCACTGAAGAAAAACATTTGGGGTGGAGGATGGAGGGAGCACAGCAATAGAAGATGAGAGTGCAGAACATGCACCACACTCCCACAAAACTCGCTTCATGTAGAGAAGAAAAAAAAAAGGCTTTCGGAAAATGGCGGGGAGTGAAACGCTCGTCCCTGGAGTGTCAGTTCGTCCCTTGACGTCTATAAGGCTGAGGATTGTGTTGGAGAGGAGGGAACCTGTGCCACCCTGATATTTGCCCACAGCGATGACGTGCTTTGCGGGGTTTACTTATGGTAATGCCAGCTCGGGAGAGGTTAGAGGCTCTTTTATATCACCGCCCGGCCATAAAGTAGAGGACTGGCACCCAGGGAAGCAACAGCGCTCTTTTGTGCGTCTCCTCTTCCATTTTTTTTCCGAAATTCAGCGTCGACGAGACTCTTATCCACAACACAATGAGAACAGCGCGACAACGGACTGATGTAAAAAACAGTAATGCTGGGTTACATGCTGCATTGTTTCCTTTTAAATCCTGCGCTAACAGTGAACACTACTCCATAGAGAGGTAATTACAGAGTACATTACCGCCCCTTATGATAAAGTGGGATCATCTGAATGTGTGGTTGGAGAAGGGTTGCGTGACAAGAGGTGCTACCCTGACAAGCTGAGCCCTCAGACAATTGGACGCCCTTTAAAATCAATAACTCTTCTTATGCAGCGAACACTCGGGGGTCAGAGAGCAGCGCATGTCAGCAGCATGTTCTCACATACACATGGATGCCTCTGAAAGACTTAGACAGGGTGGGAAGGTTTGAGGCCCTCACCATCACTGCGCTCTTTGATGGAGGCGGAGCAAAGCCTGCGGCCCTTGTCTTTTCACTGATGAGCAAATATGTGTTGTTTTTTTGTTGTTGTTGTTTGCCTAACTGGGGCACATCGACAACACACAGGCAGACTAATACTCTCCAGATCACGCCACACAGCTCGCCCTAATGAACACAGAGCAACATGCGGCCGTATGAATGCAGGACGTCACCCCCCGAACGCAGCCTTTTCATCCCTGCTATGAGGCCCGCTTGTAAGATGGCCGACAATGCCCCTTCTGTGCATTGATATCATGTGTGATTGTATGTGCTCAGGCCTCCCTAAAGCCTGTAACAAAGCATCTCATTTTGCATGAAGACATACCAGTGATACGGTCATGTAGAGGCCATATGCTAGGCATGATTTCCACCAAATGAATCCACCAAAGATGGAAATAACTCCATGTAATGATCTATAAATCAGCTTTTATCCTCCGCTCAGAGTGGACAGAAGATGAATTGATCAAAAATGCTTGAAGCTTTCATTTTTTGATTTTACCAGAGCCGACAGCGGTAACTACAGACACAGTGAAGTTATGAAAGATGCCACACTTCATGTTTGGACAATCTAAATGGCATTTTTCTTGTTGTTTTATTGTGTCCATTATACCACGATGACCTCGATTTTTGTGGCCCTTGTAATGTACTTTTGCACAAATCATTTTCATTATTCCCTCAGATCTGAAGATGGAATTCAGAGATTCGTAGTGAAATTGCAGTAAATTGGCTCCACAAACTTGAATTGGTTTGATTCCATCTGGACCGAGCTCTCGCTCCCGTACCTTCACACTTACTTCCACACGTTTATTTTTACCCGAACACTGTGAACGGGAACAAGTGTCAGACGACTGTTTCCCAAAATGACGTTGGCTGCAGGTGAAGAAGCGTTTCAGTACGGTATGTCACAATCAGGGCTGGTGGTGTACCACAGATGCATTTAGCTCCCCTTTGACGATTTAAAAATTGGATAATGAATAGTGAAATTATCCGAGGCTGCTGATTGGCAGGGCAGAGTAAACAGATCATTAGCCTCCGTGGCTGCAGCCAAGGTGACATGCCGTTCCCTTCTCCCTGTCTCCATTCACAACTCTGTGACAGCGTTCACAAAAGACCAACAGGCCTTTAGGCGATCAGACATGAGTCCCAAATTGGAGCTAATTGCTTTTTAGCCGCAGCGCCGTTGGGAAAATGGATCAGAATTTGGCATGTTCAGAAAGCAATTTAAATGGGAGGAATCGTGTGGCAGTTTGTCTGGCAAACGGGTTTTTCCTAACAGAGCGGCTCTGTGGAAGGGTCGCTCCACGCTCCCAGTTTGAGCTGTGAGACTGTAGCGCAGGTAACTCTCCCACCCTTTTGATGATAGAGGTAGCAGTAGATGTGTAGTTTAGTAGTTGAATTGGCACTTTAGAGAGACAGAAAAGAGAGTAAATTGACTAAAGGTATCACGAGCTCGACAGAGAGTCACACAAACAACGCAGCAGCTTTCCAGTGACACGCCTCGTTATAAGTACAGCAGATAATCAGACACAGGTGGGGCTGCTGGTTAACAATCATTAGGCGACACTCCCAGAATTGAGAATAAAAAAGAGTTAAATATAGTTATTAATTTTGTGAAAATGTTGCAATACATTCTGATGAGGGGGGGAACGGCGGGTATCAAAGGTGAGGTTAACAGAGGCAGCATGTTGGTGTACGATCGTCAGATGTCTTCCTCCTTTTCTGTTCACTAAGACTATGAATGAATGAATGGTAACGTCCTGGTCTCGTCTCTCTCTCTCAGCCTCGGAGCCCAACCTGAAGCTGCGCTCCCGGCTGAAGCAGAAGGTGAGCGAGCGGAGGAGCAGTCCGCTGCTGCGACGCCGAGACAGCCCCATCACCACCGCCAAGAAGCGCTCGCTCGACATGGCAGGTGAGCGACACGCAACTTTGATTTCCAAGGCTGCTGCATTTTCTTTTGACTGTATTTGATGTGTGTGTGTGTGCGTGTGTGTGTGTGTTTCAGACTCTGCGTGTAGCAGCGCCCCCGGCTCGGGCCCAAGCTCCCCAAATAACAGCTCCAACAACATCCCCAATGAGAACGGCATCAGCATCTCCAACAACACGGAGGTAATACACACACACACACACACACACACAGCAAGTAAGTAGGTATCCTAGGTTTAGGCCGATGAATGAATTGTATCTTTATTCAAACGTTCACAACCTTTAAATGTTCTGTATCGTGAGCGGCAGACGGCTTCAGTTCACATTCTGCAGCCTTTCAGCCTCTCAGAGTAGCTTTGCTCTTTTGTGTGGGCGCTGGGCTACAGGTGCTTGGTATTTAAAACCAGCAGCCTACAGCATGGACAAAGGCTCTGAGTGAGGGATGTTCAGGTGATAGGTCTGCAGAGGAGGAAGACAGCCGAGGAGCCGGCAAGAAGCTATTTGTGGCAGCCATTAGGGGCACTCAGGCAGTGTGGAGGAGGCCGATGGCCGTGACGGTTTTTACATCGGGTGCAGACGTAGCTCTTTTTCCTCATGTGTGGACGTCCACTGCTGCTGTGTTTGCCCCCAGTGCTGTTCTTTCCTCATGATTCAAACACAGATAAATCATTTGAATGTGCTTCCCAGGCGTCTCTGGCCCAGAGGCTGTGCAGCGGTGCTGAGCGGTGCTTCGTTAACCAGCTGTCCCTCTACACTTCGCCATCGTTGCCCAACATCACCCTGGGGCTGCCCGCCACGGCCACCGCTGCATCCAACGTAAGGAGGAAAACCGCCGCGGCCTATTTGTCTGTGGGTTCGAGTGTGTGCTGTCTGTGACCGGTTGTGCTCGCCTCTCCTTTCAAGGTGACTTCGGCACAGCAGGATGGAGGTCTGCAGCCGGCCCTCTCCCTCAGCCCTCCCTTCCTCTCCGGCGTCCACTTGACCCCCTACCTGGCCGAGGCCGTAGCCGGAACGGGCGGGCACGGCGCCCACAGTCCGCTGCTCCAACACATGGTGCTCATGGAGCAGAGCCCGGCACAGAGCCCCCTGGTGACAGGTAGGAGTAGTAATGGATGCTTTACTGAAGCCGGTGAATGATGAGGCACAAAAGTTGTGGTGGTAGTTTTGGTAAAACTGAAAAACAGCAACTCACCAAATACAACTCCGACTAAAAGTTAAAGCGTTCATCTCTTTCAATACTGTGCTCTCACTGACAGGCGGCCATTCATGAGCTCAAACTAATGAGCTCCTTTCATATGTCAGCGTGCGCTACGAGAGGGTGACATGGTTGCATTGTGCGCCCCTTTCCCATCAGCTCATTCATTGACGACCACTTTTGCGGCTATTTTCAGCGGGGGGCACTGGCGGTGAATGGGCAATGACGCACGTATGGGCGCCTATCCGCGCTCACAAACGCACAGACAAGGGTGCGTGCGCACGCACCCACGCACGTTCAGCAGAGAGAGAGAATCTCAACAGATGCGGTAATTTATTCCTCAGCTCAGACGAGGGAAAGTCATGTTTTTAGCCATGAAAAAAAAGAAATGCACCATGGGAAGAAAAGCTTCAGAAAAAGCTCTTTCAGAAACAATTTGAAAACACGCTGGGTGTTTAGTCATCTTCTCTCAGATCATTTCCTGGGCTCCATCGAGTCTGTTTTTCTTACTTTCCTCACCCCGGATGATACACTGTTAATTAACTAATCTGTTGAGAGGAATCACGGCTGCACAGATGGCGGTTTTTATTTGGTTCGCAAATACATCTGCTGACTAATCTGAGGTCCAACACCAAGAAGAGCGAAGTTAGGAATCCACGTGTTCATGTGAACACATCATATATTTATCTTTTATTTTAGGAATTAGGTCTGCTGACCACTCGTTGTGGTCTGACAAGGCTCGAGAAGACGACAAAAACCTCATGTCATGTTGTCTTCAAGGGAGTCGCCAAATTAGGCCTTGCAGACGGAGGCCCATGCATCATTATGACACCCAGTCTAAATACTCAGGCACTGGAAATGGGAGACGGATGGCTCATGTGGAAATGCTACCATCACTACTTAGCACAGACCACGTGCAGGAATATGAGTCCTCACCTCCTCTCGTAACCAAAGTCTTCCTCCGTTTTGTGTCCAAGGTGTGAGCGGCCTGTCCATGTCGCCGGCAGCATCCATGGCCAAGCTGCAGCGGCAGCACCGGCCCCTGGGGCGGACCCAGTCGGCCCCTCTGCCCCAGGGGAGCGCCGCGCAGGCTCACGCCCAGGCCCTGGCCCTGCAGCAGCTGGTGGTCCAGCAGCAGCACCAGCAGTTCCTGGAGAAGCACAAGCAGCAGTTTCAGCAGCAGCAGCTCCACCTGAACAAGGTGAGGGGTGGAGATCTGCTCCTTACCTTCTCCTCTCCTCTCTGTCGCCGTCGTTAAAGACTTTCTGTCATATAACTGGCTAAAAGATAACAACTCCACCAATGAGCAGTTAACGGGTTAACGTGTAAAAGCTGCGCGCGACCGTTTGCATCCACGTCCAGTGTGCTGCCATGGCAACAGAGCGGAAGCCTCTGCCCTTTTATGGTCGTGGAGGAAGTGAGCAGCCGCCGCTCTGGACGGCTTTACCTATTCGAGCAGAGTACTCGCTGGAGGAGAGGTGGGTGGATGAAACAAGGGATTTCCTCCTCCTCCCCCTCCTCCTCCTCTTCCTCCCCCACCTCCTCCTCCTCCCCCTCCCCTGCTCTGATCTCACTCCCTCCATATGTTTCAAAGCTCTCCAGTGGCAGCTTTTCACATCTCGATAACAGCTTCCTCTTATTTAAATCTCCCCTTCAGACATCATTTTATTCTACATTCTGTAATGCGAGTAGTAGGCGTCAATTTAGTCAAAAAAACAACCTCAGAAAGGCGTAATTGTCTACTGGTGATGGTAAAAAACTTGCATATACGTACTCATTTTGGTGGGAAAGCGGCATAATTGTGTTTTGGTAAGGACAGATCCGATGAAGAGGAGGCTTCTGGGTAAGAGGAGCCGAGGGAGGAGGTGAGAAATGGAGATTTGGGGTTTGTTTGGACGCAGAGAAGACAAGAACAGTACAGGAGAAAAGGAAGAGGGGGGGGGGGGGTGGTGCTTTGACGTCAATGCTGCACAAGCTCTTTGCCAGGACACACACACACCTGTAGCTGTAGCGCACTCTTGAGGCTTCCAGCAAACACTCTTTCTCGCAGCTCTCTTTGTCTTCACATCATAAACACACACACAATGTACTTGAATGGCACTTCTGAACGGTTCCTGTCAGCGAGCGTGAATGAATAGACAACTGAATCACTACTCGGTTAACAGCAGGCCCCAGAGTGAGTGGATGAAAAGCAGCGCAGCGGGGAGCGTGGAATGTCTCTGTTCGACCAGACACATTTTGCCCCGGAGTACAGACGGCAGAGAGGCCGCTCACATTCAATTAGAGCGGACGGGTTTGAAATGAGCAAGCCACCAATCTGACTGAGTAATCCAAATTAAGCTTGTTAAAAGAAGAATACTCCAGAGAAAGGAGTGATTTGCCAGGAATTTGATTCAGAGGAGAGAGCGCCCGTTTGTCTGAATGCAGCCTCACACGTTGGAGAGGGGATTTGTCACATCCTGCTGTTTCGATTGTGAAATCAATTTCACATCAGAGCATCATCCTCCCTTTTCTCCTTTCTCCCCCCCCCCCCCACTGCCTTCAGATGATGACCAAGCCCAGCGAGTCGCCCGTGGGCCGCCAGCACCAGAGTCACCCGGAGGAGACGGAGGAGGAGCTGAGGGAGCACCAGGACGGAGGAGCTCTGCCGCCGGGGGTCACCATCAAGCAGGAGCCTCCCGACCCGCAGGAGCTGCAGGAGGAGGCGCTGCAGCAGCATCAGCAGCACAGGGAGCGGGAGCAGGAGCTCCTCTTCAGACAGGTAGAGGACGGGGAGTTCAAAGTGAGACATCAAAGCAACGTGGGCTTGAGAGAATCAATATGAAGGTTTCGGGGAATTGATTCTGCTTGGCACTGATGTATTGTAGCTGTCCTTGAGAGGTGAAAACACACAGAAAACCGGCACATATCTTTATTTAGGACTCTTTGTCCTATGACGTCTCTGTGATTAACCGCTGAGGGAGAATCAGAGCCGTCTCATTTGTTTTGGCTGCCATCTTTTGGCCATAAGTTGCACTTGCAGTATAGAATACATTGAAGCAGTATTTCTTCCCCTGTAGTCCCCTGAGGCATTTACATTTAAGGCATTTCACTGAGCAGCGACTGTAGAACTAATCTTCTTTATTTATGTTCCTGTGTGTGTGTGTGTGTGTGTGTGTGTGTGTGTGTGTGTGTGTGTGTGTGTGTGTGTGTGTGTGAGCAGCAGGCCCTGTTGTTGGAGCAGCAGCGGATTCATCAGCTGAGAAACTATCAGGCCTCCATGGAGGCTGCCGGCCTGTCCATCGCCTTCCCAGGACACCGCCCCCTGTCCAGGGCCCAATCGTCTCCGGCCTCGGCCTCGTCCTTCCCGATCAGCGTCCCGGCCCCCGATCCCCCCGTCAAACCTCGCTTCACCACAGGTGGGCGTCACCTTCCATTTACCTCTTTCAGGTTTCTCCATCAGGCTGCCGGTAGTGTTTATGTCCACGACTGTAGCCTCCCTCCGGTCTGCCTGGAGCGTTCATTTGAACGCTCAAATTATATTTCACTCGCTTCCGAATGCAGAAACTCGGGGACTGAAAGGAGACATTTCCGTCCAAAAAAAGCAGGTGAATATGCCAAAAAAATAAAACGGTGTAGTGATTCCGGCCTCCATCTGGTCACAGCAGAGGAGCCAATCTTGCCAAAACCATTTCTCTCGTCGCTTCTTCTTCCTCCCAGACATCTGACTCTCTAAACAGAGAGGAAAAGACAACAAGTGAATGAAG
This sequence comes from Anarhichas minor, assembly GCF_050575085.1. Lineage (NCBI taxonomy): Eukaryota > Metazoa > Chordata > Actinopteri > Perciformes > Anarhichadidae > Anarhichas > Anarhichas minor. Next base: position 9,140,311 of record NW_027466464.1, read on the forward strand.
CTCCTACCAGCAACCTCTGTGTGTGTATAGACGTGTTATCACCATGAAGAAGCCACACCCTTTTTTATACTATTTTTGTATTTATGTTGAACACACTTTATAGATCCCTCTTTATTCCCTTATTAAGGTTGTGTGTGTATGATGCACATATTTGCACATATTTGTTATATATTGTGCATTATGTACATATTTGACATATTACATAGTCCTTTATTTCTATTGTTCTTATAATTAAGAGCAACTGTGACGTAACAATTTTCCTCCGTGGATCAATAAAGTATTTATTCATAAGTATTAAACCATAAAAACAATCGGCAGTGGATACTTGCTGATAATTGAGAGTGTATTTTGAGTGTATGTTTCTCTCTGTGTGTGTTTCCTCAGGCCTGGTGTACGACTCTCTCATGCAGAAGCACCAGTGTATGTGTGGGAACACCAACAGCCACCCGGAGCACGCCGGCCGCATTCAGAGCATTTGGTCTCGGCTGCAGGAGACGGGACTCAGAGCGCAGTGTGAGGTACGTTACAAGAGGAGACCACTCCACAGTGAACATCACACAACGGAGTCAACTGTAAACGAGAGTTGTATCCCTCTGTGTGTGTGTGTGTGTGTGTGTGTGTGTGTGTAGTGTATCCGTGGGAGGAAGGCCACTCTGGAGGAGCTGCAGACGGTTCACTCTGAAGCCCACGTCCTGCTGTACGGGACCAACCCTCTCCGACAGAAACTTGATTGTAAGCTCACACACACACACACACACACTCAGCTGTTAATATCCAGTCACTAACTGTCATTAATTGAATGTGTATTACTTGTTCACCAGGTTCAGTCACTCCCATGTTCGTACGTCTACCGTGTGGAGGGGTGGGGGTATGTAACAGTTATCTCATAATAATGGAATAATCTGCAATGCAGTCATATTTTCTAAATGATTAAACGTACAGAAGTGTCTTTGTAATTCAAAACTTCAAATGAATAGACTAAAAATACTGTAATAAGTTAAGCTCAGGTGTGAGAATAACACACCTGTTTGTTGTGTTTGCAGGTGGACAGCGACACCATTTGGAACGAGGTCCACTCCTCCAGCGCGGTTCGACTCGCCGTCGGCTCTGTGGTGGAGCTGGTGTTCAAAGTGGCCACCGGGGAGCTGAAGGTAAACGAACCCAAAGCACCCCTCTTTGTGTTTTGAGTGTGTTTTTGCGGTCTTTTTTTTGTCTTGCGCGGAGGAAACATCGAGTGGCGATCCGTGCCGCTGTGGCTGACAGACTCCTGTCTCTCCCGTCTTGTCTCTGCAGAATGGTTTCGCTGTGGTCCGCCCTCCTGGACACCACGCAGAGGAGAGCACTCCCATGTAAGGCCTCAGCCGTCAGCGCACTCAGTTAGACGCTTAATCTAAGCATACACAAATACCAGCGTTGGAGCAGGCTCGTCTGGAACAGACCATTGAGTTTATTTGCACATAAAGGACTGAACGCCTTTATTCTGCCGGCTGTTTCAAGACCGCTTTATTTAATTTATATCCCTCTCAGAACGTGTTCAAAAGGCTCTTTAAAACTGTGAATATAAACGCTGATTTTCATCTCTTTGCTGCTGTTTCAGGGGTTTCTGCTACTTTAACTCCGTGGCCATCGCAGCCAAACTGCTGCAGCAGAGACTCAGCGTCAACAAGATCCTCATCGTGGACTGGGTCAGTCTCCTGAGAACCCGCACTGTCTGTCATGTGACGTAGTTGGTCTGCATGACAGAGGACACGTCGTTTGTCTCTGTATGCACACAGTTTGTGATCGTATCATGTGTGCTGTCTGACCTCAGGACGTTCATCACGGCAACGGCACCCAGCAAGCGTTCTACGACGACCCCAACGTCCTTTACCTGTCCATTCACCGATACGACGACGGCAACTTCTTCCCTGGAAGTGGAGCGCCTGACGAGGTAAGTGTGCATGTGTGTGTGTTTTCTTTGTTCAGACATGCAAATGAGGCATTATCTAAAGCTAACTTTTGGTGAATTTAGGAGAATTCTACAGACACAAATAGACAAAGTAGTCAAATAAACACTAGTCTTAATACTCAGCAATATTCCAAATACAGTAAATCTGGAGTGGTATTAAACAACAAAGGCAAACTAAACAGCGAACACAAAGTACAGTATTTGATCTTTGTCCACGCGTGCTTCTCTCTGCAGGTGGGCAGCGGGCCCGGAGTCGGGTTCAACGTCAACGTGGCCTTCACCGGAGGCCTCGATCCACCCATGGGAGATGTGGAGTACCTGGCAGCCTTCAGGTACCAGATTACAATACCAGCAAGTCACACAGAGGCCAGCAGCACAGTCTTCATGTGCGTGGAAAACCAGCTCAATACATTGAATGTTCAGCAGCTCATGTGGGATAACGGATGAACAGATTATGAGAAATGACTTGCTGGTTCATGATTTGACTGCGGTGGGTTAAGGTTGATCAAATGTGTGCATTCATGTTGAAGTATGTTGAGTTATTCTGCATAATCTGTGCACTCCGCCCTCCGACTCTCAGGTCAGTGGTGATGCCCATCGCCAACGAGTTTGCCCCGGACATCGTGCTGGTCTCCTCTGGCTTCGACGCTGTGGAGGGACACCCTCCCCCGCTGGGCGGCTACAATTTGACGTCCAAATGTGAGCACGAGATTATCTGAAGAATGTTTTCTTATCTCGCGCTGCAGCACGACACACCCGAGTGTGAAAATTGAGTTTCTGGAGCCGACGGACTGAAATGAAATGAAATTCACACGCGGCCTGTGACCTGTCCTCAGGTTTCGGCTATCTGACCAGGCAGCTGATGACCCTCGCTGGAAGCCGGGTGGTCCTGGCTCTGGAGGGGGGGCACGACCTCACCGCCATCTGCGACGCCTCTGAGGCCTGCGTGGCCGCCCTGCTTGGCCAGGAGGTAAGGAGGTCACTCTGACAACACACGGGATCTGAATCCTAATTAATGTCCTCTATGTTACATCAAAGGGAGGAAAAGTGTGGCGTGTTTGTCAGCCAGGTGCTTTCCATCTCTAGGAGGATTTAAAAAACTTTTGATACGTTTCAGGGCTAGATTTATTAGGCATTTATTAGAAACTGGGAGTGGGATGAATGAACTTTTCATCTCCTGCAAACAGCTGGACCCGCTGCCGAAGGCCGTCCTGGAGCAGAGGCCCAACCCCAACGCCGTTCACTCTCTGGAGAAAGTTTTAGAGACTCACAGTGAGTTCAACGCTGAGAAATCTGTCACAGTATTATCCCCGTGTCCTATTCCAACGATGCACTTTGGTTCCCGATCAGGTAAGTACTGGTGCTCGGTGCAGCGCTGCTCTCCGCTGCTGGGACTCTCTCTGCTGGAGGCCAAACGAGGAGACTCGGAGGAGGCCGAAGCCGTCAGCGCCATGGCCTCTCTGTCTGTGGCCAACACCAGCGCCATGGATCAAAGGTGAACTCACCGCTTACTGGAGTACATTTATACCTGCGTGTGGCATAGACGTCAGCTTGAGATTGAATATCTTTTTTGTTCCTGTGTGTTTGTGTCCACCAGGCCAGAGGAGGAGCCCATGGAGGAGGAGGAACCACTGTAACTGAGGGAAACACGAGGGTGTCACACTGTTACCTTTGACCTCTCCGGAGAAGAGTCTCGACTGATTCCCTTCATTTAGTCCCCCTAACCCCACTCACCACGTCGGTCACATTGATTGGCGGCCCCTCGGCCAAAAAAAAACAAAACGAGGGAGAGAGGGGGGTGGGCTCAGCCTCAAGAGTAGGGAGCCAATCAGGAGACAGAGGACTGAATTGGAAAAAAAATTAAACATAACAGCGCTGCTTGGCGGCACTCGCTCAGAGACACTCATTTTTTTCTGTTAGTCTTCGTAGCCGCCACCGTCGGCCCACGGTGGGGGGGGGGGGGGGGGGGGGGGGGGCAGGACGGTGCGATGAGCCGCAGAAAAACTTTACACGGCTGCCCTCTGACCACAAGGACACCAGGGACAGCAGGCGCTCCCGGCTGCCAATCACAGCTCGGGAGTTTCTTTTCTCTTTTTCTTCGACTATTCGTCCCCTACGAAAGACGAAAGGGGGCATCGTGGCAACTGAGGTAATATTTTACAAGATGCGTTCACTGTGGACTTTTGGGTCGGCCGACGTTTGAGTCGGCCTTTACAAAGATTTGATGAGGAGACCGTCGCCTTCGCCGACGAGCGAGAGGAGTGCCTTGGTGGAGGGGGGTCCGCTGGATTTCAGGATTGTTCAGGAAAAGATTGCCTTAAGTAAAAAAAAAAAAAAAAAAGATTTCTCTCGCCCGAGGAAGCGAGGGAAGGAGACGGGACGGAGAGTTCCCGGGCAAACAATCTTTCAGCATGTTTACTTGGAAACGTGACGACGACGACGTTTACGTCTCTCACGGCCTCTCTTGAAGAGTTACTTTACTTTTGGATGGATCTATTTTTCTGTAAGAAAGGAAAGCGCTTTGTTCAAAGGTAGTTGCCGGCTTCGGTGGAAAACGGCGCAAACGTGGAGACCTTCAAAAACGAGGAAATGGGATGGGACTGTCCAAAAGGTTTGAGCCTTTGATGTAGCTTCCCTTTAACTGAAGTCATTGCTTTGTGAACACATGAAGCATGCATTTGAGCGGAGAGAATTTTTTTGAATGTTATCCAAAAGAGAAAAGCCAAGCAAGAAAAGCCAAAGCATGAGTTTGCATTTTACCGTAATACTTTCACTCCACTTCGCCGGCAAAGTCTGCAGACATTTCTCGTATTGGCCCTTTCACAAAAGGCTCCCGGTACCCAGTTCAATGTTTACTGATTTCATCCTCGCACGTCGAGGGAGCATTTTCCGGACGCGTGCCGATCGGCCTCCCCGTGCGTCCGCCGGTTGGCAGCTACCTTGGTGGCTAGTGTGAGCTCCACACTAGCCATGTATATTGAATTGAATATATTTTGAGGGGCAGTAGTCTCGAGTATTGCCCGTTTGTATCTACATGTATGATTTCCACATCAAGTTGTCGATTTACAATATCAGAACATGTGTTTGGTCAGCGTGTCCACGGTTTATTTTGTATTGTGTAAGATTATTTTTCTAACTTTTTTTTCATCCATAGATTTTGTTGTGTGTTTTTATCCGTTTTCTGGATAGTTATAGGGCTGCCATTCACCAACTTAGTACTACTGTCACTTCTTCAAAACTTTCTTTCTTTCTTGTATTTATCAGAAATAAGGAGCAACTCTTTCTTTCTTTCTTTCTACGGTTCTCTCGGCCTTTCCGCATTTTCATCAATTGTGTATTTATAACATGTACTGTTTATAGAAGATTTGTATATGGAAAATTTATAAATGTACTCTAACTAATGACAGCTATGCTATTGTGAGCGAGAAACAGGACGGTGTGCGGTATTGCTCCGTGAACGTAAAGGAAAAAGAAAAAGCAGCGTATTTAAACTCGTCATCGACTTGTTTTCAAGTCGCCCCTCAAGTGAAACGGGGTCATCAAGCGACACTGCAATTGACTTTTCGAACACCTTCAGAGTAAAACGTTTTGATCACTTTGTTGCCTAATTGATACATTTTTCCTCTCCGGGTGATAATGCACTTATTAACCTTTCGACTGTGACAACATCACACATCCCAACAAAGAGGTTTGGAGGCCGTTTCATGTAGCTGGCTGAGTTTTCCTCTGCGGGAAAAGAGAAGGAGGGGACGCGGACGTCAAAAGAAGTGCAGCTTGGAACTCGTTTTTTGGATGGATAAACGCCGATAATTTAGAAATCTCTTTCTGAGCATGTCTTGCACTATAATGTTTTAACTGTCCGTAACATCGATGTCTGCTTCTTCCCTTTTCCCGCTTCAATTCAACTGATCTGACACCAGTACGACATCGAACTCCATTCAAATGACCCCCCCCCCCCCCCCCCCCCCATCTGTCGACTGCTTTGTTACACCCGATTAAAGACGACTATCATGTTTAAATTATCATTTTAGAAAGATATTTTTTTTAATGTCTAACAAAACATTCCACATGTTACTCGTTTAATTTGGCTTTTTATTTTAATGATTTTTTTATTTTAAACTTTAACACTACTCTTTTTTTTTTTTGCCGTCTGCTCGTGCCAACTTTAACTCTTTGCATGGTTTGTGAGTCAGCATGCCTGCTTGTCTATGTAACAAAAATGTATTTGCACAATAGAAGAAGAACACTGGAGGACTTTAAGGAGAAAAAACAAAAAAAAAAAAACCTCCCGTGACAACTCCCAAGAGCACCAGGCACAGGGCGGCTTTCTTCCTCTCTGGTGTGAAAACAACTCAAGAAACTTTGTCCGATTGACTCCACTGGTAAATCATTTGATATTGTTCTAATTGAATATCGTTTCCAATGAGGGATTTTAACACAACATAGCACTTCCAACATGGACGGACTGTGTTCGAGAGAAACATGCTCTGCCAAACAAGTTAAAAAGACTCTCCCAAAGAATGTTCCTCTTTCTAAGATCACCATTACGGAAGAGAAACGGCAGATATTGGTTCAGAAAAAGGTTTGGAAACAAGGGCATCGTCGTTTGATTGTCACACCCACCTCGGCCAGTTCTATATCTATATATATATATATATAATATATATATATGTATATATATAACCACTGTGGCTCAAGAGCAATTCTTGGTTTACATGTAAATGGATAAAATTGTTATTTTTTTGTTTGTTTGTCTCTATTGATGAAAACTGTTATCTTTCTTTGGGACCTACCCTTTGGACATTTCATCTCTGACATCTATAAAATATATTTCTGAAAAATACAACGACCTGTAGTCGTGCCATTTCTTTTTGCTCACATAAAAGCTTTCCGGGGGTTAAAAATAAGAGTTTTCACAAAATCAGTTTGAGTGCGAATAGTCAACAGTGCTGGTTGTAGTTGAATTCCTGAACTTTATTTAGAAAGACAGGACAGCTGCTTCAGCATTATCTCATCTGGGAAACCCTCGTTGTTTTTAGAGGATATCTCCCAATACAATCCTCCACTTTCTGACCTGAGCTTGCATCTGAAGTACAGTTAGCCGCCCGGCACATGACAGCAGTGATGGTGGAAAGTATGTCACCACTGGAACCGAAGGGGGCTTCAAGTCTCAGCTGACTGCTGCTCGCTGAGTGGAACATCTAATTACAAGAGCCAATATCACAAGTGTTCAGAGCAGCAGCTATCAGGTGACATCCTCACAAACGTCACAATATGGTAACTCAAAAAACATGTTTAGTTCATGATTACAAAAGACTTCAAATTGTATTTTAAGAAGCTGGAAGTTGAGTTTGAGAAGAACAAATATTAAAAAATTACAAAGTATTGGTATTACATGTGCAGGATCACATACAAATAATGACAATAATACAACAAAATGCTTTCAGGATTGACTAAATCCACAAATAAACCAGTTTAAATCAAATGTATTGTGAATAAACTGAAAGATATTCAATAAACAATTCATTTGGATGATTTTTAACATCCGTAAGATTTTCAATAAAGCCACAAAGTGCTTTAAATAGAAGATAAAAAAAATAGTCTTAAAATGATAATACAAAAAATATAAACAAATCAGGAATATAAAATAAAAAAATAACACACCCACTTTTAGGTACATTTTTAAAAGGAGATTAAAATAGTTAAAAAGCTTTGCTAATCTCACGAAAACAGGCGTTTGTGTGTTTAGCACCGATAAACAATACACTCGTAATAAGTGTACATGTGTCAGTGGACCACCACACCGTCCAATGAGAGGAGGCCACTTCCCTCGACATGCTAATGCTGACCTGGACATTTCCTCTCACTCACTGGTACCAGTGCTGCACCATTGCGATGCCACGGCTGCAACATTAGCACGCTTAATTTCCCCCCATTTTCATAAACCCCTTAAGTGGGCGACCTGTCGTCTTTCTTTACTTATTCTTTTCTTTAACAAACAGCTTTTTCTCCCCCCCCCGGACATGCCTAACATCGTGCTTTTTAGCGGGAGCTCCCACCACGACCTGTCCCAGAAAGTGGCCGATCGGCTCGGACTGGAGCTGGGGAAAGTGATCACGAAGAAATTCAGCAACCAGGAGACATGGCAAGTAGATTATTAGACTTATTGTGCGGCTGGACTTTGTTTTTTTTTGTTGCAAATAGGTGCTAGCTGTTCATGGCGCCCCAGCCTCGGTATCACATGTGGGTACGTTAGCTCGAGGCTAACGATAGTTTACTATTTAGCGGGCTGACACGTGACTAGCTAGCCACATGTAAACACAGTAGGCTAACACGAGTGCGTCCTTTACCGGACAGTTCCTCTTATCTTTGCTTATTAGGTGACTGTTTAACTGGAGGTTTGAAATGACTGTAGCTGCTGTTTGTGCCCATTAGAATGACCCCAAACTGGCAGGACCAGAGTTGGTATGGAGTTACGTAACGTAGTATTTTGTTCGGTGCGTACGATGCTAAGTACGCTAACGGTACGTGCGTTTCTCGTGTGATGGGTGATTATGGAGGAGGCCAAATGTTGTATATCTCTTGTTCCACCAAGCCCCCTTTCACCCGTCTCAACTATGTGGGCTAACATTTTAACACGAGAAGGGGGTAGCTGTTTGTTAGCCGTTAAAATGGTAACAGTTGAGCGAGAAAAATGCTCGTTTTTTAAGTTGGAACAGAATGTTACGGGTATACAAAACGTGACGCTACACCCTAGTGCCTTCTCCTAGCTAGATGGATGCTAGGACTACAACATGTGGCTCACTGCAGCCAGAACAGTCACCTAAACAGAGGTATTAAACGTTGTCTCTAAACTAAGAGGATAACCTGCAGGTTAATACACATATGTGTGTAGGTAGCTCTCATTACTGCCTGCATTGCTAGGGAAGTTAGCTTCAATCACATGCACTTAATTTGTGCTCATTTCCAAAAGTAGCCCGAGCTAACCATTTAGTTAAATTACTAACTGCACGCTCGCAGCTACCACGGTTTAACTTTTGCATGGCAAATTACTTTCATTACTGTCACTGGGAGGCCTTGAAGAGGCTGTTGTAGCTCGTCTGAACCCTTCTGCAGGATGACCTTTGGGCCACATGCTGGCCTGTTTGCTCTCTCAGTCGACCTGAACTCACCACAACACTGCTTAAAGCCATGCAGCTTTAACCTTTGCATACATTTGAATGCATTTGTGGCTTTCTAAGTGCATTTTAGTCTCTTTTGATTCAGTCAAAGGGAGCCGTGCGCTGCATTAGTGTGTTTCTATGGCTGAGTGAACATCGCTCACTGATTGTATTGTAATGCACTCTGGATAAAAGCATGCACCCGACGGCATACGTTGTTGTGTAATCTTTCCTTTGCATTAAGCTAAAGAGCGCTTTAAAACGCTGGGCTTGTAAAGTTGCCTTGACCCTTTTTTTAATCTCCTAAGACTCTCTCTGCTGTTGATGTTTACACCCACAGCTCTAAAATCCAGGGAAAACTCTGATTATCCGCGCGGCCGATTTGTCTCTAGGGAACACAGCTGTTTGGGCAACACAGAGTGCAAAACAAAGATTATTCTCACAGACTAACCACGAGGTGAGAGCGATACGCTAACAACGGCTCTCCTTTCAGGTTCTGCCAGGTGACTCGCGGAGGGAGTGGATTTCTGGGAAAGAGGTTTTGGGGTTGGGCCTGGCCTAAAAAAACAGGCCTTGTGACCGCATAGACTGTTACCCTTTACAACTGTAGATGTCCAGTGATCACATGACTGAGGCCGGGGACATGGTCCTCCCCCCCCACAGAGGAATGTTTCACACACATGCTGCCTGCTTCAGTGACCCCAAAGGTCCTCCGATGAGCAGAGGGTGTCGGCCCAAATTAGTTTCTCAACATCCTGTCGCACATAACCGTATACGTGGGCTGAACACACTTAATTAGAACGTGTTTTATTTGAATCCGTTTCCCGGCTCACATCGGGTCTTTGCTCGTGAGTCGAGCCCTAAAGGTGACATGTTTCCCCTCTTTTGTCGTTCACGCAGTGTGGAGATCGGGGAGAGCGTGCGCGGCGAGGACGTGTACATCGTGCAGAGCGGCTGCGGCGAAATCAACGACAACCTGATGGAGCTGCTCATCATGATAAACGCTTGTAAGATCGCCTCCTCGTCCCGCGTCACCGCCGTCATCCCCTGCTTCCCCTACGCCCGGCAGGACAAAAAGGACAAGGTAGACTCACACACACAGGGCACACACAGGGCACACATTACTTTAACCTCCCCTGTTTTAGCATTTATTAACATCTACCAAATGATTTACAACACTATCATTTACTTCTACTGTAATCAGATAAGAGTTTTTATTAATTTTTCCACAAATATAACTCCTCCCATAAGTACAGGCTGTAATAATAATATAAAATGTGACCTCATAGAAGTTATAATTGCTGAGAAAACACTTAAAATGTCCGTACATCTGCTAACGTAGTAAGTAAAGGTTTATGTACTTAGTATGAATTCTAAATTGCATAAAAAAAACAAGTCACTGTCAATGCACCTTTTAAAACAAATGTTTGTATTTGTACTGTAGCGCTGCAGGTTACATACTTGTGCTAATGAGAAAACTGGCACGTACACAGCGTACTCGATGAACGCGGTGTTACTGCAGCGCAATATGAGCCGCGTGCTTTTCTCGGAAAATCCGAGATTGACACATCGGACGTTCCTGCAGGCTGAGAAACTGGTTCACGCAACCTGCTTATCTTGTAAATCATTATCTCGTGTTGTAACCACAACAGCAAACCAGGTCCGAATGAAGCAACGAGAGCGCTGCACTAGTCGGCACCTCTCCGGCTGCACACAGTTATTCAATGAACGCTGTGATTCACCACATCCATACGTTGATTTGAGAGGCTTCGGGGAGTTTATTCCCTGAATAAGTCCCCGTCACATTTCATTCTCCTGTCGCTGTGTGGTGATATTCTTTAAATTCAAGCGTTTTCTCCGAGATACTCGCACAAGCACGGCTAAGCCGCTGTCAACAGGCCCCCGAAGCCTGACGTGTTTCGTTCAGTAAGACGGCTCTCGCGGCGGGGAGTTTCTCGCCTTCCTCAGCAAAAGTTCCAACATTTCTTTTCTTACTTACTTACCTCAAGCGACTGTGTCTTGATGCTTGTCCCAGAGTCGAGCACCCATATCAGCCAAGCTGGTGGCAAACATGTTGTCTGTAGCCGGGGCCGACCACATCATCACCATGGATCTCCACGCATCTCAGATCCAGGTCAGTACGCCGCCTTCTCTCTGGGTTTAACGGGGCAAAGAACACCTGAAAGGCCTTAAGTTAGGGAATGTTTGTGTCACAAATTACTGCAAGCTTTCATCCCAGAGTACAGTGTAGATATTACACTATTTTTGGCTCAGAAAAATGCCGTTTGTTGTAATAACCAGTACAGACAGGGACAACCTATTGACAGTGTAATAAAAAGACTGTGCACATCAGTATACAGTTGTGCCGTGTGGTTTTTAGTAACGGTTGTGTCTTTCTTTCAGGGGTTTTTCGACATTGCAGTAGACAACCTTTACGCAGAGCCCGCCGTGCTTCAGTGGATACGAGAAAATATCCCCGAATGGAAAAACGGCATTATCGTGTCTCCAGATGCCGGCGGAGCAAAACGGTACGAATCACACAGTTTGCTTTGCACGTCCTGAAGCTCCAGCTCATCGCCTCCACCGGGCCTAATGGAGAGTCAACAAGCCGCCTTGTTTGAGGAGCAGTTAAAGGTCTAATGGGTGTCTCTCTCTGTCCAGCGTGACGTCCATCGCAGACCGTCTCAACGTGGACTTCGCGCTCATCCACAAAGAGAGGAAGAAGGCCAACGAGGTGGACCGCATGGTGCTGGTGGGTGACGTCAAGGACCGCGTGGCCATCCTGGTGGACGACATGGCCGACACCTGTGGCACCATCTGCCACGCCGCCAACAAGTCAGTGTCCTTTCTACTGTTCTATAAAATAATTGTTTCAGAATTGCATGGATTATAATGCAAGTAGAATAAATTCAGATTGATGAATTTGAATAATTTCTCCCTCTAGGCTGATAGATGCCGGCGCGGTAAAGGTCTACGCCATCCTCACGCACGGCATCTTCTCCGGTCCGGCCATCACTCGCATCAACAGCGCCCCGTTCGAGGCCGTGGTGGTGACCAACACCATCCCACAGGAAGAGAAGATGAAGGCGTGCCCCAAAATACAGGTACACACACACACACACAGTTTCTGACCTTTTAATACGTGCCATGTGTTTGTTTTCGAGGCTGCACCATCACCTTTGTTGTGTAATACAACACACCTTGAGGGCCTCCTTAACCAATGTTTCGCTCTCTTTTTTTTTTTAGACACTTTTTTTTTTTTGCAGTAGCTTTTATGTCACTCGTGTTTGACTTGTTTCCTCCAGGTCATCGACATCTCCATGATCCTGGCGGAGGCGATCAGGAGAACCCACAACGGCGAGTCTGTGTCCTACCTCTTCAGCCACGTACCCTTGTAAAGAAAGACAGAGAGAGGGCATCCTCCATCCCTCTCCCTCTCCCCCCCCTGCCACTTTTGCAAAACACCTGATGGTCTTTGGCCAAACCCACATGACCGTAAGGTCCCGCCTTCACATTGTCTTTGACATTCTCACCCAGGACACAGAGAGAAATATCATTTCCTTTTCTGAAGACCAAGTTTCTATTTATCCCTTTTTCTTTTTTTTCTGTTTATTTTTTTTCTTCTCATGTTTCAGTACCATGATCAGCCCAGGCCTAACCAAAGGCTCCACTATGTAACCATGTGTTTGTACCTCATATTGAACTCTCTTGAAATGAAGCATTCCACGACGTCATGTGATTTAGAAATATGTTGGCCACCTTTCCCCCTCAGTGTCGCTTTAAGTATTAAAACAATGTAGCCTAACCCTTCACTAGCTATATGGATTGTAATAGCTCATGCTTCATCACTTTAAAGCTGCACCACAAGTGGAAATATGTTGATCTGACCAAACCGGAGTACAAAAGAACACACTTCATTTTTTTTGAATTTACTGAGCCTCATGAATGTGCTGATGCGTCTTACCTCTGCAGTGTAACTCCTCCCACAATAAGCCGCTGTCTCACGCAGTGGTGGCTCATCTCTATGACAACCCTCTGCTTCTATTAATTGTGCTAAAAAACACCCCGATAAGATTTAGAGACAACTTTCCAAACTCGACAGGTGTGTTGTTGTGAGACGAGGTGTAGGTGGGTGTTTCACCCACGTTCCAAAAGGTCATTAAAACTAATTGAGCCCGAAGCTTGTTAAAGTTTCAAGATTTCAATCGTCATCGCGGCTGTAATGGGTCACTTAACTCCAACGAGGCAGCTATCGCTGTTTGTCTCGAGGTGAATAAAAGAAAAAGCGTGATTTAATTTTTTTCTTTTTTTTTTATACATGTAACACTTCAAGCTGTTTCTTTAATAAAGCTTTGACAATGGCTTACAGATGCTCATCTTCGCTTTCCTTAGCAGTTCATTTGAAGGGACATTACATGCATTTAGTATTGTGTTTTTTATTGTTAAAAAGAAAATGCTGAGATATCCTCACTATAAGTCTCTAGCATCCCACAGCTCTCCCTCTCTGGTAAGTTGTATTAGCAGTAAGTTGAATAAAATGATAGTGTAACTCATTTCAGTGTCCTTTTAAGCTTTGATTAATCACAGTAATGAGCTGTAAGTTCTGGAAAACTATTTTTATTTATTTTTTATTAAGTCTGATGAATTCCTGTTTTGGAAATTACTGCATTTAAAGCCTATTTTCAGGTACTTGTCCTTGAGTATTTGATTTCTCTAATATTTTACATGTTATAACACTTCTCTCAAACGTTACTTTTTACATTCAAATCTGTTTCATTTAAATAACACAAAGAGGCAAAACTGGAGCACGATTACTTAACAATAATCACACAACTATTGTATTTTTTACACAAGTAAAGCATCTGCATACTAATGAACTGTCTGTAGCTCCATCAGCAGCTCAATATTGATGCACAATAACTTCATCTAATAATAAAAGACAATAGAAACGTCATCTTCTGAGACAGTAATAGAGTGATGCATGAAGTGAGGATGAAGCTCCAGCTGCCACCAGGGGGCGCTCCTTCTCCACTAATGCACAGCCAGGGCAGCTGCAGGCAGATGAAAGTTAAAAAGGAGAAATAATGTGCCGTTGATATGAATAAGAGAGTCACTGTCACAGCAAATGCGGTTGAAATAAGAGTAGATTTGAGGTAAAACAGCCGTAGTGGTGGTAAACTGAAGTGGCATGCGTCATAACACAGAACGGTGGATTGTGCAGCTTCACGAAACCCAATAAATCTGTTTATTTACATTTCTTTCCTGAGGGAGATGAGTCGAGGCTCCTCTCAGGGTTTTTTTTTTCTCGCTCTCTTCAGTGTTTGGTTTCAGCACGAGGATGGAGGGCTCGCGCCTCTCCAGCAGGGGGATACTGAGGATGCGAGCTGGTGATGTCAGATGTCATTAGCATATTTCTGACTATATCTGATGCTTGCGCAAAGACTCGCCACTTACTGCTGCAACGCACTGACCAAGAGACCATCCAGCCATCAGCCAACACTTAACGGTAAGCTTCCTCCAACAAAGCGTTTCTATTGTTTCAGCCTTATTGCCTGCAGCTAGAAGAGTCCAATGTGGGGTCGTGTGATCCCAAAAGATGCTGCGCCAAATACACAACCAGGGACGAGATATAAGATAATTAGTCTTAAAGGAATGCAGCTTGTTTTTTTTTCTATTTAAATATCTAATTATAGAGTGTAATGTGACAACAAAGCAGGCGTTTGTGCTTTATCTTTGTCATAATCAGTCGATTTCCTTTGTTGTGCTCGAGCTGCATGGTGCCGTTATTAAAACCTGTTTTTTTTTTTATTCGGCCATAAACACGCCTTGCTGTGTATTTTTTTATATATTTTTTGTATATTTTCAATGAACGGAGTTTAATTTGGATTTTAAGGCTGACGTGAACGTGCAAAAAGCCAATCTGGGCGGTGGTTCCTTCAGATTGCGACCCGAAGGGAGAAGTAGCCTACGTGACGAGGGCATTTGCGGATGTTGCACAGCTGCCATGTGGACGCTTATAAATCAATATTTTACCGCCACAATACATCATTTATAACCCCTCTAGTTATCTTAAAAGAATATTTGCACACAAGCCATGCGGCTCTCTCTCTCTCTCCTCCCCCCCCTCCCTATATTTGTCTCGGGTCATCGCAGCATGGGAACTCCTGTTGTTATGTAAATGTCGCGGTCTGAGCGCTTTCGGACTGGCTTCATTGTCTGGAGCGGCGCGTTCCTCCCGAGCTGTGCGTCGGGTAACGGGACGCGCGGGGAGGCAGATCACGCTGGGTCGAGCCGCGGGGCGAACAAAAGGAGGCGGACGCACATTAAGAGGGGGGAAAAGTAGTCCGCAGTTGCGCATGCAGTTAAAGTGAACAAACGGGGTTTTTTTGGACACTGAGATTTAGGCAACGCCCTTAGACTGATAATAAAAATAGTCAGGGTGAAGCTCATGCTCTGCTGGTTTCATTGTAACATGAATATATTTCCCTCTAATGGTTGATGTGGCTTCTGTTAAAGTGCTTACTTTCTGGTGTTTCAGACTACCTGCAACAATGAGTGACGCAAAGCCCGACGTTTCAGAAGTGAGCAGCTTCGACAAGTCCAAGCTGAAGAAAACAGAGACCCAAGAGAAGAATCCCTTGCCTACACAAGATGGTAAGATTCAAATTCCTGCATGGGGTGTTGGGTGTGACATCACATTCCTCTAAACTCCTTCTGTGCTTTTGAACTGACGCTTGTGTTTAATATAAAGCTCGACACGGTGTTGTTTTAACCCAGGAATCTCACATCTCCTTCCCTTTCTCTCCTTCCACAGTCATCGAACAGGAGAAGGCCTCAGAGAATTCGTGAAGCCCCTCCCTCCCGTCATGCACTGTACACCCCCTCTTCCTCCTCCTCCTCCCGCATTGCCTTGTTTTCAGCCACTTCTTCTAGATGTATAACTTTGTAACCGAAAGTATGAAACAACAACAATAACCAAGCTGCACAGCCTGTGGACGGGTGACGCTTTTCCAACCAGGGGCGGTCGGGCCTCGTCCCCTCAACCAAATATACCACCTTCACTCTGGGGGGGGGGGGGGGTCTTTCTGAGGATGAGGAGGATTCGTGTGAGGCAGAGGAGGGGAGCTGCAGAAGGTGTGCGCGTCTCTTCGGCGACACACGCCTCCAAAAAAGTGACGGGGCGTGGCCCCCATCCCAGGAAGCTCGTCAGCGTCTCACGCACCACCACCACCAACACCAACACCCTAACTTCCTGTGCGGCTGCTTTCACGCCCAAGCTGAGGCGTCTGGCTTTTTTTTGTTATTATTGTTTCTTCGTCTTCTAATTTTCGGAAAATGCACAACTTTGTTTGTACGCTGGCCAAAACGTAAATGCCCCCCCCAAAAAAAAAGTGATACTGTTTGTCTGTCACAATGTTTTTTTTTGTTTTTTTCTTTTGTATGTTCACGAGGATAAAAATGCAACGGATTCCATCTAGATCTGGGAGACGCTCAAATGGACCTGATTTACGGTTTTGATTTGAGCGCCCTTTTGTCAGAGCGCTTCAGGATGGCTCTTGCGTCGCAATCAGTCTCTGAATTGTCTCAAATGAGGAAACGGGAAAACAAAATGATACCGGCAATTGATTCCATTTGTTTGCTTTCAACAGTAGATCAGAATTCTGAACAGTCATGTTACTTTGCCACAAACCATTACCAGAAATGGAAAAAAAAACGTGAAAATGTTGTAATAAAAAAGACTTTGTTACTAAAGAATTGTGCCGCAGAGTGCTTCTTCTGGCGTCCTCACGCATTTATCCATTCACAAATCCTGGCACTTTTAGAAGTGCCAAACAATCCTTCAGCATTACTTAAGCTATGAGGCTGTGCACTATTAAAAGGCTTAAATGTCTCAAGCCCTGCAGGGATTTACCAGCACAGGAGATGAATTGTGTATCTGTGTGTGTGTGTGTGGAGAGAGTCAGGGTGACGACAGACACTTGTTAGACCACCTGTCACGAAGGTCTTTTCTCCGAGAGGTTCACTGTCGGCACAAAGCTCACTTTAAAGCCAGTGATTATTGCAGAGAAACTAGTCATGCAATCCAGGAAGTAAACTCTTCCTACCGAGGACCCTCTAATAGCAGTAAACACTTAGCCACACCTTCTTTGTTTTTAAAGGGCTTGTACATTAAGAAAAGGGGGGAGAAAAGTGAGTCAATCATTGCTCATGCATCTATTACCTGGTGAGAAGAGAGGTGGCTTATGGGACAGCGTGCCTTGACCCAGAGTTCAGCCTCAGCGGGAGATTTACACAACCCTTTGTCCTAAATTAGCCACCGGCCGCAAAGCCTTAATGTCCTTAGCATGACGTCGCTGACATCCTGCATTCATACCTTCATATAAAGGTACTTACTTTTATTCAGTTGAGATGCGACTGGGCTTTGAGTGTACTCAGCATGGATGTAGCATTGTGAATGCTAAAGCTATCAGCTATGACAGCGATCACGTGGGGGCATGAATCGGCATTTTTCAGCATGTCAGATGTTGCAGCATTCAACTTGTGCCTTGTAGGCGTGCTTCCTCATCATCATCATCATTGAGGTTTCTCAGCTATTTTCTTCCCAGGCCCACGGCGAGATCCATCTCAGGCCACGAAATAGTCCGCAACTCTTGTGTGTTAGTGTAAGTGGATTGGTGCTAAATCAGTTGCTCTTAATGAGGCATTAATCTGCATGGAGGGGGGGGGTGCAGGGAGCCAAAGCCTCGCAGGTCCTCCCTCAGACGGGATTACCGCGGCCCTCTGCATGCTGCACCCCCCCCCCCCCCCCCCCCCCACCTCCAGAAAGAAAGTGACGAAGGATGGATTTGAGCAGATGGGGTGGAGTCACTGTCCACTGCCTGGTAACCCATGGCAACAGCTGCTGCTGAGTCACTTCCTGGATTTGGGCGGTCGGGTGCTTGAGACCGTTTCTCCTTGGAAAGCACCGGTCATTAACGCTGGCCGGTTGGCGTGTGTCGGAATCCATTATGAACGCAGCACATTCTGCTCTGTCGTCTGTATTTGAGACACGTCGGCCTCCTGCAGCCTCTTGTCTTCGGGCTTATTACACTACATCAGTTGCTCTGACCATCTAATAATGACGTAGAGGGGTTCACATTGTCTCAACAGCTGTTGAAGGGGGTCACCATTCAGTTTGGTTCTAACATTCATGTCGCCCTCTCGGGTCAGAATTCAAATGTATCCAATACTTTGGTTTATGACCCAATACCTAATGCACCAATCAGACTCAGCTGTACTTTGTGTTTACTGCTGATCATCAAATGGACATGTGGTGAACATAACAAACATTATACCTGAGTACATCGTCACAGTGCCACTAGAATGGCTGCAGACTCTCTAGCTCCATTGTTAGAGGGGAAATATATTCAGTGAAGCTCATTCCCCAAGCGTCCCTCTGTTGACTGTGCGATATATTATCTGCAGGTTGCTTCTCCACAGAGCCGACCGAGTCAATAACCTTTCTATCGCTCGCTGGCAGAGACAAACACTGGGTCTGCTCTCCATTTCTATGGCAACTATACCCACCCAGGAGCTACACTCTGCATTGCTGTGGAGCAGGGATGTGCCGCACGTTAACACCTGACCATTAGCTTTAATAGCGCTCGGAGATATCCTGCAGAGATACAAACAGACAGTGGGGACTAAACAGGAAAAACATGCCTAATTGTGTCATTATCATGGCTTCCTGTCCAAACCACCGCTCTCTAGATTGCCTTGTGTCGTTATTGAGCGCTGGCTGTATATCTCAGCTCTCAGCTGACGTTGATAAACACATATCAAGTTAGATGCAAGTATGCAGCATTTGTCCCACCGCTGCTGCTTTGTGTCGACACATGGCAATGACAAGCATGTGCGGTGTGAGCAGCCATGTTTTAAGAGTTGAGGGCCATGTGTTAGCTCTGGTGACTTCAGGCTGTAATTTAACACAGCTGTGAAAGCACTCGGGTTACTCACTCATCGCCTTGCGGATGAAACTTAACTTAAGCAATAAGCAAGTTATGTATGTAAATAAGTTATGTCGATGGATAATTAGAAGTGCTGGATGAAATAAGTTGCTGTTGATCCTGGAGTTGCTCCCATACTGAGTACACACATTAGACCAGTTTCACCAGTCACGTCCTCTTTGCGCATTGTGTTTACAGATAAGTGCTGCTCTGCATCCGCAGGAAGCAGGAACTAACTTTGTATAACACTTTTGTGAACAAAGATACAGAGTGCTCTTGAAATAGAGGAGAGCAAAGTGCACACACGTGCCCACCAGTAGCTGTGAAAGAAAGAGCAAGACATGCACCGGTGGCTCAGAAAGCCAGCTGTAATGTCACTAGCTCTCTTTGTTGCATCAGTGACAATTACACCAGATCCTGTGGATCGGTACAAATCCGTTAAACAGTTGTGTTACCGCTAATTACAACATCAAACTGGCGCGTAAACAGTGGGGCAGAGAGCGGGCGTGGTCCCACATTACAGCAGCAGACTATCCTGTCCATATGGGTTGATTGTCCCAGACGTGCTCTATTAGCACGGCCCCAGATGGGCCCTGATCGATGCTGTCTAAATGATCGATGCTGTCTAAATGCTGTCTGATGTGACGGCCGGGCGAGCGTGGCGATCTGCGGCCCGTGCACGCGTGATCACGCACGATCTAGTGAACAGATGCATGTGCGACTCACCGTTCGGGCCACGCGTGCGCAGAGGGTTTACACAGAGCGACAGCTTTGACATTTCCCTCCGAGCGGAGGAGGTGGCCGCCGCCATGCTGCAGACGAGACGCTCCCTCCCTTCACCGCAGGCACACTCTCTGCGTCTCCTCTTCCTCCTCCTCCTCCTCCTCCTCGCAGGAGACTGTATTACTGCTGCATGACACCTGGCACTTTTGGTTTCTCTTGTACAAAAACGCCACAGAGCAAATGTCTGCGTACAGCGTTAATACGCAGCAGAATAGCCCTTGATGGCAACAAACGCGGTGCTTTCTATGTTGTGGTTTTATTTTTTCCCTAACTGGAAGATTTCCAGTCCATAGAGAAATACATCTATGGAAACTCTTTTAGAAACATCTATGAACCCCATCCAAAAAGACTCATTTCATGAACCTAAAACCATTATATGTGTATCTCCTCTCTCCTTCATCTCTTTATGCTGCTTAGGATGGACTAAAACTGTGAGTTGCTGGCTGAAAGAATGTTGATCATGAGTGTTAATTACCCTGGTAGTCCCAGTAGAGAGCGGCTAAATTACCGTCCCCTTGCTAAGAGCAAAGGTCGGGATATGCAGAGCCAAGGACACATTCTAAACCCAGTTATTGCCCCACAAAACTGTCGTCTTATAATTATTGTTGCATTCTTGAATTCATCTCTTTAACGTTGCATCTGGTAAAGCCGCGCTTTAACCGTGCTGTAACTAAGAGAAGCTGCCGGCTGACGCCTCATGCTGCTGCTTACAAATGAAACCATGGAATGAATGGCGTCTCTCAGTGGAGGTTTGGAGTTGTCCTCTCTGTCCTTCTCTCCACATGGCCGAAAGGAAGGGTTGTCATTAAAAGCACCAAGCATGCGTGCTCTCTCTGCCATCTATCAGCTCAGAGGGCCTTCGGGGTTAATGGCTTGCTCATGCTGCTTCAGTTTGCATGTAAGACCGCCTCGTCTCATTCTGACCTCAGGCCTTCAATAAAGCTTCCTCATGGTGTTGCATCATATGTATGCGACATAAGACTCTCAGAGAGTTGCTCAAACGACGTTGCTCAACACCTTCGCTGTGTTCTGACACACAGGATGCAATCACCGCAGGCGTGAGTTACACATGCATGTACTTAATACAGTATTTCATATAGTTTTAACGGAGGGATCTCACAGACGCTACACCGACAATCCACTTGATCTCATGGTTGTTTGACGTGGAGTTTATTTTCTATTGCGCGTTGGCGAGGTCGATCCAGTGGCGATAACGCCTGCTGGCACGGCTGTCAAGGTCAGCCCGAAGCTGTACCAACAACAGCGAAGCGGCACACTTAGAGTGCAAGGTAAGACAACAAGGAAGCTGGACTCCTGCCACCCTCCAAGAGGTTTGGGAGCGTGCACGAAGCATTAGTCCCTATAATTGTAAACATCATGAAATCTAGGGAATCTGCTGTTTAGTCAGTGAAGGTGAAATGTGGCTGAGCTGAGGGCATTATGAACACCTCACCATGTCTGTTGGGGAAAAGAAAGGCAAAGCTGTGAATCCGCCGTGTTAAGAATGATTAAGCTGCATACGGCATCCCACACACACCTGCGTTTAATGCCCAAACACACGCGCTCATCAATGCCGAGAGATTTTAAAACCCGGGGAGCTGATTTTCCTCTCGTTAGCGGAACGTTTTTGCCTCCTCCTGAGATGTATTGAAGCTGTCACATCTGGACGCTGGGGGTGAGCGCATAGAGATCTAATGACGAACTCGTGGCTCATTTCCCCCCTCTGCTACATCTGCAAGTTGGATGTTCATTAAGGCATTCGCTTGTTTTTAGAAGCAAACCCTTCAAAAGATGAATCAGATTCGACCTTTTCTCTTCTTCTAACTATAACCCGAGCTGAACTTCCCGGTCTGTATTTTATTGCGTCTTTGCTGTCAACAATCCAGCTCAGTCAAGGACATTAACACAGACGTGCACAAACCCCAGAACTTCAATTTACCAGTCTCTCCAGGCATCTGAGGAATTTTTGGACCACGTGTTGCTTTGTCTAAAGGAAGAGAATACTCTCACTGAGAACGCTTACTTTGGCAAACACACACACATGTTATCGCAACGAGAAGGGGTTGTTGGACATAACCCATTGTCGCCCTGGCTTTTTGAAGCATCAAAAGGTTTCCGTGCCTTGTGTGAGGAAGCTGCAGGTTTGATCAGTGTGGAAACAACAACGATAGTTTTGTGAAGACATCGTGGGGTTGTAAGGAGATCGGGCCCCTGGACGTCTTTCGTTCGAGCCCTGTTTTCCTTGAGAATCTCTTTAAATCTCCCGCATCGCTGAGCCTGACCGTTGACCTGCTGTGGTTAGCAGCGAGTGAATCCAATTTCCCGACTATGAGATTTGTTATAATCGCAGCAGTTTGCAACCAAACCCACACTTAATCTGGAGAGTGATCAGTCAGATGTGGTTCTTTGTTCAGCTCGATGCTGCCAGAGGTCGTGAGTTGAACCCAAACCCGCAACATTTGAAATATATGCTTCTTATCTTGTCTTAGTCCACTTCAGGATCCTCCGGGGTTTTTACCCCACGCGGAGGAATGAGCCCCGATCGCCGCCAAAATCTGCTCGGCTTCCTCGGCCTCCTGAATGTCCCAGCATGCCTTTCCAGCGCTGTTTTTTTTTTAATGAATAAGGTCTTTTGTGTGCTCGCTCTGTCCCAAAAAAGGGAAGTCTGGCTGCACTCTACTTCCTCTCACACTGTATCAGTTATTACTGTGCTTGTTGCTTTTGGTAGCAAAGCGTCAGAATTAGTTTGTGTGATTACAGAGGAGTTACTCCTGCATTTTAAATGTCACAGGATGTATAATCTTCAAGGAGAAGCGCATCCTGCTCAAGAATGATTTCTCAGAGCTGATAAGCAGGAAGTTGCATGTACTCGTTTGGTGCAACTCGTGCTGTCCGTTCGTGCACTAACATGCTAAAAAATGATGTAAAATATGCAGAAAATCAACAACGAATTACATGTTCAACACATTTAGAAGATGCCATGTTAATACGTTCTGACCAACGTTAAGTCGGAGTGGTCTATGAACTGTCTCCAAGGCAACAGACATGCATCCTCACCATGGATACATGGAGCAAGATGCTGAGCGTGCAGCCTGCACCGGCGTCTAAATTAGCACCATTGCACAAGAGATGACTAACTGTTACCGGCAACAATCACTAATGATTGAAAGGAAAACAAACTTCCCAGACTGTGACTCGCTGATAGTGTGTCAGCTAATTTAGGTCAGCACCCAATCAATAAAGATAACAAGAGCTGATTAACAGTACCGCACAGTAATCTCAATTATGAAAGTAGTCAGAGACCATTATCACGGTTGTTAATCTGCGGAGATTAAAACGTTTTTTGTGCGTATGTGAGCCAGCAGATTATTGCGGATATGCTTTAATATTTGCAACACTGGAATGAATCATAACAGCCTTCTGTCTCTAATTTTGGAATTGGTTTTGTGTTAAGAAACCAGCTCTCAAGGCCTCTGCAGGTTCTGTCCTCCAAAATAAGACTCGCTGATGGACTAATTTTTCTGTTGCGGCTGCACGAGGAAGGAGCTGATTGCGCTTCCTGTTTTTGGGTGCAAGTCTTTGGCTCTGCTGCGCTCCATTCTGCCAAATTTCCATCTGAGTATCAAAGGTCAAGCCGCGTTGTTCTGAGGTCTGGGATGATTGAATTATGGAGGTTTTTGCGGGGAGGCCGTTTGTTTATAGCGGTAGATAATTCCCATGAAAACAAGCCAAAGGGACAAAATGTGACGAGGTTACACGCGACTGAAGGAGAAGAGCCAATGAGAGAGGAGTAATGAGGATCCACATGTTTGCACACTGAGAACAACAACACATGCTAATGCTGCTTGTACTGTAAATCAGCTCAACGGACTTCCAGCAAGCTGCTGCAATTCCCCCAAAATACTCGGTTTAAAGATTTGAGCCGTTACTGGGTGAATAGCATCCCAGATGCCTGAGTGCCTCTCCGTCTTTGCAGGGTGGAGACAGCCGGGCCCTGTGGCTTTTTGTCCGTTGAGGCCCCCTCCTGAAATAAAGGCTTTAGTCAGACGTGTGCCTACATTCCCTCACCCCCCCCCACCACCACCTCCACCGTCCCAATCCAAGTTCGACTGGACTCCTGCCCAGATGAGCACCGACTCACCCTCTTTGTCTGCAGATCTGGCACATGACTTGCTCTGGCAACTGCCGCCTTGGGCCGAGTTCCAAGACGCCACCCACGCCGCTATTGTTCCCCGTGCCCCATTCTGGGCCCCTGAAAAACTGCCAGCGCCCCAGCGTAGGCACGCCGCCAAGACGGGCACGTCAACAATAATGGCGTCAGTGCTCATGTGTTGATTTGAACAGTCACCATGTCTAGCTTTGATTTTTTTTGTGCTAAAACAAGGTAAATGTACTGTATGTCATATATGCAAAGGCATGTTATTAACAGGAGAGATCTACAATTATATATTATTTTATGTTATATATAACCAGGTGTGCAGGATTTTGAAATCTCTGTGAATTGTCTGAAATGGTGCAATGCCATGGTGACAGCAGCTTTTCTCGCCTCTCCAGAAACAGCTGATTTGTGTCAATAGAGGCAGTGTGCAGAGAAGATGTGAAAACCCCAGATACAAGCCTCATCTTCTGACGTGGCTCTCGTGAGAATGTATATGTTTAGATTGGCGCGGGGAGAACTGCGGTTTCATCCCATCTGGTACACAATAGGCGGGAATAACTGATGTGGGAGAGGAGGGAATGTCAGCAGTGGTTGGATGATATTTCCCCCAATGGCTGTTTAATACCTTCAAAAACTGAAATTCTCCAGTTTTAAAACCTTCCTTTAATAATGATTTTGCTCTAACAGAAGCAGCTGAATGAAGCCTGAAAAAGCAGTGTGAGCATGTGTAATATGAAACTCCTGCAGCCAAAATATTCAGCAGCGCGAGCCAACTGAGTGTATCCCTCCTCAATCTGCCCCGTTGTTTTCATTTGATTAAAAGGGAGCGTTTCTCCAGGCCGAGGCCCTCAGCTATGCTGAGAAATTTGAGACGAAACAGCAGAGGATTAACAGGAGAAACAGAGAGGCAAAGGTTAGGAGGAGGCGTAGAGAAAGAAGGGCCGCCACAATCCCAAAGAATCCTCTCCTCCTCCTTCACCCACCCCCCCTCGCCCATCCCCCAGCTTCTCCTCCTCAGAAGGTCAGAGTGGGGTGACTTCCCAGAAACAGGCCCACCCTCGATCTCTCTCTTTCCATAACAAATCTTCCCAAACGCAAGAGTAGCCCGAGCAGCGGGGAATCTCATGCAGCTCCAGTGTTTTGGCGCCGTATTTGGGGAGGGATATTTGCCGTCTGACGGCTGTGGCGCTGCGTGGCCTGCGTGAGGTCCCGTCGTCCTTCAGTCATCTTAAACAACACTGAAAAGAACACACCAAAAAAAAAAAGCAGAGAAAGCCTCTCGTGTGGCGCCCACAAGCTTTGTGATTTACCGAGACTCCCTGCTGAGGTAGTGAGCTCCTGTAGCTAGAGAGGTAAACCGCCGCGATTTGGCTGCAATATCGCGTTCTCACGTACAGCTCCTGCGGGTAATGTCTCGATGAGTTCAGGGTTGCAGTGCCTGTGTGCATCTTTGGGAAGGAAAAGTCCCGCTAACTTGCTTTACCCGACCGGTTGCAGCCTGCAGGCCGAACTGGTTTGTTACATAATGCTGCTTTAAGTCCTTCCAAGTTCAGTTAAGTTGCTGAAACTATAATACTTAACCAAACAAAGTGTTTTTTATCAGATACTTAACACGGAAAACACCGACTTGGTGAATCCAGAGTGTACACACGGCCTTTATAGTCATGTGCGTCTTGTTAAAGCTCGGTGCGTGTGTTGACATTGTGACAGTTAATGGAGACAAACACAAGAGCCGTTTTAAACAACCTGGAGCTAAAGTGGGCAAACTCAAAAAAGGTAAAGCAGGGCCTTTAAGCACCGATACACGACCAATTTAACAGATTTACATCACATCTGTATTCCACCCAGCTAAGATTAGATAGCGGTCAAATGAAACCTGGCGTTTCCCCTCAATGAATCAGCTCTTCATTAACTGATATGGAAACATTAAGCTAATGTTAGCCACCGGCAGCCTCTCACATTCCTGCCTCCTCCAGACAGATCGGCCCCGCGCACAGTGACGAGAACGCAAGATGGATCCTATCTTTTCGCACATCTATGTCATATCAGGGCTCGGCAGCGGGAGCGCTCGGTTGCCAGAGGGGGTGAAATGCTTCCGTCGGATTGCAAGGCCGGGCTCGGTGCTGACAAATAGGACAAATGGGGCTTCTAGCTACAGAAAGGCTGCATGTCGGGACACTCGGCTTACTTTAAAAAAAAAAATCATAACTGCATGTTCCTGAGTGCAGCGAAGGCTTAGGATGCTTTTATGGTTAAGAAGATGTATTAACGGAAGCTTAGGAGCGTAATGTTTGAAGTTTTCATGCAAATTGACTCATTGGCAGCTAAACCTGGCCTCAAAGCTAAAGATGAAGTCTCATTGCAATGCAGAATTTGTTGTATTTTAATCATAAACTGGTTTTGTGTTGGCTGAGCTGAGTTTTGTCAGGAGAGACCTGGCGCTGGTGCTACTGAACCTCATCAAGAACAGGCATGTGTCTTCATTGGCAGTGCTTTCCCCCCGGCACCCACCAGACTGTCGGAGAGAAAACACACTGATCCACCCGGACAAGATGCTGCGCAGACAGACGGGAGTGTCGCCAGACAATTCAGATAGACGTGCAGGTCCTGTCAAACTCCAGCAGCGTGTTTGAGTGTGTGAGTCCTCAGGCTGGATGTTATATAACTCACGACAGACAGACTGAGAGATAGACGGGCACAAAGACGGCGTTTCAGGTACCTCGGGGCTACACAACGAAGCTGAGGTTGACATATTTTACCTACATTTGAAGCGTTTATCTAACATTGTCTCCCACTGAGATGTATGCTGAGTTAGCAGGCAGGGGTCCCTGCAAGGACACACACACAAAAAAAGTCCAACTCAGGAGGAGATACTGTGACTTTGCAGCAATTTTATGCAGCAAGCAGAAGTACAAATACCAGAGTTGTATACCTCTCTAACCTAAGATAACTGTCTCCTGGCTGAAGCAGGTTTCACACCATTTAAAAGCCTGCCACGAAGCTTATTTTCCATCTGAACACAAAGTAAATGGCCCAGTACGCACTGCATTGTGATGGATATCTAACACCTTCAAATACCTTCACCACGAGCCTTTTATAACATCTCATTGAGCAGGTTGCGGCCTCGTCGAGTTTGACTGGAAACAAAGCAGCTCTGCGTGAGTGGGAGTGGACGACGGGGCCGGAGGAATTGAAAACTCGTGGTTAAAATGCGAGAAATAAAAAGGTCACAAGAAAGAGGATCTCCCTTCGGCAGACAAAAGGCGAGCAACTTGTTCTCACGGGAACCGGCAGCAGCTGTGTTTAGTTTGCTGCAAAACCACTGTATGAACGTCTAAACAGAATCACAGTAAGTTGTTGTTTTAGAAATCATATTTTGGTGAGTTTTATGCCTCCTTTAAAACCTAATAAAAAAAACACAGCGAGGTTCCCTCTGTTATGAAAATGTTGATCCAGGATTACAGCTCATATCAGCGGCCACCGGCACTCATTTTAATAGACGTACTAAAGGAGGCAGCGGAGAATTCACCTCACAACACGGAACAGATTGCAGACTTAAATAAAACTCTCCTCCATTTATCAACACTGCGTTCTCATGGAAACGCTGGCCGGGCCCAAAAGGGAGCAGATGGCTCGAGAAGTCGATGGCGGCGACTCAAACTAGCTGATCCGCTGATTTTGCTTCGTATACCCAGAGGAGAGAGTGTTTGGACTCGCTCTCAGCGTGTGTGTGTGTGTGTGTTTGCGGTTTGTAAGATGGGGGACAAACATGCACAGATCTGCCACTATCAGTGGTTTCAGGTGAAGGTCCTGTTATCCAGCAGCCTTATGCAATCGTGTGTAATCTGCTCTCAGCTCCATCAATCGCTCGTATTTTCCCTGAAACACGGTGGGACTTTGAATTTGAAATCTGCTGCACAAATAGAGATTAATCTCATTGTTTTTCTCTTTGTTTATTGTGTTAATATCAAAAGTGCTGACAGACAGACAGACGGACGGATGGATGGACAGACAGTCTGCCCTTAATGCAACTTCCCGATTTTACCCATAATCCACCGGGATGCATCTGTGCAGACCAGTCATGCTTAGAAGCAGCCAATCAGACGCCGCTTATGTAATCCCTGCATCCATCTAGCAGCTCATTAAAGGCAGACAAATTGTGGAGGAATGGTTTGCATGCACACACACACACACACACACACACACACAGTCCACCCAGACCGGCCATAATTGCCAACATTCCTCCTCCCCGAGCCAACGTGTCCTGTTGTGCATTCCTCAGACATTAGGCCGAGCTACTGCAGCAGATGGGAATTACTGTACCCGCTTCTGTTCCATCTATTTTGTCGAATGAAGAGAGACGTCTGAATCTCTGGATGTTTGGGATGCTATGAATGACGGTTGTGTTTTGTGGACCCTGTGAGGCACTTCACATGTATAAATATGTGGAAAGTAACACCTTTGTGTATTATACAGCTGGGGCATTACAGCAGTAAATGTGGCTTATTTTCCAACCTTTGAATGCCATTTGCCTACAATAAAATACAGTTCTGTGCGTCCCCATTCGGCGTAACTCTTGGAAACGGTATTTTGAGGTTGGTCCTCGAGAGAAAGTTTCATCTTGTGGCAGCTGAATGGACTCACCCCTCCAAAACCCGCTGTTCTTTTTCCTCTCACTGTACGCTATTAACACACCCGTGGCCAGGCCTGCCATTGTCTGATTACGGGGGCGCCGTTAGTTGCGAACAACAGCCGACCAATAAGAGGGAGCCCCCCCCCCGCAGCGACTGCTGTCGTGCTGTTTCACTGATGTGTGGGCATTCCTGCTCATTAGCAGCCTTAGTTGTGTGTGCACATACACGGCTGATGAATTGACTGTGGCAGGTGAAGTAAGAGGAAGAAAAATGAATATACATGAGACTTCCTGGACTGACAGAAAAATATGCGTGAAGGCATCTTTGTGACTGGAGGTGCACCGAGCGTAGACTTCTCAAAGTTTGAACTGTCACTGCTTTGGGACTCCACCTGGGCTCAGGGGTCCGTTCGCTTGTTTTCACAGCGTGGGCGTCCAGAAACAAGCTTTTTCCTCCTGGGACGTCCGCATGGAACACACACACACACAGCCTCAAATCTGTCGCTCTTACCTCATTTTCAGCTTCTTGCCAAGTGCCAGCATGCAACCATATTTGGAAACGAATGAGCATGCTTCTGTGATAACAGTAATGGCGTCTTTCAGGGGACGAGAAAGAGGACGAAAGTGAGAAATAAACAGTTTCTTCTTCACTTGGCCCCCAGAAACTCCAAGCAATGTTAAATATGTGTTTATCTTCCTCACAGTTTTTCAGAAAGGTGGAACTGCTCATGCGTTTTTTACTCAATGCAGAACTTGCATTGAGTGGGTGAGGGGAAAAAAACGTGGAGCAATAATTAGAGAAAGTATGTGTTGCAACATATAATCCATCTGAGTCTCAGCGGGTTTTTGGATTCACGTCCCCTCTTTTTGGTTTTTGGGGTATAATGGTTTCCAAGCATGAGGTCAGCTCTAAAGAATGTGGGCCGGCCCTTCCTCTGTTTCACTGAAACCAGTCAGATAACCTTCCCATTACACAGACAATATGTGACCACATCAAGTGGGTTGGGTTTTTTTTTTTTACTCCATCACACGTCCCTGAGCTGAAGAGCCACTGTTTTTGGTACAGAGAGCAGCCATTGTTTCAGGAATGTGGGAGGAATGGTGTGTTTATTAAGGCGATGACAGCAGTCACCCAGCAGTGTAACCTCTTTTCCCCATTTATATTTTATCAGCATTTAACTATAGTTCTTCCTTATATTAAGACAAAGTGATCACTGGATATATTACTATTTGTTATATATCATAAAACAGAAAGAAAAGGGAAAGGTGTCGTTTCAATGCTTCTGTTTTTGAAGACATAAAGAGGGTTCGATAAATGACAAAAAGAGAGACTGAGAATCCTGTGCACCACTTTGGATACTTTGCGTCTGTTTTATTGTTTTATTCTCTGGAGTTCAGTGCATCATGGGAGTTACATGTGTTGTAGTTTTTCCGTGCATCGAGTTTCTTCAACCTGGCTCGTCTTCTCTTCTCTTCTGTTGACTTCCTGTTTCACGGCACTTCGTTGCTCAGCAGTCGACAGCAGTCCTTGCATCTTATCGGCACTGCATTCTGAATTATCGTACTCTTGCTCTGCAGATCTTTTTTTTTATGTTCTGAACATGTTTTGTTGTGAAACATTGCAGCAGCATTGCAAAGGTCATAGTTCATGCTTTGACAACTCTGTGTGTGACGCACGTTACAAAATGTGTGTTTGTTTAAAAACTCTTCACAAAAGAAGAACAAACTGGATCGTTTCATCTGAAGAGGTTCACAGTATTTGTGAACACTGATAACAGGGACGAAAAGGACCACGAAGAGGTTCAGATAGAGAACTGAGAGCGACCTTCCTCCGACCCAAACCATCTCCACTTCTGCATTTGCTCTCGCCAAGGAGGAAGTGGGAGCGCTGACTTCCTGCTGCCAGCACAGAGGTGGGCGGAGAAAGCAGAGAGGGGGGGGGGGGTGAGGCCTCCTGTACCTCCAGTCCTTTCCCAGAATCCCTTGCGCGAATTCGAGCACCAGAAAGACAGGAAGTGTGACCCAGGCTTGATAACGGCGGGGGCGACTATTTCTGAAAACAGCGAGCGGAGAGCAGACAAGGAGGTGTCTGTTCTGTTTCCTGTTGGTTGTTTTGTCAGATGTGAGCGGCTGCTGAATGTGTCTTTATGTGTCAAAAATGAACTGTTTGTGCTCGGAGGTCAGTGGCAGATAAAGAAACCTCTACTCGAGCTCCAGGACGACTTTGGACGTATGTTTTTTTGCTCCAAATCGTTCCTTGCATCAAGCTACCAGAGGTTCAGAAGCATGTCTTTGTTTACCTAAAGTAGAGACTTCAGGCCTCAAAATGGCTGACCTGAGAGCCTCCAGATAGTGGCAGCTGACTCCACATCAGTCTTGCTTTGATAAAAACCTCATGTGGAATTTTGGCCCTCGCCTCCTTCCTTCCTTTTTTTTCTTTCCTAGGATGCCAAATAAGGCCAGATTGCTGAACATCTGCTGAAATTGAAGGCGTGCGTCGTAGCTGTCGCTCATTGTTTCGGCATCTGACCTAAAAGAATGAGAGAAAGAGAAGAAGAAAAAGTGTGACGTAAGTGCGTTTTCGCTGCTGACTTGATCTATGAAATGCATGACATCATCTATGTCATCATCTCCCCTTCTCTCTCTCTCTCTCCTCTATCTTTCCCCTCTTTTTTTTTCTGCCTCCTGCCCTTTTTTCACTTTCACATGTTTGCTGTTATGCAACCACGTTGAGGTAGCCGGGCCGAGATTGTGAACCACTGCACCAAAACAATGATACAAACAACGATATCACTTGTTGTCAATCCAAATCAATTTTATTAGATTTCATTTCAAGATAAAGTCAAAATAAAAAGTCCCAAAACAAACATTTGTTCGTAGGTTGCACTATTTCAGCCCTGATAGCAACTGTTCACCACCTGAGTTTAAGTGAAACAAGCTACTGAGCCCCGATGCGAGACAACACTACGGCTCACCAGCTTCCTGTTAAGTGTGACTTCCTCTCAGCTGTGTTCCAGCACATTGTCTGTGTGTGTTTTTCTTACTTTAAAGTTCCCCTTTTGGACTGAGACAAGCGCTACATGCTGGCTGAAAGCGAGGAAGTGAGCTGCAGCGTTGGGGTTTACCTCATGATCAACCGAGTAACAAAGGACCGCAGTTCAAAGCCAAGGGGAATGAAAAGAGCATGACCTGCACTGAGTCTTCTGATGTGTTTCATCATTCCAAACCTAATTGTGAGAGCAGCTTTCACCCTCTCAATGGAGTTCTAGCAGATTCCACATGTTGAGCAGTTCAGAGGTTAACTATTTGCAGAAGCACCAGGAGCAGCAGCTCTCAGACAGCCTGTCATCACATGTGTGTGATGACCAGTTGTGTGTGTGTGTTCATACCGGGCGTGTTTGGAGAGTTTTGCTTGACCTCTAGCACTGCAGCCTTTTCTCCTTTAATTAAAAGGAAGATGCACTTTTTCCGCTTCAGGGAGATTGAGTTATTTCTTCTCTCAGCTCAACATGGTCTCGCTTTAAACCCTGCTTTGCTTATATGTTGATGGAATTATTCAGTATTTTTATTTTAGATCTACGAAGAACTGTAGGTGTGATCGCACCTTTTTTTGACACCCAAAAAAGCTTTCTCATCTCGTTGCTCAAACCAAACAGTGTGTGTTTGTGTACAGCGTGCGTCTCTATTGATTACTTTAGAGTGAAGAAGAGAGAGCGAGGGGGTGACTCCTGCTCTCAGTTGGCTGCTAACGTCTCCACCACATGACCAAGCAGGGAATCTGTGGGAGCGAGCGCACAAACACACGCATACAGTAAATGCGTGTGTGTGTGTGTGTGTGTGTGTGTGTGCATTTCTACTGCTTGGTGTCTGAAAACACACTTCATCCCACTCTCTTTCTCACTTTTCAGACACTATTTCGGTCCTCCTAAGGCATCCATCAGACGGCTGCAAAGCAGAGGACAGGCGCCCGAGAGGAGAAATGAAGGATGTCGGAGGAATGTAAATCTGCAGGGCGGTAAGAGGAGCAGAGGAGAGAGAGAGAGGAGAGGAAAGTGAAGAGCAGGAAATGAAGGAGAGAGAGAGAGAGAGAAGATGATAGAAAAGAAAAGGGTAGAAGAGAAGAATGAAAGGTGGGAGAGGTAAAGAAGTGTCCCGTCCACACACTGCAGGCCCATGAATCTTAACGGTGGGATAACTGGAATTCAGACTCAATCACCCAATGGAAATGACCAGAGAAGTGAGGGGGAGAGAAGGGGGAGATTAAGGCTAAAAATATAAAAAGGACAGTACGTGCTGTCTCTGTCCTTTCTGTTTTGGAAAAAAAGACATTATCGACGTGCAGAGATGCTCTTAATCCTTCCAAAACTCTTTCCCATGTTTAGCAGCAACATAATCATCTCAGAGAAATGTAGACAATGATATGATGTCTGTCTTCTGCTTCATATCTGAGAGAAGATATGGTCACAATAGACCAAAAGCCTTCTGGTCGTTCACACACAAGGCACCGCCCTATGAGACAAAAGCACTCTGAGGTCTTATCTATAAGGTACTTGAACACACCTGTTTGATACGGATAGATATTTAACTGTGAGGTTACAGCTCTTTATGACGAGGAGGGAACTTCTGTTTCAATCTATTTCAGCCCGACATTTAGTGGATTATTGGTGCGAATGCAGTGATTGGCCCGCATCACCTGAAGGTCGGGTTCAGGCTTCAGGCGGCGGATTCCCCTTAAGGCCGAGCATGCGTCTAGTTTGTGTGTGTGCGGGAGAGGGGGTTTCACGGGAACACAAATCAATGTGGATACCAGTTTCCTCATCGGAGGGAACATCAGGCTGTAACCACGGAGGATTGGTACCCCACGGGAGCAGAGTATTAATAAAATCAATACTCATATTTTCTTTTCAGAATCCAGGTCACTGCTTTCGGTGTAATGCGTTCACAGAGCTTGTTAGTGGAAAACAAAGAGTTGCATCACGTCACAAGAACATGCCAGAGGCAGCATGAAACATTTGTGATTCTGCATTTGAGTCCGCCGCAGCGAAAACCACAAACACGCTGATATCACTTCCTTATTGTTTCTGGCTTTGACAAGAGTTTCACCAGAGAAAAAGGACAATATTATGATGAACTTAGAACAGACATAACAGTGTTTGTGGTTGCATGTTTGGGGAGTCTCATTTCCTGTCTGAGGCGGCGCGAGGCCGTTAATCAGCACAAGATAGAGACTGTGACACTGTGTCTGGTTTATAACCCCGAAAATAGAAACGCAGAAACCTTTCAGAGCGTCAGGCAAAGCGGAGCGAACCCCGCGGCGAAACAAAGAGAAAGGAAACACAAAGAGAGAAAAAAAAAAAGGTTCACTTCAGTCATCTGTTATCACCCTCAAGGTCATGATGGGTGTGTGTGTGAGATGGGTGAGGAGCAGCCCCCCACACCCTGTCACACACACACACACACTGTCACATACAAACTCTCCGCACACACCTCCTGTCAAGAGCATTAAGCTCAGATGCAAAATAGAAGTTGATTTTCCTCCCACAGCATGAAAAGCACAACCTGTAACTGTCTCTCTATCTAGAGTAGAAATACACCAGCTGCTATAATAACATATACAACATCATTTTATTAGTAAAACTCATTCCACCATTAATAACTAAAAAAAGGCTAAATAAGATCCCATTCAGCAAACAAAGGCCAACTTTAACTCGACTGTTTGTTCTGATGCCGAAGTGAAAGAGGAAATGAAGACATAACGTTCAGTGTGATGGGAAAGTTTTCTTCTCTCCCAAAAAAGACTGCCCTCCCCTCAGCAAAAGAAAAAAAAAATACACAACCCCTCCCCCTTTTCTAACCTCCCCTCCCCCCCCTCGATAGTCTGTGTACAGCTCTTCTATATTAATATGAAATATGATGGCGAATGAGAGACACAAACGCTTCACATGGGGGCAATCGTGATTTCACCATCTTTGTGACCACCTTTTATTCTCTTGTTTTGCTTGATGCGCACACACACATTCATGCAGCATGACACACACACACACACACACACACACACACACACTTGTGCTGTATGATTGTGTGTGTTGGGGGTGTTTTCAGGTTGTAGGGGGGTCTTTCGGGGACTTAATATGTTGTCATGAATGTCTGCCCATGAAGAAACTGATCACTTTAACAAGAGAGGCCCTCCTCCTCCTCAGGGTTTCTCAAGGGGTAGTATGTGTGTACGTGTGTGTGTGCGTGTGTGTGTGTGTGTGTGCGTGTATTTGTGTGTGTGTGTGCGCTCATGCGAACACGCCATCAAGGGTGGCGTGGTCTGCACAAGAGGCGGAGACAACAAAAGCAGGATGTGATACAGCAGGACTCCACTTCTCCAGTGAAATCAGCACAGCGCAGAGAGCGCCACCCGTTGACGAATGGACGCCACAGCCGGGGCCTGCTGGTAAAATTCCACTCCCACAGACCAGGAAGGAGCGTGCAAAAGTACCCAACAAATGACTTGATAAGATCCGAGGAGCCTGGTGTGTGTCCTTTGGGGTATTCCAGTCGTGTGTGCTTGGAGAAACAAAAGGCAAAGGGGTCCTGCAGTGTGTCGACTGCCGAAAGAGGTTTCTGTTTTTGTCTCTTCACTGGAGGCCCAGCTGGACCCCACCCATCTCTACACACACACACACATATAGAAGCTACACACACTTTGAGCTAGGGGACCCTCAGTCCACCAAAAAAGACGACAACACAAACAAAAACTGTCACATCCAACGTTGCACATTACCGGATACACCGGCAGAAAACTCCTAAAGCCAGCACACTTGTGTTCAGAACCAAAAGTTAAACATTAATGTAGCTAAAAGCCTCCTGGAAGCTCCCACTTCCCATTTGTTTGTTTTTTTAAAAGTTGCAGTTTGAAGATACGAGAGCCTGAAGCCGTCACGGGGAGCGACACCGTATCAGCGTTCCCTCAGGGGCCTCCACCGCTATTGGCCCCTGCTGCATCAATCTTGAGAGCAGCATTTTAAATATGAGATTAAGAGGGTGATACCTCAGGTTACATAATGGCACCCTGCTAAGCTATTTATATGTCATGGAGCTATTTTTGTCTGAATAATAAAATATAACGTGACGGGGGTGAACTTTGATTTATGGCGCTGCTATTAAATGTGAATTAACGATATAAAAACGCAGATTCATGGACACAAAGGCAGCCAGTGGAGCCATGCCATAGGCCTCCAGCTCTTCTTGTCAAATCCATCAAATCCACCATGACAGATGTGAAGATACAACTTGTCAAACACCCAGAGTTTTCTATATTTTCACTCACACACACGTCACTCTCGAGTGTGTGATTATATCAAACTGGCTCTGAGGACATTTTAACAGCTGCCCACTAACTAGTCGTGGTTTTGACGCACGGAAACATTTCTTCTCTAAGCTCCACAACCATGAATTATCCGACACACTCATTCATCTTCTCCCTTCATAACATATAATTGCGCAACAGCTGAGGAGGCTTGCCTCATCTTATGCGACACCGTCCTCTCTTCTTCAGAATTCTTGTCTGCAGACTGTTTGGCTGTTGGTATGTGAGGACTGCAGGTTTCTGCACGCAGCACAACATGCTGTAGATCCTCTAACGGCATCACAACCATCCAGAAATAGTCATAATCATACAGATTAATATAGGAATACTTACCCTCGCTTCTGCCTATGCTTTGACACAGATGTTAATCCAGCTTTGTTGTTATTGTCAGCGTATTGAAAAGGGTTGTGAAAATACACAAAGAAATCACGCCTGGTTTCTGAAAAGGCAGTAACCTGAAAAGCCAAATGCACACAAATAAATCCTCACATAAAGAGCTGATCCTACTACACGTTTTAGACAAACCACAGCACAACTGCTAGGCCCTGTTATTCTGACACAATAACAGATTTAACACACCACAATGTACTACAAGGAGGATTACAGGATTCACTCCCTTCACTCAGGCTCACAATTGAAAAACTCTGCATCCTTTAGAAACAGGATGTCCTGGTCAAAATGATTTAAAGAAAGCTAAAATGTAATAAAAATAGGTGTCATAAATGCTCATTTATTTTCTTCATTAGACACTTATGGCAACTAGCCAAAACCCGTCATGAGCGTGTAACTCTGTGAGGCTACAGCACCATCTAGAGGTGAGTTCAGGCAACTTCCTGTTTTCGAGACAGATCCAACATGGCTGCTCCCTTGTAGAGACGTTTTCAGGCTTCCTGGTTGTGTGGAGTAGCTGCAAACCTTGAGGGATTGCTGGTAAACAAACACAGAAAGCAATATTTCTAAATGTTGAATGGTGCAAACTGTAAAAGGCTTGTGTGTTAGGTTAGAGATCTTTATTGTCTAGATCAAATTTTTACTGTTTGTGTCATATCTCTCTTCTTGCAGCCACCATGGATGCAAGAGAAATAGTCCACTGTGCTGTGCAGATAGAGAGATCCATCGCAGACAGAAGCTATGGGGACGTCTTGACCCTCCTCGGTGACCTCGACAAGTCTCACATCACGCCAGAGCAGCTAGAAGCGACAGGCGTCGTTAAACGTCTCCACGGGCTCCTGAAAAGCTGCTCTGATGACAGCGTGAAGACGACAGCCAAGAGCTTGTTGTGCAAGTGGAAGAGACAGTACAGCAAAGACACCCGAGGTGCGAAAAGCACAGAGGATCCTGAGCTCTCTCGGAGGGTGTCTCTGCCAGACGAGGCCGAGGATGGAGGAGTCTCCGAGCATGGGGACTCCCGCGCTGAGTCAGCACAGACATGTGACAGCAAAGTGAAGTGTGCACAAGAAGAAGCGTCATCCCTCGTGGAACAAGATGGGCTTTCTTTCCCTGCAGAGAGCCCCTCTGCATCCTGTAGTTTGTCATCTGTAAGATCCAAATGTGTTGAGCTCCTTCTTGCCGCCCTCCGCCCCGAACTTCCCGATGGGGACAAGGCCGCAGAGCTGGCCGCAGACATCGAGCGGCACATCCACGAGCTCCACAAATCCATCAAATACAAAGCCTGCGTGAGGAGCAAGGTGGCCAACCTGAGGAATCCCAAAAACCGGCATCTACGTCGGGGCCTCCTGAGCGGCTCGCTGTCGCCCGAGGCCTTCGCCCGGATGTCTGCAGAGGAGATGGCCAGCGCAGAGCTCCGGCAGCTCAGGGAGGAGTACTCGTCCCGGGGCGTGAGCGAGAGGCAGCTTCCTCGGGGGACGGAAGGGACGCGGACGCAGAAGATCCGCTGCAAGAGATGCGGGGGGTCAGACTGTAGGGTGACGCAGGTGTCCAGGGGTGCCCTTTTCTTGCCCGCGTGGGTGAGGCAGAGCGGCCCTGACGAGGACGCTATGACCTTTGTGACCTGCAGTGGGTGTGGGCAGCAGTGGTACCACAGCGGCTGGGTCTGCCTCTAGATAGTATCACATCTTCATTCAGGAGGAATGGTCAGAGGAATGAGGTGGGGAAACAAGGGACAGAGCATTCTCGCGGGATGGAGCGCATACTTGCCGCTTAAACAAGACATTTTTTAGGATGCATCCTTTATTTTGCATGTGCATTCACCAGTTAATCCGTAAC
Organism: Anarhichas minor; assembly: GCF_050575085.1. Classification (NCBI taxonomy): domain Eukaryota; kingdom Metazoa; phylum Chordata; class Actinopteri; order Perciformes; family Anarhichadidae; genus Anarhichas; species Anarhichas minor. The sequence goes on from NW_027466464.1 coordinate 9,178,563, forward strand.
TAGAAGCCCTTCATTACCTTTCTGCTACAAAGTGAACATTTTCTGGTCAGAGGAATTACCTTTGACATCACTTAACGTATAGTTTTCTTGATGTAAAGGAAGAACGTGTATTCTTTTTGCACTGATTGTGAGCCACGATTGCTATGACTGTTTAAACTCCTTGTTGAAAGGACGAGAAGAAAACATGCGCCTCGCTTCCTACAATATCCCATTCATGTGGAGAGCATGTGACCTGAGAAAACGGTGGGCATGTGAGTCAGTAATCTGCCCTCCTGAGCGGCCTCTGGGGTAGATATCCCATGGTCCTTCACTCAGTCGACGTGGCACGATGACCGGCTTACACGTCATCGTGACGTCACATCGCCGGGCCTTCACTGTACAGGCCTGAAGAGTTTCACTATCTCTTCTTTTTAAATGAAATCTTTCTGATAGGGAGTGAGACTTTTCTGTTCTTTGCAGCAGACTCAGTCGGTTTTAAGAGGATAATTCAGGGGTGTCCAAAGATTTTAAAAATCCCCCTTCTCGTGGTTGTGAGGTCTGGAGGTCTGCTATATCTTATCAGGCAGATACAGTAGGAGTGTTGCTGTTTGGTATCTCTGCACTGTGGCTCTTCTCTGTGTCTCCTTTCAGATGCTCCCCTATCTTTACAGTGTCGTGTTGGGTGACAGATCCCACCCTTTCAGGCTGGTTTGACCTGTCAAATCAGTGCTCTGTCGCCATTTATATCTTCTCTCCCTCGCACAACAAACACTCTGCAGACAGAGGTGCAACGTTCCGGGCTCCTTCACCAACATTAAGAGGCTTTAAGCCTGCAGAAAGGCATATCTTTTGATCATCTTTGCTCATTTATGCAGTGCAATAACATTGGCAATGCACAATTTCAGTAGGTTCATTTTCCTATAGTTTGTTAGGAACCACTTCTTAGGTTAAAATATGTTCCATGTATGAATGAATATGTTTCAGAAGTCTGCTCTCACTCATGTAACAAGTAAGAACAGGCAAGGCCAATGAAACGTGGATGTGATGACATCCAGCAGGAGCGCATGATGGGGGGGGGAGGAGGAGGCGTGACACTCCCCGGGTCATGTGAGGCTCAACAGCGGCTCTAAGGCCAGAGAGCAGCGCCATGTCACTGGCTCACAGCAGCACACTGCCGGGATGGAGGTGGAGGATTTGAACGCAGAACACACCGACAGGTACAGTTACTGAAATGGGAAAAGAAAACTTTAATTTCAGTGGCTAAAATGGTCACTTTCTGATGTTTTAGTCGGTCAGTAAAGTCGCGCAGCGTGCAATGGTTAGCGCTTCCATTATCGGACAGCTAAGCTAACGTGAACAGTTTATGGTGGTGCCTCCATTATCGGACATTCCTTATTTTGCATCGCGTCTCTCCATTTTCTCGAAATATTGACGGTTCAATACTCAACCATGTTAATACAAGTGTATGCTATTTTCTGAGTGACAACCATCTCTTTTGTAAGTTAGTTTTATGCTAGCAAACTGCTGTTATAACAGCGGTTGTTCCCGTGTTGTAAGTGTCATAAACCTTGTTTATTGATAGTAATTAAGGACATTTTGCATTCTGTAGGTTTGAATGAAATCATGTGATTGGTTTGTTTGGAGGAATTAGTCATGACCCAAAGAGCAGCCTTCTATTTCAATAGTAGCAGTCTGCTGAGAGAAGCACATGACTGTGTGTGTGTGTGTGTGAGACTGTGTGTGAGAGAGACTGTGTGTGTGTGTGTGTGTGAGACTGTGTGTGAGAGAGACTGTGTGTGTGTGTGTGTGTGTGTGTGTGAGACTGTGTGTGAGAGAGACTGTGTGTGTGTGTGTGTGTGTGTGAGACTGTGTGTGAGAGAGACTGTGTGTGAGACTGTGTGTGAGAGAGACTGTGTGTGTGTGTGTGTGTGTGTGTGAGACTGTGTGAGAGAGACTGTGTGTGTGTGTGTGTGTGTGAGACTGTGTGTGAGAGAGACTGTGTGTGTGTGTGTGAGACTGTGTGTGAGAGAGACTGTGTGTGTGTGTGTGAGACTGTGTGTGTGTGTGTGTGTGAGACTGTGTGTGAGACTGTGTGTGTGAGACTGTGTGTGAGAGAGACTGTGTGTGTGTGTGAGACTGTGTGTGTGTGTGTGAGACTGTGTGTGAGAGAGACTGTGTGTGTGTGTGAGACTGTGTGTGTGTGTGTGACTGTGTGTGAGAGAGACTGTGTGTGTGTGTGTGTGTGTGTGTGAGACTGTGTGTGAGAGAGACTGTGTGTGTGTGTGTGTGTGTGTGTGAGAGAGACTGTGTGTGTGTGTGTGTGTGAGACTGTGTGTGAGAGAGACTGTGTGTGTGTGTGTGTGTGTGTGTGTGAGACTGTGTGAGAGAGACTATGTGTGTGTGTGTGTGACTGTGTGTGAGAGTGTGTGTGTGTGAGCCAGTTCATGTGACCTGCACCGTCTTCATTCATGTGGTTAAACTCTGCAAAGAAGTCCTAACTTCTCCGAACAGGCAGTGGATTCTTTCCAGTGTTGTCCTAATTGGCTGCAGACTGCACACTGTTGGATGTTGGATATTGTTTTTGTAACATACACGTACATTATATTATAAATCTAACTGTGCTGGATGAGGTGATCCTCGCTCTCATCTGACAGATTCCCTCTGCTATGTGGGTGGAATGATTAGCATTTAGCTTAAACTGGTATGTTAAGCGTGCACACGTGTGGCGGCTGATTAAATGTGTGCTTAAACCCCCGTAAGTCGCTTCTCTTTGCAGCTCAGCCAGTGAGTGGGTGAACTTGATCTGTAAAGTTAAATTCTCTCTCTCTCTCTCTCTCTACAGATTGCTGGCAAAATGATATGTGTGCTGATATAACGGTGAGTTACTCATTGTTCTTTCTGTTGTTGATTCACTTGTGGACGACTCACTGGTCCTGTGATCAGTGTCCATGTGCTGTATCATTTCATATACGACACTGTAGGAAGTTCATTCATGGCGTAGTGTCGTGAGTTGGTTGTTTTAATAGGATTAGCTTTAATCCTAGATTTAATCGGTGTAAGGGAATATGTGAGCAGTTAGTGTTACGAGTGTGTTATTAGGTGAGCACATTGTTCTTATCTCAAGCACAACTTTATCTGTGTGGCCAAAGGGAGAAATCAATAAAATCTTCCCTGAAGTTATACCTACACACTGAACGTTTTGCCCTTTGCTTTCTGAGTAATGGGGCCATTTCTGTGCTCCTCAGGTGGAACTACTTTCTCTATTTGTGGTGTCTATTGTCCTCCTGACCCGACCCACTGGCGCCATGACGTCAAAGTCGACCCTCCTGAAGGTGATCCTCCTGGGTGACGGCGGCGTCGGCAAATCCTCGCTCATGAACCGCTACGTCACCAACAAGTTTGACTCGCACCTCTTCCACACCATCGGCGTGGAGTTCCTCAACAAGGAGCTGGAGGTGGACGGCCATCACGTCACCCTGCAGATCTGGGACACGGCGGGCCAGGAGCGCTTCCGCAGCCTCCGCACGCCTTTCTACCGCGGCTCCGACTGCTGCCTGCTCACCTTCAGCGTGGACGACGGACAGAGCTTCAGCAACCTGTCCAACTGGAAGAAGGAGTTCACCTATTACGCCGACGTGAAGGACCCGGGCAGCTTCCCCTTCGTGGTGCTGGGCAACAAACTGGATGTGCCGGAGCGCCAGGTGTCCGGGGAGGACGCTCGGCAGTGGTGCCGGGAGAACGGCGGCCACCCGTACTTTGAGATGAGCGCCAAGGATGCTACGAACGTGGCGTCGGCCTTCGAGGAGGCAGTGCGTCGCATTCTGGCGCTGGACGACAGAGCCGATCACCTCATTCACACCAACACAGTGGACCTGCAGAGGAAGAGTCACCCCGACTCCACCTGCTGCTGAGCGGAGAGCTCGGCGTGGTGCTTCTGCAAATGTGGTCTCTGCAGAAAGAGGAAGTGGGGAAGATACACGTGTGGACAGGATCGGAAGATCTTTTTTTAAGACCAAAACCGACAATATTTTGTGCCGATATTCATCATTTCCACACAGAACTCTCCACCCATCATTTCCCAACTCTGATGGTCCTTTTTAGGAATATTTCTGTCACGGTTTTTAGATTTATTGTTGTATCAGCAGTGGACATAACCTGAGGGTTAAAGGCCTGTCGTGACTGATTGTGTCGGGTGTCTGTGATAAGTACTTGAAGAGACAACCTGCCACGTCACTGATGAAGCTGTGCTTACAAGCTTTAGCCCCCAAAAGGAGAAGTGAGAGGAGTATTTCTGCCTCTACCAGCAGAAACAACCATGTTTACAGCTAAAGTATTGTGATTTGGTACTGATTGTAACCCTCACAATGATTTTCAAGTCTTAAACAAACTCAGAAAACAACTTGTCAACGTTTGAATTGCTGTTGAGGTTTTTTCCCCGCATCATCATGATGTATGTGGTGAATCAATTTACAGATAAGAAAGTAGATTGAGATGAACTACTTTAGGTTTAGACAGATTAAACAGTCACATGATCAACTAGGTTTATAGTTTTTGAATCTTTTTATCTGGAAATTAAACGGCATCCAACAATGAAAGTGTCTTTTTATTTATTTATGTATTTGAAATGCAGTGCCCTCGTACCAGAAGTGTGGCGGCTTCACGGTCCCATCGGTGAGCTGTCCTCATCTCAAAGGTAAAAAGACACAGTGATACTGAACTCAGTGACACACAGGTGTTTTCACTTATTGGTCAGCTCTTAATGAGATGTCAATCAAATACAGCTGGTTTGCTCAAAGGCTTCTGAGCGGACCGCTAATCAGGCAGCATAAGTGAAATCACCTGTGTGGGTCCGTTGTGTTGACGCAGGAGGCAATTAAGTCAATCAGCTTCACCTGTTGCACGAGTTGCTTCTTGATGACGTCACACAAACCAACCTTAGAAATGTTGGATTTTTAATTTATTTAGTACAATTATTTTGTCAACTGCTTTATGTTGAAATAAAATGAGTAGAATAAACAAATGATTTAATATTTATGAGAATTGATTAGTAGAGTATGTACACTTTCCTCTTGCATGTAAAGAATTCTTGCCCTTCCCTGTCTGATATGATAGTCCACTAAATATCTTGAATAATGTGTTTGTTACAATAAACAGGAAGTACAAAAAACTCAAATGAATTCCACTTCAGAGACCCAAACACAAGAACGAGACAGGAGACAACGGTGTCACGATAATAAAAAATATCGGTTTTACTAGAGAAGGTTACAAAAATCATCACTATATAGGAGTCATAGAACTATTTCCAACTTAAAAAATAAAACCATAATGAAACACCTACAGGGACTACAATGCCATCAAAGTACAATGAAGTTTTCTTTAGAAAAGGGCGGGTGGAGAGGGGGGGGGGGGGCAAACACCGCCTACCATAGTTGTCAGTACGATTGACTACACATCACCTGAAAAACTGCAAAGACAGTCATGTCTCCTTCATGCAAATAACGAGGAAACAACAACACCCTGACACGCATCGTCTTATAGGAAATTGAAGTTTTGCCTTTACATCAACCTGGTGGCAAAGCACGTATATCAAACATAACACACATGGCAATATAGTCCTTTTTTATACAGAATAGACAGCTGCACACATGGACGGTACTGACATGCTTCATCTCATCAAAGTTCAAATCTTCTTCAGTGTGTTTTTTTTATTTTTTATTGATTTATTTTTTTTAGGGTAAACTAGTGATGATCAATATAGAATATAGTTCATGATTATTAAACAATATCTGATTATAAAATCAACGTATGAAAATTCCTGACTTGTTTTATTCAGAGTGTAAACATCCAAAACAGTCTCTGTGGCTCATATGAGAGGCATGACGTCAAAGAAATAAAGAAAAAGAAAAGTGACTTTCTCTCAACTCACATGTTGAGTCAGTCATTTGGCCGGCCACCGGAAAAAAAATAAGCACAAACGAGTTCCATAAAATCATAATTACTGAATCACAAGAAGAACTCAGCTGCCTAAAACTGATAAAACATTAAAAATCCATTTTTTTTTAAATCACATTTTTAAATGTATACGTCACAAGCACCTCAACCCATCGTATCATATCATAACTGCACTGTATCCCTCTCACGACATATCATTTAAGATGTTACATTACAATTATTATACCAAATGCAGAACTAGTATTTGAGTGCTAAACACATATCTCAAAAGGGTACATTTACATATATCTGTGGGAAAAACAAAAAGAAAGAACAGAAGAGCGTGGCGGAGCACTGATCGTGCTCTCCACGTGTTTTAAGAGGAGGTGTGAATCCAGATCTTTTCAGGGTGGTTCAGATATTTACAGGTGAACTTCATTCACAACAGGAGGAAGTTTAGAAAACGATAGAACCGGCTTTTTACTGTGTAATTCACGCGGGACAGCGTATCAAATCCGACGAGGGGGGTCGTGTTTAGACGGTTGAAGCTTTAGAAAAGAACACAACTGGCTAAAATCAGATTTGGTTTGATACCTGAGGTGTGCGTTAAAAGACCCGGAATAGATTTGTCTTTGATTTTCTGCTGCCGCTGGTGATGAGTGTAGCAAAACCCATAAAGGTCTGAACACACTTAGTCACTTTCTTGCCAAGAGTTGCATCACACAGCTCTCTGTTCGCCTCCTCTGACCCTTGACAAGAAAGCAAAAGAAGCATATTTCCCAAAAACATCCCTTTAATAAAAGTTTGCTACACCTCTGGTCTCAAATAAACGGTTGATAGCTTAGCAGATAAATAAACTCGGATCATGTAAATGCACATAATCCTTGAGATACCACGTGATGTGAGTCTTTTATATGTTTCTATGAGAGCGGGGCTCTGTGTGTTTGAGGGATTCTCCCTTCTTCTGTTGTTTGGTAATAGTGCAATAACGTATCGAGTGTTAGCGATAAAAAGTCCAAAATGGAGGAGGAGGAAAGAAAACAACCAATGAGCGCCAAAACATAAAGATCGTAATAGTACCTGGCATACTTTTCAGAGAGTATTAAAAAAACAACAACATTCGTACACATTCGCACAATATATTCATATTCATATATATATGCATATAAAACACCAAAAAAAAAAACCCCGGAGGAAGTTGGTTGCTGCCTGGCTTCCTCTGTGGCTGAAGCAGAACAGTGAACAATGTTTTTTTTTTCTTTTCTTTTTTTTAGGAGCTGTTGTGTAGAGAGGCTGTGCTGGCTCAGGGCGCGAGGCCATCACAGCCGGGCCACGTTCACGAGCCGCCCGCCCCCAAAATAAAGCACCGAACCGGTGCACCGCAACCCGAGCTCGAACCCGGCAGGGCGAGCTCTCCCGCTCTGAAGCACCTGCCTCCGACCGGGCCTGCCGCGTCTCCCGATCCTCTATTCTCTTCCCTTCTGGTGTGAGCCCACGACTCCTCATGGAAGGGAAGAGGATGGAGGATCAGGAGGTTGGGGGGGACTATCAAACATGACCGAGGTGGTTTGTTTTTCAACGGAGGGAAGGGGGGAGGTGGGGCGCTGGGTGTTGCAGGGTGAAGTGGGAGGGTGGGGGGTTGAGGTGTGGCGGCGGGAGAGGAGCGCTTGTCCTTATGAGTAGGAGGACGAGTTCTGGCCCTCCTTGGAGCGCGCCTCGGCCTCCAGATCCTGGTCGTCCTTGGTCTTGATGTCCTGGTACTCGTGCGTGGAGACGGCGCTCTTCAGGTAGGCCCAGTTGGCCCCCAAAATCATCAGGTAGTGGATCTGAAGAGAAACCGACATTTACAGGAAATAATGTGCATTGTGGGACAATCGTGTATAAAAATCAAGAGGGTAAGTATCCCTGATTCAGTCCCTTTTCCCAGTGTGAACAGACTGAGGTGTAAAGAGTGAGGAAGATCGTCTCACTGAGCGTTCAGGTGATTAATAATGTAATAATCTCAAACTAAATATTTAAATACACATTTAAAGGTATTCTTTTTAAATAGTATTCTGTATCTCCTCCCACCTCCTAGATAGGTTATCTGGGAACCATCATAGTACAGCGAGGGCTTTCAGATCATCCAACGCAACATCTGCTTATTGCTTTTTTTAGTATCTGGACATAAAACAGAGCAGACCGCCTCCACAGCGGAGTAAAACGCCGACCCCGTCTACTCAGCAGAGGCAGGCCGCAGGGTTGGATTTCAACCCGCAGGACGGCACACTGGGCGAGCGTAGTGAGAGGCGGTGTTGCCACGGCAACGGAACAAGCGGCGCCATGGCAACGTGCATATTTTTTCCGAGAGGGTGCCAGATATCGGCGGGATCGCGAGAGGCTTACCAGTGCGATGACGGTGGCGCCGGCGCCGGCGAACGCGACGATGTAGAGGTGGTAGGACAGGTAGAACTGTGGAGGCAAGGAGACAATCAGACAGGGAAGGGAAGGAGGGATAGAGTAGGAAACAAGGAAAGGTCACGTCAGCGGCCTCTCACCTCGCTGGTGTTGCAGATGTCTCCCAGTGTGGCTCCACAAGCTTTTCCCGGAGTGGCGTTCCAGGGAATGACACCTGCAGGATCAGAGGGATGAAGAGTCAGAGGAGTGCCGCGAGACAAAAAGGTCTTTTCCTCCCCCGAGACTGTGTGATTGAAGGCATTATGAATCCGCCTCGGATAAAGATTAAAGGAAACAGGACTGCTGAGCCTCTCCTACAGGAAAAATATGGGTCATTATTTCCATTTTCCGTCTTCACTATCGGCTCGTTATAATCCTCCTTCCCCCTTTTTCTTCTCTGCATTAATATTATCACTATAAATAACATAAAACCAGGAAGTTATCAAAACCTTTCACTCCGATAACAATTTGACGAGTGCCAGTAATTGGGGTGAATATTTCATGCAGTGTGGTTCAGTCCGACTGCCAGTGAAGCATATGTGATCCTCGTCCTACTTTGTGAGCCAGCCGTCCTTCAAATGTGGGTCACATGCTGTACGTTAGGCCATCAAACTGATACGCAATCACAGCAGAAACACTGCAGGAAGGTGGGTTCTCATCAATCAGGCTCTCAATAATCTCAGTGTCTTCGATGACCTCTTCCGAAATGGAAAATTACCTTTAAAGCAGATGAACGCGCGGTGTTTATGGTGAATAGGGGAGAGGAGAGCGAAGCCTTTTGGAATTAGTTTGGTTAGTGCAAAGTTAAAAGATTTTATTGCCGAGGCTAGCAAAACCTGCAAATTAAAACACCAGAGGGGATCGCTTCTATGATTATGTTTTGGCAACCAATTAAAAAAAACAGCAAGTGAGAAATAATTTGACCATTTCAAGTTTCACCTCAAATCGAACTAAAATCTATAAATGTAATGTGATTGTCTTGACAACCGTTCATCCGACTGACTTCACACTCTCACTTCACACATAAAGTTGGTATCTTGTAATTTATGAAGTTAAAAGAAAGATAAGAACAAGTAGGATAAAAGTGATTTGTTTTTCTGTAAATCTGTGGTTTTATGAGCCCAGTTTTCAAGTTGACGAGTTCTGCACACCTGATCCAATTCAGCTGCAGTGAAGTTGTGTCGCCCTTAATTAGATCAGGTGTGCAGAATCAGAGCCGGAGCAGAAGTATAAAGGACAGGCTCGACTCAGGGACTCGAGGAAGAGCTGAGAAACACAGCTTTGGAGGCAGCCAGTCTTCATAACTGTTGTTTGTGGTTATTTATTCGATTTGAATAATAAACATTTAAAGGGTACTGAGGGGAAACAAATCCACCCTTTTAATACGGCATCATTGTTTCAGACACATGCTCAGAATGCTTGAGGTACTCCTGATTCAATGGAAGGTGACAGCAGAAGACGTTTATGAATCTGAATGATCGTTGTCAGCTTTTTAAATCAGAAAAAAACAACAACACTTGTATTAGAAGCAGACAGACGAAATCACATCAGCCACAACTGATGTGTCGATGCTTCTTGTCATGTGTTTGTCAAAAGCTTCCCTGGGAAATCACTAACTGAGGTAGATGAGACGGGTTCAATATGGGAAAATTACAAAACTGCTGAAAACTGACGAAAATGGGAATTTCTATGATCGGGATGAACGTAATCGAAACTTTAGCGGTATAATAACGAGTTTAACAAGCGACAAAGTCCAGGAAAGGACGAGTGTGAGGGCTGGTGGATGGGTCAAACACACCTTTACGCTGGTGACACAACGTTTCAGAGCCATTTTAAGACTTTTAAGTAGATAACATCGGGATAATATCGAGAATCCCGATTATTTCGGTCAGGACAATCGTGACATGCGTAGATGGCGGAACAACCCACCGTACTGCCTGACGTCCACACAGATGGAGTCCGGCGAGGTGATGTTGGCGTCAGGAGACTTCATGGCAGCACAGGTGTTCCACATGTTGAAGAAGAGGAAAACGGGTATCGCCGTGAAGCCGAAGATGGCGAGGAAGGCCAGAGCGAGGATGTAGGTCAGGAACATGAACTGAAGAGGGAAGAGAGGACAGATTTATATTTTGTCAGTGGAAAGGCCAACCTGGCTTGTACAGCATTAAGATTGACTGTTTTTTGTTAATTTTTTTTTTAAAGCCTATAAACACTATTTCAAGCAAGAGCATTATAAAACACACAGCAAAGTAATTCAATCTCATTTAGAGGGCTTTCATTTGGAGTGTATCTGGGTCAGTGGCTGTGGTGATCTGCAGCAGCTGTTCGTGTGTGTGTGTGTGTGTGTTGACGTACGAAGGCGGTGATGCAGCGTCCACAGACGGTGGTCTTGAAGTCGCTCTGCAGCTCCTTCTTGATGGCGCTGGTGGTGTAAAAGCCCTCAGCCAGCAGGATGATGGCGTAGACGAAGAAGAAGGAGGCGATGCCGTAGATGATGTACTGAAAGATCTGGATCCTGAACACACGCGGACAGAAGAGAAAGCATCATGTTAAGAATCAATAACATAGAGCAAACTATTTAAAACAATGTGTAGGGAGGGTGCTTTTATTCTACATGTACTAGTTTTATTGTGTTGTGAGTCAGGGCAGATGACGTGGGTGGCTCTCCTCGACAGATTTAATAACTGCAGGAGTAGTACCGGTGTATTCACTGCTGTTTGAAAGCTGAAACTATTAATGGTGCTCATAAATGATTCATTGTGCTCCTCAAGTCTTTAAGAAAACACAGTGTGAAGCATGTTACAGCTACTTTAGCGCTTGATTTCAGCTGCCGTCAGCCAGCTGTACCGCACTGAGGACTTACACCATGGCGAGGGTGCCGTGGTCCGTGGTGACCGTGGAGAAGTGGTTGTCCAGCATGGTCAGGGTGCCGGTCAGCGCCACGTGGCCGCAGCCGCAGAACAGAGCCACGCCTGAGAAGCAGAGGATGGTGGCCACCAGCGAGGCGTAGGGCACCCCGCCCAGACACTTGATGCAGCACTCGAAGCATCCTGCAGGGGGGAGACAGAGAGAGCAGGGTTAGGGTTACCCTAACCCAAGGCCTTTTGCCAACTGCTGTTAAGCCAGCAAACCCGCGTAGATGTTCATACAGTTGGGGCTGAATCAAGCATGCGTGTGCTGCGAGAGAGCGCCGCGAGAGAAGAACAACACTTCTCCCTGTCAGGCACTCAGAGCGGCTAATCATGGCATCTCTCACAGTTGGTGTGAGTTCACTTTGAGCTCAGCCGGGAGTGCTGAATACTGCATGCACGCTGCGCTACATGCTCACATCCTGCACTGCTCAAGAAACTGCAAACTCTCCCCTTTTGTCTTTAAAGAAACATCTCAAATGTTTTTCTTTCTCTGAGGCATGAATAAGTCATGACCTCAATAAATTATTTCAAAATAAAAGGCATTTCCCAGGGCATCTGAGGGGTGACATTTAAGGAGCACTTGTTTATAGTCGCGACTCTAAAGTACTGAAGATGTCTTTGCTGTTAGATGGTGTTACTCTTGCAGGTGAAAGTGAGACTGATGCTTTCATTTACTTTTGGTTTCAGTGCATTTAAAAAGGAAATGCAAACGGCAAAGAGGCTCAAATTGGCCCCGCACAGCAAAGATGATGACGCTGCGCAATCACCCCTATGCGCTCGAGCTGTTTCGACAGAACGATGATGGTGATGAATTAGTAAATTTGTTTTCCATTAACGGTGGCGGCGCGTGGAGCTCATGGCTCACTTGGGGGTTCAGGTACGAGAACAGCGGTTCTTTCCACTCCCATCACAGAGAAGGATGAAGGAAAGATAACACGTGGTATCGAGCACAAGATCTTATATAATACCCGGTAAAAATAGCTCCTCCAGCAAAGCAGGAAGTTACTCTGGAAAAGTAAAAAGATAAAATGTCTTGTGTGCGCCACTTTGCTGTTTCCCTGACAACCTGCTCCAATTGGCAACTCTGAAGCATCATTAACTCATGTTCAGAAATGTGTTGAATGTGAATATTTCTGTTTGCAAAGCCTAGAATTCACAATTGACCATGTTACATATCTGTCAGACCTTGTACTAAACCTGCTGTACTTCCTGCAGGCTGTGTAGTGTGCCACGTTGGTATGGACGAGTTTAAAGAGTGAATATTGATACGGACATTCATGGTCTCCAGGGGATGAATCCTACTGACTTTGGCGATCCCCTGACTTTTCATCTAACCATCATCAGGTCAAAATTTCACAAATCCCGCTGCAGTAAAATGAGAGGTTTTCTAAAAGGAAGTCTGGATTTCTGCTCTCCTCTCTGTTGAGGCGTCTGACCTCAGAGTGAGGCCCACTTCATGTCTGAGTGAATGAAAACCCGAGACATAAATCAGAGATGCCCTCCTCCTGCTGCCGGTGCTGAAGACTGCGCGGTTGCGTAACGAAGCGGAGGCTCGTTGCATAATAGATCCAAATCCTATTAATGTTAATGAAGGAAGCGGTCTGATGGAGAGGTGGAGCTGATAAGGCTGGATGGCTCTAAAATCTGAGCCGAGAAACAGGCCAGGCCTCGAGGGGGAGGGGAGGGGTGGGTTGCGATGGACTCACTGGTCGATACCTTGAGGACCGGGAGGCTGTTTAAAAGCCGCTCTGCGCTGACACTCCATCCTGCTGTAAAAGGTCAATCTCCCCAGGTGGTTTAGTATGTTAGTCTACCTGCCAGTGTGACGTGGTAATCCTGCTTTTTCAAATGCAAATCAAAGAATTTCCATGTGATGTGATCTTGATATTCATGGCCTTTGACGGAAAGCTCCTTTCAAGGTGCCGAAAGGAGCCCATTTGCTCATTTTGTTTTACAGAACAAAAACTTTAGATATGATATTTTAACGCTCATATGATTCCTGCTGTTAACTCTCTCTTCTCCCCGGCCCCATGCAGCTTCATGGATGAATTCATAGGTTTCATTTTAACACAGGCTCCTCATCCGGTCCGCCTGCGGCTACGACTGTTTGTCAGCCTCAGTTTTAAAGTGCTCTAATGGGGAACAGACAGGCCGGAGTGGGCAGCTCCAGCCGGCCCTAATGGAAATCAATGGACTATTCATTAGAGTAGAATTTAGGTGACACGCCGAGGCCGAGCCCATCGCTCTGGTTTGATACCTCGCTGCATCTCGCTACCTCTCGTCTCTGCCTTTGCCCCGCGTGTCTTCTCTGCTCTCTCGGTGAAACATGGCTGCGTGCCCACGCTGTACTTACAGTGAACCAGCTGGAGTTAATCGCTGAGACAAAATGTTACGCTCCTGTTACGATGCCGTACCATACATCATCTCAACCGCCTCACACCAAGGACGATGCAGCGCTTCGCGGGAAAACTTCACAGGACGAACGACAGAAATAATTTGACAGACAAGAGCTGCAATTTAGGGTTAACATCCCCTGCTGTTAAAGCTCACGCTCTTCCACTGCTGTGGCCTGCAGGACAAAACACAGGGACAGTTGGGTAGGTAGATGCTTGCTCTGTGTTTGTATTTGACAAAGACAAAAGGAAAGGATGTGAGAAGGAGATTAAGAAGAAGTGAGAAGGAAGGAGAGGAAAGCAGAGGTGAATGGAGAGGAAGAGTGAAGAGGAAGAGATCGATAGAGAGCGAGCAGAGCAACAAAAGGAAGAGGAAAACAGAGAGAAGGAGCTGAGGAGAGACGCAGAGCGAGCGAAGGAAGAACAGAGAAAAGAACGGAGAGAGCGAGCGAGAGAAAGTGTAACGCGAAAAAGCAGCTCTTGGCCCCGGGGCGGCAAATAGCAGTTGCCATAGCAACGTGTTACCCACGACCCAGTTCAGCGGTAGTGTAGTCCTTCACACACACACACACACACACACACACACACACACACACCGACGTAGAGTGATGCAACCTCAATAAACAAGTAAAGATCGGTGCTAAGTGGTGACAACGGTGTGGAATTTGACACAAAAACAGGATGCGAAAGGAGATGACAAGAAAGAGGGAAAGTTATCCATGATCTCCTTTTCAGGTTTTAAGAAGTGGGTCAGACAGATATTATGTCGTTTGAAATGAAAGAGAGATAGATGGAGGAGAGAAAAAGATTATTTGATCAGCTCCTCGGGGACTTAAATGAATTCATATTACAATGCAGTGACTTGCTGTGGTAGACCACAGACTGTCTATAAGAAGTGGGCGAATAGTCACTGGGAGCGATGGTTTGGGGTTTACCATTTTAAAGCCTCGAGCTCTGCATTTTGGCCGTCGCCATCTTGTTTTGTGGCAAACAAGAGGGTGGAGCTAAGTACAACCGATCGCTGAATGACAAAATTTAGCGGCCAAAATGTTTGCTAAACTGAAAACACACTTCTTTAAGATGAAAACACGGACAACGCCGTGGTAGAGACCTGTCAGTCACTGTGTAGCCCCGCCCTAAAGCGTACCCTGCTTTATGGCCTGCTTGACTCTAAATGGACCATAATGTACTAAATGAACATCATGCTGTATTGAAGAAGACTTGAAACTAGAGATTGAGACCATAAACTCATGTTTACAATGTTTACTGAGGTAATAAATCAAGAGAGAAGTAGAGTCATTTTCTCATAGACTTCTATACAATCTGACTTCTCGTGGAGGGACTCGTGGAGTTGGAGTTGTGTTTCTGTGCAACGGATGAACGTAAATCCAATATTCAGCTCTGTGTGTGCTCTTCGCCAGCTCCTGGCAGCTAAATGCTCCACTAACGTTCACCAGCTAGTCGCATGCTCTGTCTGTCTTCTGTGTGGCGCTGAGCAGGTCGTGTAGCCTGCTGCTGATGAGTGAGGTGAGAGTGAAACAAAACAGTAAAGTTGAAGGCGATAAGACCAAAACAATGAGCTGAAAGACGCTAAAAATCTCAGTTAAACTGGGAACTGCAGAGTCTGGAGATAATGGTGGATTCACATTACATCGACAGTCTTAATGATTTGCTATAAACTGTACAACCCAGTGGCACCGTTAGTACTGTTAGTACGCACAGTGCATCTGCCAGGAGTAACATCCGCGTTAATAAAGCTTTGTGAATATTTCAGCGGCCGGTCTGGTCCCTGCCTGCGGCTGTATTCTAATCTAGAAGTGCTCTATTCATTATGGGGCAATTTACTCACGGTGCATTATGGGTACATTCCCACAAGAGCTGAGGAGGACCTCAGAGAGAGAGAGAGAGAGAGAGAGAGAGAGAGAATAAAGGTGTGGGCAAGTAAAGCAGGAAGAGATGGGAGGAGGATGGAAAGCTGCGTCTCCTCTGGTTGAGATGAAAAAGAAGCCCCATCTGTTTGATAGCAGCAGACTTCAGCTACAACAACAACACACACACACAGAACATCAAAACCGCATCAAAGCTGTGTTTCAACTTGTTTTTTTAATATTTTGTCATTATTTTTATTAGTTATGTACGGTGGTCGACCCAAAAACAAACTGTATGTATTCTGTTTCACATTTGGCCGAAGTCTTTTCCGATATTAAAAAGAGCTACAGGTTTACGTAGATATTGTAAAAGACAGAAGGCCAAATTTAAAAAAGAATAAGTACCTTTTTATCTGTTTATTATTATTTATTTATTCCATTCCGTGTTCCGAATCTTTATATCTGAATAAATTTAGTCAATTGTTTTGTCCATAAAATATCAGAAAAACATTGAACTTTGAAAACAGCTTTGGTTGCGGGTATGTGCATGTGTAATGAAGCTTCCAGTTCAAAATAATACAAATTATAAATGATATACATATATCATACAGATGAGAAAGTTGAACTTTCTTAAAACTGAGAAGCTGAAACCATCATTTCAGACATTTTTACTTGGAAAAACTCGAAACTATTTGTCTATCAAAATAATCACAGATTCTTATTTTTCAATGAATGAATCAACTAATTGTTAGCAATCACCTTAGTGATGTTATTCTCACCGATCCAAGTTGTGATAAACTAGATTCAAAAGTTTGTTGGCACAAGCAGACATTAAGTACAGAAAGCAAAATAAATACTCATTTCCTGTTTAAAAAAACCCTGATCACTGACACATTATCAACTCGAATGTCTCCAGTAATCGGCTTGTTTGCGGTGTTGATCAAGAGGACACGATATGCTCTGAGCCGTTACCAACCATTTCTCTTTTATTTTTTTTCCCACGGTGCATAACTGACCCTAATCTTGGCTGGTTATAACCAGCATCATGGATGCCACAAGGTCAGCATCTGGCCGGGCGAAATTGAGCATGATGGACCTTCAAATCCCGTTCTCCTCGCTCTGCTGCGTGATCAATACTTTCACTGTTGGAAGTTGCTTCCCTCTATTTCTCTCTTTCTGTGGCTTTTTCACGACACAGTGAATATCCACCACTGTGACTGT
The DNA here is from genome assembly GCF_050575085.1 of Anarhichas minor. Taxonomy (NCBI): domain Eukaryota; kingdom Metazoa; phylum Chordata; class Actinopteri; order Perciformes; family Anarhichadidae; genus Anarhichas; species Anarhichas minor. The sequence goes on from NW_027466464.1 coordinate 9,195,303, forward strand.
GAGATTTCTTTCTTGCGTGGCTCAAACGTGTTTTTCTACGGCAACACGAGGCAAGACCAGAATCATGTGGTGACAGATGGGGAACAAACAACAAGCACCAGAATGACCAAAATGAAAAGTGAAAACCCTGCTCAGTTATCTGACAAACCTTTTCCTAAAAAAGGACAAGAAAAACAAAAGATGATGAAAAACGCAGTCATATTAAAATAAAAATCCTTTTTCCTTTGGACGACATGTCAGTTAAAAGTTTGAGACGACAAAAAATACGTCAATATACTAACTCAAACTAAAGATAGTGACTTAACATGAGCGTTTCTGTTCATTTCTTTATTTTTCTTCTATTATTTTTGTCTTCTTTCCGGTGCAAATTAGTGCCCAAGTTATATTTAAAGTTAAGGGATCCTGGTTTATCTCCAGGCAATCTCATAATTTGGAGTTTATTATCACACAATATGATGCAAGAAAGCTGTTTTTGTGTCCTTTGGGCCTATTTTGTATAATGAGGCAAGTACAATTAACAGCAGATCATTAAAAGGGGTTCATTTAAAAGTGCCCGGCTGCAGCGTGCAGCGACAGCAGACCCTGAACAGAGATCGTAACTAACTGCGTACACAGAAAACACAAAACTATAACAGCCCTCTAATCCTCTGCAGAGCAGAAGCAGGGTCACCTGTCCCGAGATGCCGTGTGCCGGCTCAGCAGAGCGGAGTGAGCGCTATTACTTTGAGTCTCGTTCCACCAAAATGTAAAATGGCCCCTCTGGCCAGCAGTGCCGTGCCATTGGACTGAATGGCTCAGCGGTTACGCAACCGACTTGGCCAAAGTCACTCTCCCAGAGATGTCAAAGAAGTCGGTGGCCCTCCGCTGGCCCGCCTCCCCCCCCCTGATGTGATTATGGAGATACACTTTGCAGCAGCCTCAGGGGCTACGCCAACACTGTGTGCGTGTGTGGTTCTGTAACACAGATCCTCTTTCTGTGAAGGTCGTCCTCACATCGGCCTTTACTATGAATATTCCTCATATATCAAGGAAATAAGAGACTCAAAGAGAGTTTGCAACTCAGCACTTGTAGCAGGACGGAGGACCAAGCAGCCTGAATGACCTATACGCATCATACAGGCCCAGTCACTCATCGATGTCAGCCTCGGCTAGCGATGACGAGTGCTTAATCGGCATCGGGCGTGTAATGGGCTAAGGATGAGAGGAGCAGATTGGGCATCAGTGGGTGATGGAGGGAGGCCAGAGGAGGTTGGCATCACTCAGGAACAAGGCATGCTGCGCCAACCTGCCACTTGCTGCTATTCATATACCCGCTGCAGACTGGGGTTCAAACATAGACGCAGTGTTGGACGGCGATGCACTGTGGGAGCTTGTGCGTTTGTTTCCAAATTTTTGTAATCTGTTGCTTCACGGGGTTTCGTGGTTATTTCAGTATCAATTCATCTTTTATTTTATTATCATTTAGTCTTTAAAACATCATATTATAGTAAAAGAAAATGCATATAATAATTCCCTGAAGACCAAAGTGACGTCTTCAGGTGTGTTGTTTTGTCATACCGAACCCAAAGCTGAAACTCATGAATATTGAGTCATTTCTGCTTGATAAGCAACTTAAAGTGAAACTAAATGAATGAATTCATAATTGTGCTAATGCTTTGGCATCTATTATTCTTCAGCAAAAGTTACATAGACTCACTTAAAATGATGGATTAATAAAATCATGGAGAATTAACCTTCTTGTTTCAGCTCTTTCATTTAAAAATTACGAAATACCGTTTCTTTTATGAACATGCGAGCGGAGAAATTCAGTTAAATATGAACGTGACCACAGTGTGGGGACTCAGAGGGCTGAATGTGAACACAGCGGCGTACCGCACGGTCTCACCCACATATGTGCACACTAAAATAGAGCGTTTCCTTTGGTGCAAACAAAGCACCGACACAGACATTCCCCTAAACCACTCCTGGTCACTGACACGTAAACAAATACAAGCACACACACACACACACACACACACACACACATATCCAGATGGAGGCTGACAGCAGGCTTTGGGCAAATGGCTTCAAATGAGGAACACATGAGCCTCTCCCTGTTTGACGGCTTTCACATGCTCTCGCAACCTCACACACCTCCAGGGCGAGAGGAGAATATGTGAAGGGTGTGTGCATGAGAGTGTGTGTGTGTGTGTGTGTGAGAGACAGATGAGCTCGGGAATCAGGACAAGATCAGGGAGGAGCAGAGGAGAAGAGATGAGAGGAAACAAAAAGGAGTATTGTGGCGGTTTACATGCAACAAATCAATCAAAAAGTGAGATTTGCAGATTTAAAAGTGTTTTCAGAGCATGCGAGGACAGAATCATGAGTGTAATCGACGTATTAAAAGGAGCAACCTTTCAGTTTTGCTGGTTTTGGATTCCTTGCATGCAAACCCAAACTAAAAGCACAGCAGAAGTCATTGGATTTGACCTGGAGTTGTCACATGTTAGACCCAGACTATACCTCCAAAAAGGATTTGTTTAGACCGGGACTAAAGAAAGATGTGACCACAACAGCCAGAAAAATGTTAAAACCCTCAGAAGGACTTTGTAGTAAGAAAACTCTGTTCTCTCCGTGCTGATTCACACCAAGTGAAGCTTATACGTGGACCTCTTCTCGATGAAGACGCCATGTTGGAAACGTTGTGGTTGTACATCCGTCTGTTGTGTGGGAGCCCTTTTTTCTCTTCTTGATATTCTCGTTGAAAAACTGCCACGAAGAGATAAAAACTGGAGAGAGAGGTGGTTATGTGTAACAAAGACAAGTAGGAGACGGATGCCAGTAACGGCGAGTGTACGCATTAGAGTGTGTGTGGGTGTGTGTGAGAGAGCAGCAGCAGCACGAGGATGGTTTGTCCTCATATATCAGCTACTATTACAGACAGCTTTCCCACTGGTGGTCAAATGTATTGGCGCTGGATTGACATTCAAATTGGCAAATAGTGACCATGGTAAACAAATGTGGTGTCTGATACTTTGGTGAGATGAACATTTAAGTCGTTGAATATATGGGAAAAAGTCACAAAAGAGCATCAAGATATCTACTTTAATTTCCTTTTGTGTGTGGGTGACAGTAACGCTGTTACACACGTACACCAGAGCTGAAGAACGAGTGACGCTCACTCCTTAAAGCGGAGAAGAAGCTTCTTAGCACTTGTGTGTGTGGCAGCAGTAAAGAATGCATAATAAAGCTGAACGCGGGCAACAGGTTCAGAGCAGAAGTCACCTTATTATCATGTGTACTGTACACTTTGTTAGAATATTGTATAAATACTTGTAGGTCATTTACAGCGAATCTGACTATTTATCACAACAGCAGCAATGATCCATAAAGGATTGAAATGTTAACAGAAAACAAGTTGTGCTTGTAAGGTCAAGAAGGCATGTTTAATATTTATCAGTAACACAGACTAAATGTCAGCACCAGCGTGTAGGACAGTCCAGCTCCTCGTCCCGACTCCCGATCATCAAACAGAGGCTGACCTTTAGATTCAAGGCCTCAACTTGAACTCAGCTTGTATTCCTGAAGCTTTTATTCTAAGGAGACCCTTGTATCTTCCCGGGTCGAGCCTATACCTGGTTCATCTCCTGTTACATCGTTGGAGGTTTAGGTCTGGTGAGTTTTAAGGAAGAACCAGAGGTGAAATATTCAGTTTGCTCATTTTGTCCGACCACAGTCCAAGACTGCAGAGAGTTGGATGAGAAGATTAAAACCATGTGTTTTATGTCTGTTTGTGAAGCTACAACTGGTTAGCTTAGCTTAGCATAACAACTGGAAGCGGGGGGGGACAGGGTTGCCTAGCAACTGGTACCGATCTTCTCATCTAATTCCTGGCAAGACAGCAAAAATGCCTATACTTCCCAAACGACTCCTTTAAACACTGCTCTCCTTTGCTTGATTTTTGAATCAGCCGGAAGACATTCTGCATTACCTCTCTAGCACAGCATCTTAATATCCTCCTCTGCTCACGTCAAACATCACGGATTTTACCAGAAGAAGAAAAAAACCTTGAAAGGCTGATGAAGAGGAACTGTCTTTGTGCTTCAGAGGCTGCAGCAAAGCTCTGCCCTTCCAACGCAGGAGATTCAACAAAAAACCTGCACCCCTCCAGACGATGATGTAATCTCTTACGCTTCTGATCTGAACATCATAAGCAAAGGCGGCGACGCGTTACGCAAGAGCGGACACACACACACACACACAGGAAGGGAGCAAGGTGTGTGAACAGGCCTTTCATTTGCAACAAAGGGGAGGACGGCAGACGAAGAGGAACTTCAAATGCACTCAGAACCACTTTGAAAGCCAATTTAGGGGCCACATTAAAGTTAAGAATAAAAACGTCACATGGGAGGTGCTTGCTCTAATCAAACAGTTGCATACTAATGAAATCAGATATAATCGTATACCTCAGAGAGCGTAGCTGATGTCTCGTTATCCGAGTCCTGAGCACAGTGTACCTCCACCACCGCGGATTATAAACCCTGCCGGAGTTCTGCGCTCACTCTCAGCTCCATATCACACACAGTGGTGCAATCAAGAACATATAGTCTGTTTAGCATAATTACAGCTAATCAACGTGCTCTTTACAACTGTGAGCATGGTACCTGATGCTAATGCAGGATGTGAAGACACTCTACAATAAGTTGGATAAGATCGCACTTGTGTTGCTAAAAGGGACTCCGTTTCTATTTCTTTATAACATTCAAAAGATTTTAGATGAAAGATTTTGTTAATAATTGTGGTTTCAACAAGCGAGAGATAACCTGAAAGCTTTTTATGCTAAGCTACGATAGCTGTCTCTTATTTTACCTTTATAGAAACCAAAAAAAGTGTCAAACTATCCCTTTAATGTAGCATAAATATTATATCATAATAATAGTTAAAATTGGTGGTCAGATTGTGTACTGAAGATAGGGTTTCTAAAGGAACATATTTTACCCATTTTCCAACGGAAATATCTTGTTGTTTATTGGCCGAGATATATTGATGGAGAGATTTATGCAATTTATAATAGTCAATAAAATGGGGACGAACCATTTATCAGTGCAGCTCTAAAATACAATCCTGAGCAGTTTAGCCTCAGTACCTTATAAAACAGCTTTGAGGTTGAGAAGTTACAGCTTTGTTACAGATATAAAAAACGGAAATGAACATTTTGTATGAAGCTAATACATCTGGCTTGACTTGATTTTATACCTGTAAATACTCAAGCCAGGAAATCCAAGATGAGATCATTTCACACGGAGCGTTTGTTTGTTACGGGGAGTTTTGTAAAGATGTGAGTATATTTATTCCAAAACTTCTGCCGTCCGAATCAGAAACGCGATGAACCAAAGCAGATGATGAACCAACTCAAGCTCCTTACATGACAGCTCTCGCCTTCTTGCCCCCACTGTAAATCTTCAGCCTCTTAACGGATGCTATAAGCTTATGGTCACATTCCAGATGTCAAAGGCACACACAAATGATTACACCGATAAATAGGCCATCCTCCAATCCAGTCTATTTTGGTTCCCTGGTGTGTGTGTGTGTGTGTGTGTGTGGGGGGGGGGGGGGGGGGGGCTCGGTTGCACAACATCGCACCTGGAGCTGTCCAGGCTGAAGAGGTTGAGCTGGGTGATAATTTCACTGCCTCAGCTTATAATGGTGATTAAGGAATTCAAAAGGGTTAATTACGAACAACAAATATGGCCGCCCTCCTGCCCAACTATCCTCAGGGAATTTGAACAGACTCGCCCACGCCGTCAATTAAAGCTGCATGATAAAAGCTCTCATTGGACACTGGCCTGTGTGTAGCAGCGTGCCTCCGGAGAGGATGATGTAGTGTCTTTTTAAAACATCACTGTTGAGGGACACCCCACTCTTCTGCATATACATCATAGACTGTGACCCAGCAATATTACCGTGGCAGGGCCCAAGAGGTGCTGCAGGAACTACAAATTAGGTTTCTTTAAGTTGGAAAAAAATGTAATACTGGAGCTAAACATTTTAATATTTGCTCCCAAAATTGTAACTTTTTGTAAAGGTGGAGCTAAAAATCTGAATATTTGCCGCAAAAAATGGTAACATTTGGAATACTGGAGCTAAAAATGTGATTCTTTGCCCCCAAAATAGTAATATTTTTTAATACTTCAGCCAATATGTAAATATATTTGCCCCTATAAATATTCAAATTTCTTAGTTGCTTCCAAAAGAATAAAATGTTGTATCCTGGTGCTAAAAATCTGAATATCTGTGCCCTAAATATGAACATTTATTTTATATTTGCTTCCAAAGAAGTTACATTTTGTGACGTTGAAGCTAAACATCTGAATATTTTATACCATTTTGTAAAGAAAATGTGACTTTCCAAACACAAACCCTCACTTTTAACGAAACTGCCCACATGAAAGTGGAGAAAAACTGCCGCACAAGAGGGACTAAAGCAGAGGAAACACTGGGTGTTGCTGTGAGGTGGGTGTGTGTAAAGCCCCCCCAGGCCCATGCTCTCTGATATCAACTACCCTGCTCTCTATCAGCCAACAGGGAAAAAAGGCATCATGCCAGATGAGCTGCAACACGGACTGAAACTCAGCGCTGGTCTGTGAAAAAAAAAGAAGCTGGGTGAACATCATCATTCATCTTCTGCATTATGCATCAGACAAAACTGTGGGCAATGTGTGCATTCATCGTCAAGATGACAGTGACAAACAGGCTGTCGTCAGTGTGACTTCACAAACACCAAACTGAAGGATGAGATTTTACTACCAAACCACAACGAAAACAAATCAGTCACATCCACAGAGTCTGGGTGCACAGAGACACCCCACACTGTTCGGCAACAGCAACAGTTTGGTTGGACAAAAAATTCATGGCTGGTCTTTGGTGTGCACGAAAAACACAATTTAGTACTATTTACACCTTAATTTATTTTGCATGCACATTGCAAAGACACTTTTAACATTTGTTTTTCATTTTTGTGCCCTTAAAAATGCTAGTAAGGAGCTTGTTGCAGAGTCAGAGCATTGAATGTGTGCGCCTTACAGAGGCTCTATTACCATGTCTGAGCGGTGGGTTTGTAACTGATGGACTCGTCCATCAATGGTGCGCCAAGAGCACCGCTGCTCGTTTCTTTTGCCGCCTCCTGCACCGCCACTACTGCGCGCGTCCAAAACCACAGGCTTCATATGTTGCAGCGCCGTCGACCAATCGCGCCGCTGACAGATCGGACACCGAGCCTCTGTATTTGAGGATGTCGCTGATATTGATCGACGTGGCTGCGGCGGGAGGATCGTGGAGCTGCCGTTGCTCCACACCTGACGATAAAACGACGCGGCCATGCACAGAGCGCAGCGCCTCCGCCGCCGCGTTATCAGCCGCTCATTAGGCGGACATATGCACATGAAGGTGCAGCAATGTAAAAGCAAATTGGCTTTAACGTATGCACCATAAAAACAGAGCGCATTAACCCGCCCACCCCTGTTCTTCTCCCCCACCAGCCTCCAAATCCCCTTTGAGGGCGCCAAATAACACAGAAAACGTCAAATTGCGCTCGGGATTGTGGGAATAATCTCGGCCATCAGCAGCAGAGAGACCGTTTAATGCTTTCCAAATCGCCCTGGAATAGGTGAGAGGCCAGAGGGGGGAGTGGGGGGTGGGGTGGGGGGGAGCATCGCTATTGTCTCGCGCACAAGCGAGAAGCCATTGCAAGTAGGTTAAACCGCTCAGGCTGGCGCAGACGCAAATGTCTCCAAAGAAAACACAGGAAAACGCGCAAATGTCAGCGGATGATTGAGCGTACCTTTGCTCTCTTGTCCCTCGTCCGGAGTCTCCTCCGCGTTGGACTCCATGGCCGGCTTTGTCCCATCCATTATTTTAGAGGAATATAGTCTCCTTGTGGCACTTGTACCTCACAGTCTGTGGATGGTGGAGCCTATCCTGGTGACTCGATGCTCTCTCTCTCTCTCTCTCTCTCTCTCTCTCTCTCTCTCTCTCTCTCTCGCCTCGTACACACCCTCCCTCTCTCTCTCCTCCTCCCTGTTGAAGCTTAGCTCTGTCTCTCTATGTATATTAACAATCCAGTCTCATGATGCAAAGGCGCTGTCAGATTGGATTTATTTAGCACATGCGGATTAGCAGCCCCAAATGATGCCAGATAACGCGTTTTGGCCCCTAAACCCTCTCCTGACTGGAGAAAATGACGCTCATTCACTTTATTCCTGTCATTTTGTGTCATCAACGGCTTCCTCTGTCTGCTGGTCTGCAGGTGAAAATGACTGATCTTGATTTATATTCTTTGCTTCGGTGAAGCAGAGGAGGATATAAGGACAACATGTACAGGATATGTAAATATGCAAACTCATGGGTAACCATGCGTGCATGAATTAACACACAAACACACACACACACACACATGCAACCACACACATGAAACCACGCACTCACCGCCCCCTCTCCATCTGGTGAGTTGAGAGAGTCAGGGAGGGAAGGGAAGGAGGCGAAGAGAGGGAAAGAAAAAGATGATCTCGTGTGCTTCAAGAGAAGATAAAAGGGAGAGGAGTCATTGTTTTTATTTTCTGTCTCACGTCGAAATGGCCTGTGCAGCACCCATCAACACATTTAGATGTATTTATTCAACATCCAAACAGCACAGAGGACAAATGCAGTGATGAGGTTTAACTCAAAACAAGCCAGTTGCAACACTCATTTCCGATGCTGTCGAGATATTATTACCATTAGAATAAACACACTCAGAGGAGGATGCTCTGTTTCCTGCTTTAGCATATGTTCCTGTCCATTGTTATTGCAGCCCTATTGCTACTTCAATACACTTTCCTTGGTTTCCACTTGAAGAAAAAACAGCTTCATTTAAACTGATTTGACTTTGATTGGCTCACCTTTGACCAATTGGAGCTTCTTATATGCTAAACAGCCATGTGTCTGGCTTTATTTGTGAGGGCAGCCTTTGTTTGCCCCCGGGGCTGCTGATTGGCTGAGTGCAAGATGCCACAATCCAATGAGAAATCAAGCAAGGTGAGTCCCCGGTTCAAAGTGGGTGGAGTGTGTTTATCTAGAGAAGGGGGGGGCTGTTTCCATCATTCACCCCATTTTCTAATAACTGAAACAATGGGACGCCATCTGTCCTGAATCCTCTTAAACAAGGTTTTAATTCAGGCCCACGTGGCCCTGTTTCAGACAAAGCTCAGCCCACAGTCCAGGAACCCCCACCCTCACACACACACCCTCTCACACACACACACACACTGCAGACAAAGGTGACCCCACCGGCCCCCAATGTTTTCAAGACACCAGAACAGTTTGCTGGACACATTATGACATTTAGTGGATCCATTTACCCCGAGGGCTGAAATAAACACCCAGGCTGCACCATATGCTGGTCACCCAATCACGCTGACTTTCTGACATTTGAATGGCTCTCTGATATTGAGCCACGGGGAAACCTGATCAGCTGCATAAATGAATCAAAACGTGTCTCTATGAAACACTACTGAGAACAAGTTGAGTGCAGTTGTGGGGAGCCAGGGAACCCAAAAGCCGACTCGCAGACAAGACAAACGAAGGCAGTTTAAGAATTATTACTTCCTGTAAAGACAGCAAACTTTGGGAACAGAGCCACAGGATTAGCTCAAGCTACCATGATGGAAGTTAAGAGTAGCTTTAAGAACACAGTTTTGCAACATGTAATATTTTGTGCATGTAAACGTAGTCAACGAGACTCTTTCCTCGTGGGGAAAGAAGAATAAGGCAGGAGGAAATGGCATAATGCCTCTCTTACAGTTGAAGTAATCTGCAGAAAGAAAAAAAACTTCCTTTGTAGTAAGAATGAATCACACACAAATAAACAAACTGTCAGTTTTTAGGCTTTAAGGGTTAATTTCAAGTCCCATTTTTCTCCCAGAACCCCCATAATCCCTTGCTGGGTCACACAGATTAAGGACTTGTCCAGAAGATGAGATATAGTGCTCCCTGGCACTCTTCACCATCACCCTGTCACACACACACACACACTGATATTATCTGTGTGTGGTCCTCTGCATGCAGACTGCCATGAAATTATGTTCATGCAGCATTACGAAAGCACAAAACACTTGGATGGAGGAGAAGAAATCTGCACTTTTCTTTATTGTAATTAAGTAATTGTTGAGGCATTTCACTCAAAATCACAAATGTCCACCTCATGGTGGAGTCATTTGGAAACATCTTCTGGAAACCATGAATATTTGCTTTGCTGAATGGCTTCAGAAGGAGCTCCTGCTCAGCTGCACAGACGTTCTTATCTGCCTCCACAACTCTTGGCGTCCATTAAAGGGGAACGCCAGGAGTGCCTGCCGAATGCATGTCTTCCCTCATTACAGCGAGACAGAGAAGAGAGTCGTCCCTGAGTAATGAGGACATCGCAGCGAGAAGAAGAAGAAGAAGGAGAAAAGGAGGACACAGCAGTCTCTGGACACCTCTGTAAAGAGCGGCTTCAAATTGATTTCAAACTTCAGTTTCAAAGGGTTCCACAACAAGCTCTCGTGACGGTCACATCCTCAGCACCAGAGCGCTCTGATCTCAGAGTGATACCGGCTCTGCTGTTGCCAGGGAGACGTCTAACACCGCCGATAGGCTGCATTAATTCAGATCTTTCAGCGATGCTATCAGTTCCTAGAAAAACTTCTCGTGTGTCCTTCGTAACAACTCGAACCCGCCAAGAGGCAGAAGCCAAGAAACAAATTTTATGAGCCATGAAGAGCAACTGACTGAAATAAATATCTGTAGCATCAGTGAAATGATTTCTACGCCTACGACCGGCTCAGCTGAAGGCGAGAGTCCTCGACATGCAGCCAAAGTGTTTAAAGCTTCCTGCATTGCTGCATGAAAGCCTAAGCGGGAGGAATCATCTTGTGGACAGATACAATGGGGTGTAAATATGTAAGAAAGTTGTCTCCAGTGAAAAGCAGCAATCTTTGTCTCCTGTGGGACGCTCGGCCTCACTACAGGCATCGCATTGACCTTTTAACCGTGTTCCTGACATGCTTATCGACGCCACTACGCATCTCTGTTGTCGGGGCGCTGACACTGACTGTCAGGCTTTGAGCTCTGATCCCAGAGGGTTGACCTCACCGTGACCCACAGGATCCGTTGTCCCACGCCTCGGGGAAATCACTGCTGTTTGCTGAGAGATGTTTGTGTCTGTGTCCATCTAATGGTCAACCGTTTGACTGCAAAAGGTGCATCTCAACTTTAGCTTGCCGTGAAAAATATGTAGCCTTGAGATATAAAATCTGAACGCTTTCATAACGTGAGAAGTGTCTATTTTGTCACATATTCCGTATATAGTCCGTCTTATCTCAGCCGTCCCCAACTTCCTGTTCTGACCTTATGTTTCTATCCGTCTCGGTGTTGCTTCATCGGCCCTCCGTCAGTCAAACAGAAGTGTGTTATCAGTAAAGCTGGAAACAGGGCATCACTTGGGCAAACGTAAACATACAAAGGACGCTGGTACACACACACACAGTGTCTCAGCCACGGCTTTATGAGCCTCCCGCTGTCGCTTTAGTCTAATCCTTGATATTTTAATGGGCTTCTGGCTTCCTCTAAAAGGGAAACCTTTGGCGGACGGCCAGGTTGAAGCACCTAGCAGTGTCTCGTCTCTCACCTGGAGAAGTTCCTCTCAATTCTCTGCAGAGATAGTGTGTTTGTGTAAGTGTGTGTGTCTGTGTGTTCTTTGGGTGAACATGAGTGTGTTCAGATCCGGGCCCCTTAATCTGTGGTGGTGATGATGACCCAGTTTCGCACCCACCCCTCCCACCCCATCAGCCGTCAGTCGCCAAGGAGACGCTTCCCTTTCATCCCTGAACAGAACCGTCGCATGCTGACAAAGGTTAGTCCATCTCGAACACTCGATCTAAATATGTCAGCATAAAAAAGGAGCGCTCCAAACATATGCAGAGTTTCTTCCCCTCTTTCTATCTCTCATCAGTTGAAACCGAAAGCAGGCACACGAGCAACTTTAATGCAAATTCATGCAAACGAATCCCATCCTGCTCCGTCATCATCTGTGCTGCCTGAGACACCTGCGCCTGAATTTGCATGCGATTGCAAAGTTTTGCTTTAATGTGAAACGTCATTAGCGAATCATGTGCAAACCGAACGCCCAGCTTCGACTGGAACCACCTACAGAAATAAGTGCAGGGGCATCTCTGATATATCTGGCCCTATTTACAATATGTGACTCCTGTCGGTACGGATGGATTAACCTACACTCACCTCTACACGCACACACACACACACACACACACACACACACACACACACACACACACCCATCCCCCCATCGCCCCCTCGTCCAGCAATTTATCCGACGAGCCGCTAATCCCACTGGCCCAGATTTGGTCCACAGTCTGCTCCACATGATGTGTTGTCATCGTCATCCCAAATAACTGCACACACACACACACACACACACACACACACACACACACACACACACACACACCACCCTACTCCACGGCTGCCTGCCTGCATCATGTTTGGCGAGTCATGTGACTCAGGAACTGTTGCACCTGTGACCTACTGTACTGAGGCGCAGTGCACGCCAGCACCGATGTGGGTTAAGAGCTGTGTGCGTGAGTCACTGTGTGGAGGGAAAGCAAAGCAGGGTGGGTTCATCATCATCACCATCACCATCACCATCATCTTCATCATCATCACTCCAGGGGTGGCAGAGCGGCAGAGGGAGGTGAGGGAGAATGTGTGTGCGTGTATATATTTGCCCGTGTGGGCTCGTGTGATGAGATGTATGACTGTTCGAGTCGAGATGACGCCCGCCTCGGATCCTTGTGCGTCGCCGCGTCGCCATGGCAACAGGTCCCCTCGACGACCGACCGACTCTGACACATCAGAGTCAGCCGTCGGGCTGAGATTACAGCGCTGAGGACGAGGAAGACTAGCAGACTAAATATGAAAGCAAACATTGGGGTTGGGAGGTGGGTGGGTGTATGACCGGGAGGCGTGTTTGGCATATTGAAAAAGAAGTCTCTTCTGAGACAGGAACAGGAAGATGAAGAGAGGCTGGAGATGAGGAGGACAAAGAATGATGCCCTCTGTCACAGAAACAGTTCAGCCACTAACTTTCCTGTCACTGCAGAGCCGTCTATCCTCCCTGTCCTGCAGTGGTCCTCTGCATTTCCCGCCTCTCATCCTCCCCTGAGCTCCTAAATGGAGGAAGCTATTGTAGCTTATCAGCTGTGTTGCAACAGAGTACAAGTTGCTCCACAACAGGAACATCATTTGTAGAGTCCTCTACCTTTACTGAGCCTTTTCCACTTATCCATATCTTCATGTGACGCATGTACTGCCTCTCTTTCTCAGGCAGAAAACACAATAATTATACTTTGTATTCATCCATCCCAAGGCTGTTATTGTGACAACATTGCTGCAGTTTAAGTGTTGGCATGCTGTTATTCTAATCAGGTCAGTGAATCGTTCCACTTTCTCCTTTCTTTTCCAGCTGAGTGATCATTTATTCCTTCAGAATAAAACAATCCTCTAATATCTGCAGCCTTTTGAAGTCCGCCTGCTTGACGGCTGTTTCATTCAGCATCCGTCCTGCAGATCAGCGCATAGTGACGCGAGTTTTCACATATACCCACTGAGACGAAACTGCAGCGAGCACAAAGAGCGAATTCACCGAGGAGGACACACTGGAGGGGGAGGAGAGGAAAGAAAGCAGCGGAGGGAGGGAGGGAGGGAGGGGAAATGGAAAGAAGAGTGATGAAGACAATGAGAGGAGCAGATGCAGATGAAAGACGGGATGATGATGCTGACGATGATGAGACTAAAGTAGCAGTTTGGGGGGAAAAACAGGCGAAACAAGGGGAGACGAAAGAGGAGAAGTTTACGACGGCTTCCTGCGGAAAAACTAAAGTAAATCATGTCACTTGACTACATCCTGTCTGTCCTCAACTTCTCACAGGCCTGAAGGCGATAAACAGCCCTGCTGCCTTATTGGAAACAGATGTTGCGAATGGGAGAGAGAGAGAGAGAGAGAGAGAGAGAGAAAGAGAAGTGCTTGGAAAAGTTGCTTGTTGGCTCAGAGAGGCCTACTGACTGCTACTGGTTTCAGCGCTGAACGTCTGCCAGTACATTGCGGTCTGATCGCTCCTTCCACAGCAAATTGGAAACCAGTGGCGATCACGTCTATACCGTCTGCCTTCCAATGATCTCAACAGACAGTTACCTTCTCGGCTGTTTTGTTTTGTTCTGCTCGGCTTTTCTAAAATATGCATATGCAGGGAATTTAATCATCTGTGTGTTTAAACGCAGTTTCAGCTGCAAACCAAATGTGAAAATCTGATCCCATGAGGACAAAGTCGAAGTTCTTAATTTGGGCCTTTTTTCGTTTTTAGAGATGTCTAAATGTTCCCGATATGTGCTTGTTCCTCCTGCTGTACTTGTATCTCTTGCAAAAGAGACACGACGCTAATGACATCACACGATTGAACAAAGCTTATATAAAAATAAAGATATGTGCAACTTCCTGCAGCACGCGTCCACATCTACTCTACGGACGTTGTCTTCCATGTTTCAACCTTGTCCAGCCTGTTTAATCCACAGTGAGGGAGCCGATCACTCCCTCTTAATCCAATCAGCATCACTCTCACATGAGGGAAGGACAGTCAGCCAAACTCTCATTTTACCTCCGTGGACCGAGCCTCCGCCTTCACACGGGCGAGGCTGCCCAGCGACCCAGGACTGGAGGTCTCTGAGGTAGGTTCCTGCCTTTCTCCCAATGCCACCAAAGCAGTGAGGGACTACTTCTCCTCTCACCCGCGCTCTAACCCCCAGAGCAGCCAACAGGTGACGCTCGCACTGGTGGAGAGTCGCAGGGAGTGGCTGAAGAGATGCAGTGACCCCACAGCAGAAGCAGACTTTGACCAGCTTCTGTTTGCTGAAGAATCTTATGTCTGATCGTTACTGGAGCACATTCATGCAGCAGGTCAAATCACTAAACTTCTGTTTTATACTCTGCACCTTTAAATGCATGACTGCTTTTTGGTAGAACCGTTACATTTTAAACTTTACCGAGAGCTTATTGCCATTAAGGGAATGTGTTCATCAGATTTACATGATCAATAATACATTTATGAAAGTCCAAATTGATTGTCTTGGTATCGAATGCATAATGGAGCTAAGTTAGGTCAAAGTTAAAATATGCCAATTTAAACTACCTGGAGTTGCCTTCTTTTATCATGAACAAGCAGAACCTCATTCAAAATGAATCAATGGAACTTCTAGATTAAATGGCTACGCAGTGTCACGATTACTTCTATTATTAAACAAACCTGAGATTAGTTAAAAGCAGATGCTTTCTGCTGCATCACGGTCACTCTGTTCCTGTATTGTCCTTGATCATAATAAGAACATTGTTTTTTTACAAGGCCTGTAATGTAAATGTAATCACTGTGACTTTGCTTTTTACACCAAAAGAACAGCTTGTATAACGGTTTAGAACCATCACTCCATGTTACTGATATGCTCCAAATTTTGTCAAAGCCATGTGGTTATTCACTATTAAGGGTTTTAATGGAAAATTGTAAGAACTTACTTAACGCCTGTGCTTTTTTGTGTCGTCTCCACTGAATTGCTTTTTGCCAACGCCGATTAGATTTTTCTGTGTCGAGTCTTTGTTCTCTAAATATTTGG
This sequence comes from Anarhichas minor, assembly GCF_050575085.1. NCBI lineage: Eukaryota > Metazoa > Chordata > Actinopteri > Perciformes > Anarhichadidae > Anarhichas > Anarhichas minor. The sequence continues at coordinate 9,211,032 of NW_027466464.1, forward strand.
TCGTAAACGACGTACATTGTTATGAGTCTTTTTACACTACACACATTTCAAACGCTTCTCAGCATTAGCAGTAGCTAAATTTGTAAATATGATCCCGGTTTTCCATTTGTTGCCAACAATGTGGTTATACACGCCTGTATTAATCACCTACGTCCTGTCGCAATGTTTCTATTATGTACATATGATCCCTCATATGATCCCTTTATGCAGCTCGGAACTTTGTTAAAATAGGCAACAAGACTGCTGCTTTATAATGTCTATGCCTCCTTTACATGTATTTAAACGCTGTGTTAACAAGCCGAACAAACCTGCATTTGCAAATAAAATGACCCGAATATAACGTGTGACGTCATTATTGGTTCACATTTGTGATAATTGGCAGAGGAAAAGGACAGGATTTGTCATGTTGTGCAAGAAGACAAAGACATGTCGAAAAAGGTCATAGTATAGTAAGTCATACAAAAGCCATCGTATGTCCAAAACAAGCCTATTGTTTATGAAACAGGCACTTCTTTGTGTCGGGAACAAATCTATCGTGCCACCAATGCATAAACAGAGACATGTGGTATTTGTGGATTTGAGTTATTCATTTTGAATGTTGGGCGTCAACAAGCACTGCACCTTATGATAATCAAACAAAAACACACGCACCTCAGGTCTTCTGTCACTCTGAGCTATTTGATCAGAAAGGATAGTCTACTGTTTGGCAGAGCTCTTTGCACGTTAAAATGTCACTGCATCTCACAAGGATTGAACCCATGTACCCAGGTCTTCTGATCCTCCGACCTATAACTGTGAGCTGTTTGATCTGACACTGCTGTCTGGTAGAAACGTTAGTCTAATGTCTCATAGCTCAGGGCCGATAGATAGCACGTTGCCGTGTCTTGCGACGGCGGTGTATCCTGTGAGTAGGTGCTGGATAGGACCTTTGAGATGATCTCTTTGGTCGTGCTGATCTCTTTGAGGTCCCCGTCCTTGACCTTGAGGGTGGTGTTCAGCAGCAAATGAAGCACGGGCTGAACCATGCTGATGGTTGGGTACCTACAAGAAGTGATCATGTTCGCCACAACTTTAAAAGGCTGAAGGATTTCAATCAAGTCATCCAACAAAGCCCAGTGAGTGCCTTCAAAGCTGAAATGATGACTGCTGGAACTCAACACAATATCAGACGGACTTAGTTTCCAGTCATGCATTGGCTATTCTGATATCCGACTAGTTAACACGATGGTCATACCTGACTATTGTTTTAAGACTTTTTAAAAATGTGAACATGGCTGAGATGAACTGTTAAGACAAGAAAGCTTACTTTTAGGACCCTCTCTTCTTCCTTCTACATTTCATGAATGCATTGTACTGTATTGTAACGTAGGCTTAAAGTTGTGGTCTAAACCACCGCCTCATTTAACACACTCTTTCGTGGTACAAAATGTAAAACATTTTTATTAGTATTTATTATGCGTCATGTCTTACTTGTAAAAATAAATACTGTATAAAAGATTCTAATAGGTGATAATTCATGAGTCATGTGTCAAAACCATGTAAGCTACAGGATTTCCTAAAGAGAAGGAAATAATTATATTGAATACTTTTTTTTGTTGGAATGTGGACAGTTTGCATTCATGCAGAGCAAGTGACAAATCATATCGCGCAAAGGTGTTTTAAAAAGGTACATGCTATAAAAATTAGTATTTTATTTAGTCTAGTTACGATGTTATGTTCATATTTAAACACAAACCATGATCTTTTTTTCCAACCATAAACAAGTTTTGTTTCCTAAACCCAGCAAATTGTTTCACAATGATAACCAAATGTCATTGTGCGTTTCTGCAAGCGTGATAAGAAACATTAATTAAAAATAGTTGGGGTTGAGAAATGTCAACATTCATCTCATCCAGTGCTTTGCAGAAAGGTACAATGCCAAAATGCTTTTCTGGCGACTGGGTTGCTTTATTAGCCGAACACCAGAGGATCCTCAACTTGCTTTGCTCGGGGGCCACTTTTGCAAAATGACAGTAAACAAACAGTTTTTTGATTAACAGCCTCTATTAGAGGATTTAGATTCTTTCTGTATGCAGTCTGTCACCTTATTTACATTAATAGTACAAAAAATCTCATTGTGAATCAATTTATTTTTATTGTGAATTAGAAAATGGTCGTCGGGCCACCAGGCACCAGTCTCACTGCCCGCACCCTCACTAGAGGAACGCACCGACAGCACAAGGCTACAGCCTACAAGTGCAGTCGGCCACGTTCTGTAATTATTCACATTACTTCAGTGATAACAGGACCACTAAAAATGACAAAAAAAACACATTACGCAAATTGTGTTTTCTGTGAATTGAATTATGTATGAAGCCATTTATGCATTATAGGCTGACGGAACAACTCACCATTTCAACTGGGACACACAGACATGAGGAACCGTGATGGATTGAACTGGTTTGTACCCGCTAACATCCAGATGGATTTTCCGCGAAGTTTGGATTCAGATGATATCAAATGAGCACAGTTTGACAGTATGTGTGCAGCCTAAAGGTCACATGCTTCTGCTTGTAGCTGACAAGCTGTTTAATCATAATTTAAGAGCATTTTAAGTTCAAGACGTGAAAATCTATATAGTCTTTGGATGTAGTATATTAGGTGCTATTATTCAGTTTGGTATTATCACCCAACCCTCACATAGAGTGAACAATCTTCCTCGATCTAATGTAATTTGTAATTGCAGATTCTCACTGTGGAATAACAGTCGTGTTGTTTTGTACCGTTGGATATGAGGATATCTACTCATGAGTGATTTGTCATGGCGATAGAGTGAGGCCATTTTACGGTTGACATTTGGGACCAGACACCATCGGCTCCTTATCAATAATACGCCTGTAATTTTTAAACCACACCGTCACAAATCGCTAAAAAAACGGGAATTCTAGACAGTAATGTACTGTTCTTCATATAAACAGTTAAATACAGTTGAATATACCAAATGTTGATGCCTTGGGAGAAAAAAATGATCAACAGCAAGCTACTGTCCAATCTTGCATATACTACAGTATTTTTTTAACGTTCATGATAAAGAAATTAGAAAAATAGGCATTAAATATCATGGACCCATGATTATATTCAAGATAGGTTTACTTAACAAGGTAATTTATTTAAGGTTTACTTAACAAGGTAATTTATTTAAGGTTTACTTAACAAGGTCATTTATTTAAGGTTTACTTAACAAGGTAATTTATTTAAGGTTTACTTAACAAGGTCATTTATTTAAGGTTTACTTAACAAGGTCATTTATTTAAGGTTTACTTAACAAGGTCATTTATTTAAGGTTTACTTAACAAGGTCATTTATTTAAGGTTTACTTAACAAGGTAATTCGCATGTAATCAAAGTTTGCTTTACCTAGTTTTGTAATTTTGTGTTGAATTTTCCTTTTTTTTTTGCCGATACATTACTTGGTGTTCACCGCATGCTGCTAGCATGCATGCAAACACTTTCAGCTAACTTTAGCTAGCGGACCGTACTCTCCTTTAGCTGCTGAGAGGATCATATTTGATATTGTTATCTTTCTTTCGAACCACGTTACCGTGTCGAGTCATTTGATTTTCGTAGCCACAGGATTGAATTTCTTAGCAATCAAAGTCCATTATTTTAATAGTTAAGTGTTGTATGCAAGATAACAGGTATCTTTATGCATGGCAGTGGCACTAATAGGCCATCACTCATTTTGTTTTCCACATTTATGTTTAAAATGAAAACATCAATGTGAATATCTTGTGTGCATGATTATCATGCAATTGACAGAAAATGTTGATATTGGCATTGGTATCAGCTGACAAGGTATGTTTATAAAAGGCAGTGGCACGGCCTCCCTACTCACTGTACCTTGCACATGTTTAAAATAAAAACATGAATATATGAACCTGTGTATTATTTGAATAGCTTAGTATTGAATGCACAATAAAGAAGTATGTTTATACAGGGCACCAGGCCCAGTTTAATATAAAACACAATTTTATACAATATATATAGTCAGGGGTCCCTGCTCCATCTCTCTATCAGTTTGGGGGTCCTTGGCCTGAAAAACTTTGAAGACCCCTGCACTACAGAGTCTTAAGCATGATGGGGAAATATATTAGTTCCTTGGCATAAACACAAAATAAAAGAAACCTTCGTAGGTCGAAGGTTTGATCAATTCTGTATTAAGGGACATTATAGGTGGCGCTCTTGCCCTGCAGGATTCCAACCGGCAATCGATCCCCAAAGCCACCAGGTTAGATGCTCCTACCTGTGTGAGCACCATCAGGATGCTGAGCAGCACCAGGCAGAGGGGCAGGTCATGGTGAGGTCGACCCAGGTCTGTCAGCACTGCGCAGGGAATGGCCACCAAGCCCACCAGGATATCTGCCACTGACAATGATACCTTCACAGAGTAAAACACACTTTTGGTCCTTTAGATATCTGCTCGTAGTTTTCCTCAAACCACAGGTTCGTATGTCACATTTTAGATGGGGTCGAAACAGGTTTCCTCACCAGGAAGTAATTGGTGACAGTGCGGAGTTTTCTGTTGCGGCTGACAGCCAGACAGACCAGGAAGTTGCCGATGATGGCCAGCACTGCGATGACGAGCTCGGTGGCGATGTAAAGCCCCCTCATGCGGGGTTGGTATCCGTACGGCATCTCTGCCGTACAGTTGCCCGGAGTCACGTTCATGACGGGAGAGAGACAGAGACTCCACAGTCATGGAAAACCTGGAGATAAGGAAAGAAAAGGAAACAAAACTTGAAAAAATAAGTGTTTTGACTATTTGTAAAGAAAGTCTAATGCAAGAAGAGTACAAATCTCCCACTTCCTTTATGTATTATTTGTTTCCATAGTGATTACACAGACTGAGGAGAAGAAAACACATGAATGGAGAGAGAAACAGTGGTTGTTATGAAGCGCAGCATGTGGCCTTTGTGCTGACCAACTGACCGGTGAAATTTATTCCTGGAAAGGGACAAAAACAATGACACACACACACACACACACACTCGCAGACCCAAAGTGTTCACTATTTACACACACTGATAGGGATTCAAACCTGCTGCTCGTTGCCATGCCCACATGTTAATTGATGGATTGTAAATGAACGGCAACAGTTTCAAATCAGCCGTACGTAACTTATTAGAGACTTGACACAAATGATTGCTGTGCTTATGTTATGGTTATTATAGTTTTGTTTGAATCCTCCCCTTGACTTGGACATAGTGAACATAATAAAAGGTGTTCTCGCTGCTTTCTAAATGAACAGTTTTATAACATGAGCTAATGGGGCAGAGGCAGCAGCTCCGTTCATTTGTTCCTCTACATTCAGTTATTAGATTATTGGAACATCTGATAACTTCTACTATCACAGTACAAGTTATCAGATGGTGTCTACTATCACAGTAGAAGTAATTCGATTATTACATCTGATAACTTCTACTATCACAGTACAAGTTATCAGATGGTGCCTACTATCACAGTAGACATCACACAGGCTCAAGCTGTGAGGTCACACTTTGGACCTCTGAGGTGGCCCTGAGAGGACCGGAGCTCTTTATTGCGTTCATCTTGAAGGGGAAAAAAACCACCAAAGTGCGTCCCAATATCCTGAGCTAGTTATTGAATCAGAATCTTCGTTCTTTAGTTCTTCCTGCACTGTTGCACCTGGCCAAGGTTCAGAAAGTGCATCCTCATGTACTGAGCCAGTTATTGAAGGATTGTTATTGAACCAGAAGAAAGGATGAGCGGATGAGCCTTTATCAGTTGAACACTCCCCCTCTCTCTGTAATTCTTCTTGGGGGGAAGTTGGACTTCTGTGAGGGGGAGTGATGCCCGGATTAATTACAGACTCTTCACTTGGAGCGATAAAGGAGAGGGCAGAGTTGACACATGAGGCTGCAACCTCTTTATGGATTAAGACTTCATGAACCTCTGAAAAGCTCTGTGTGTCGTCCGGATTGGACTTCACCTGGTTCTCATTTCTTCCCCTGAGAGGGCTGACAGCACATCTGTCCATCCCCTCTGTCTGTGATGTGTCTGGTCTATCCATGGAGTTTGTTTCCCGAACCCCCTTTCTCCATCTGAAGAAATTGCAGATAGTGTTGCGCTGTTTGTGTTGTGTCAGGTGATATTCGACACAGGAGGCAATGTAGTTCCCAAGTTCTCGTTCCTCTAATTCCATGGACAACAGCACCTCGTTTGAACTGCCAAACTTCTTACACAGTTTCTTGAAAATGGCCTTGTCAAGATTTTTTAATCTTTTGATATCAAAATCGACATCCTGGACTTCGATCCACGTTCTTTCAAACAGATACATAATGATGGCCTCAAACGGACGCATAGTGATGGGTTCTGCAAAGTACTGGGTGGCCCAACTCTGATTTGTTTTTTTTAAAATCCGCAAAACCAGCGCCTCCACGAATACCTGAACTGACCTTTTCTTTAGTTCTTCCTGTGCTATTGCACCTGGCCAAGGTTCAGAAAGTGCATCCTCATGTACTGAGCCAGTTATTGAAGGATTGTTATTGAACCAGAAGAAAGGATGAGCGGATGAGCCTTTATCAGTTGAACACTCCCCCTCTCTCTGTAGTTCTTCTTGGGGGGAAGTTGGACTTCTGTGAGGGGGAGTGATGCCCGGATTAATTACAGACTCTTCACTTGGAGCGATAAAGGAGAGGGCAGAGTTGACACATGAGGCTGCAACCTCTTTATGGATCAAGACTTCATGAACCTCTGAAAAGCTCTGTGTGTCGTCCGGACTGGACTTCACCTGGTTCTCATTTGTTCCCCTGAGAGGGCTGACAGCACATCTGTCCATCCCCTCTGTCTGTGATGTGTCTGGTCTATCCATGGAGATTGTTTCCCAAACCTCCTTTCCACATCTGAAGAAATTGCAGATAGTGTTGCGCATTTTGTGTTGTGTCAGGTGATATTTGACACAGGAGGCAATGCAGTTCCCAAGTTCTCGTTCCTCTAATTCCATGGACAACAGCACCTCGTTTGAATTGCCCCACTTCTTACACAGTTTCTTGAAAATGGCCTTGTCAAGTTGTTTTAATGTTTTGGGATCAAAATTGACATCCTGGACTTCGATCCACGTTCTTTCAAACAGTCGCATAGTGATGGCTTCGGGGTCTGCAGTGGTCCAGTTCAGATCTGCTTCTTTGAAAATCCGCGAAACCAGCGCCTCCGCGAATACCTGAACTGACCTTTTCTTTAGTTCTTCCTGCGCCTTTGCACCTGGCCGAGGTTCAGCATGTGCGTCCTCATGTACTGAGCCAGGAGTTGAACGTTCGTTATTGAACCAGAAGTACGAATGATACTTAGGGTACATTTTGTGTGAGTCGATCTTAACGTATATCTGTTCCATGAAAGACCGCATTAAGTTCAGTGTCCTAGAGTATCTGTAGGAGTGTGAATCATTGCAAGATGTTCTGCTTCTGATTGCTTCTGCGGTGATCACGCGTTTATATGTTAAGTGACTGCTGAGGCAATCCCTAACTGAATTTGGGATTATAGCTCTGACAACGTCTGGGCAATAATCACTCTCCTCTTGATCTATGTATGACATGATTTCAACAGATTTGCGATCGTCGATATCCATTCCTGTTGGAAATACCTTCTTATATCTCTTCTGGTCTTTTAGAATTAGCCAAAGAAAGAATTTAGCTACATCTTCAATGTCCTGAGAGATTTCATTTTTTACAATATCATACTCAATGAATGTATTGGCCACAATGATCTCGGTCATTAGATCCTTAACTTCCTCAAGGATAATGTTAATATTTTCAACCTTCCATACCATGCATGGTGAGGGCAAATATTTATTGAAAAGATGTCCAGCGTATTTATCTTTCATGCATCTCAATTCACCGAACTTACCATTTTTTGCCAGCCAGCGCTCCATCATGCCCATGAAAGTAAAACATTTCTCTTTTAAATCAGAATACATTTTAATTTCTGGGAGATTAGCTGTTTCATCATTTGTAGTAGTTATATGAGAGCTTGAACCTAATACCATGTCCATAAAAGAGATTTGATTTCTTTCACGGTACTGTTTGTAATCACTCTCAAAGTTATATACTTGACCCTGGAGAGATTCTTGGGGGGAAGTTTCAGAATACATTTGATTTTCTGGGAGATTAGGTCGTTGGGATATGGTCTCCAGTTCGTGGTCCAGTGGGGATATTTCTAGTCCATCCATGGTTTAATTCTAATCTTCAATGCGGTAAAGATTTCACGTATCTGCTCTGCGAGTGTAAAACTGACCTACTCGTTTGAAAAGTCGGCTTATATAGCTTCAGGGTAGTCAATGTCTATCAAAGAGATCACAGGATCACAGGCAATCACGTGACGTCACAAAGGCTACAGAACGCAAACAACTGACCGTTCTGTTTCGAGCCTTTGTGACGTCACATGGGCTGCAAATTCCTGCTTCATGAGTTTGACAGGATTCTTCTTCGTTGGTATTTTTGCGTCTTCTTCTTCTTCTGCTTTTGATTTCCCGGTAGATTGGATGCCGTGAGACACGATGCTGCCCCCTATAGTTCAGTGTTCATGTACTGCAATCCCACTGATGTAAACATGTCAAAATGTTCCTGTCAAGCCTCGTGAAGCGGGAATTTGCAGCCCACTATCATGGATTGGTAAATTATATTTGAAACATGAACCGTTAGCTTGTTATTTAGCCCGCTAGTGCTGCTACTTTACTGTGTTAGCTGGTGGCTAACGAAACCGTTCATAATCAATGCTGATGCTAATCAGGCTAAATGCTGATTTGTGTACTGTTGACATGTTTTAACCAGCGACAAACACGTGGTTCTCGGTCAGTTATTGGGGATAATATATATGTATGATATGTTATTGATTACACAAAGTTTAAATTAAATTATCACCGCTGAATAAACTGATAATAAACAGCTGTTTATTGTTGTTAGTACAGTTGGTACTCTCTCTATCAGTGAGTACTTTCAGCTGTTAATGAATACTTAGTTAACTAGTTAGTTATGTTATGTATTAGTACTTAAGTGCATTTACTATTGTACAATTTTGAGGTACTTGTACTTCCATTTTCTGCTACTGTATGCTTCTAACGTTTCAACACTACTCTTCAGAGGGAAATATCGTAGTTTTTTACAGATTATTCATTCAAAAATATAAATTAACAAATACATTATGATGCCATGTGGCAGGTGGATGGCAGCATGGCTCTAGCTGATGTTAGAGCAGTTTGGTATAGAATCAGTACGACAATGACCATTTGGGCTAAAACTCTATCTACCTTAGACGTATAAAAAAATATATATACATGCAGTTGTTTGTAGTCTACTGTACTGTCTTGACAAGTAGATTAAACATTATTTACATGTTTTCACCTCCCGTAGAAATGTAACCGTCAACAAAAATCCCCACAAAATGAATAAAATTAAGGAATTAGCTTGTCATTTAAGCCAGCTACCTTTGTGTTCACTCTTCAGGCATCGCTGGCTGCACTGCATGACAGATGACCCCCCCACCACACATCCACCACAGCCCAAGAAATTCCACCCAAAGCCAGAGCTCAGTGAACTCTGACTGCATATTTGTAAATGATGTCCTGAATAAAATCTCTATACAGACATTTATGATGGGAGTGGCAGTTCTTACAATAAACCTTTTAGACAATGGCAGTGTTCCCCACAGGAGGATTTTCTTTATCCCGAAATTACTCTAATGTGAGAAAAACAACTTGGCACACAAACTGTCCTTTTGGAAAGATCTGCCTTTGTCCAGTTGTTTTACCTTTTTTACCTTCAGAAACACTGCTACGCCTGTGTTCAGAAATATAAGCTAGCATTTGCAAGTTGTTATTTCAACATTTGGTACTTTACCTAAGCAGCTACCTGCTAACAATATGCTGACAATAAACCAAACAAAAAAATGTAAAAAAGGATCTGTATAATAGCTGTTGGCCTCCAGTCAGAATTTAAATTCTTAACAGTTGTTGTACGCTGTGGGTTGGACGGATTGCTTAAGTCTCTTACTTCTGAATTACCTGCACTGGTCACCTGTCTGTCTTTCTAACCGAGTACCCATCTTTACAGCTGCTGGTCTCCATTCTGATGATCCATCAGGTCAAACGTCACGACAGCGGCCATCAACATGAAGGGCTACAAAAAGAAACCCTTCAACCTCTGCACTGAAACAGGAGGACTCAGTGGTCAATACACGACCTCTTCTTCTTTACTTTTTTTAATGTCATTTCTGGCTTTTAAAAAAACATTGTAATCCATAGTAAAGGATTAACACCTGTACTTCCATTTTCAAGTATGAATCGAGGACTTTGACATAGTTGTTTCATTGGTACTTTTACTTAAGTAAAATATCTGAGTGATCCTTCCTCGACCTAATTTGAATAACAATACAATACTTTGGATGTCGAAATGCTCAAATCAAGAGCCAGACTCCCATTACAAAGAGAGGCAAATAAGAAATCACCACTGACAAAGCAGGTTTAATCCAAACAGAAAACACTTTATTACAAACAGAATTTATATTAAAATACACATCCTTCAGTCTAAAAAAAAGGGGGGCTGGGTGGTGAAGAGCAAGATAAAAGAGAATAGTCAACGTCCCTCCTGAGAAAAATGGCTTTGAAGCCGATGAAATGTCAGAATCAGAGAAGCACAGTTTAGAAGCAACAACAACAAATCACTCCGTGTTTGTTGAAAAGTGGAATATCGGACGCAGCCATGCGGGAACGCGTCTCCATTTGAACAGAGGAAGGGGGCTGAACATGTTAAACTAAGTCGACAGGCACAAGAGGGCCTACTGCAGCATGCAACATCACCAAGCTAGAGGGGAAACAGATTAGGAGGGAGAACGCATGTTTTGAGTATATTTACATCAGCGACAGGTACTGTACCTCCCAACCTCAGCCGACACTCTATTTTATTCTTTGTCCTGAAATTTAGCACAAAACAAAGCAGTGTCTTGGGTAAATGGTAGCGCTGCATGCTCGATCCGGAGTTTAAAATACTTTCTGTAAAAGTGCGAATCCAACATTATGTGAAGCATCAAAATCACAAGTTTTCATTTAGAGCAGCAGCTGACAGGTCAGTGACACTCGCGCCTGGCTAAGCAGAAGCTCAGCTAATTCATGCAACTTTATTTGTGCTTAAAATAACTTGTAGCCCTCAGCTAACCCACACCGTTAGTTCCACATCAGCGACAGCCACAGTCCATTCCACGGCAAAGCCGCTGTCACACCGAGAGATCGGAGAAGGGATCTCCTCCAAATTAAATAGTTTACAGCCGTCACAGTTTCAGTGGGATAACAGGCCAGTACTTGGGCTGTTTGAGGTCGCAGTTTCTGTCGAAATTGAGCTGCATCGCTGCCTCCATGGCCAGCATCTTGGCGGCGTCCTTGCCGTACAGCTTCTTCATCTCCGCCCCGCGTCTCTCGCCGGGTCGGTCCGAGGGAGGAGCCGCGCTGCTTCGCCAGGAGACGCCGCGGAGGTCCTGGTCGGCCGGCACGTAGCTGTCATGCTGCTCGGCCTCTATCTGCTGCTGCTTCTCTGCAAGGACAAGAAAACGGATTATTGTCAGGCACAAAGCATGTCAGCATCCCCAAGCAGAGCTCATTTCCTGATACGATGATGGAGACGGAGGACGTTTGGAAACTCCAGTCCTCAAAAGAATTGCTAGTAATGTCACAATCTTGAACTATTCCTCAACCCCTTGTTCTCTTACTCAGCTCCTCTTTGTGTTTCTCTGTCTGGGCGAAGTACTGCCGAAGCTCCTCGCTGATCTCCATGTTGCTGATGTCACACTCGATCTCACTGTCCGAGCTGCTCTCCTCGTTCCCGTCCCCGTCCTCTCCGTCCTCCCCTGCGTTCCAGTCCGCGTAGCGCTGCTGCTGGCTGCCGGGACTCCGCCCCTGGCTGTACGTGGGGCCGTAGGCAGCCTCCAAGGCCTTCCGGTAGGCTCGCCTGTGTCTCTGGTGCCAGGCCATGGCCTGCTGGTAGTGCTGCCAGTAGCGGCTGTACACGGGGCTGGAGAACCAGGACATCACGGTGCTCATGTCCTCCTGCAGAAGATCAGTACAGTTCTTAGGCTTATTTTCATATTATTCACAGTGGTTTCATCAGCAATCTGCCGGTTAATTAAAAAAGGTAAACTGGGCCCTTTTGCACACTGAATTTGTAGTTAAAAAATACCAAAAACATGTAATGTGCTCTCACTTAACTGCACATACAAGAGGGGAAATGTGTCACTTCCTGTGGACATAACACCTGAGTTTCCTGTGGGAATACAACTGTTCCACTTTGCCGAACACCTTTAATGGGCGAAAAACGGTAAGATTGTACCTTCTCGGCTGCCTTACCATGATCGAAGACGTCTTGCAGTTGTGGGAATCTTCCGGTTAACGTTGCTAACGTTATTCCACCCGCAAACCTTCCAATCCTGAAAGATAAAGAATAACTATTAACAACACACAGCTGACGAACAGTCAAATGTAACAATATCTTCTATTTACAGGCTGAACGCCTCTATTTAGCGAACATTTACCTGCTAGATGTCGACTTGTTTATCGGCTCACGTTGCTTCCTGTTTCAAAAATTTCCCAGCAGCCTTTGAGCCACAGCAAAATAAAGAATCCGGCTAAGTGGCTCCGCCTAGTGGACAACTCTGTGCACATGCAGGGTATTCACGATACTGGACTGGAATAAATAGGAGATGCAGTTCCTTGTCTTTCAGATATTGTCCTTTTTTTAATGTAAGTTTATTTTAATTGAGAAGTTTTAGTATGCAATCTCTTTATCCCAATCTCTAAATGTGTCTAAATGTAGTTCCTTTTTTTGGCTTCACTTGTACAATATTGTTTGAAGAGTAAAGTTGAGATTTAAAAAGGCTTTTTTCATTTTCTATTTTTTGCACCTTGCCTGAAATTCCAGTATAGGCCAGCCATCTTGGTTCTGTAGCTTAACATTTGCAAAAGCACCAGATATATTTATATGGTTTTATCTTTTGAGTTAAATACAACATTATGTGAGCAAGGACATTGTGATATTTGAGGAAGGGGGGGGGGGGGGGGTGTAAGACAGAGTGTCTGAGTGCTGTGAGACATGTTTGACTGTATATCTAGGTCATGCTTCGGCTTGAGGCTTCAAAGCTTTCAGAGGAAATGCAAAAAGACAGATGTGGCTTTTCAAAACACATTTCCTCCTATGATGTTTGAATGGATGAGTTCCCACACTAGAATAAGTATTTTCTCTTTTCCAGAACATGGATTATCTGAAGTATATCATGTATTACTTCCTTGAACACCACCTTAGATTGATGTGTTCAGTGCTTTGTGGTGAATGCATGCTGTGTTTATCAATGCATTTCATTATTGTCAAGGTAAACTATGACCTTATTATATGAAGATGGTTCTACTTTCTTCTTTAATTTACAGCTAAACTAAAGATACATAAAATACTTTGGATCATGAAAGATCAAAGACTTTTCCTTCAGGAGATGCAGCTCAAAGTACTTTACAATTACAAATGCAACCCATTAAAACAGGGGCAAATACACAAATAACACTTCTTGAGACACGAGGTAGTGAGCACGGTGCCACGTGATTCAGTTATTCAACACAATGCTGTATGCGGATATGAGAGGAAATCTAATCTGATTATTCCAGTTATCAGACGTTCAACCTGTTCATACTCCGAGTTCAGGTTCCTGTTGTCCTGGTTATGGTCTTGACAGCTTTGCGGGGGCTTCGCTGTCTTCATCCACTATTCATCCGGCTATTCTAAAGGGAGCACGTTGACCCACTGAGCTTTGCCTCTGAGTTGTGTTTAAAAGTTTTGTGTGAGGTGTTCTCATGTTTTTAAATGTGGCCTGCAACATAAGTTGGACTCCTGGATGTTTTCTCTGGGTGTGTACGGATGCATTGATACTGCAGAGGCATATATTCCCTCTTCCAATAAAGTTGTACGTCCTCAAACAAGTTCTTGAGTGCTTAGATTTGACATTATTTGAAAGGTCACATGCAGACAGGAAACGATGAGAGGGAGATACGCGAAACAAATGCTCACGGCCGGAATCGAACCCTGTATTTATAGCTTATGGTGCTGTGTGTGTCTTAACCGCGAGGCCACCACACCGCCTCTGAGCTGATGCTAAGGCGAGAGTGTTGTATCGCCTTTGCCACAGTAGAAGAAGCCTTTTGTAAATTGCAGATCATTTACAGCAGTCCTGTGACCATCTATTGAAAACCACAAAGTAAAAATGTGGTCCTACGGTTAAAAATGTGACTGTTATATTATTATATATTCTATCATTCGATTATTATTTCTAACGCTTTAATTTAAAAACAGGAATCTGCTTTATTATGTGTCGGATTGCAACTAAGGTTATTTTCTCTACATTAATCAATTAACTGGTTGGTTTGCAAAATAATCATAAAATTGTGACACTTTCACAATTATTTAAACATAATTTAAAACAATGGGGAAAAAAACAATCATTGAAATATTTGCTAAAACCTTTTATAAACCAAAATTAGGATTAAGATTATAATAATTAATACACAATAAGTATCAGGATTCAACCTTCTTTAGTCTGAATTTGGATGATCGGGAAACAGACGGTGGAGAAAATAATAAAATATGAAAACATTTGAACCTTATTTTATTAATGTGAACAAAACAACAATAATACTTGAAGCTTGTTGATGAGGAGAACTATAGTTTGCTGATGGATTCTTTTTGGGTAAAGACACAGAGGAATGATGAGATAACTGAAATGTAAATGCATAATATCGTGTCTTATTCCTCTCGTCGGGTCAATTAAAATTGTTAGGAATTAGGATTTATTAGAATTTCAGAAGTAAAGATTATTCTGTAAAATGCACACAAGCTAAATATTTATTCTTGTATAATTGTATATATTCCTTTACTCAGGGAAATAAGATATTTAAAGTCGTTGAAGCTCTGCTCGGATCTGTATGCTCTGAATTCTGTGGAAATCACTGAGATAAAGGTTTGCTTTTACCAAAAAAAACTCAAAAAACTGAGCATCATTTCCTTCTCTATGATGCTACGTTTCAGACGTGGCCATGTCTTGCACTTCCTTTCTAGGACCCGACACCGTCTTCTTTTAGTTTGGGCTCATTGTTTGCAGTATAGTTTACAGACTGAACCCTGTTCAGAGCTCTCGACCATCATGGACGAGCTCACACAGATGTGTTGTCTTCTTCTTCTGCCGCTGTGCTTGTGTTTTAACTCTGAAGGTACTGAACTTCTTTACATGACGTTCATGCAAGAAGTCAGTCAGTTTTGCAGTTTGCCTGTAATAAGTTTCCCAATTTTTGATTGTTTGCAGTGACTAAAAGGAAAACCATTGGGAGAGAACCAGACGTCACTCCAATATGCACCAATGCAACAGAGGATATCATCAGTCTCATAGTGTGTGAGATCAGAACAGAGAGGAGCGGAGGAGAGTGTCGTCTGCTGTATCAACACGGAGAAGACTTTGTGCACCAATGTGACTCCAGGTTCACACTTATGATGGAGAATCAGACTGTGTTTCTCCACCTGACCAGTTTAACACCAGTGGACAGTGGGAACTACACCTGTGAGTGTTCACGTCCTGGTGGGACAGATACTCTCCGTCTGAATATCACTGTGGAAGGTAAATGTTTCATTCATTTTCCTGCTTTTGTGCTTCAAACATTAGGTATTTCTCTAAGTTTAAGATGGTAATTTCCCACTGCATTGTCAACATTATCGAGAAATATCTTACGATAAAATGATGCATGTACTTATGTATGAAATTAGATCAATTTATAGGCTTTTCTGGGTATAGCGTGATGTCTGTGGAAGTGAAATGCAGATGCCACAGTGTAGTGCAGACATAAAATATGTGATTATAGAAATTTAGTTTTGAATAAATTGTGACGTATTTGATTTTGCAGAGGATATAAGTTACAAAATATTAGAATCATAATGTTTCTTTACAAACTGAGTAAATACCAGCGCATTTATCTGATTTCTGTCTTTACAATTTTTTAGAGGAGGAAGCCGCCAGCAGGTTTACTTCCACTCTAATTCAATGTGCTTTGATTGGAGTAACTACTTTAGTCATCACTATAACTGGACTTATCTTCGGGTTGATCTGCAAAAGAAAACGGTGAGAGACTAATATAAATGTGTGTGTGTGTGTGTGTGTGTGTGTGTGTGTGTGTGTGTGTGTGTGTATTTGGTGATGCACTAACTGATAACTCTTCTAATTTAAAGTGACCATTCAAGGTCAGCCACATCTGGATTATCTGTATGTGAAACTCCCAACTCTTCTGTAAGTAATGTAGCCTATGTGTACCTTTAAGCTCTCACATATAACCTTGAACCACTTATTGAAAAGCTGTTGTTTCTGTAAGTCAGGTAAGAATATGTTTCCTTATAGGATGAAGATGACCCAGACGACCCCTATACAAGCCTCCAGCAACCAGCCAGTGATCTCTACCAAACTATCTCAAGAAGTAACATCGAAAATATCTGCTTTAACAACCAGGAAATAGATGGAAGAGAGTCTGATCAAAGTTACGAGGACCTTTATGAAAATGTTTAAACTAAAGAGTCAAGATTACACTATTAGGACTGTGACTTGTGTTTGCACTTGTGTACTGATTTCTTCAAATAAAATGTGATGTAAAAAAAAAAAAAAAAAAGATGATCTGGGGAAACTCTTTTTGAGCTTTATATTTCACTAGTATTAGGAAGTGCAAAAAAGTGTTTCACTACATCAAATATCCAAGATGCATTGTCTGAAAACAAGTTTCTATATCTCACTGAAATGTTACTTGTAACTGTGTCCAATATTAAGTGTTATGAGATATTTTAACTGGTAATTAGACAAATATATTTGGTAAGATCTGACAGTTTTGCCTCGGTATTTCCATGTCATAATAACATTTAGCCTTTTAAGTACTTTGTTCATAAATGCCCTGTATCAGTCAAATGAAATAAAGTGTGGAACATATCATTTCTCTTATCAGAGTATTTTAATTATCTTTGAACACACACACAATATGTCAAGATAATGTACTTAAAAGGATACAAAGAGAAGAATTTGGGGTCTTTTGGCCATGATTATTATTACTATTGTTGTCATCATTGTTATTAATAATGTTAATTGCAACTGCATAATGCTAATTGAGGAGTGAGTAGGAGTGTCATACTTACCGTCACATGAACTAGTTCTGTATGAAGACGACACACTGGTTTCTTTGTGAAACAGGCCAGAGACTTAAATACCACGAGCTTTAAGAGACCCTATTCACAGCCCAAGCTCAGGTTTCTAAAACTGTTCTGACCACAATGACGCACGCAATACTTCATTCTGATTGGATTAAGCACACCTGATGCTTTATGATTAGACATCTCATTGTAAACACGTTGGAGGCAGACACGAGCAGTTTTTGGTGATGAGCGTCTCAGAGTGTGTCGGTGTGAAAGTAGAAGCTCCAATAGCAGCACTTCCTTTTTCGTACCTCTGTGAGAGTTTGAGGTTAGGATGTCCACCTCCCTTCAGTACAAGAGAACGTTCACTTGCAACTTTAGTTGCTGCTTTACCAGTATGTCGGAATGGAAACTGTGCCTTGTTCTGCTTCTGCCGCTCACACTGTGTTTTGAAGGTAATCACACACTGTACATTTTAGTTGTTTTTCTCTGTTTTTCTAATATTCACAAAATGCGAAAGATATTGCAATCCCTAACTGACTATTGTTTGCAGTGATAAAAAGGAAAACCAATGGGAGAGAACCAGACGTCACTCCAATATGCACCAATACAACAGAGGATATCATCACTCTTATAGTGTGTAAGATCAGAACAGAGAGGACCGGAGGAGAGTGTCGTCTGCTGTATCAACACGGAAAAGGCTTTGTGCAGGAATGTGACTCCAGGTTCACACTTATGATGGAGAATCAGACTGTGTTTCTCCACCTGACCAGTTTAACACCAGTGGACAGTGGGAACTACACCTGTGAGTGTTCACACAATGGTGGGACAGATATTCTCCATCTGAATATCACTGTGGAAGGTAAATGTTTCATTCATTTTCCTGCTTTTGTGCTTCAAACGTTAGGCATTTCTCTAAGTTTAAGATGGTAATTTCCCACTGCATTGTCAACATTATCGAGAAATATCTTACAATAAAATGATGCATGTACTTATGTATGAAATTAGATCAATTTATAGGCTTTTCTGGGTATAGCGTGATGTCTGTGGAAGTGAAATGCAGATGCCACAGTGTAGTGCAGACATAAAATATGTGATTATAGAAATTTGGTTTTGAATAAATTGTGACGTATTTGATTTTGCAGAGGATATAAGTTACAAAATATTAGAATCATAATGTTTCTTTACAAACTGAGTAAATACCAGCGCATTTATCTGATTTCTGTCTTTACAATTTTTTAGAGAAGGAAGCCGCCAGCAGGTTTACTTCCACTCTAATTCAATGTGCTTTGATTGGAGTAACTACTTTGGTCATCACTATAACTGGACTTATCTTCGGGTTGATCTGCAAAAGAAAACGGTGAGAGACTAATATAAATGTGTGTGTGTGTGTGTGTGTGTGTGTGTGTGTGTGTGTGTGTGTGTATTTGGTGATGCACTAACTGATAACTCTTCTAATTTAAAGTGACCATTCAAGGTCAGCCACATCTGGATTATCTGTATGTGAAACTCCCAACTCTTCTGTAAGTAATGTAGCCTATGTGTACCTTTAAGCTCTCACATATAACCTTGAACCACTTATTGAAAAGCTGTTGTTTCTGTAAGTCAGGTAAGAATATGTTTCCTTGTAGGATGAAGATGACCCAGACGACCCCTATACAAGCCTCCAGCAACCAGCCAGTGATCTCTACCAAACTATCTCAAGAAGTAACATCGAAAATATCTAGTTTAACAACCAGGAAATAGATGGAAGAGAGTCTGATCAAAGTTACGAGGACCTTTATGAAAATGTTTAAACAAAAGAGTCAAGATTACACTATTAGGACTGTGACTTGTGTTTGCACTTGTGTACTGATTTCTTCAAATAAAATGTGATGTAAAAAAAAAAAAAAAAAGATGATCTGGGAAAACTCTTTTTGAGCTTTATAATTCACTAGTATTAGGAAGTGCAAAAAAGTGTTTCACTACATCAAATATCCAAGATGCATTGTCTGAAAACAAGTTTCTATATCTCACTGAAATGTTACTTGTAACTGTGTCCAATATTAAGTGTTATGAGATATTTTAACTACTAATTAGACAAATATATTTGGTAAGATCTGACATGTTTGCCTCGGTATTTCCATGTATTAATAACATTTAGCCTTTTAAGTGCTTTGTTCATAAATGCCCTGTATCAGTCAAATCAAATAAAGTGTGGAACATATCATTTCTCTTATCAGAGTATTTTAATTATCTTTGAACACACACACAATATGTCAAGATAATGTACTTAAAATGATACAAAGAGAAGAATTTGGGGTCTTTTGGCCATGATTATTATTACTATTGTTGTCATCATTGTTATTAATAATGTTAATTGCAACTGCATAATGCTAATTGAGGAGTGAGTAGGAGTGTCATACTTACCGTCACATGAACTAGTTCTGTATGAAGACGACACACTGGTTTCTTTGTGAAACAGGCCAGAGACTTAAATACCACGAGCTTTAAGAGACCCTATTCACAGCCCAAGCTCAGGTTTCTAAAACTGTTCTGACCACAATGACGCACGCAATACTTCATTCTGATTGGATTAAGCACACCTGATGCTTTATGATTAGACATCTCATTGTAAACACGTTGGAGGCAGACACGAGCAGTTTTTGGTGATGAGCGTCTCAGAGTGTGTCGATGTGAAAGTAGAAGCTCCAATAGCAGCACTTCCTTTTTCGTATCTCTGTGAGAGTTTGAGGTTAGGATGTCCACCTCCCTTCAGTACAAGAGAACGTTCACTTGCAACTTTAGTTGCTGCTTTACCAGTATGTCGGAATGGAAACTGTGCCTTGTTCTGCTTCTGCCGCTCACACTGTGTTTTGAAGGTAATCACACACTGTACATTTTAGTTGTTTTTCTCTGTTTTTCTAATATTCACAAAATGCGAAAGATATTGCAATCCCTAACTGACTATTGTTTGCAGTGATTAAAAGGAAAACCAATGGGAGAGAACCAGACGTCACTCCAATATGCACCAATGCAACAGAGGATATCATCACTCTTATAGTGTGTAAGATCAGAACAGAGAGGACCGGAGAAGAGTGTCGTCTGCTGTATCAATACGGAAAAGACTTTGTGCACGAATGTGACTCCAGGTTCACACTTGTGATGGAGAATCAGACTGTGTTTCTCCACCTGACCAGTTTAACACCAGTGGACAGTGGGAACTACACCTGTGAGTGTTCACACAATGGTGGGACAGATATTCTCCATCTGAATATCACTGTGGAAGGTAAACACATTTTATGCATTTTGCTTTAAGGTTAAACAGAGCAAATACCTGTCGTGTTTCTGACAAAGACGTTTCTCTTTACACTGTTTCAGAGGAAGACACCGGCATGACATCACGCATGCAGATTCGAAATGTGTTGATCGGTGCAACGATAGCCATCACAATAACTGCAGTCATATGGTTGATCTACAGAGGAATACGTCATAGGTGAGAGTAACACTGTAATATTACTATTGTTGGGAATAACTTAACAGCATTGGATGTCTATAACAGTATAAATACCCATCGTGGTGAACACATATTAGTTGATATACCATTTGTTAAGTTAAAGTATATGTTTAAAATCTCAAAAATATGCAGATCTTGACTGTTATTTCCATTTGTTTCTGCTCTATAAGAATAGAGTGAATTAACATTAAGAGTGTTACTAATGCGTTGTTGTCTGGCCCAGCAGAAGACAACCAGAACCACTGAGCAGTCTTCCAAACACGGTACTGTATTTACATGGATGTGGTTCATCTGGCTTTAGTGATTTTACTAACGTGTCTTTCTGCAGGAGCCAGAAGACATCGAGCCGTACAGCACCTACATACAGAGAGAGAGCGGCCTTTATTCAACTCTCATACTACGATAACTGTAACAACAACAATAATCACTCACGCATGTCCACCACAGAGGACACACAGTCAGAGACGCTTCTGTAGAGCTGCGTCTATGTTCGCTTCTATTCCAAGTGAAATGAGGCCTGTTGTCCACGAGATGGCACTCTTTAACTCTGTGACGAATGTACCCTGTATGTACGTTT
Organism: Anarhichas minor; assembly: GCF_050575085.1. Classification (NCBI taxonomy): domain Eukaryota; kingdom Metazoa; phylum Chordata; class Actinopteri; order Perciformes; family Anarhichadidae; genus Anarhichas; species Anarhichas minor. The sequence continues at coordinate 9,232,338 of NW_027466464.1, forward strand.
ACTGTAATAATTAAAGAAACAATCTAAAAAATAAACAGTTAAAACTTAGTTGTTGGTCCCGTCTCTAAATCTAAATGTCTAAATGTGTACACACCAATTAAAGGAACACATATTCCTCTTCTAAATTATAGGAGATTGTGTCGTTACAATGAATGAGCTTCAATGTTCTTTCATTTTCAGTCTGCAAACACTTTTCATCCCCTGTTGTTATTGTTGTTCTCTCTGGTGCTTCCCTGCTAGCATTCCTCTTAATTTACAAAGGAAGTACAGACTGGGTCACAAGCGTTTGGTTTGAGTTTGAGACACGCCAGATTTGAGGGAAATAAGTCAGCCGCCCTGATTTAAACAGCAAATTCAGCATCCGCCTTTTTCAATGACATTCAATCAAGAACGTTGGCCTGGACGAGGTCCTCTGAGGCAAACCAAGCTGTCAGACACATTGAGTGTAAAACACCAAAGAAGACAGAGCTATAATGCATTCTAGGTTGAATTAAGTCCATTTAGCATTTTCTCAGACACATAGCTCGATTTCTACATCAAGTAGGCTACTCAATCAGCAAAACAAAAAAAGATTTTGATGCACAAGTTTGAGGTACACATTTTATACTTTATATTTCTTTAGCCTCCTACATTTCAGACAAGATGAGGGTGATTGTTTGGTTTGGTGCTTCTTGGGTTGCCGGCGCGTTAAACTACAAAACAAAACCAAGAAAACTGAAGTTATCTTGCGACTGACTTTGCAGGCTGTGGCTATCGATTGCTGCACCAAGATAACTTTGAAGAAGTGGAACATGTGACTAAAATAATAATAATACTCCCTCGTAGACACTCCCTGGTCCAATATAGATCATAGGGCTTTAAATTGGCTGTTGGTTGGTAAACCGGCAGCTGCTTATTATGCTTCCGCGTGGCATCCTGGTTTAATATTACAGGTGTCAGCACAGCTGTCTGGTAGCGCAGGTACTTTCCAGGTGTAATTCATATTTTGGAATAGATTGTTTTAAATTTCCAAAATACAATCAGCTGCTCTAGGACTCCTCAATATCAAGAGCTGCATCCCTATTGCACAATGTAGTCCATCTGTTACACACCTTTATACAAAATGTACAATCAAACCTGCAACGTTGCCACTTTGCAGTTGTCTAATCTTAAGGTTTTATAGCATTAATAAATGGTATAGTGAAAATGAAAATGGTTGATAATTGAGGAGGGAGCATCTAACGTTATTTATGTCCAGGCTGTGGTTAACATGCAACTCTCCCACACAGAGCTGTTAGGTTCTTTCCAACAGGGATATCAAAAGATTTAAGAGGAATTATATCAGTGACTTCCCCTCAGCGCTATTTTGTAAACAAGATTTCACAAGAGATTTAATTATGAGATCGTATATCAAATCAACAAACCTGCAGAAGCAAGGCAAGGCAAGGCAAGGCAAGTTTATTTGTATAGCACATTTCAACAACAAGGTAACTCAAAGTGCTTCACATAAAACCATTAAAAGCATCAAAACATGAGGCAAAAGAAAAGGAGATTTAAAAACAATTAAGAACATTCATTAAAACATTCAAAAACAGTGTAAGAAATAAAATGCAGGAGTAAAATGCAGGAAATTGATTAATATATTAATTGAATCTGGTTCAATTAAAGGCAGCAGCAAACAGAAAAGTCTTCAATCTTGATTTAAAGGAGCTGAGGGTCTCAGCAGACCTGCAGCTTTCTGGGACCACCCTCCTGGTCTTAGTGAGGACTCGAGCTGCAGCGTTCTGAATCAGCTGCAGCTTTCTGACAGACTTTTTACAGAGACCTGTAAACACACCGTTACAGTAGTCCAGTCTGCTGAAGATATGGGCAAGTTTGGACAAGTTTTTCCAAATCCTGTTGAGACATAAGTCCTCTAATCCTTGATATATTCTTCAGGTGATAGTAGGCTGATTTTGTAATTGTCTTGATATGACTGTTCAGGTTGAGGTCTGAATCCATAACTACACCCAGATTTCTGGCTTGGTTTGTGGGTTTTAACATCAGTGATTGAAGCTGAGCGGTGATTTTCAATCGTTCGTCCTTGGTACCAAAAACAATTACTTCTGTTTTATCTTTGTTTAATTGAAGAAAATTCTGGCACATCCAGTTGTTGATTTGTTCAATGCATTTACCCAGCCCTTGTATGGGATTATAGTCCCCTGGTGACATAGTTATGTAGATTTGTGTGTCGTCTGCATAGTTATGATAACACACTTTGTTGTTTTCCATAATCTGAGCTAGTGGAAGCATGTAGATGTTGAACAGAAGAGGCCCCAGTATTGAAGCTTGGGGAACACATGTCATTTTAGTCAGCTCTGATGTGTAATTAGCTACAGACATCCTGGCTGCACCCTCTTCCTTTCTGTTGCGCTTTGCTTTGAAGAGATGAGTCCTGCTTTTATAACTAGAAATATACAATCGGTTATAGCAACAATGTATCATTGACCGATTTCCTGAAGAACAGTTTCACGATTAGAAAACATTCCTTGTGTATGCGTCGGCATCGGAATGCATTGTGAGGGTTCCTGAGCATGACATCATTCAGTTAAAGGGGACACTGCTCCATACTTGTATTTTGAGTTTGTACTAGAACAGCTTTGCATGCTTTAATGTTCAAAAGACACATTATTTTTCTCTTGGTGTCAATTTGAAAACAGCCGGGGACTAACTGTGTCCATACAACGCTTAGCGGCACTAATACCAGCTACTGCATACAGTAGTAACCTTGGGACCTTTAAAGATTTTATAAGATTGTGTCATTTAAAATAGAATCATGGTTTACAAAGAACTCAATCCCTGTTCAACATGATTGTCTTACTGCCAAGTGGCCGCCATGATGAAGCATCCTCAGACAGGAACATTAGAGTTGATTGTTTCCTGTCTGGTAGTAATCCCACTAAAATACAATGAAAGCATGACGGGACACGTTCAAGACGTGACTGGGATATGAATTTGTAGTATTATTTTCTCTGTTTTATAAATTTGTTTCTTTGCCCTCTTGTCACACAGAAGTACAGTCCTGCCCCCTCGTCGAGGTGGACTTTTTCAAATGAGTTCAAGTTTGCTGGAGCGACAAATGTCAAGCATCACGTGTTTGTCATCACACTTACAGTTATGGGAATTTGATTGTGATCACATACTTTGCAGGGAAATGTTAAACCTCGAAACACCATAAGCCCACCAGCGACTTCTGCTTCGGGATTTTTTTCTGACCACTTACAGGACTACGGTACTAAATACAGTAAGTATACCATTTACTGGACTTCACTGTAATATTCAGCAGAGTGAGTTTCAAATGACACACTCATTTAATGCGACGTCACCCTTTATTTACACTGTTATCTCGCGTAGTCTAATTGATTTCTTCAATCAAATATGGTATGAATATCCATAAGGATATGTTTTACCTTGATAGCAGCTTCAGGAATGCAGTCCGTTTTTCAGATCATGTATATTCAACCACAGCCTCTTATAATGAGACTTTTCTCTGTTGAAGATACATTTGCAGATACATTAACAGATACATTGCAGATACATTAAATCATTCATTATTCAAAGTCTCAGATTATATGTTCATTGAGGTAGAAATATCAAAGGACAGAAATCCCCTCCCAATCGTCACCTTCTTTCAGTTTCACTCTGAGTGAAACATTTAAAGGCGGCACAGAGGCTGAAGTGAAAGAGAGCTGAGTTTACCACTAGAAGAAGATGTTGTTGATCCTGATACTTACTGCTTTGCTGTGTAGAGGTAAGTGACACTGAAAAGAAAGGGTGAGCCCTTCTGTATTCTCTGTACTACTGTTTTTTATATTCAAGAATACAATCCAGCTTTTTTTACATGTACTGTATGTATATGTTTTCAAGTCTGCATTTACTGACACCCAGCTGTTATTATTATCAGCCTCTACGTCGCAGATCACTGGCTATGGAAATAAAACAGCTGATTATGGCGGGGACGCCCACTATTTGTGCTCAGTAGCCGACTCCACAGGTGAGAATGTTCTTCTTCTTGCCAGTGAAAACGTGCCCGGTGGTGTGAGTATTCAGATCCTTAGCTCAGGTAAAATACCACTGTAGAAATACTCTGTTACAAGTCCTGCGTTGAAAATGTTACTTAACTGAAAGTATGTGAGTATAATCAGGAAAATGTACTTTAAGTATTAAAATAAAAGCATTGGTTGAGGTGGAACTCATTTTTAACAATATTTTACAGGACTGCAGCTAATTCAATTTTAATAATTAAAATAATTGTAGTTAAAAGCAGCAAATCCTCTCATTTGAGAAGCTGGAACCATGAAATGTTTTTGCATTTCTACAAAAAATTCAAATATACTATATTTTATAAGCTCTTCATATGTTTTGCATGAAAAGAAAAATCATTTATAAAGCTTATTGAAACAAATTGTGAAATAAAAAGTGTTTTTTAGCCGAACTGGGTATTACAACAACAAGCACAAAAGAGTAAATGTTTTAATTGGAGGATTACCATTCCCAACAGGTGTGGTCCAGGTCACATGGCAGAAGCTTTTCAATGAAGAGGTCATTGAGAATTTGGCAACCTACAGCAAGAGGTTTGGACAGCAAGTAAATGATCCTCACAGGGGGAAAGTGATCTTCACGCAGGCGTCTCTCAGCTCGACATCCATCACTCTGAGGAACGTAACATGGGGGGACGAAAGCTGTTATATTTGTTCTTTCAACGTGTACCCTGATGGGTCCAAAAGAAAGCAGACCTGCCTCACCGTGCAAGGTAAATTGTAGCAAATACACATGTGAATTCTGAAGGAAAATGTGTTGGAATTATCGTCTTATTCTGGGAATACAAGAGAAGAAAGAAAGAAAGAAAGAAAGATTAGAATTATACCAGCATTGTTTTTGCTGGTTGAAGCCGGAAATCAAGACTTTTTCTAATAGAGTTCTGTTCATTTTGTAACTTTTTATATGGCCTTATTTGTGTCAAAATGGCTTCAGCCCTCATAATGACAAATTCTAATTCTCTATGAAGGGATATCCAAGCTGAGCACGGAAGTGCAACCTCCTAAAAGTGATCGTGAGGACGAGGACGTGGCGGTTGTGTTCAGCTGCTCTGCTACAGGTAAACCAGCTCCAACCATTCACTGGAAAATCTCGCCGGGTGCCACCAGCTCAGACCAACCGCTGACCTCGACAGAAACAAACGGTGACCACACATTTACCAGCAGCAGGAACGTCACCCTGCAAGTACCTGCAGGCTGGACGGGACACGTGGACTGTCTGCTGAACAGGGGAGCGGTGGGACAAAGGAGCGAGAGGATTCCTTTTTCTTTACCTGCCAGGAAGAAGGAAGAGGAGGGTATGTCAATCATTTTGCATAGACCAGTAGGATGCTCTTTTATCCCCATCAGTCTCATTCCCATCTCGTGGTGAAACGTATCCTCATACAACGGTTTCGTATGATATCCAATGGAAAATGACTCATAATTCTTCACCTGAAGGAGGCTTTGTGCGTCATCGCCGATGGCAAAGCGTCGGTATTTGACCCCCTGGGAATGAGAATGAGAATGCTCTTTGGAAACCTATCTAGGGAACTCCCATTGTCTATCTTGTTCTAGTGTACTGGAAGATCAGCTGACTGGAAACTCCCCAGAAATTTGCTAAATATTCTGAATAACTCGAAGGGATGTCATTTGATTTTGGTGTGCCACTTAGCCTCTAATTATACCCATTAGTCATTTTCTGACACTGTTAAGAGGAAATCTTTATTATGAGAGGCCTGCTTGTGTCCCAGTACTCAAAGTTCCTGACTTGAGGAAGTCATGGAGTTGCAGTAAATGTTAATGACCTGAGCATGACTAAGAGCAAACAGTAAACAGAGTCAGCTGTGCTGTAATTGTTTCAGTTTCACTTCCGTCTAGCTTTCATGATCAAAGAACAGTAGAGTGAGTGAGACTCTCTGGAGGAGGTCATGTGGCAGATCTGGGAAGTTCATACTCGTGATCTAAAAGCAATGACTTTACCTTCCTCTTCTAGGGAAATGTCATTGACCTTTTCCCCATGCTGACTAGTCCTGTGTTGTTTGTCTCCAGGGAGAGGACTGTCTTCGGTAGGGATTGCACTTGTAATCACTGCAACTGCTGTGTTGCTCATTTCATTGGTTGCTGCTGCAATGACACGAAAAAGGTGAGATATTTGACAACGACATTTGGGAATGTACGTGTAGTATAATTCTCCTCATAATGAACTTTCTTTCTTTTTTTCTTCCTGGCAGGTTAAAGGGTACCAGAAGAAATGAAAATGTTGTATGAGCCTTTCACTCGAGCAATATAAAAATCTGCATTTTATTGCATCTAAACTGTAGAGGTGGAACGGTGAGTTAAGCTATTTTGGATCCATTTTCCACCGGTAGTTTTTAAATCTACCTTGTCTTTTTCAGTTCAATGCTCAGCACTTTAACAATTTATGGAGCTACAAGCAACTTGTTCAGGCTTTGCAGAAAGCAAAGGTTTAGTATTAGAACAGAGCGACTCTGAGGTAAAGTGAGCAGAACAATATGTGGTTCACAAAGAGCATAATTCACTTTTAGGCAGTTAACGTCGCTCTTATTCACATTTACTGTGATTGCAACATAGTCCAATCGTAAAAGTTTGCTTCGAACTATCTAGCAGGCTGATTATCAGCACAACAAGCTGATGAGTTTTGGTGAAAACAAGCAAATGTGCCGTGGAGCTATAGCGCCATCTAGTGAACTTTGTGGGGAAGAAGAAGACGAGCCCAAGTTCTCACCAAAGAATTTGGTAGATTTCTACATGTTGTTATTTTGCACAGCAAATTGGAACTGTTTATCTGAGTAAGTGATCTTTAAAGCCGACATGTGAATGTGATTATTGTATTGCAAAATTATCATATTTAAATCCAGCTATATGTATACTGATTATTCATAATATAGTACACAATAGATATGATATATAAAGAATTGTGTTGCACTTTAATGTTTAATGTTTGTGTACAAATGTTGTTTATTGCTCAACTGACTGTAAGGTTGTAACTGTGTGACATATACTGTATTTAAGTATTGTTTTGACTCATCACTGTCAAAATGTTCAAAGAGTTTCGTTTACTTTATGTTGTGGTAATTTATTCTCTGGCACATTGCATATGAATATGTATTTTTGTTTGGTTAGTAAAGCATTCATGTTTTAATGTTTAAAGTGATTTCACTTATGTTCACTACATGTTTTCTGTTGCTCTGGGTTATATCTATAAGACATATTTATTATGCAAATAAGCAGCAGAACAACAGAGTCAGAGCAGACTCATTGTCATTCATTCTATTCATATATATGACAGCGAGGGGTTGTTTCTTAATAATCTGGTAATAAACATCATGGGACACTGAACCACAGTTCAGAAACCAAGATGCCCGACTTCCCACCAAAGCACGTGTGAAAACATGCAAATAATCTTATCTTCCTCATCACTGCACCAAACCGTCACAAAGGACCTGAGAAGGAATGGAGAAATAAAATAATTGAGCCAAAAAACCTTCAGTTTAAATGTCTTTTGTTTTAATTCTATAATAATGCCCTTATTTATTTTCAAAGAATTAGTTAATGATTATATTAATACAGCACAAATTGCTGTGACAGAGGAAGCCAACACAGGATACTCACCAATGGTATTTATTGCTCAATGCACATCAACCCTGACATAATAAATGTATGGTTTTAATCCCTGTCAAACACTGGAAGTACATTAATCAAATGTAAACTCTTTTAAAATGTTGGTTAACTATTTATTGTTATTATTCATTCCATGCATTTGTATGGAATGAGTAGTTTGTCCAGCTATGTGTGTGTCCCTTTAATTATGGGGATATAAATCATGAGTCACAGGGACAAAGTTCACAAATGACTCATCTGGAGTTACCTGTGTACCTGGGCAACAGGAACACTTCTGGCGGTAGATTCAAATCATTATGCAGCCATGATGTCCCGCCGTGCAGTCCTACAGTTCCTTTGTGTGTTGGGAATCTTTCACAAAGGTGAGGAAGAGATGATACAGATGTGTTTCCCGACCTTTAGATCGAAATATGTGATTTGTTAATTTGATTGAAAGCACAGCTGTGTGACTCTCGTATGCTTATTGTATAAAGTTACGTTTTTGGCGCTTAATATGATTGCATCGATTACCTAATATTGTATCTCACATTTTGCAAATAAACGTCTTTTATTAATCAAACTCCGTCAGAACTGGACTTGCAGTATATTTGCTCATTACATCCACAATGAGAGCTGTTATATCCTGCTGATCTTTTTTCTTTTCTCCAGAACGGGTCAGCAGTAATATTAATGCTGTAATATTAATAATTATATATATATATATATATATATAGACAATTATTTTATCGCGCGTTAACGCGTTTTTTAAATTTATTATAATTTCTTTTTATTTTATTATTTTTTTTATTGAAAGACAAGAGACAATACATATACATAACAACAAGAGGATGACAAGAACAGTGGGATAAAAGCCAGCAAACATCCTATAGTGTGTGTGTGTGTGTGTGTGTGTCCTTGAGCCTTTTGAGATGGGAAAATAAAAATAATAATAATAATAATAATTAAAAAACGACAACAACAAAAAAACAGGTAAGTATTATTAATTTATTATTATTGTAACAGACTGTCTCATGTTTATCGTTTTGTATTGGAGATATGATGTCCCTTCAGGGTTGCCGTACAGAAAAGGCGACTTCAGCAGACACTTACATTTTAGTGCACCTATATGCTGAAATTCACGGTAAACGCATATTAAACGGCACAGATCGGGAGCGAGCGAAGGACTTTGAAAGTTAGCGGAAATATTAACGTGAGACAACATCCGGTTTCTTCAGACGAACATCCGGTTTTCAGAATAAGATGCCAACAAAGTATGAATTATATTCACATTAAGTATAAAACATGCTACCTGCATCTCGTGAACCAAATGTTATTGCCCTTTTGTTCATATAGCAGTACTTTTAAAATAAAAGTGCGCAATACACTACTGTTGAATTCATTATTGAACTTTGCCATAACAATGCGACTAATTGGGATTAATGCAAAAAAATCCATGCGATTAATCGCGATTAAATATTTTAATCGTTGCCCAGCACTAATATATATATATATATATGTATGTATGTATGTATGTATGTATGTATGTATGTATGTATGTATGTATATATATATATATATATATGTATATATATGTATATATATGTGTGTATGTGTGTATGTGTGTGTGTGTGTGTGTGTGTGTGTGGAGGTAGATGTGGATCCATCATGCACATGTTGTGTTTCCTGCAGGTCAAACCGCTCTGATCGAATCCCAGCACACCGTGTTGGCGGCTTTCGGAGACGACGCCTGCTTGAACTGTCAGCTGATGCAGTCTAAAGATGTCGTGCAGGTCACGTGGCAGAAGATCTCACCTGAGGGGAAGACGGATCTCGCTACCGACAACAAACACTTTGGTCAGAAAGTGAACAGTGGGTTTCAAGGAAGAGTGGAGTTTAAAGCTGCTGGACTGCAGAACAGCTCCATAGTGATCAGGAACGTGACAGACCAAGATCAAGGATGCTATCTCTGTTTGTTCAACACCTACCCTGATGGTGCCCTCACTGGGAGAACATGCCTCCAGCTCTATGGTGAGAACCTTGCTGCAGACACTTCCATAATCCTCTTCTCTGTAATATCACCACTAACAGCATTTAAACATCTTGTCTTTGCAGAGCTGCACGAAGCCGTTCTACATGTCAGAGAATCAAACTCTGCTGAAGAGGTACTTGTGTCCTGCTCGGCCACAGGTCGACCTGCTCCCACCGTGACGCTGACTGTCCCCCACTGCAACTCCACCAGCATCACCAACACCAACGGCACAGTCACCGTCACCACGACAGCTGTGCTGTCTCGTCTCAGTGACAACAGCTCAGTTGGATGTGCAGTGCGAGTGCTCTCCTGTCCTCAGATAGAGGTGTATGCGGAGATTCCTGAGGTCAAACAGTCGTCTGCTGATGGTGAGAAACACTTCTAAACACACTGATTTATAACTTGATGAATACTTTCTGAGCTCAAGTCTTTTGTTTTTACTTCCCAGGTTTTGATGTGGGATCTGGATCTGATAATGATTTCAGTAAGTTAACCTTTATGTGGTCTCACGTCCGTATCAACATTTGATCTGTAGTTGCTTTATGAATGTTGAGTCTTTTTAATTTCCCTCTTTTCTCACAGATATATGTTTGATCATTGGGTTGGTCTTTGGAGGGCTCTGTGTTTGTGCTGCTGCTGCTGCTGCTGCCATCACCGTCCTTTATAAACAGAAACACCAGAACAGGTAACTTTTAACTTTTAACTCATCACCTTTCTTGTATAATACCAGTGTCTCACAGTTCATATGGTCATGACTCATCCAAATCTTTTCAGACAAAATCCACAAGTGAATGCTTGTTCAACACCGGCTTTTCTTGAATCCGTCAGTGTGTCACAAAGTGACAACGAGGAGAACAAGAAAGACTCTCATGAGTGAGTCAATTCATTCATTTTTCTCCGTTGTAAAAACAATTCAGTCCACTTTGTCTAATTTGTGGCTTTACTTTTCTAACAACGTGCTAACTTGCTAATCAGAACTTCTGTTTCTGAACTGCGTGTTTATCCACATCACTGTTGTTCTGAATGATTTCTGACTAACTGTTTTTATCTGAAGGCCAACGACACCTTTAATGAACAAACCGAAGGAACTACGCCTCAGGACGTCTACTGGAAAGAATAAAAAAAGCGACCACACAAAACGGTCTGCGCCAGGAACAAAACTTGATTTCAGTCGGCTCCCACAGAATACAAGACTGAAGTCCCAAAACGAAAACAGCTGAAAAGTCCTAAATCCTGATTCATTTTTTGTTACAACATAGAGAACTTATCAGTTAATGGATAATAATTCCAGCAGATCAAAAAGATTCATGTTCACAGTAGTTTTGATTTTTGAAATATCTGTAATTCATTTGTATTCTTTGTTTGTACGTGTTTTTATTTGTTTTTACTTTTATATTTGTTCTTTTTGTATTTAAAAAAATAAATAAACTGAATTTTGAAACACGGCCTTTTTACTGGATTTAAATATTGAATGTGTGTGATTCTTGTGTTAAAGGAACATTCAACAAAATAAGAAATGTGTCAGCAGAACACGATGTCATCTAATAATCAAAATGATGGCTTCAGCATGCAATTGTGGGCTTTGAATACAAACCATGTTTATCATTACTGTCTGAAAGCAACATTTAACAAAATAAGGGTTTTGTGCAAAAGAAAGTCTCTTAAAATCTGTTGTTTTACATCTCTGGAAAGGACTTAATGAGCTCCATGTGATGATCAAACAGAACATACTGCAGTTCAAACACCAGCAGAGTAAGAAACCCAAGATGAAATGTACCTCACAGAATGTAAATTGCATTTTTGCATGAGAAGTCTGCTGCAGGTGTTAAGCAGCAGATGCACAACATGGCCACAGGAGGTCCTGCTCTCCTCAAATATCCTGCGGAAGAGTTGATGCCGTTTGAGAAGTCAGGGAGTAAAATGCGGCGGCAGGAAACTCGACGCAGTTCGGTGGTAGTTTAGTCTCTGCAGCATGGATTCTCCTGCTCCAGTCTCACGCTACCTGTAGCTCAGACACCACCGGGAGCTCACTTTGTCTTTCATCTGTCAGCGGGTAAGTTCCGTCTTTTATTATGAAAGATTCTCCATTTTTAGTTTAAATGTAAGAAGTTATTTCTTTCTTAATCCATGAATGTCAACACACCTTAATTCGTTTGTCTAGCTTGTTTTATGGTGACACTTCTCAGGACCTGACTATGAAGATATGGATATATTAAAACTTCTTTTAGAGTTGTATTTTCAACATATAATGAACTCATATGCCTGTTTTACATCATGAACATACACCAGAAAAAAATCAACTTGTAACTAAATTAAGTATAACTTTGCCACAAAATATTTTACTTGTGTCACCCTTTTTATAAACATTTCTATTTTAGGTTACATTGCCATAAAACCTGTCAAGAGACATATGTACATCCTCAAAATTGGCTTGATTATGTGAAATAATGATAATCTGTTCAAGAAATCTCGCATGTCCTCTGACTGAACCAGCTGCGCTGCACATCTGGATGTATAGGGCCAACGTTTAGGATCCAGGTTGCCAGTCTGGTTTCAGTCCCTCTCTTGGTGAACTTTGTATATTCAGCTCAACTGAATGTGACACTTACTTTCCTTCGGCTGTATCTGCTTGACTTTCACTGACTATCTGGAGAAGACTTGAGAGTTGCAGTGAGACATCAGTGGCGTTTTTTTGTAGTGGAAACGTGATTTAACTGTTGCCCAACAGGAGCGTGCTGCAAGCTTGAAGCCAGATGGTTGGCACTGTAAATGAGAACATGACGCCCATAAAGCTCTGAGGTCTGGACCTGGTCTTTCTTGTGGTTTTTAGGCGGTTTGGTTGAGTCTGATCAAAGGCCAGTTGATCCCTGCTGTTTCCACTTTTGCAGGATGTAGAGAAATGATCTGAGAGTAGAATTATGACATTTATTGTATTGTCATCTACACACAATGTGATGTTTAAAGCCAAACAGCAGCTGGGCTCGGCTGGTGCCTGCAACCCCACCCACAAACACAGCCACTATAATTTCTTTGAGGTAGGATTTTCAGGTATTGATCTTGAAATCTCGCGGTCGCCGCTCTCTAGACATCAAAGTGTGGCAGTTTGCTTTGCTGCCGGATGATTGTGGGTTAACCGGACAGGGTGTGTGCATGCTGTGGATCATCATGTAAAACCTCCAGGTGATGTTTCATGAGTCAGCAGCTGTTGTTGTTGATGCTAACACATTGTATTTTCATGGTAACCAATGTCTCAAAGCTGCAAAAAGGTTCATTCCCTTCCAGGGAGTGTAATCCGTGATGATGCTGAGAGGATGCTGTCATGGCTAATGTCATCCTCTGGCTTCATGTTTCCCATTACAGCAGACAGTAAGATGCAGCTACGACTGTGCTGACCAGCAGCAGCTCAAACAAGTCACGACACTGGACAGCTGACGGGGGTACATCTGCATCACATCCTCATGCATTCACACTTGTGTCATTGCTAATGTTTTACTTTGCGTGTCGCCACGAGTTAGTTGTAGGTTGTTGGTTGTGGTTTGGGCTGTTTTTAGCTCTCTGACAGGGTTTGTGTTTGCAGCTGCGGTCTGGAAGTGATTCTGGCTCAGCGTGTGAGTTGGTAACCCAGCCTCAGTGTGCGATGTGTGGTCCTGCCTTGTCCCTGTGTCTGCTGCTCTGGATGGTGGGAATGGGAGTTCCCGGGACGCAAGGTACGTTCTGCATCCGTTTGGTGCTTTTTTGGTTTTGGTGAGAGAGAAAGATCTAATAGTGAGTTCAGTTTCCCTGGCACTGAGTTCTCTTGGCAGTGATGGCAACTATAACTAAGTACATTTACTTCAGTTCTTACTTATTGTTTTCATTTTCTGCTACTTTATACTTCTACGGCACTACATTTTAGAAAGTACTTTGTGTAAAGTGAAGGACTTTAAAATGTACTGGAGCTTTCATTACATTGATACTTAAGTTAATGTTCTCAGTACCTCTCTCACCACTGTATTACATGAAATTTAAATGCCATATGGTCTCTGAACTCAGGTCAGGTCACGGCTCCTGCCAGTCTGAGGGCAGAGATAGGTGAGTCCCTGCTGCTTGGCTGCAACGTCAGCACGGAAACGGGCGGAACCGTCCGGCAAGTGCGCTGGCTCAACAGGCACAACAAGGTCCTGCTGGCGTACCAGCCAAACGTGCCGGTGCTCGTCAGCCATCAGGAACCCGACGTGCAGCTCACCGCCTCTCACAACGACGCCAGCTACATCACCATCAAGAGGGTGCGGCCTGATGACGAGGGCTGCTACCGATGCATCTTTGATGTTTACCCCATTGGCCCGCTGGAAGGCACCACGTGCATCAGCATCACTGGTCAGTCTGAGTTCAAATCTCATCTAAAGTTTACTTCCAGAGATTCCCGTTGTGTCAAGAATCTACTGGCCAAACAACTTAATCAGAGTTGGCGCCTCACATCTGTTATCTTAAAGAACACGTTATCTTCAATAAACATCTTTTAGTGCCGCAGCTCACACTCAACATCTGAAACTTTTTAGGGTCACAGAGGGTGTTTGTTTTTCTCACTATTCTCACCCATTATGAGACAGGAAGTAGTAGGCTTGGGTTTGAACTAGCAGACCAGCAGGGGGGAGAGCCCACCCACCCAGCTAGCCTTGGCACTTCCTGTTGTTGCTAAAAAATGTGGACACACATTTTTAATGAACCCAGCCTCCTCCTGTTGCACACAAGCAGAAGTCCTGTAAAGTTTTTATTGTACAATTTGAGGCCAGCAGAAATCCACATCCAGTCATCTTCATTTTCCTGATATTAAGATTAATAACAGGAGCATCCTCTTTGTCCCAGGCAAAGTGCACCTGGAGGGCAACAAGACGGCCGTGAGCGGGATGCCGGCCACCCTCTCCTGCTGGTACAACCTCCCCGAGAGGGTGCTTCAGGTGCTGTGGCGCAAGACGGCCGAGCAGGGAGACTCCACCACCGTGGCCTTCTTCACCAAGCGCGGCCACCAGAAGACCGAGGAGCAGTACAGGGGTCGAGTTAGCTTGAGCCGGACCCTGGGCGACACCCAACTGACCATCCAGGCGGTCAAGACGGAGGACGAGGCGTGCTACACCTGCGAGTTCCACACATACCCAGACGGCACCAGAAGAGACACCGCCTGCCTGTCTGTTTACGGTGAGCACCTGAACTATCTTTAACACTGTATGCAAGGTAGGTGTTTGGATCTAGCATCTAAAACGCACATTACCACGGCTTTCCAGTTTGTTCTCTTTGCGAAAAGATTTATTATTTTATTACTAGTTTGCAATGACTGTCTCTACTGTAGATTGGCCTTCGTATAAATACACAAAAGTCAACAACAAAATACATACAGAACAGCATAAAAAATTGTTTTAGTAATAAATTCGTTTTTGAGGAGCTTTAAAGAAACAGTTCTGTCTGAATACAAACACTGAACACCTTCGGGATTATTTTCCAAAGGATCTTGACGCGTATTGTACTGGAAATATACTGTAAGCTGAAAGGAAATGTGTCTGTGTTTTGGGGTGATAAGGTTGACAGAGGGAGGGTGTCACTGAGGGGAAAGGGGTGATTAATTTGGGAGAAAGTCCAGGGGATGAGTGGTTCATTGTCTCCCCAGACACAAGGCCTCAGTGTGTGTGTGTGTGTGTGTGTGTGTGTGTGTGTGTGTTTGTCCTTCTCCTCGCTCTGCTAAACAGGCTTTGTCTCAACTGACAGAAGATCCAGACGCACAAACACAACCACACAGAGTTAGTAAAAGCTGCTTTGCCTCTGTTTTCTGGCGGCCCGTCGGAGGACAACTTGTGTTATTGTGTCCTGGGGGGGAGAGATTAACAGGCGATGTGCCCTGTCTCTCCATCTCTGCTTTCTGTTGTCTGTGGTTGGCAAGCTCGGACAAAATACAAACAGGCTGCAATTATCACGGAGAAAAAAGCCAACATGTGCTCAATTTGACTGAAGCAGCCACTGAACACAATCTTTCTCTCACCAGTTTTACCCAAACCAGAGGTGAGTCACGTGACCTCGCCCTCGGGGGTCGCTGAGGCAAACTGCACCGCCCGGTCCCGACCTGCAGCGGAGATCACGTGGAACATCGGCGGGGACAACCAAACACTTGGACCGCCCATTTCATCCGCCTACGACCAGGGCGACGGCACGACGCTCGTGACGAGCACGCTGTTCTTCCAATCAGCACTGCTCAATGAGCTGTCCGTCAAGTGCTTCGTGCACCACCCGGGTTTGGAGAAACCCCTGACAGTGTCCCTCAACACAACCGGTGAGGAGCTCGTAGATCCTGTACTAAGGAGTCCAATTAATCCTTTCTCTGATGTCTCACATCTTATCATATTACTGCAGTTAGAAGTCACAAGTGCAACGACCTTTCCTTTTAGTCCAGATGTGATAAAGCATAAACAGTGATTTAACTATAAGTGTGTGTGTCTGTGTGTGTGCTGCAGTGGGTCCAGCCATGGTCATCCTCCTCTCAGTGTGCGGTGTGGTCGCGGTCCTCCTCCTCTGTCTGTGTGTGTGTCTCTGCAAGTGCTTCATCTGCACTGACGGTGAGTCACGACTCTGCAGCTTCACCTCCCACATTCACTCCTTCAAGCCACATTCACTCATGAACGACTTGACAAAATGTATTAACAGTTTCTGTCCACATTTGTATGGGTGCCATTTAATTACAATTTCATTTAATCCACCTAAAACAGTACCGGTGAATTACAGAGTGTTTGCAGCAGCTGTGGGCAGCAAGGTCATGCTTGTTCTCTCGTGGTTTTCCAAAGGCATTCTGGGAAGTGCACAGGGTTGTTGCAAAAGAGTACATTACAGCATGTCATCAAAAATGACTGTAACTCCTGTTATGAGAAGGTGGATGTTTTCTTTTGAGGCTGCCAGCAGCTCAGGAAAACGTGGGTGAAGAAAGGGAAAAAGAGGCACTTTGAGTAAATCCTAAACTGCTTCAGAGTTCAGCAGAAAACTGAGGTTGTTGTGGGAAGCTCTCAGGAGCGACTGTAACTGTAAAAACCGGCCGAGCATTTTGAGTTTTCTTCTCTATCGTGGGACAAAAACACTCTGCGCAAATGCAGCGCATTGTTTGTCTTGTGGCCAAGTTTTGAGAGCCTCTTGTCGTTGTAGTGATTATGATGAAGTATTTCTACTGGTTACATAAACATCGAGAGCATGGTGGAGCATTTAACAGCTAAAAACAGAGCTAAAAGGACTCATGTTTACAATGTTTACTGAGGGAATAAATCAAGAGAGAAGTCATATTCTCATAGACTTCTAAACAATCAGACTAATTTTGCGACCAGAGAAGTCGCCCCCTGCCGGCTTCAGTCACTCAGCTTTGGCCTGGTAGTTCAGTACAGTACAAAAGTTTGGAAAGAGATCTCAGAGGAAGTGAATGCGCTGCGTGTTGGTAAAGTGAGAGTGAACAGGAGCGTCGTCACCATGAAATACCTCACGTTGCTCTGAAAACACACACACATTTGAAAGGTCAACGGGGCTCTCGGGAACTCTCCACACCGAGGTGGCATTGCTTACTCGTGTGTCATAAACGCTCTCCTGACTCCCGTTAACACCTTTCCCACAATGCTCTCCGGGTGTCGTGGAAACAGTGCGGTGCCAGCGTAATGTGGCGTGTGGCCCACAGCCCATTTCCCCTTTATCTTAAATTCTCTGCCCACCGAGGGAGAGGCAGGGAAAAGCCGAAGTTATCGCGGCAATGACAGAAGCCTTGGCTGACGTCGGCGCTTCTGCCGGCCAAACAAAAGTCGTAAGGGGAGAAAAACAAAAGTGGGAGCTGACGCGTCGAGGTCAGCGCGGTCCCACGGATAATCTCGATTTGGCACTTGTGAGCAAACCGGAGCCATAAGAGAGATCCCAACTAATAAAGTTCTTCTAGAGCAATTAATTTCCCAAAAAGATTTAAGAGTGTCCTTTTCCCTGCTCAGCTCCTCCTCGTCTTTGTTTTCTTGTGCGATAAGAAAGTAGAGGGCACATACGCCCATTTTCCTGATGTCTCAGAGATGGAAACACGCAGACACGTCGCTTTAATTTATTCGTCACCTCCCCATGTCAAGCTCCAAATTCCACATTCGCCCGCAACAAAGGCGTGTTTGTGTTTTTCTCACGTCCCAAATGTTTCAGACAGTAAGGGACACTCTTGTCATCTTAAATACTGTATTCGCATGTGATTGATGGTGTTGAACCAGAGCTTGCTCGAGCATCTGTGGGATATCTTGAATAGATGGCAGCTGGGTCACTGCAAAAATAGATTTTTCTCAGAAATAAAACACCTTCCGTTTGCTTGAGACTTTCCACATTGCTTGAAAGTCTTTCCTCATTTTCAACTGTGTGGATCCTGAGTGGAATACCAAGTGGTTGTGCTGATTGTCGTGAGTTAGCAGCCAGAATAAAAGACCCTCTTTCTTTTAATCCTCTGGACTGTGGGGGAAGACAGACATTAGAGGCCTGGAGGAGGGAGCAGTGACAAGGAGGAACACGGCTCAAAGTTGAGATCCTGCCCAGTTGATAACAACACTCGACTGTACAGACACACGCGTGCTGTCTTTCCCAGCCTCGGCTTGGCTGAAGTGTGCCGGGAACACAGGCTTTTACTGTGATGTGATTCAGAGTTCAGTTTAAGCGAGGAGAGCTGTGATGCCTCAGTCCTTATTTGGAGAAAGAACACAAATACTGAAATTTGTCATTTGTCAGTACTTTCATTTTGTACTGCAGTTGGTGGCAAATATCTCAAATATTGGGACGAAATACTGTAAAACAAAAAACTCTCTGCATAACATACACCACTAAAGGGGGGGGGGGATGCTTTTGTTGTAACGTGGGTGAACTGACCCTTTACGACACCACAGAGATACGGTGCATTTAAAGTGCGGCGGAGACGTTCCGCTGCAGAGAAACCCACTGTGGACGGCCTGAAAAGTTGTGATGTCTGCGGCCCAAGTTGAACCGCGAGCCGGCCACAAATAGGTCCCTGTGGTTCCCTCCTGAATCAGTGGGCGTAATTCGGCCTTCAATCACGGCTGGGAAATAGGGCCGAGGTTCTTCCAGTAAAATGCTGCTCGTCTATTTGTGTTTCCATGTTTTTTGTGGTGTGGCCGGGGGTTGAGATGTACAGACTATAAGGTGCAGTGGTGGCACAGCTTTAAGAGCAGGGAGTTCACCTCAGATAAGACGCGTGTTTTCAGTGGCACCTTTTAATCTGTAGCACCACAGGAAGCACGGGGGAGCAGCCATACCCGGCCATGAGGGCAGAACTCAACTGAACACAGTTGCTCCTCAGAGATTAGATATAGGAAAACACAGCGCACCTTGTGTGTTAACAGGATGCTAGTGACACCTGCTGCTCGCACTGCACTCTCTTTTTCAGTCGCATGTTGTGGCCTCTGCAGTGTTTGATTGATTTTCCAGGTCCTTCTGCCACACACTGAACTTGCCACTCTCGCTCTAATTGGCTTTTTTTTTCGGGCCACATGTGTCGATTCAGTTTACAGGCTGAGTGGGCCACCGCGAAATAACTCGCATTGCTGCCACATGCACACTGAGGAGTGGCAGGCCGTTAATCACGGCGGAGGAATTCCTGTAGTGTTTCATTATTTTAACTTGTTGGAGCTGTAATCTTCATTGTTACAAATCAAAAATAGGATTTATGGCCTGTCCTGTTCGCATTTAGCTGCAGAGAGCTGCTAGCGTGACTCTTCGTCTTTTTAAGATTCATGTCTAATTATAATAAAGAGTTGGAGAAGATGATACCTTTTGTTCTATTATTATAAATGTCACTGCTCAACCTTTTACCGGTGGAACCTCAAGGGGCGCTCTGTCAGGAAAAGGGCGTCGCAGCCCGACAGGACATCCAGACTGCTGAGGAAGGATTTGTGTTGATTAATGAAACGTTGTGGAAAGTTTCTGACCAACTAACAAGAATGTCTTTTCACTCTTTTCTCTCTTTTCTCTCCGTCCAGACTGATTCGGAGGCCCGACGTCACCGCTGCTTTGATGAAGGTCCAGCGGCGCTCTGAGCCTGACCTAGCTGCTCAGCACCGTGCCCTCCAGCTCAGCGAGCAGAGGAAGGGAACAGAGCTTTTTACAGAACTGAGCCAACGCTGCTGGTTCTGCTTCCAACGAGCTGGGAAGATCCTGCAAGTGCATGAAACACATTTCTTTTGACATTTACCACAACGTAAACAGAACTAAAACCACATTATTTAATGCTACATGTTACACTTACAGTATAAAGTGTAGTGATGGATGAAATGTTGCTGTGTGTGTGTGAGATCAATTCTCAGACGTGATAAGTTATATACTGTATGTATATTTTTTTCTATTACCCAATTAGTGGGAGTCAGTGAGACAACCATTTTTATAAACTACTGTAGAAAAGAAGGATGATTAAAAGGACGCCGTGCCAATACTGAGCTCGACTTACAAGTTACAGGAAAGGAGGCTAAAATCTGACTTTTAGTGAACCAGCGCTGCTGTGACTCAGACTGAAAGGATGTATTTGAGTGGGGAATAATGAAAGGTTTGTTATTTATAGCTGCCGTGTTGTGCGGGACAGAGAAGGGTGGTTGACGTGTAACCCTTCGCTCGGTGGTTCACCGCCTCAACGATGAACCCTGCAGCTGTGAATCACTGTTTGAGTGAGACGGAGTGTTGTGACATTGTTGTACAGTATTTCATGACTTACAGAGCCGCGCTGTAGGAAACACCAGTGTTAGAATCTAACTTTTTATTTGGGAAAATATTAATGTAGGCCTATGGGCTGTGTACAGCATAGTCAGGTTTGTTGAAAATATCATTTTAATCTCATTTATCAGGAAAAAATATTTTCTAATAACAAGTTGTTGGATGGTTATTCAGTAATTACCTGTATATAGAGAGGATTATAAGGATTAAATGTTAATAAATGCCTATATTGAAGTAAAAAAAAAACCTTTCTTTCTTTCTTTCAGTGATAATAATAATCACATCTTCAGTATTCACCTTTTTTAATATCTGTAAGACTTGATAACTAGTTTTCTTTTAAATAATCTGTTTTTTGGAGATATTGATGAGGAATAATCTAAAGTTTTCCTTTTGAATAATTCCTCAAATTCCTAACTGAACTCTCCGAAGCGGCTTGGATTCTTCAGACATTGTTGGGTTGTGATGTTTGTGGACTGTATGTGGTACAGACACCAACATGTTTCACAATACGAAACTCATTTCCTCCACAGCCCACTCCAGTGACTTTACTATTTCACTCTCAGACCTTGTGAGTGGCACACCGGCGTCTTCATGCCTTTTTCTATAATGATCTATGACTAATGTCAATATTTAAAGCTTGAAATATCCCCAAATTAACACACATCCGGTTCCACAATTGAGCCTCACGCTCAAGCAATCATCTGAAAAACACATTGCAAAGTAATTGTTGGCATGAAATTAAAGCACTTCATGAGCACGAGTATGTTTTTGTAATGTTTATTTAAACTTGACTTTTCCTCAAACTGAATTATTCATCCTGTTTTGGAAATGAACCCTGAATTGAACCATAGTAACGTTTCCCCGAAAGACATTTTTTTTCCCGCTTACAGTTTCCACAAACCTCACAAAGACAGGAAAGGGAAAGTAGTTCCTTTGTTGCTTGGAGGCACTTGACATATTTATTTTTTATTTATAGCAAATAAAAACAGCGGGGCTCATCTGGAGGAAACTGCTAACCTTGAGTGGACTTCACGATAAAATCCCTTTTGTTTTGGTCCCTCTGTGGTTTTATGGAGTCACACTGGTCAGATATATTAATATGAAGTATTTGGCTGGTTCCGTTTTGAGTTCAGAATCCAGAGTTTTACTCTTACACCACTAGATGGTGACCATGTGCGTTTTCAAGTTATCATCTAACTTTTTTTTTTTATCATTTAACGTTCCCATCTAAATTTCTCCACTTCCACTCCCCTTAAATAACACACTGAAGAACCTAGCATAGCTGTTAAGACGCAGAAGCTTTTATACTTCCTTGTCTCTAACTCTAAAGGGGCAACGAGCCGCTCTACCTGCATGTGTTACATCATGGGTGGTGGGCGATGCAGATTGTTGGGTGGGGTGTTTGTGTGCAAGTGTGTGTGAGTGCCTGTGCAAGCAATGTGCTTTCAGCACTTTTAAAACCACACATGCCACAGGCCACGCTCACTCCTCGAGCGTCTTGCAGCCCTGCGTTTGTACACGGCAGACTCCCTACTGTCACTGCGTCACTCTCCACTCATTTGACAAATCAGTTTTGAACTCTGTTTTGGGCCATTTAACCAGCTGCAAAATACCCTCCTTCGACACGGCCTCTGTGGATGATAAAAGTCTACAAAACATGATCAGGCAACAATGTGGCGACTGTCTTGTTGCCGCAAAATCCTCTAAAATCAAGAGGCTGCTCATTTAGTGTTAAATATATATATAAATGTAACGTCATTGCATGCTAGATTTCAAACATATTATAGGAAGATAAAGCATCTGTTCTCTCTCTCTCTCTCGCTCTCAGAACTCCGCTTCAAAATCATGTTTTTATTTCCAGTAATACTCGTATTGCCATGTTTGTTCTTGTGCACTAATTTTAATTTACATTCCACTATCTCTTGAAATATGACAAATGATGTTATCTTATTGTCTATAACAAGTATTTTGTTGTAGGAATGAAACGCTTCATGATCTTTTAGAATCAAACTTAACACGATGGAGGCCCATGGGGAGTTTTGGTTCACTTGTCACCGACACTGTAGCGGGTTTCAGTCTGAACTGAAAGGTGCCATTTCCTGGATTCAGAGTGGGAGTTGATCGTGTGATGAGCTGAACTACAACAAGAAGGTTTTCCCCCCCTGTCCGAGTGCACCGAACATGTGCTTTAACATCTCTCCGTTAAATGTGAGTCATACTCAAATGTGGAAGACAGTAATTCATTAGCACCTTGGACTAGTTTCGGTGTCAAAATCACAACGTGGGAAATGTCCAGGTAACGCAACCCTCCCTGCAAGATTATCAGCATAAAAGCCTCATTAAGTGTGGCGTGCAGAAACAGCCGTTTAATAGGATGATGAATTCCTCAGTAAATATTAAAGATGAAGACTTATTTCAATTTTTTTCTATCTCGCCATCTTTCTGATGGATTTCAATGTAACTCCGTACAGCTAATCATGGTCCCCAGAGGATGAATCTTTACTGCAAAATGTGTATTATTTGCTGTAAAACAACTTCCAGCCTCTGTGTTTACACATGTGACGTGTTGTTTAATTCTGCTTCCTGTTCGTCAGTCTGTCTGCTCCCAAATGCACAACAGATACTGTCCCCAAGAACAAAAGCTACTGCGATCAAAGTAGTGCGTAACATAAAAATACACACACACACACCAGTATAGATATAGAGAGGTTTATAAAAAGCATAACTGCACAAGACGTGTGAACACAGTTACCTTTACAGGAAACAAAACTATTTACCTGTAAATGTGTTGCATTCTGCACACACACACACACACACACACACACGCGCGCACACTGCAAGAGCTCAACAATAGTGGTTTCTCATGTGAGAAGTTTCACTTCTGTGCTATTGCACTTTGATTCACAGTAATACAAATGCACAACACGGAGTCTACAGCAATATTCATTGTTATTCAGGACAGAAAACACGTCATTATGCAAAGAAAATCTTCATATTTTGTCAATGTAAAAAACGTTTTTAAAGGCCGTGAAAACCCAATCAATAAAGCGTGCTGCATACAAATACAAAGCATGATAATGAAGCCAACTATTGAGAAACACAGATCAGTAAATATGAGAACAAATCAGATGCAAGTGTCTTGTAATCTTGAAATGAATGCAATAATAATGCAATTTAACTGAGCGGATTGATTTCAAGGCATGGCTGACTGTTCTCATAGATGGGAGATGGAGGCAAAGCATCATGGGAGGGCTGGCGGCTCGGTGTGGCCCTGCATTTTCCTGCACAATTGGATTGAGAGGAGAGATTAGTTGTTGTTCCCATAATCCTTTTAGTGAATATGTGCTGTATTATAGTCATTCTTGTTGTTTTGTGGCTTTTTTACTCTTGTTTTTTCAGATCAGACCTTCAGCAGCAAGTCTTCTGCAACAACTGTATGTGAAAATTCAGAAATGTCTCACCTTTACACTTACGTCTTGATGCAACACATAAAGTTAGCATCAGGATGAAAAACACAGTGGTCCCGACCGCACGGAACACAAATGGCCAGAAGGTGTCCTCCGTCACTGGGAGATAACATTTGATTAAGCGTCATGTAAAGGAAATGATTCATGTGTAACAGCGATATCATTGTGAGAGAGTGAATTAAGTTCTTTTACCCAGCTCTGAAGTCATCTCTGAAGTCATCTCTGAAGCCATCACTGCAACGTTGGTGAGCTCACCTGAAAAGCATTCAGATTGTTTATTCACCACATAAAAGTGACATATCTTCAATCAGGCACAATGTGAACACAGGTTTCTTGGGTCAGACAGATGTATTAAAAGTCTCACTCACCGTGGACAGAGACGTCGATGTAATGACTGAGACTTCCTCCACCTTCACACTGATACTCACCTGAGTCGTTTCTGCGTACCTTTTGAAAGATCAAAAATGATCTCCCTTCGAGATGTTTTAAAAGTTTCCACTCCGTTTTAATGTGACTGCTGCTGCTCACGTTGACGGGGACGTGATCAGTTCTCTCACGTTTGTACCAGGAGACTGTAGGCGGTGAACCGCTGCAGAATTCAACAGTGCAGTGAATCCGAAGGTCTTCTCCGAGGACGGCTTCATAAACAATGTCACGATCGACGTTAACTTCAACTCCACAATCTGATTCTTCACCTGCAAAAGGAAAAAACAACAAACACAAACAGATAAGAAATGATTGGACAATTTGTCTCGGCTTGATGGGACATTCTTGTACCAGCTTATGATGAAATAACATGAAAGCAGTGGGAAAGTATTTTAAAAAATCAGTCTGTAGATCACAGAAACAGCTGTGTGGGGTTTTCATGCTGCAGCTGTATACAACTGAAGATTCAGGTCAGCAAGTGGTGAGAAGTATCTTTGTGGTAAAGCACTTTTTGCCTTTAGTTCTGGCTACCTGAAAACGACCAAATTAAATAAGTTTACATGAACTGAATGTTAGGGTTTGGGTCTTGGAGCCGTGGTTGGGATCGGGGTCAACCAGTCTAAGTGAAGGAGGTGAAAGCGAAACTAATTTTATGCAATTTCTACTGGCTGAAATGTAAATAATGAAAATGCAATGAAAAGTATACAGAATATTTCCATTAACCATCTAAAAGATCCTCCTGATGTGCAAACAATTACCTAAAATCACTCCATTATAGCATCAAAGACCCAATTTCTTTACATTCTGTCAGTTTAACAGCCATTCATTGATTTTCTTTAGTTTTTGACTGCAACCACATTCACTTTCAGTCTGTTTCTTTGTTGAGTTTTAATGCTGCGTTGTAGAGTCTTCGATGGGTCTACGCACCTGCTCTGGATTCTATATGGGAGGAATACTAAGTGTATTTAAAAAAATATCATTTTTAGCATCTTTAACATGCAAGTCATCTGATTCCAAAAACTTACTATCGGCATCCAGTGTGAGGAGCAGCGCCGCACAGACGGACACACGGAGGATGGTCAGGCAGCCGTTAGGTCTCATGGTGGAAAATAAACCAGCCATCCACTTCTGTAAAACAACTATCAGTGAAGTTCTGCTCTAGATGTCAACGTCAATGACATGTGGTTTACTTCACTTCCTGCTTTTGAGTGCCGTGGTCTTCGGCGTATGCATACCCCCATTACACTACATGTCACAGCACAGAGAAGGACATTTCAGGCACACACAGAGTTAAAGACAAAAAACAGTCAGCAGCGAATGATGGATGTAATCTTATTTGAAATCAAACAGTCATGGATACACATTATGTTATGTGATTGCACAAAATGATTAGATCGTTATTACATTCTTGATTTCCCAGTTTGAGAAACACAATAATTATTTTAAAAAGAAGAATTACAGAAGGTCATTAGTCATTCATGTAGTCAGACAGTGAGTTTGTAAGCTCGTGAAAACATTACTGTTATTAGATATGAGGTTACTCGACAGAGTACATTCAAGTCACGGACGTGCATCAGCACAAGGACAGTTTTAACCCACAGTGAGTGCGTGACACATAACATTCAAACCCAGATGGCAAACAAATCTATATTTGTTGAAGACATTTTGCTACTGTTACTAGAACAGGAGTAAATTATGAGATGGACACCAAACAGACGGTCGAGCTTAGTTGCACTCCGTTTCAATTGGGCACGTTTGGAGTGCACCCATTTCTTATTGGTACATGATGACCTCACGCATGTCCAGCAGAGTCTTTTGACCAAATTGTGAAGATGCTAATTTTAGCATATGACTAAAGTTGAGCTCCTCTGGGATGTGGCACTTTGAAATGTGGTCCTCTGGTGTTAACAGTTGCTGAGTTTACATCAAGACGTCATGCTCTTCAGTCTCGTGGGTGACGGGTCTTTAACGCGGATAGCCGCGTACTCCGACGTCTCCTCTCTCGGCCTCCGCGGCCGGGCAGCAGCCGCCGCTGGAAGCTGATGGTTGAGAGCAGCATACACGAGAGAACCCCCCGCTTCCTGCACCGCGACCCCCCGTCTCTCTCGGTCCCCTCTCGTCTTGCCGTACACGTGCTCGTTGTCTTTCGGCAATGGCGGCTCGTTGGGCTGTGAGGGCGGGGTCTTTCTCCGGGTCGACCGCCGACATGGCGGAGCAAAGGGGATTCCTCTTGGCAGAGGCTGAGGGCTGTTGTGCAAGAAGGGTTGCTCGACCATGGGGATCGCTATGTACTGCAGAAAAAAAGCATCTTGCATTAAAATGTTTGAAGAATTTAAAAAAAATGGAATGTAAAGGTTTGAAATGCACTTTTTTCTTACCTGATTATCAGTTTGCGTCTCTTTCTTTGATTTAGATTTGCCTGCATGTTGACATTTTGCTGAAGTTAGTCACTGTTTTTAAAGTCACAATCACGTCCCGTATGAAATATTTATTCGACGTCTCACCTTTACACCCTCGCATTGATACGACCGATATAATTATCACTATGATGACGAACGCCACAATCCCTGCAGCAAAGTACATGTACAGCCATAGATCTTCTGAGGGTTCCTGTTCCAAAGTTATTCCTGCTAGAAGAAGAGGAAGTTAACATGAATGTGTTTGATTCTAAGTAATAAAGGCTACTAGAGTTTGAAGAATTTAGATTCAAATGAAATGTCAGTTTCACCGCACAACTCTAGTTTATTCTTACTTGTGCCATTGTTCTTTGTAACATTGGTACCCCCACCATCACCTATAAAACAAAGCACAGCAGCAATGTTAAGTCTCGTGATATGAAGACAGACATTTTGTTAAAATGTATTAAGTAGCAGTTAAAAGTCTCACTCACCGTGGACAGAGACGTTGATGTAATGACTGAGACTTCCTCCACCTTGACACTGATACGCACCTGAGTCGTTCCTGCGTACCTTTTGAAAGATCAAAAATGATCTCCCTTCTAACTGTTTTAAAAGTTTCCACTCCGTTTTAATGTGACTGCTGCTGCTCACGTTGACGGGGACATTAGTTGTCTCACGTTTGTACCAGGAGACTGTAGGCGGTGAACCGCTGCAGAATTCAACTGTGCAGTTAATCCGAAGGTCTTCTCCGAGGACGGCTTCATAAACCGTGTTACGATCGACTTTAACTTCAACTTCACAATCTGATTCTTCACCTGCAAAAGGAAAAAACAACAAACACAAACAGAAAAGGTTCATTAATCCTTAGTTTACAGTTAACTGTGATACTAATGTAGCAATTTAATCTGGTACCAGCTAATGAAAGAATTATACATTATGATTTATCTTTCAATGGAATCGTACCGCGATGCAATCATTTATCGAGATATTGTGATAAACAATGAAGTCGTCTAAATTGATAATAAGCACATACTAACTCAAATCTCTCAGAAAATATAAGACAACTTGGACACGGATAAGTTAATTAAATCAACATTTTATGAGCGCGTAAGGACACCGAACACACGACTTAATACAGTAAAACTAATGAAACACACTGAAACTGACATTTACTTGATGAATGGAAACACAATTTGCATATAAAAGGGAACTGAGAGAGTACCACCTAAAGCACAGCGTCCCAGGGGGAACCGTAACCCCTCATCTGAATCTAATACTTTGCATGACATCTGCATCATCACCAGATATTCTGCTGTTCATGAATGTCGATTTAGAGTTAATTCTTGAACTGAGAAGCAGAAGTCGACAAAGCAACCTCACAACAAGGCCATTTGGTATTTCTGTGACAACTGGGTTCGTTAAAGGACAGAGACAAGCTGCCCTGTACTTTGTACTTTGTCCCATTTTCAAATGTTGGCTGCTCACTGCCACCAACAAGAGTCACTATTTAATAATACGTCCTCTGGCCTCAAACTACAAAGAAATATTTGAGGCACAAGGAAACCACAGTGAACACTTATAGATGAACACATGAATGACACTGTGGTTGGTGGCAGTAAATAGAGTCACATAAGATAACAAATCACACCTTTATGACAAATGGTAAATTATAGCAACAGGAACATGACGTGGGTAGAAGACTTATAAAGCTAGTACAGAAAAATGTATTTCTTTTTTTGTGCCGTGTTTTGATCAAAATATGTTTCTGCCTCTTTTATGTTCGCATTCAATCTCTAATTGTTTCCATCAAACTCCCACTTCCACCTGCCGTGGAAGACCTGAAAGTAGCATTTTTAGCATCAGAAACCGATTTTTATGAGTGAGTTCAACAGACATTCATGGCAGAATTTACAGACTTTTAGAGAAGATTAAGATTATAATGTGGTATATTAAAGGAAGAATAACCTTATTGACCTAACTCGTTGGGTTTTGGAGATGACTGTGTGCCAACGTATTCCTTTTAAAACTGTATAAGCTGCTTTTTAACGCTATTATCATACACTTTTAAAGTGCATGACCTATACAGAAACCAGGCCTCCGACCTTCACCAGAGAACTTGGATAGCGGTCACGAAGCTGACTTTTTACTCCAAAGGCCTGATTAAACATACTTGAGACCTGCAGAGGAAGGAGAGGCGACACTACACAAATACTGAGACTGCACAATACGCCCCAAAAAATAACTTACCGTCAGCTTTTAAGGTGAGAAGCATCCCTGCCAAGATGAACACATGCAGGACGGTCCAGCGGTGGTTAGGCCTCATGATGCCTCCGTCATAGCCAGTCCAAGTGGGAAATGTTCCTCCGAGCACATCATTATTTGGTTAACAAAACAGAGAAGTGCTGAAGCTGATGTTGAAGCCACTTAGATGCACGCCGCTTCCTCTTTCTATACTCTCTGCTCGCTCCCTTCCTACCTCTGCCTCTTTCCCCTTTAAAGCAGGGGCGGTGAGTGCACTGGAGCGGAGAGAAGCTCCGTGGGTGGGCTTGCTTCTCTAAATGTTGCAGCTCCGATGCAGTAAAACATCTCAGATTAGAGGGATCTCACAGTTCTCAGGTGCTCAACTCGCTACGATACAGCTATATAGCGAAGATCTGTCTCTCTCACTTTCCGAGCGACTTTATCACTTCTTGTCAATGTCTGTGGTTCACCCTTTTTAAGTTAAGCTGACTTCCTCCACCCTCTCCCGTCCTTTCATCTTCGCCATCTGCGTCTCCTGCAAACGTGTGCGGCCTTGCGCACAGCAGTGTGGTTTCAGAGGAGGATGCACAGCGCCGTAAAGGGGAGATGGGGACGCTGGGGCCTCTTGAAATGCCTAATCTGTTGAAGTGTGTGCGTGTGTGGTTGCTGTCGGCCAACACCATCAGCCCGTGGACTGCTTACCTGTCAATGAGTCTGCCTCATTCAGGTTTAAGACGACTACACCACTTTCACACATGAAGTTCAGTTTATTTGTCACACACTTTATTTAGCTGGATGTTCGAAGTCTTCTGTGGCTCTATACATGGAAATAAATAGGGTTAAATAAAAAAGGGTTAAATAGATATGATAGAGCTGTATTATGGGATATGTAGGATCCACATTTCTTTTAATCTGCCTTGTGTAAGTGTCTCTGGAGAAAATGAGCGTAACAAAATCTAGATAAATACTTAAATTAAAGCGCTGCATTTAAATTTTTACCCATTTTAGAGTAGCAGTAAAAGCATTGACGCCCACCTTTAACAAGTTGTCATATTGTAAGTGGCCCGAACAATGCATTATATGAGTTTATGATGAGCTTATTATAGTAGCTTACTATTTTTTCATATAAAACCTTGCTTTATCAGATCATTTTAGTGGAATAAAAGTACACACGTATTCAGATCCTTTACCCAAGTAAAAAATAACAATACCTCACTTAGAATAGGGTGTTATAGTATTATATATTCCATATATACTTTTGGGGTATCACTGATGCATTTAGCTATGATAGTACTTGATGAACTTGGTAAATTATCTTGTTGTTGCGATTCGCGCAATGAGACAAGGAGGGTTATTTGAGATAATAATAAAATCATTGTAATTGACTATATATTTTCTGGAACAATGGCGCCATCGTGTGGCGTTCAGTGGCAGTGCAAGTTATCGGATGGTAGCGTATTGCGCAATCGCACTACTTTTTACGTAATGACGTCGGTCCCTACGTCTCCAGCGAGCCGAAAATGGCGGAGTATCTGGCATCCATTTTCGGCACAGAGAAAGACAAGTAAGTTTTATTTAATATGTATTGCAGTGGTCGCCCAAACGATGCATGTTATCATAACTATGCGTGCAGCGGTGCTTCTTCTTCGCCCGCTGGGCTCAGTGTGTAGCCGCAGCGCTGCAGAACGCTGCAGACAAGCTAACAGTAGCCACAGGAAGCTAACTCCGAGCTAACACATTGAATGAAAGTCAGGAAGGAACCTCAGATAACCTGCAGCTGTGTGTGCAGAGTCACGTTATTAGTGCATCAGTGTGATCTCATATTTAATACAGTATTGCTGTAGATTAACTACTAGTTGATATTGTCTAGTTATAATACTAAACACTGATATAAATACACTGTGCAATACTACAATTATTATGTCTGTAGATATAATATTTTAGTTATTGTGGATTGTTTTACTTATTTTTATATTTAATATTCTTTACTGTTTTATTATTATTGTTACTATTTTATTAGTATTACTTATTTACTTATTGATAATACTTGTTTGATCTTGTTTATGTCTCTTGTTTACACTATATATATATATATATATATATATATATATATATATATATATATATATATATATATATATATATATATATATATATATATATACACACACACACACAACTATTCTGTCTATATATATAATATTTTAGTTATTATGGATTTTTTACTTTTTTACTTATTTAATATTCTTTACTGTTTTATTACTTATTTACTTATTTATACTTGTTTTGATCTTGTTTTTTTACTATGCCTCTTGTTTGCACTATATATATATATATATATTATAATTATATATATTATATGTACACTATGCTGCTGTAATCCTGTATATTTCCCCACTAATAAAGGATTATCTTATCTTACTTAGGTAGGTAACAAATGTATAAATAATCCATTTTTCTGTTTTCTTTTCTTTTCCAGGGTCAACTGCTCCTTTTATTTTAAAATCGGCGCGTGCAGACATGGAGACCGCTGCTCGAGATTGCACAACAAACCGACCTTCAGCCAGGTGAGGATCCCATCAAAGTGCTTCTCCGAGAACACTGTGACATACCGCTGTTAACGGTAAATAGGCTGCGTTCGTGTAGCGCATGGACTAACCCAGACACCATCGCCGCTTTCTCCTCAGGATGTTGTGCCTGCATATCCATCAAAGGATCAGAAATAGCACAAAACTGAACAAGCAATCAAAGGAGTCTGATCACATGCTTCTTTGCTCTTTCTCCTGCAGACCATCTTGATCCAGAACATCTACCGTAATCCACAGAACAGTGCACAGACGGCCGACGCTTCGCGCTGTAAGTTACAGATTTGCTGTGCTGGTTATAATGAAATGTTTAGAGCCGTGTGTGCAGTAAACATGTTGAGGCCGGTCTCATAGAGCTGAAGCAGTGCCTCTCATACAGGTAAGTGTAACTGACCTGTGTGTGTTTTCCTCCGGTGCCCCATACGTGAATTACACATCCAGTGAATTTTTAAAGCATTCAGTCTGCCATTGAAACACGAGACATCCGTAACTTCAGCGTCGCATACGACCGGTGAAATGTCCTTTATCAGCACCCTTACTAGAGGCGTGATTTAAAATGACCTCTTGGTTTAAATATAACCGGTACCTGTGGACGTTTTATTCTTTAGTATTTTTTTGCTTTCATATCTTGAACGTTGCATGCCGATGTGGTTGCGTGCGTGTAACACATTTTTTTAGGATACCGCTTGAGGCCATTCACTTCCATTCAGTGCCTAATTATACAGACAGACAACTCGTAAAGACTCATTTATCAGCCGGTGAATGTGCTCCGTTATTGTGTAAGAGTAACTGACAGTTTGCGTTGGAGCAGTAAATGATATGCGTATGAAATCATAAATAAAGTTTGCGGTTTCTTCTAATGCATTAATTAAAAAAGCACGATAAGAAGCAAGACAAAAGTGGGCCGTTTCAGCTTGTATACAAACATATAACCTCGCTATGTGTTTGGTTTCAATTCTTTGACCGTCTTATTCTAGCTCGGCATATTCATGCTTCACTAAATCAATATGTGTGTGTGCCTTAGCCTCTAACATGAGCCAAGAATACACATGTAAAGCCCATTTTCATCCAACTATCTGTAATATTGTAAAGAATTTAAAAGAAAGCAAATGCTAGAAGTAGAGGGAAAGGAGCAAATATCTTAATATTTTAAACGAGGGGAAATAAGCTTCTCTTCCAACAACAATAATAACAACAGAGTGGCCATTTCTGAGATTCTCATCCATCACATAATTAAGACCCGGAACTGACGACACCTAATACCGCAGGGACGCAATTCTAATCAAACATTTTTCCTCCTCAGCTCTTTATTTTGGTTGATTTATGTCACAGAAGTTTACGTTTTGTATTTCAGACCATTTCCCTCTTGAACATTTACCTTCATAACCTTCAAAACTCTGCCCAGTCTGCTGATGGTTTACACTGTAAGTTCTCCCTTCATCTGCAGGACCCTCCAGCACTTAACTTACTGTATCACACCTCCCCACATAAATCTGGCTTAGCGTAGGAACATATCCTCTAGAGAGGCCTGAACACCAGGCCACGTGCTCTTCTGCACGTTTCAATCTAACTTAGTGTGTTTTGGTGTCAGGTCCTTCATTTTGCTGATGTGTTAGACCTCAAAAGGCATAATGAACTTACTCTTTCTGTGTTCTTTGCTTCACACGTAACAGTTTCACACCGAGTACACCACCTGATTCATTGAAGCAGGTTTCTACTAGTGCTGTCCTTCGACGTAGGAAACTCTCCTCCATGTTACAGCCAAGTGTTGTCATGAAGCAGGGGAATAGTCCAGATACGTTCTGTGGTATTACATCATGGCCCCCCATGCACATGATGTACACATAGTTACACAAACAGATCATTTCAAAGTAAAACTAACCAGGAGGAAAAACAAAACATGGTCAGCTCTAGTTTTTCATTTGCTTCTGTGAAATAAGTTGGGAGAGGGTAACATACAACATACAGACTCGTCACCTTTTCAGTGTTTACAGGGTGTGACTATCATAGCGAGACGTATCATGTTTATGTTGCCACAGTTCAGATGTGTTTTCTTTTACCACCAGTGTCCCATCTGGTGTCGCCCTGACTGTCCCTTGTTTTGTAGGCGCCGTCAGCGATGTGGAAATGCAGGAGCACTACGACGAGTTCTTTGAGGTCAGTGACCTTTTGTGCCGCCGTCTCGCCTTCATTCCACGTGTAGCGCGTTGTGACGGGGGAACCGGCGGTTATCTGCCTTTCTGCAGTACATCGAGGCTCAAAGGATTGCCAAAATGTAGTCAGTTTGTGCCGAAGCAAGAGTTAATATTTACACAGGAGGGATATGCAACAGCTGCACTTACACATGAGAGATTACCTTCAGTTTATTATGTTTTTATATCATTCTGTAATTTCCTGTGGTGTTGTTACCGTACAATTAAAACTCAGCAACGAGAGCCTGTTGTTAACTTTTCTGCGTTTGTTTTTATTCCCGATACAGGAGGTGTTCACGGAGATGGAGGAGAAGTACGGCGAGGTGGAGGAGATGAACGTGTGCGACAACTTGGGCGACCACCTTGTCGGCAACGTCTACGTTAAGGTTGGTAATCGGTCTAAATGTATCCGCGAGGGAGAGGTGGAATGGTGTGATTTCAAAATGTCACAAAGCTTCTATCATGACTTCATACGTCGGTTATCCTCCGCCGTCCTTGGTGATCTTAACCCCGCGTGCTCTCTGTGTGTAGTTTCGTCGTGAGGAGGATGCAGAGAAAGCCGTCACGGACCTGAATAATCGCTGGTTCAACGCCCAAGCCGTCCACTCGGAGCTCTCCCCCGTCACTGACTTCAGGGAAGCGTGCTGCCGCCAGTATGAAATGGGGTGAGTGACACCTGGTCAACACTGATATGTCCTCTTATGTAATGTCCTTTTTAATACAATGAATGTGATTTTATTAAGCGTGCTGCTGCTGTCCACGTGCGCTTGTTTGGGATATCAGCTGACATGATCAGGGCCAGAAGACGGCACGTGTCCTTCAGCAGAGCACTGACAACATGACAGCTGCATGGCCACTGTGCGAATCATCACATTTTCTGTTAAATGCAAAGATAAACTTTGTCCTTGCACAGTGGGAGGAAACGTTCTCTTCCCTTATAAGTCCTTCAGTGTTTTTCCATCGGATCAGTGGGTTGTTTGCGCTGCAAGTGATAACACAAACTCTGTGTGTGTGTGTGTGTGTGTGTGTGTGTGTGTGTGTGTGTGTGTGTGTGTGTGTGTGTGTGTGTGTGTGTGTGTGTGTGTGTGTGTGTGTGTGTGTGTGTGTGTGTGTGTGTGTGTGTGTGTCCAATAACCAAACTATAAACTAAGTCTCATAATTAGTGGTCACTCACGATGTAAACAGTCTGAATACTATTACACGTTTGGAGTGCGAGTGAAGGGTTAAGTTCGAGCACAGGCCTCTACATCCAGTTGTTATTACACACCTATGCACAAGTAATCACAGACGACTGCTCTTTAAAATATAACAGAGTTTATTAAATCAAAATAATAAATGATCAAATCAAGTAATATCACAATCAACAAACGCTATCATACAATTATGTGTCTAATACCTAAACTCAAATGAATAAAGTGTGTGTGTGTGTGTGTGTGTGTGTGTGTGTGTGTGTGTGTGTGTGTGTGTGTGTGTGTGTGTGTGTGTGTGTGTGTGTGTGTGTGTGTGTGTGAGAAGAAAGGGGGGGGGAAGGCCTACTCAACAGTGATGGTGGGTAATCTCAATAGGGGCGTGTGAGCCTACAGGCCAAGATGGCGGAGTCTAGAGACCGGCGACCAAAATGGCGCAGAGGTGGCTGCTATAACCATGTGGGTTGGGGTCAGAGATTACGTAATCACGAGTCTGAGAGGTTCACCCAAAATCAGTAGCTCTAACTACGTGTGTGTGCGGGTTAGTAGAGGGAGAAAGAGAGAGAGAGAGAAAATCGAGCTCTGAGCGCGGTGCTCTGCGCAGTAGTGAGGCAGTGAGGAACAGCACGCTTTTACGGTGATAGTTGCGGTTCTAGATCTCACTCGCAGAGCCGATTTAAAGAGCAGAGAATAAAAACAAAAAACAAAATAAAAGAATCCCCAAAACAAACAGATCTTTGTCACTGCGGTGAAATGCGAGTTTGTCTCCCTATCACCCCGAAACCCGGTCGGCCAGACGAGAGTCGGCCACCGTAGTTTTAGTTTTTAAAGTGATAGAATCACAAGCTCCACATCCACTAACAGCGACGGATCAAATGCGAACGGTTACAGCAGGAAATACACAATATAACGGAACTCCGTGGTCCGCGATGCTGGCGTAATAACACGTTATAACACGACAGTAACTTAACACAACAAGATACAGGAATAACAACGACATAAACGAATAGTCTAAATTAAGCTGATGCTAAGCTAAGCTAGGCCCAGATACCAGTAACTCTTACTTTGAGAAGCTTCGTTCGGCAGGGTCCTCGTGGCCGCGGCTCCTCGTGAATCTTCTTGTTGCCAGGACGAGGTCCGGAGGGAAGAGAGCGAATGGCGTTTCCTGCTCGCTTATAAACCAGGTCTCGAACCCAGTGGGGGGCCACTTCTTGGCCAATGAGGGGCCAGGATCAAGTTTTGGCTGTGCTGGGAGGTGTAGTCATTCATCTTGGAGTTTCCATCAGACGTTGTATGACAGGAAGGAGCATGGGTGCTTCTAGACTAGGGCCAGATCCCAACAGATCATATGTTCTACTTGGTGGGCTGGCTCTGCTCCTCAGCATGTGTTATGTATTAAGAGCCAACTTTTCCTCTTGGCAATGCGTCACCATATGCAAGCCTAGCAGGTTTAACCCTACCCTGTCTTCCCACAGAGAGTGTACCCGGGGGGGCTTCTGCAACTTCATGCACCTGAAACCAATATCGCGGGAACTTCGAAGGGAGTTGTACGGCCGCCGCAAGAAAGGGTACAGAAATATCCGAATGCTTAACGTTCATATTGGATCAATTTGGATGTGTCACTTCATATTTTTTCCTCTCTCCCACCAGGAACCGCTCGGGATCGCCCTCCCGGGAAAGACGCTCCCGCTCGAGGGACCGGCGGCGGGAGCGCGAGAGGCCGAGACGGTCGAGGGACCGAGAGCGCTCTGGAAGGTTCTGAAGGAAGCCAAGGCCGACCCGATGTCCTACCACACACACACCCTCCCATCCTGACCCCAGCAGTGATGACAAAGTTATTTTCTTTATCGGTGAATCGTTGGAAGTGTTTTTCTTTTATTCCCTTTTTTTAAGACAAGCTTGTGTCGCTTTCTCAATAAAACAGATTTGTAACTCTGCACTGGCAGCGCTTGTTTATGTGAACACGAGGTTATTTCTTATGGAGAGACCTTTTGTATCAGGACGGGGCTGATGATTGGTAAACTGCATGCAACATTGGAAAGACATTTATATTAAAAAGTTCTTTATTATACTGATGATGATGATGGTCATTTGCTGCTAAAATGATTACCAGTTATTTTTCATATCGTCAATCGTCACCTCTCGCTCTTATTACTCTTAAACTTTGGCTAGTCTTCAAACTGGTACAACTGGTAACGGCAGATCAGTCATTTTAGATTTGCATAAACAGTTTCAATGCTTACATGGCAACTTGTTTTGCTTCATTACACTGTGAATGATGCAATATTAGCTAAAGCCAATCCTCCATGCCTTTTCTACCTGTTCAGAGTCTATTAGTCGGTTAAATTTACAAATGTTTACTCGTTTAAGAAAGTTATAACTAATTGGGTTATTTGGTGAATTTTATTTTGTCGTATTAAATTTACAAATTGCACTGAAAAATATGGAAAAATAACTATTTCTCATTATACAAGAATTGTTTCACATACACTATCAAATAATGTAATCTGAATAAAGTTTACCAAAACTCTGGTATAAATTCGCGAACTTTGCCAAAAATAACATTTACATTATATATGTGTGTATATATAGTTAATATTTTGGCACCAACACATGAGAAGTGCTCAAGATGTCACATGCGTCAAAAGTACACGTCAAAGGTAAACGGATGGCGCAGCTGACTTTAGGGGCGTTTCCCCAAAACCCTTATAGCGAAATCTTTGCTCTGGTTGGTGGAGCAGATCAAACAGCCGCCCTCGCTGCAGCCAATCAGAGACGGGGGTAAAACTTTGAGCACCTCCCCCTTCGTTGGATCCACGTGTGTCTTTGTCGGGAGGCTCCGCATTGTTGTACTGGCTGCTGTGCACACCGGGGTCCTCCGTGATTGCTATTTCTTTTACAGGAGTTGTTAAATCATAAGGTGAGTGGGAATTAGCAAATAGGTGAGATGAATGCTGAAAGAAATATGTAATT
This sequence comes from Anarhichas minor, assembly GCF_050575085.1. Taxonomy (NCBI): domain Eukaryota; kingdom Metazoa; phylum Chordata; class Actinopteri; order Perciformes; family Anarhichadidae; genus Anarhichas; species Anarhichas minor. The sequence continues at coordinate 9,270,226 of NW_027466464.1, forward strand.
GATAAATCAATTCACTGTGATGCTTGGTGGCTGAGAGCCTGAGAGTATGATGCAACATCGGAGCTGCGCAGGAACCATCTTTTTTTGTCAGATATTTTGGTTTTACTTATTTTCTGCTTTTTAATTCAGCTGCCTTTTATTCTGACATCCACTTTGCCTGTTACATTACTACCGGATGTTATGGCTGTCGCGCGGTTATAACACATGGCTGCAGCAGACTGTTAAGATGACCTTTATGTTGATCGATAAAGCGATGAATCCTTTGCTTTACAACAGTGACGAATTCAATTGAAAACTCTTATTTTCTCTGATCAGCAGTTCAAATTCCAAATAAATGTTGTTTATTAATGCAAAAAACGACGAAGAGCAGCAACATATTTACATTTTATCAGCTGGAACCAGTGAATTATTGGCATTTTGCACAATTACTGTACGACAGGATTATTTAACATTAGGAACAAGTATTGTATTATAAGAACAAGAAAAGAAAATAGACGATGACCATTTCTTCTTTTGATCGACTAATCGTTTCAGCTTTATTATAGCATCCTAATCAGTGTTCACACTTCGTCCTCTATCTGACAGCTTTTAATCACAGTAAGATTACACCTGGTTTCTTGCACGTGAGCTCCTGGCCATGTGCTGGTGGGTTTCCAGGTGTGTGTTTCCTGCTGTTTTACATCGTGTTTTTTACTGCCAGCATTCCTGCTGCTGACATTTTGTCCTCCCATTTGCTATGGCTGAGTGAATATCTATAGACTGCTCTTCCTCTCCCATTGACCAAGCTGATAGATTGCTGCTGGCAGAGCAGTTGTCTGACCATTTATTTTAATTGCCTAAAAATCTACTGCTGCCGTTTTCATTGTGCTGTAATAGCTCTGAACATACCAGAGGGGATTAGAAACTCTCCAACATAAGCAGATGAGCGGGTCTGATGAAGGGAGAATGTTACATAATGTTGGCAGTCTCACATCAGGTGATTCCAGTACTGTATTTCTTCAGCCTGGTTGGAATTTGAGGATTAGATTCTTGAAAAAGAATCAGCTTTATCCTTGTTAAACCGTCTGCAAGTCTTTTCTGCCATGCAGCCTGGGCTCAGTGCCACAGTGCCCCAAATGTGCTGTCACTGGAGGATCACATTGCCCCCCCTGAACCCTGTATGGTCACCAGATACCACCTACTCTTTCCTGCATTTACCACCTTAACGTGACACGTCTAGTGGCTGCAGAGGTCTGATCTCAAGATAGGAAACAACACGTGTGTTGGTTTCAGTGTCTTTTTTTATATTAAACAGGAGTCAAAGTATAACATTGCATTTTAACTTGCTTCACTAACCCTAAAGCAGCATGTCTCAGGGCAGTTTTCTCTCCCACGCAGAGCTCTCAGTGTGATGACTTTAGCCAAAGAGGGGTTTAAGCATCTGGCCTCGCTGTGTGCACTGTGTATTAGTGAAGGTTCATCTGCTGCGCTTTTCTGCCGCACAGAGAAACCCAATGCACTTATTAGTTATTACTAAGTAAAGAAAACATCGATGTCAAACTGTGTAGGCGCTTAAAGATCTGATTTGTTATCGGTTTAACCTGCAGATTATCTTGTCAATTAATCAACTGGTCAGTAAAATGCCAGATAAAAAGAAACCTTTAATGAAGCTCAAAGTGAAAAACAACTACAGATCCACACAATTTAGAAGCTGGACCTGGGGATTTGTTAAATGATTTAAACTGTTAATAAACTACGATAATAGTTGCAGTTTTGTGTCCCGTCAAATGACAGCTTTTCCCCTTCAGTGCGCTCAGAATGAACTCCCGTTTGCGATTATGTTGAACATTTAGTCACACATTTGTGACTTTTACAACATTTTACAACCGGTAATGACGGACGATTGAGTCAGTTTATGTTTTCATTCACAAACACAAAGATAATGAGAGGTAGATAAATACACGTCTGCACATTTGACATGAGCAGTATGAGCTTTTAGCTCTTAATAATGAATGATGCAATATTGGCAGAAGCTTGATCAGAAAATCTCCTGGGACTTTCAACTACTTTTAGTTCTGTTTTTTTTAAGATTTCGGTGATGAAAGCAGAATCTACTTGACTCATTTCTTGGTGTGTGGGAGAGCAAAGGGTGTGGGGGAAGCTGCCCAAAGCGCCTGGTTAAGCATGATGAAGCTGTATTTATTGGTGCTGGTATGACTCAGCGTTAATGGAAGAGGGGAGTGGTTCGGTGTTAGCTTTCCACTGGGTGCTGCCAACATGTGGTACCATATCGATGTGGTGAGAATGAAATATGAGCCTCGAACCAGTCGTATGTACATAAAAAATGATTACATAAACCTATGTCCTCTGCTTTGTCCAGGGTAAGCCATGCCGTCTGTCCCCTCAACCAAAGAGACCACCGTGTGCCCTCACGCCACCAAGCTGCTCACCCACACCAACGGGGAAGGCAAACTCCGGGAGGATTCGTTCCCGCTGAACGGCGTCGACATAAACAACGTCCCCGCTGAGAGGAAATGGATCCGGCCCGACCTCCCCAGCCGCTGCACGTGGAGCCTGGGAGCCTCGAAAGCCGAGTCCCCTCACACACAAGTCCCAAGGTTGGTGGTTTGAATGTGCACTTAAAATGTTAGCGGTATTGTGCGTTGCTTTGTTTGAACAAGTGACATTCAGCTTCTCCAACCCCACCGGGGGAGTGGCTCAAACCAACTCCTCAGACCAGAAATGAGTGTGAACAGGTCTTGTTATCTCAGGATTGTGGCACCAGGATGAAAACCAGTTGAGTGAGGTTATTAGTGTGATTTTCTTTGCAGTGTCTCTAAATGTATTTCTTCTCCCGCTTTCTCCTTCCAGAGTCGTCGCTCCAACCATTCTACCAAACATCCTGCACAGGATCGGTGACACTCCCCTGGTCCGCCTCAACAAGATCCCCAAAGTGTTTGGACTCAAATGCGAATTATGTGAGTCAAGCCCAGACACATTGTCCCATCAGACAGTAAGTGTGACCGTTGTTTGCTCATTGGCACTAAGCAAACACGCAAGTGGTGGGGTGAGAACAACGGAAGGCGCTTCAGGGTGGAATGCATAATTTAGTCTGATGTAATAAAACTTTCCGTTGTGTGTGTTTTGTAGTGGCCAAGTGTGAGTACTTCAATGCCGGTGGGAGTGTCAAGGACAGGATCAGCCTGCGGATGGTGGAGGACGCCGAGGCAGCCGGCCTCCTCAAGCCTGGAGACACTATTATAGAGCCCACCTCTGGAAACACTGGTAATTATCTGCACGTGTTGCTCTGGGGGGGGAGTTATTTAAAGGTACAAGTGGTATGTTATTTAGTTGAAAGCAGCAGTGTTGTAAAATGTCTGTGTGTGTGTGTGTGTGTGTGTTTTAGGTATTGGATTGGCCCTGGCTGCAGCTGTAAAAGGCTACCGCTGCATCATTGTCATGCCTGAGAAAATGAGCATGGAGAAGGTGAGTTCTCAGTCATATTGAAACTATTACTCTTGCATTCTTTTATAGTCAACCAAGTCCTCACTACTTCTGCTAAATACAGACTGGTGATGCCCTGAACACGTATAATTTGATTGATTGATATTGAGTGTATTAAGATGAATAACAGTAAGCAACCTATGATTTTCTACATGGGTGTATTCGAGTCCCCAAATTCTGATTAAAGGTGGTTTAAAAAAAAAAAAAAAAAGGTGTAAATGTCACTTGTGGCTTTTGTCATTTTTGCGACATTGCGTCTTTTTGTTTTCAGCTCATGGACTGACAAAGCTGCAGAGATGCTTTGAAACCTTCATATCTAAATTGGGGTAGCTGAATTGTAATGTAGGGCTAATAGAAGTGCTTTGATGATCCTTACAAGACACAAAATTGACAAACCATTCAGTTCATGTCTTATTTGGTCAATTTTGCCAATTTTGCTCAGATTTTTCCATTTATTTTTCTCTACAGGTGGATGTCTTGAGGGCACTTGGAGCCGAGATCGTCCGCACACCCACCAGCGCTCGCTTCGATTCACCGGAGTCTCACGTCGGCGTCGCGTGGCGCCTTAAAAACGAGATCCCCAACTCTCACATCCTGGACCAGTACCGTAACCCGAGCAATCCTCTGGCCCACTACGACACCACAGCTGAGGAGATCCTGGAGCAGTGTGACGGTTCGAGCAGCTTTTACCCCACCACACTGTCGTCATCATAAAATCTTGAAGATTGTTGATATCTTGTATATTTCTTCTCAAGAATACAAATTTACAGTTTGTTGCCTCTGTGTAAGTATATTTTAATCAGCAGCATAAACCTGACTTTTCTCTTAACTCCTCCCCCTCCTTAAAGGTAAACTGGACATGCTGGTGGCAGGAGCAGGAACAGGGGGGACGATCACAGGCATCGCCCGCAAACTTAAAGAAAGATGCCCCAACATCAAAGTAAGTTGTGTCTGTCCAGAAGTTAAATACTCACCGGTTTCTAACGTCATATTGCCGACCGTCTGTTGAGCTGCTCGTTGTTTACGAGTGGTTTGTGTGCTGTCTGCAGATTGTTGGTGTTGACCCAGCAGGCTCCATCCTGGCGGAGCCCGAGGAGCTGAACAAGACCGATAAGACCCAGTACGAGGTGGAGGGCATCGGGTACGACTTCATCCCCACCGTGCTCGACAGATCCGTGAGTTCCAGGAGCTTCTTTTTTTATTTTCTTACCTCCCTTTTTCTTATGTCACAATGTAATATTTCTTTTTTTTTTTCCTTCAGGTAGTTGACACCTGGTACAAGTCAGACGACAACGAGTCCTTCAACATGTCTCGCATGCTGATGAGAGAGGAGGGCCTGCTGTGCGGTAGGTCGCTCAGGTTCCCGCCAACACAAATGCCAGATGAGCCGTCGAGGTCATCGAGGTCAGCTCACGTTTTGGCTCTTTTTCTGTCACAGGTGGCAGCTCTGGGACGGCCATGGCAGCTGCAGTGAACGTCGCCAAAGAGCTGAAGGAGGGTCAGCGCTGTGTGGTCATCCTACCAGACTCCGTCCGCAACTACATGTGAGAATCCCCACGTGTCAAACTACCACACAGTCTATTTCTGTAATGTCAAATACTCTGAATAGTGATCCTCAGGTTTAAATATGGCTTTTACTGGAATATTTACAATAATTATATACTAACATTCATGGTTAAAGCAGCACCAACATCTGGGGAGCAGACTGCACTTATATCCTTATATTTTTCCCCTGTAGGTCCAAGTTCCTGAGTGACAAGTGGATGATCCAGAAGGGCTTCCTGAGTGAGGAGGACCTCATGGTGAAAAAACCATGGTGTGTGTGATATTACAGGCTGTATTCTCCTCTTGTGCAAACCCTCCTCCATGCTGTGTCGCTTTAAGACCCTCTCATTTCTCTCTGACCGTCAGGTGGTGGAACCTGAAGCTGCAGAGTTTGAACCTGTCCGCCCCGCTCACCGTGCTGCCTACCGTCACATGTCAGAGGACCATCAAAATCCTGAAGGAGAACAGCTTCGACCAGGCGCCTGTGGTGGACGAGGCTGGGTGAGAGTCATGCAGAAATTCTGCATGTCTGGACCTTTGTGTTTTATTGCAGCGCCTGTGTGCTCTGCAAAGGCTTTAACTTGACCTTGTTTGTGTGTGTTTGTACAGGGTAATCCTGGGCATGGTGACTTTGGGGAACATGTTGGCCTGTATTCTAGCAGGGAAGATCAAGGTGTCCGACCCGGTCAGCAAAGTGCTCTACAAGCAGTTCAAACAGGTCAGACACTAACTGAAACATCTCTGTTCGTAATGCTCTCAGGATGTTTCCTAAACGACGTAAAGGCTGAAATTGAAGACGAAATTCTTCATTCTGATTGGCTGACAGCAGCAGCCAATGAGACAAACCAGTTTAGGGGAGTGGAACTGCTTTAAAGGGTTTTTATCAAGTCAGGGTGTGAAAAACGACAAAGTCCAGTTGTGATGTTTTGACTGGAGTTGATCCAAAACAGATCGTGAAACCAGATTGCTATAATTTAATTCCGCCAAGCAGGGAGGGAACTGTTTTTGACTTTGTGGAAAAAATGGAACAATTTTCCCATCAGTAAAGGTACCAGAAATAAATTGTTGGCACATTTCTTACTGAGCCGATACATTACATGCCACTTGATCACAAGTTATTGTTCGTTTTATTTATTGTCCTCGTTAAGTCGTTGCTTTTTTTCTTAGATCCGTCTGAATGATAATTTGGGAAAGTTATCCCGCATTCTGGAGACTGACCACTTTGCCCTGGTGGTACATGAACAGATCCAATGTAAGTACATTTTCACAGTCATATACACACACTTCCTTCATTCAAATGCCCTCATTTCCCCGAGCTCTCCGCGCTTCTGTCTTGAGCCCCAAAATCTGATAAAACTAAATGCAAAATGTTGAGCTTTGGCTCCCCCCAGTGGTAGTGTGGAAAAACACACTGTAGCAGAACAGCAGTGCACAGTCTTGCCATCTTTCTCCTCATCTTCATCCCGCTCTCCTCCGTGCTTGTCTTTCACCAGACATGACGGATGGCTCTCCACGTCTGAAGCAGATGGTTTTCGGGGTGGTGACGGCCGTAGACCTGCTCAACTTTGTCACGGGCCGGGAAAGGAGAGAGCGATCGATGTCGGAGTCCACCGACGAGCTGAACTGATCCAAACCACTTGTACATTTCTCACACTTACACAACAAACGCAATAAACAGTTTGGTAGATGTCTTTTAAACATGGCAAATAATCTTGTGAAGGTTTTTGATTGAGGTTGCCTATTTAAAAAAAAAAAAAAATACATTTGAACTGGAGTCTTAAGCTCTAATCGGCAAAATATGTCTTTACCACTATGTCAACTTGTTATAGGGTTACTTATTATTTGAAACAGTTCATTATTACTTGGTTGTAGTGCTCAAAACAAATCTTTTGATTTCGTGCATTTCTACAAGTTACAAACAAATTCGTTTGTAACTTGTAGAAACTTTTTTGTTTTCTAGGCATCTGTGTATCTGATTTATTCGTCTGAACACTACAAGATGGTTTCGCTGTGGCCTTTTGTATCCATCAAACTTGAGATATATGACAGGATAGTATAAAATCCACATTCATTTTATTTACAAAGTATAGTAGATGGCTGTACATACGCACATTATCTTTCCAGTGCTGCTCATGATGTGTTGCCTTTTCATTTGTATTGTGCAAACACAAAAACAGTAACGCATGCGGATGGTAATCTGATATATTTAAAATGATGTGGCGTTCTTACCTTTTCCTTTTTCCACAACACCTTGACTTAACTGTGATGTTGCCTTGACTATTTAATCTAAACTGTGTCTGAAACATTTTGTATTGCATCATTTTTCCTCAATGAATGTGTATGATTAAATAAAGCTTAAAGGAATTATTTGACTGCTTTCAGACAATTATTGTTTGTTATAAATTGCGCAAATATATAAAGGGACTTACTGAATTGTATTGCATTTATATATTTGATAATATTATTGTTAAATATGATTTAAAGAACTTTTAAAAGTAATGATAGTTGTGTTAATTAATTCAGATGTATATGCACTTTAAGCTTTTTGACAGCAGAATGGCTCTAACGGCCAAGTTTATGAATTTTTATGAAAGTTTATACGATGGGATGTGAACGCTAATATTAATAGTCATTAACGCGCAGTGTTTGTGTCTGCCATGTGGTTTGTGGCGCATGTAATAGTCACCTCTTAGTACCGCGTTGGCGGGGCTTAATTTGAGGCCGTCTATTTTAATTGCGGAGTTCACACTCCGCCCCTAACGAGCTCCTCTCCGGTGCCCGCTGGACTAGTAAAGGAGCAAGTCCCTTTACGTTGGCAGCAGCCAATCAGTGCTGCCAATGCCGCTGCGATGTATGTGTGTTGTGTGGTGGCTGCTACGAGCAAGGCTAGACGGGCAGTATGGCGGAGGAGGGCAGTGTGTACGAGTTAGAGGGGCTCGAAAAACAGTTGGACAGTTTGTCGAGCAGTTACTCAAGTGATGACATACGAGCCGATAGTAAACCGTTCTGCTCTGACTTTTGCAAGGTAAGGAGCCGGAGCCGGAGCCGAAGTTGGTGACAGACTTGTTGTCGAAGATGAGAGCTAGGCTATGTTAGCCGACTGGCCGCTACACGGATAGTATTTAGCGTCAAGCTAACGAGCCTAGCATTAGCTTCTAGCTAACGAGCCTAGCATTAGCTTCTAGCTAACGAGTCTAGCATTAGTTCCTGGCATTTAGCTAACGAGTCTAGCATTAGCTCTTAGCATTTAGCTAACGAGTCTAGCATTAGCTCTTAGCATCTAGCTAACTAGTCTAGCATTAGCTTCTAGCATCTAGCTAACGAGTCGTTAGCATTGGCTAATAGCATCTAGCTAACGAGTCGTAGTCGCTTTAAAAACAAATGTATTGCGGTAACGCCATCTAACATATATGTGTGTGACTACCTAGCCGCAGATTCAGGTTACACGTTATCGAAGCCAGTCAGTAAATCTTTCACAATATGACTGATCGTTCACTGCACAGCTAGCAAGCTAAATATGCTAACCCAGCTAGCCCAGAATTTTCCTGCAAGTTTAGCTTAGTACGCCGAGTGTTTACCAAACTATCGACTGGACAACTTTTACGCACGTCTGTAACACGTTTGGTAATCGTTTCTGGGATTTAGCTGATGTTAGCTAACCTCTCACTTAAGGTTGTCTTAAGGTTGTCATGCAATTAGTGGCGTGCATTATTATCAACTATTTTGAAATAAAGCCCAATCTGTCTTAATTAAATAACCATGCAACTGTACGATGTAACGTCATAACATGATTGTAACAGAATTCCTGGTGTCACAAGATGTCCTCGCACCCTGCAGTTGTCACAATGCTGCGAACAAGTCAGTGCATCTCATGGAAAAGTGCATTTAAATGTTAGTTGTCTGGCTTTGTTGGTACATCTTGTACATACTGTCACTGAAGGGATTTGAAATAGACAAACAGTGGAAAATAATCAAGTCTCAAGATTCCTGTTGACAAATCCAAATTCATATTTTGCTACTGAGCTAATGGCATGCTATTCAAACATTAAATTCGAGATCTAGCTCTGTATGAAAACATAGTTTGGATACTCATGAAGGTGAATTCATCAGCTCTGGTTTTTAAATATAAAATAAACTAAAAATGCAATGCTTCATAATGTACTGCAGTTTCATTTAGTAATTTTACAGATTAGACAAAAACCTGAGTGCTAAATTGTTGTTTTGCTAAAAGGTTTCCAGTGGTGCTCAAGAGTGATGCCTTGGATCTCCACCATTAGAGGGCAACATAAGCATATTGTGTTTTAGGGATTTGACAGATCAATCTTAAATATTATGTAAAGGAGCAATAACTGTCCTATTGTAGTTGCAGACTAGTCAAAACTGTGTTTAAGGGGTTGTAGGGCTTCATGCTTTGAAAACAACGGTCCAAATCCCCAATATATTAGATTGACAATGTTCTAAAACTGAGAAAAGCGGGGAATCTTAATATTTTAAAGGCTGAAAGCAGAGTCTTTTGGCATTTTTGCTTGAAACTTTGACCAATCATTGCAACGCCAATTGTTTGCTATTGATAACACGGCGTAAATGCTAGGCTAAAGTACCTACAACTGCAGTTAAAACATCTAATATCAGCACAGACTTAAACATGCTAAATATTACAGGCTGGTGATTGTCCTCGTATTCTTGTCTTTGTTTTGTCTTTTCTTCGTGCAGCTGGTGGAGGAGTACGCCACTCGCTGGCAGGTGCCGCTGCCTCAGCTCAGGATCCTTGAGATAGCTCTCCGCTACTTCGCTCGAGCTTCCACTTTCTTCACATCAAACTGTGATCATGTGCTCCACACACTCAGTAGTCTGGCCTTGTAAGTACAGAGGCATTGTTAAAATGTCTTTTTTAAATTATTGTTCCTGAACAAAATTACTTCTTGAATTTACGCCAAAGCATCTCACTTCGAGATTCCCTTAAGAAAGAAAGTAGACTGGAAGTATTGTGTACGGTTGTGTTCTTGTTCCTGCTTTGTTCAGTTTTGCTCCGCTGTCCAAGTTTCACATCAGTTTAATTGTGAATGAATGAAACCTTTTATTGCCTCTTGGGGAAGTGGCCTTGCACAATGTGCCCTCAGAGAAGCACACATAACACAGTACATAGCCCCTGTAAAAACACATTGGATGTTGATAAGACATTTATAATACACTTTTGTTTTTATAAAACAAACATGCTTGGAAATAATCAGGGTAAAGAAAAAACATTCAAATCCATTATAAACACAAAACAATAAGAATATTCACATATACAGTATGTGTAACCTTTGTTTTTATATATTTGTCAAACATCTCTAATAGTCCTGTATATTTGGGGACGTTTTTGGGATTGAAAGTTGATTGTGTTCCTTGGCTCGAGCAACTAAATTTGTGAGCCAGGAAAAACCCCTGGCATGCTGCCAGCTGTTGACTCTTACTCTGTCCATGAATACTCCATCCCGTCTCCCCGAGGGTTTCCCTCTGCTTTCCAATTAAGTGCATTCCTCTGCCTCTCTAAGCCGACTCAATATTAATTAATATTAAACTCGCAGAAATGCAATTCTTTGTGTGTAACTGGTTGTTTTTTTTCAATGTGGATTTGTAGATACAAGCCAAACTATTTTGATTTCCTCACAGGAGTGTTTTTGAGTTGCTGCTGTTCTTTGACCAGAAGGACTTCCACCAGGAGCCACTGAATCACTTCACTGTTACATTCCAGGTGAGCATGATGTGCAGAACCATTCAGAACTTTATAGTAAGACAAGGTGACGGTTCTCTTAATATATTCATTAATATACCAGCACTTTTTGAAGCCATTTCTCCGCATGCTCTTTCAGGAATGTCACTCGGCGCTCGCGAGGCATCAGAATGTTCACTTGCTTCAGGTGGAGCGTTTGGTCCGGGGTGGTGGGCCTTGGGCCGGCCCAGCCTTACAGGCAATCCTCAGTGAGTCCAGTTTACCTCAGAGTGACGGTAGGTGACATGGTATTATGCATCAGTAGTAGTACCACTGATTTCAAAGGGTTTCCCTCCAATTTCTAGCTGAATTGCTCCTCCAAAGTGCTTGAAAATAGTTTGATCCTTGTTTCTTTCCAGGTAATCTTTAAATCAGTATCAAGGCAAACTAAAACCGTACCTCTCTCTCTCCTCTGGCTTCTTGACGGTACCTCAGTGGACGGGTGCGTCAGCTCTGAGCTGCCGGTGTTCTTTGAGCTTCGGGTGCGCTACCTCTTATCCTGTGAGCGGGTCGGCGAGGCCATGGCCCTGGCGAGGTGTTGTGCTCGGCATCCCACGGCAGGACAGCACTTGTTCTTCCTCCAGGTCTACCTCACGTGGCTTTTCAAAACCTCACATCACGACCGCCTTCACAAAGAGGTGGGTGGAGTGGCTGTTGTATGCGGATGACTTGCGCGTCATTCAGAAAAATTGCGAGAGCTACCACACCATTATGTATGCGATCCATCTGTGGCTGAAACTGACGCTTTCGCTGTCCTCTGTTTTTCAGGTGGCTGAATTTAATGGTAAAGATGCAGTTCATATCATCTGTAGTTTGGAGTGTGAGGAAAAGGATGAGTTGCTACTAGCCCTCAGCAGAGCCTTCCTCTCCCAGCAGCTGTGCAGGGGAGACATGCACTATTTGTGGTAGGTGAACTTAAATCTGATGCCAATGTGAAGTCGGTGTATAACACCAACTCAGGCCTCCGTATTTAAGAAAGCATTGAGAGCAATTTCTAACTCCGTCCTTTGCAGTGACCTTGTCTTCATATGGAGTAAACTTCACAGTCGGTTGAATACATCCAAGCAAGCTCTACTTGAGGAGAGTCACCGGCTGATGCTGTCTGCGACCAATGTCAACTCAATCTTCCCATTCATCAGAGCCATACTGCAAGAGGTGAGAGATTTCAACTGCCGTGTAGATTTGTTTAGATGCATTGATATTCAATCTGTTGTTTGTATCTCACTAGCTGGGTGAAGATGGTATCCAGTTCTGCGTGGAGCTGTGTGCTAACGCCCTGGGGTCTTGTCTTCCCTGCGACGTCATCACCAAGTCCCTAATCTACAAAACCATCGCCGGCCTGCTGCCCAATGACTTGGAGGTTGCCCGGGCGTGCGCTCTTCTGATCTTCTTCTTCGAACGCACTGTCGAGACCTACAAGCTGGTGTACCTTCTGTACATGCATCCTGATCAGGAGTACCACGTGGAGTACAGCCCCATCAGAAATCACGTTCGCTTTGAAACCTTGCAGGTAGAGCACCTGTTCAACAAATCGTGACATTAAAAAAGGCAAAGTGTCGGTTAAGACGAGCATTGTTGCTCGTCATTACTCCATATTGTGGTACCAAAACGTTTTCTTTTCTGTCTCTCCTCAGGTCTTGAAGAAGGACCTGTATTTTGACCCCGAGTTTTGGAACCTCATTGCTTTGCGGACCAACTGTTTGAAGCTGATGAGCGAGAAGGGGGTTAGTGGTGACCTCGAGGAGATCATGGAGGACAAATGGATCCGGAGCTATTGCGCCAAAGAACCTGCTTACCGATCAAGCACATCAGCATGTCAGAAAGGAAGTAAGGGGGCAGCAGCTAAAAAGCGTCACCATAAAGAGGACAGACGTCACGACATTGACGCTGCATCCAAGAGATTAAGGGTGGGCCCGGGAAAAACGCGGCTACACGTTGACCACACCGGAAAGAAGAAAGGCAGCCATCGGTCATCGTCGCCTGAACCTTTGAGGCGTTCATTTTGGCAGCTAGACAGACTACAGGACAATGTAGCTGTTGGGTATGGAGAACTTCGACGCACTACAAGACTCTCGGAGAAGAACCCACCAAAACGGAGGATTAGACAGCCCAAGTGGCTTCTTGAAGACTCAGGAAATCTCGAGGAGAATAATGTTCTTCCAAAGATCAAAAAGCATGGGTTGAAACATCAAAAGCACCACGGATCCAATGTCGTAAAGGGGTCAGAAACTGTTGAGCTCAAACACAATCCTTCAGTAAACTCTCATTTAATGGCAAACAGCAGCAAGCACCAGAGGGGGTTTTCATTGGACCCACGCAAACAAGCCACCCTTCCTCAAGTAATCCTTGAGCTCTCCCTACCAGACAATGAACTGTTGGGAAAGTTTAACGAGGACGCTTGCAACAGACAGAGAGGTTTCCCTCAAGTGCTTCTCTACAGACCGACAGTGAAGGTTCCTGCCACGTCCGAAGCTGTGAAGACCGTGCACCGCAAAGAGGTGATTCTGAGAGCGCGGGATGCAGCCATGTTTGCACAACAGTTGCACTGTTACGCTCGGCGGCCGAAAGGGAAAGGTGTCGGGCCCAATATTCAAGGCTCAGTTTCAACAATCACACGCTCCTCAGTGCAAGGAAGTCCTCCAAAAGATCCAGAGAGAGAGCTCTGTGACAAACCCGACGCTGAGATTGAAGGTGGAATGGACTGTCACACACCAGAAGCAGCTGAAGTTACAAAATCCCCAGCACTGGAAAAAGTCCTTCAAGCTCAAACTACAAAAGCAGTCTCACGAAAGACATTTTCAGAAAGAGAGCCCTCTGAGAAGTCTGCTGCTGCTGCAACTGAAGTTACAGAAGCCCCAATGTTAGATAAGATCCTGCAAGCTCAAACCATAGCTTCAAGAGAGCTCTGTGACGAGTCTGCTGTTGAGATGAAAGTCACGATTGCCTCAACAGCGACTAAAGTGACTCCGTCCCCAGGTTTAGATAAGGTCTCTAAAGCCGTTAAACACGCTTTTAAAACCACAACTTCAGCTGAGGTCTCGCAAACTTCACCTCTGGTCAACAATCAGATGTTAGATCTTGATAAAATCCCTCCAGTCTCAATAATGGCCAACATCTCAAGCGTTGGAGCTGCTGATCCCACGCTATCACAGTCTCAAGAACTGAAGTCACTCTCTTCTCGGGCTGAAACTGGCAAAGATCCTGTTGCAAAAGCAGACGGCCCAGAGGTGCTCACCGCTGTCGGCAACAGCCTCTCTGAGGTGGACGTTACAGATGTTTCACCGAAAGTCCCCAAAAGACCCGTGCCTTGTGAAAGTGACACGGGTGGAGGAACAATGGGCACTACTTCTACAGAGCAGGACAATATAAATGACATATCTGCTCTGACATTAGTAACCGAAATGGTAACTGGACTTGCACCTGAGGCACTTGCTCGAGATCTGGAGAATCGCAAACAGCCAGCTCCAGAGGACGGTACCTCTAAGGAGCCAACATCTGGAAGTAAATCCAAAGTTCCTCACAAATTACGAACTACCTCCAGCTGTTCTGCAGTTGCTGATGTGCAAGGGAAGGAGGAGGGAACTCAGGATTTTGATCCAGAAACACCTGAGAACGGTGATCTCCCAGAATCGGAGGAATCCAAGTTGGATTACTGTTGTACCTTCTGCAGCAAGGTGTTCAAGGGAAGTCGTGTTGTAGAACATGCCATGTTCCATTATCGTAAGGATGAGTGCATGTTCTGTGGGACGATGTTCAAAGATGATCTTCTGGCCATGATGCACCTGTCTGACCATATTGAGAAGCTGAAGAGGATTAAAGAGTCAGATGGTAACGATGTCCAAGAGACCAAAGATACCTCTGCCAAAGCTAAGACCACAAACGTGTCTTCTGGGCGCCGCAGCAGTGGGAGACCGAGGAAATCTACCGACTGTCTTAAATCAACGAGCCTTCCACATTCAACCCCATCTGGGTCCAGACAGTTGAGGTCCAACGGCAAGCCAGTGGATGAAAAGAAACAAAACACGTCAAAGCACCTTCATCCTAAAACTCCTGATCACAAGGTAAACGGGCATATTGGGAAAGAGGAAGAGCTTGACAGACTGAAAAGGGACACCTCGACCCCGGAAGCTAACCCGCCACTTACACAGCAGGAGACCTCTGATGCAGCTGTACACTCCAGGTTGCAGGAAAACCAAGATACAGAGATGGATTCCTCAGCACAGGTGGACAGAGCGGTCAGCTGTTCCGAGAAGACAGAATCCCTGCGGGTCCTGAACACAGCCACCAAACAAAGTGACAAAGTTGTGGAGGAGAAACGTGTTGACCCGCAAGAGAACGTTTGCTGTCCTGTGGAGGGTTGCAGCTGGTTTACAGACCTGTCGAAAAAACGCGTTGCACTCCTTTACCACGCTCTGGAAGATCACTATGGCGAGGTCGAACCTTTAGAAGTGGCGTTCCGTGTAGGAAACGGCAAATGCAGCAGTTGCATGAGGGTCATGTGGAGTTTTGAACATTTTCAGCACCACGTTGAAAGGCACAGACTCTCTCCTCGGCACCCTTGCCTTCATCGGGGATGCACGTCCAGGTTCAAAACTGGAATGGAAATGAGACGCCACGCCAGGAGGCACAGTCCGCTGCAGGCAGTGTGCTGCGTCCCTGATTGTTCTCGGCTATTTATCTGTCTCTGGGCACTGAACCTTCATGAAAGAGAGCACTATGCTTCCAAACCCACCAAACCAGACAAGAATGCAGAAGAACAAACGGGTGACAAACAGGATAACACGCCGGATGGAAAGAAACAACTGGATCATAGGCCAAAAGATGCAACCGCTACCACTACTGTAAATACGACCGAGAGTGTGAAGGCTCCTCGTTTATTAAGAGGAGAAGCTACACATAACTCGCCTACAGAAAAACAAGCTCCTCTTCCCTCCACTGTCGGTGCATCTCTGTCCAAAGAGGAGTCGAATGAGCGAAATGAGTCCAAGGATTCTCACGTCTTGAAGAATCTTTCTAACAAGGACACCTCCTCACAGCCCGCTGGCCCTAATCTGAGGTTACGGCAAACATTAAGGAAGGTAACAAATACAACCAAAAGTCACAAAGTCATCTCATCATCGTTGTTAAAACGGAAAGTCAAAGTGAGGCACAAGTTCAAGAAGAAGCAGGTCAAAGGAAACACAAAAGGTCCCAAAAGAAGAGGGCGTCCTCCGAAGTCGAAGGAAGCCGTGCATGATGAAAATACGACTTCCGGTCCAATCAATCAAACCGTCCCAGAAAAAAGTGCTGAGCTTGCAAACCCCCCTAAAGCAGCAGAGAGCTCAGATGTTAGCAACGAGTCAAAAGAAGAAGAGCAGGTCAAAGGTGTAGTCAAAACTACAGAAACGTCGATTAACAAATCAAAATCTAAGAAATCAATGAACAAACAGATGAAGAATATTCACGTTAAACAAAAGGGGATTTTACATAATACCCCTTCAGCTATTAAGACAGCAAACTGTTTAAATCAATCAACCAGCACCACCTCAGCAGACAAAACACACAAGTTAACGGCTAAGAAACTAGATAAAGTGAAGAAACGCTCCGCTCCGAAAGAGAGTCAAACGGCTTCTTCAGACTCCAGCAAGTCAAAGAAACAGAAGGTTACAAATGGTGAAGCCAACACAAAGACAGTCAAGAAGAAATGCCCTCTCAGAGAACCAGAGGCAAGAGCGGAAACCACAGGCTCAACAGCTGTGCCTGATGTCCCAGCTAACGGTTTAAATGAGAGAACTGCACCACCAACCACCTCAGGAGAGGAAACACAAGAAAAATCCAAGAAGTCACTCATGAAAACAGAAGGAAAGAAGGAAACGAGGGCTCCCAGTGCTTCTTCAGACCCAGGCAAGACAAAAACGAAGCACAAGGATATTAATAAAGAGGACAAGAAAACACTGAAGGGAAGACCGAACGATGCAAGCACAACATCTGCTTTGAAAAAGAAAGCCACGTCGAAATCTGGGCATCAACAGGTTGAGGCTGGAGCCGCAGTAGAGAGCTCTCCTGATGCAACAGATGCAACTCTTTCCTCCGTCCCTGCTGCCACAGCCAGCGGCTTAAATGACACGACTTCTCCCCCTGCTGGAGAGAACGCACAGAAGGTAACAGAAAAGGAAAAATCCAAGAAATCCCACAAAAACTCCGAACCCAACGAAGCAAGTAAGAAGCGCAAGAATGTTCATAAAGACGGCCACACAAAGATTGTGAAGAAAACACGCAAAGATCAAATTGTTCGAACGGCGTCTGAGAAGCCGGAGAGGTCACAAACTGACGTCCAATCGCTCGCTGAGGTGAAAGCAGAGTTGCTCTCTGTAGGTGAAGAGGGAAAAACACCGCAACCTACGATCAGCAACGCCGGTTACTCTGTCATACCGAACGGACAGGCCGCTAGGGAAGATGCTAAACCGGCCGCGCTAAAGAACGCTCTTGCGGGGTACAGCAGCAGGCCGTACAGGCGTCCGCCGCCTACAGCGTACCTGGACGAGAAGTACATCACCATGCCGAAACGAAGGAAGGAGCTGTCGTTCTCCCACTCGTCTCAGAGAAGCCCCCCTCCTCAGCAGGCCTGCGTCGCAAAGACTCCGCAGAGGCAACGCTGCGCCAACTGTTTCGCAACCTTCAACAGCGCCGAGGATCTGCAGAGTCATCTCCAGCTGCAGAAGTGCTCCAACCTCTTCGGATTCGACTCTGACGACGAGGGTGAGTCTGCGTTGGGAAGTTGAAATCTGAAGAATGACAAAGACAACCCTGATTGTGATTATCTATGGAAAAAAACCTTTCTTTAATATACCAAAACACTTAGATATTATATATTAATAAATGCAAGCACAGAAGGTGCATTTGTTAAACCTTCTTATTGGGTAGTTGTATCATTGATCTCTCTTTTTCCTGTTTCAGGTAACGGTTTCATGCCTAATAAAGTCAAAGTGAACTGACGTTTTGTATGCATAACAGACTGAGCCGTGGAGCTGCATGGAGGCACCGGGCGGACCAGAGCTCTCTGGACGACAACGCGTTCGTCTGGAGGCTTCAGAACTGAAAAAGGGCTCACCCGACTTTCACTGCAGCGTGTGCCTGTAACGGACACATGAAACGGCCAATCACGCGACAGAGAAACTGGAATCCCAGTCGGACCGTCGGCAGAACAGCGAGTACTGAAGTGCCTGCTCTGGAACCGCCGCGCTGTTTCCAGCTGCTTCACCTGGTATGGAGATTAAGAATTGTGGCTTGAAGTCGGGACTCTCGAAAGCTGTGAAAACAAAAAACACTGACGCAAGACGACAACACTGCTCCTGCTGTCACTAGGATACATATTTTTCACATCAGTAAGCCATATAACGCCATTGTTTGCTTTTTGCACTCTCGATTCCTGTCTGCTTAAAGTGATGGAGATTGTACGACGATTGAAGCATCTGAAAGTCCTGCTGTTTTAACATCTTATGGTTGCATATAATTTTCTAAATTTTTGAAAAGTTGCTGTATCTTCTTTCGGGAAATGTTCTGTATAATTCTTGTTTAAATACTAATTCTATTTCTTATATCCCTATGGGCTTTATTGGGTCTGTGCTTGTCCTCGCCTTGAGCAACCAGTAGGGGGCGCTGTGCACCAATCGCTCTGTTAACATTTCATTTTTTCAAAGCACAAGATGTTATTATTTGCTCTCCACTGGAGGGACTTGGCTTCTCTTCCAGCCACATCCATCAGCCTCTATTTCCTTTAGCAATAACTACCACCAACTACACTATGATCATGTTCAGTTTATTATTCGCTGACATTCTGCCTCGTATTCTATTTTCTCACTGAAACATGTTGACTGAATTGTCCAAGACCTTAGAAACATTGTGATTTCTCTTCCCTTCAAAGAGAAAGTAATAAATAACCGGATAGGCCGCAGGTTATATTTATTTATCTTTTGTAAATATTTGAAGTTTCAATCGCGTATTCTATAAGGTGGGTGTTGGAGCTCGGGTTTATATTTTGTTCTTGAAGTAAAAATAAAACTTATTTCAAACGGCATCTTATCTGTTGGACTTCCAGAATGATATCCGATACAGCGGAGAAGTGCGTGTTTTCATCCCAGGAATGAGCAGTTTGTTCCAAAAGGAAGGGTCATATTGCTCCGGTGCGCTGGCAACAGATAAGACGGCATTGGACGAGATAAATCCTCACTTCGTGTCCGTCTCACCGATGCCAACGTCAAACTACTTAAAGCTAAAACAAGAGGAACCAAACTGCCACGGGTGCGTTCTCCACCATGCTCGTGACATATTTGAATTTAAATGAACTATCAAGGACACTTTTAAGGGTAGTTTTCTGTGTTGCATGATGATTGTAAGCAGAGCAGCCAAACGTGCGTATGACTGGAATAACCCTCGGCCATTAATCATGCACTGGAGTCACCTAATGGCGCAGAGAGTCGAGTAGTGAGGCACACAGTCACGAGACGGGCCAGACAAAGGTGATCTCTTTGTTCCCCATCTGAGTTAATGTTGTTTATTGTGGTAGACGCAGAGGAAGAAAGGGAGACCGACAAAGAGGAGGGAGAAGAAGAAACCGGAGACCACGGGAAGAGCCAAGTTCCTCCCCACAGGTGTGCAACTTTTCACTAGATCGTCATTTGGAAACATGAGCAATGCAACATTTGTAATCTAGTTTCCGGGAAAGATTACATGCAATCGTTTTCTTTAAAGGAGCAGTGGCAGAATGTGTTGTGTGTATTAAAACACAGAGCAACAACATATGATTTGTCAAAATAGCACATTGTTTCTCTTACAAATGAAAAGTTTAATTCATGGGCAATAAAATACACAATTGCTCAGTTCGGTACATTCAGGGGTGTTGCTACAGCCTCAGTTGGTCTGGTGTGAGCACAGCACATGGTGGCTGATTGTTATCCTATATATATATATATATATATATATAGGATAACAAAGTCATCTTAGCATCATCCCATAATCGTCATTTACTGCCGGTGTTAAGCAAAAGTTACACAGTGTTGCTTTAAATGACAAAATAAAATCAGAAATTTTGTTATTTCAAAAATATATATAACACACAGGAGATGCTTTTTATATTTCTCACAGGTTGTCGCTGCCAGAGTACCCTAAAAAAAACAATATTTAACATTATCGAAACAGGGACACAAACGTATCAGTCTGACAAAGATCAATATTTAAAAAAAATCAATACTTCATAACTACTTTTAAATATTTAACTGCCTGAAAACAAATTTGCTCTCCATCCATATATCACAAACAATAATCTCTACACTGCAATCTTCAACCTAACTTTTTTTCAATCAAAAATCATTGTTTTTTTAAAGCTGTATGTTAGAGGCTAACATTGATCTTGCAGTGCAGGAAAATGGGCAATTAAAAACAAATCAAATTCACAATAATAATTAAAACTGCTGGAGTACAAAACAATATTTAGTATTGATAGTGACTTAAATACAGTATTTTACAACTCCACATGGTTTCCTCTTCAAAATATCACTTTTAAATATGAAAAAGATTTAAATATTTACAAATAATATTACTTAGTGTAAAGTTAAATTACTAGAAGTGTTGCCATCAGTTTTGATTGGATTCAGCCTCGTATGAGAGAAATGTTCAAAGAGGAAAGTAGAAACTAAATGATAAAATAGTTTGTTTAAATTAGCGTTTAATTAAACAGGGTGTGGCATTAAACCTCTTCTCTCTTAGACAAAACGAGAAGGCTGAAGTTTAGACTTTTATGTAAAAAAAAAAACAAGCAGCCTCACTCTGTTCTTTTCAGTATTGTTGTTCAAATGAAACTGTAGTGTTGGAAACAGCCTCTGGTGCTCTGAATGGATCACCCAAACATGCTGTCACCATTTCCACCTCCTGCTAAAAGAGGGAATATAAGCCCCCCCCCCCCCCCCCCCCCCCCCCGGCAACAAAACATGACATGATTTCTGCAAAATACATCCTTCAACCCATTCAACATCTCGGGACTCAAGACTGCCAAAGTGCCCGAAGCTTATTTAATCTTTAAACAAAACATAAAAGCATGGAGTCTGGTCTGTTATTATTTTATTCCACTTTCCATTTCACACAGTCGTGAGCGGTGTCTCTGCTGCATGCCGGTGGTTGAATATCTTGCTCCAACACGTTGCAGCGGGGATGAGTGCTGGCTCCGCGTCTGATTGGTCCATCCCTGCTGTCCTGCTTTTAGGTACTAAGTGTGATTGGTGTTATACGAGTCAAACATATCTCCTCGTTTTGTCTTTGGCTGAGATTACTCCACTTTGTGTGAGTTTTAACTGCATACTGTTTTGTCCTTGTTTCACTGGGAAGCACTCCTGTCTTCCTTTTTGAGTGTCAGAGCACAGACAGCGTTCATAAAACTCCTCTACGTGCTGCTGTGGTCCAGCACATGTGTAGTTCCACCTTCCTCTCAGGAGGCACTTCCTCCTTAATTTCCACTTTCTTTGAAGGCCAAAAGGTTTTGAGCTTCACGTCGAGGGGCGATGTGTGGCTTCACCTGCAGCCTTTGCTCCACTGCCTGCCTGTGATTGGTCAATTCCACTTAGGCCTCATGTGGTTGGGGATGCACTGGCAGACCTGGTGGCTGTAGTAAAAATCACCATGGCACACACGTCTGGGCTTTCTGCACGGCAACCTGTAACAACTAGACAGAGGAGGAAGAGGCACAACCGAGAGGAAGATGGAAAGTAGAATAAAACAGAGAGGAGAAAGTGAATACACAACAGGAATGAAGACAGAAAGGATTGGAACATAATATATTTTATGGGAAGGGTTGGAGGAACAGAGTAGAAATAAAAACACCGGGGAACTTATACTCTCTTGGCATGAATACTATCAATTATTCAGATCTTCACATCCCTTTTTGGATAAAACCCCGATCCAGGGTGCATCAAACGATTCTGTGCGTGAGAAAAAGAGGGAGTAATGCTCAGGAGAGGGGAAGAATAAGGCCAAAATTCTGGGAACTCATCTTCAAAATCACAGTCGGTGTATTGTCTTCTGTGCACCACCTCCTGTGACCAGATGTTGAATCAAAAAAAAAAAATTGACAAAAGAATGATGGGAAAAGTATTGCGCATACTCGAATGCCAACGCCTCATATTGTATTGGGTTGCACCACTAGAATCCTAACTTCGTGGATACTTCTGTGAGCTTTAGAGATCCCTCGTATCAAAGCTCATGTCTGCACTCGTGTTTTTCCTTTGTCCCTCCGTCCGTCTCCGGGTCTGTCTGCTCCCCGTCATCCAGTGCACCCTGTCTGCCTCTCTGCAGGCCTCTCGGGGTCAGAGGGAGGTTGAGCTCTTGCGTGCCGGCTGTGGGAACGGCGACACGCATGCAATACAACGCAGCTGGGACCGCGCGCTCCGACGTTTTTTATGTGTCCATAAAAGGCCATATTGAAACATGTGAGCTAAAGAAAACGGAGGAAGAAAGTTGTTCTTTTTCGCGTTTGGAATGCATGACATGTCCATTGAGGGTTCGCTTGCTTTCACCCCCTCTAACTCCCTGTCTCTCACAGCTCTGGTTCTCTTTCCTCACCCCTTTCTCTCGCAGAGATCCCAGGGTGAAGACTTGTGGTGGCGGTCAGCAACTCACGCAGACGGGACCAGTTTGCCCAGTACAAGCCACTGGTTCAGGCAACAGCATTTAAATTTGGAAAAAATTGGAAAATAGTTGTCTCCAAATTGAAGTTGCTGTCTTGTCCTTAACTACAGTCCCAACGAGTTGGAGCTTTGAAGAGTGAACTAATACGTAGTTCCTGTTATTGTCAAAAGCAGAACAGCTGCAAGTTTTCTGGAACGGCGTGTTTAACATCAGATTTTTATTTCATGCAATTGTGGAATTTGGAAAAGAGGAACCAATAACCTGTAAATGATTAATACAAGAAACAATGAAGACTCATATTTCCGATGCAGAAGAAAGATAAGAGTGTGCATTTCTCTGTTTTCTTTCCACAGAGAGAAAAGACCGCAGAGCCGAGAGATTCAGTGTTTTGCTGAAGGAGGCCTGAAACCAGGACGAGGACACACGACCACCCCCGTCTGTTACGCCTACCTGCAGGAGTTGGGTTTGAACCTCTTGCCCTGCCGCAGACATGACTGCGGACTCTCTCTGCACTGACACAGGCAGGTGTCGGGGTTCAGGGGCTGGTTCCCGGGACACTCTGCGGCACACACGCAGCCACACAGCTCGTCGTCCCACCGCTGGCCGGTCGGGCACCACTTCCCCTCGCCTTGACCTACGCACTGGCATTCACCTGAGAGAAGAAGAGAGTTTCATTTCACAATGAAATCCAGACCATCAGATATTAAATTGTGCAGCTCTGTTGGTGTTGTTGCCAAATATCTGGTGGTCAGGTTCTGACTTGTTAGATATTTGCATAAAGCCCTATTTCCCAAAACCTCCCTCTGTCTGCGTTTCTCCATTCTGGCTCCATCTTGCCTGGTTGCTTTCCAAATTACAAGCATTTTATTGGGAACTTGGTGTATTCACAGTAAATCAATCCTTATGAAACCAGAGGAAGCCACAAAAAAGAGGTATTTTTAACCACTTTCCACACAAAAGAGCACGAGAAACTACTGTGTGACTCTCGCTGGTTCACCCTCATATTTGTTTGTTCTTTCTTTACATCCTCTAAAAATTCCTGACTTCCTCTCTGACTCTCACTTTTAATTCTCTTCCCCACATCGTAAAATAGTTTCAGTAACTGAAACCCTCCTTACAGGTGTTGTGGTCCAGTTTCCATCCTGGATCGCAGCTGTCCTCGGTGAGTCCATTTCGACAAACGCACTCGCACGTGGACTCGTGCAGAACCCTGTTGGGCCCACAGAGAGCCAGCAGACCTGAGTCCAGCGCATCTGGAAGCCAAGTGGGAAGAAGGTAAAAGTTTAGTTTCGTCTTTCTGCAGCCGCGTCACGCACAGATGGCAATCAACTGATTCTAATCAGTCGCTCTCTTCCCCATCGGTTTCTACGTTCAATCAATAAGGGCAGTTTATTATTAGAAAAAGGAAAAGTAGCTGGAGACTGAAGGCACTGTAGTTCACGACATGATTGTACAAGTAAAATGCCTCAAAGACACTTTCACTTCTCACGTTACGGTTGAATAAACATTCCCTCGGGGGGGGAAGTGGTTTCAGATTGTTTCATTTGCCGCCTAGGCAACATCATCATCTGTGGCTGTGGTGGTGGAATATTTGAATAGAATTCTTTGCTGAAATCTGACCCACATTCCAAAATCGGATCAGCGGGGGTTTGAGGTGGAGCACATTTTGGATGTCCCGTCCTGAACCTGCTGCTGTATCATCGCACTACTCAAACCCTTCACTGGTGAGGTGATCCCTGTTTGTCTTAACTGACCAACGTGACTCACACACCCTTACCTGTCTCTCTCTCAGAGTAGTTTATGGCGTCTGTGGAGACACACACACAGTTCACTGGATCCCACAATGACCCAGAGGCACAGGGAAGGTCGGGCGGGGAGCACCTGCACAGACGCATGTATTATAAATCTACGGAAAACGTGACGAATAACTCAGAAATGCGTGTAAACAAACACACGTCACTCACAGGTGATCTGTCGCGGCTCGTCTTATGATGGTGTGGAGCGGCCGCTTGGAGAGGCATTCGCACGAAGTGTGGTTGACGAAGGTTACCATGATGACGGAGCGATCCATCCTGGGCGGGGAAAGTTCCATCAACTGGCGGGAGGAAAAGAAAGATGAAGGTTAGAGATGTGTGTGTGTGTGTGAACAAAACTGTAGACTGTATACTTATTTGTTTTTTCCTTCTTCCTTCTTTACAAGAGTACTGGTTGTGAGTGTTATGAAGTGTTTCGGCTGACGTGTAGAGGATGAGGTAATGATTGCAAGATTGTGCAACTGTGCGTGACTCTTGACTTGATGTCCAGTTGTAGCCAAAAGGTGTCCCACTGCAGTAGGGCGGTGTTTTGTGATACAGACGAGCTCGTTACACAACTGGGTAGGTCTCTTTCCGTCCTCTTTCCTGAGGCAGTTTGAGGTGTGAGAGCAGAAGAATGCCAAGACGGCCGTGTAATGCGAAGCGAGTGTTGGAACAGTCCGAGTGCTCAGACGTGTCCGACATGGGAGTAAACAGGAAGCTGCACCACTCACCGTCTTGTTGACGAGTGCGTGACTCGTGTTGGTGCAGTAAAAGGCCTCGTTGGTGCAGCACCCGCCGCACCGATGCAGCGCCGCGCAGCGAGGGAGGTAGAACTGACTGGTGGATTCTGGGTACTCTTTGGCCACCTCGACACACACCTCTCTGGGCTGGCATGAGGTCCGCTGGATCTCCTCTAAGATGACTGAAAACACATGTGATTAAGTAGCTGATACAAGAGAGCTTTGACGTTATCTGATATTATATTTAGACACCACTAGTTTGCCTTTTACCTCCCAGAGTCCCGTCCACTTTGAAAAGAGCCTCCTCCCTCGGCTGACCCCACAGATCCTCGGCGTTAGAGTGGACTAAAGGGCTCGCTGAGGAAAAGGACGGGGAAGAAGAGGAGGCGCCCCAGGATTTCTTCCTCAGGCACTGCTGAAGCAAACTGTATTCGGGGTAGAGAAGCTGTAATAGCTGATCCACACTCGTCACTGACTCCAAACTGGGCTGGTCATCTGACAGTACTGGAGCCTGGAGGACAGGAAAGAATCATGCAGACAAATGTGACGTCAATGACAATATTTAGTTCTTTATGTGTTGCCAGAAAGTGTTGTAATCACTAAGGTTGAAAAGGATCCTCTTCCTCTTTGTTTTTTGGAGCAAAACTATTAGATACTGTAGAATGTACAGGGTAAGCTTCGCTGGGTTGAGCTGGATGAACAGTGAATACCTCGCGCGGCTACCAATGTGTTGCAACATGTTACTGTTGGCTACTGTTAGTTATTATGGGTACGTGTGTCTTCTCCTCACACACACACACACACGCCAGGTTGCATTTGAGTACACGAGGAAGCTACAAAGTCTGCGTTTTCTTCATGCCTTAGTATTGCTGTTCTTGCTCTTTTCTTGTGGTTCCCTTTCAAAGCTTCCAAACTGCTAGGAACTTAAAACAGAGTCACCAGAGGCAACGTGATCAAATTGGAAATGACTTGCCCTGCTGCTGCAGTGCCCTCGAGCAAAGACGCTGTGATCTGACCCAGTTTACCAATCTGGTTGAATGTTTCGTTCTACATCTAAGTCCTTTTGGTCGCCTTATCAATCAATTTGTTCTGGTATTATTCCTAAAAGAAGAATTTTTGTTTCAAATATTTAGAAATGAGTTAGAGCTGCTGAGGAGTCCTTAAATGCAGCATTAGGCCTGCTGATATGGACCAATCGGACTGGAGATTGTCGGCTCAGCCAACAACCACGTTTGTTATGTGCTGGACCAAGTCTATGCAGGAAATCTTCAGCTTACAGTAGCTCCATAAACATTTCCCGCCGTGAGTCATCCCCGTAATGATTTTCTTCTGCCGTCGTGATAGATGACTCCTCTCCGTTGACATTCGGCAGATGAAAGATTACTTGTGTAACAAACTGGCTGCTGGATCGTCTGTGGGGACCAAATGTCGGCCCGTTTGAGTATCACATATGAATGCTTCCTCCGGGGAGGGAGCGTGGTTGTTTAGTTTCCCAGGCTGAGAAGGAGCAAACTGGTTCAGCTGGCATCACCCAAACAGAAACCAGATCTCCGTCGTTATCTCTTTCCGTCTCTCCGTCTACCTCCCCCCCCCCCCTCCCTCTCTGTCTCTTTCCAGACATCTCATATGTCTCAACACATGCGGTAAGCTGCGACAACCAATGGGAAGTTGAACAAGACCACATAGAACACAAGACTAAGAAGCTAGAGCCGTGCGAGTGGCTCTTTGAGGATGAACAGCAGTGCTCACATGCTGATATAATGGCATGCGGACATCTGCAGGCTGATGGGAATGCCATTACTTTCAGAGTGAAGTAGAGGCTACAAATGCCAGTATATTGTCCTTAAACATCACTGATTTACGCACATATTTTCTGCAAGTGTATCTTTTTTTTGGGGGGGCCAGATTTTGGTATTTGCACTCAGCCAATTTACCACCAAAGGCCCCATAACTGTTAAAGTCATGTATGATAATATTGACAGTTGGAAGGATGGATTCTCCTCTCTCTTTGTTTCAAAGTCTTCCCAGATGTATTCTCTCTCTCTCTCTCTCTCTCTCTCTCTCTCTCTCTCTCTCTCTCTCTCTCTCTCTCTCTCTCTCTCTCTCTCCTTTGTCTTGTTAAGTGATTGCATGACATGAGGTCATCGCTGTGGGACCATGAGGTCATGATGGACGAATGACCATCGCTCTGGGGTCCAGCAGTAGATCCTGCTCGCACACAGACTCACGCACATGCATTCGTCACTCGCTCCTTCTTCTCGTATAAACTTGTCATGTCTGCAGCTAGTCCGCCAAAATATGTGATTGGGATTCATTCATTCAACTCCAAGAGGATTGTATTACCTAAGATCTCTTCCAGTGAATTTGAACACAATCCCCTTGTAGTAAACTATTTCAACATCAAGAAAAGACACTGCCCGACACACTTTTGAATTTCCACAGAAAAGCAGTGAATAGTTTCCTGGTTGGCTCATAAACAGCATTTACAGTAAAGTAGACAGTTGACATCACGGGCTGTGACTCTACAAAAAGGAAACATGTTTGTGACTATTTGAATACGTGTGAAAAGGAAGTGATTTAATAAGCCGGGTGTGAAATTAGACTCCCTAATTCCTTTAAATCTCCAGTGTGTACGATTTGTACAGGCGGCCAAATAAGTGGAAACGCAAGTGTCTCTCTCTAGAACCAATGCTTGGTTTGTCCGTTCTGGGCTACTGTAGAAACATGGCGGCAGTATGTAGATATAAAAAGCGAATTCTAAGGTACTGAAAGCAACAATTGTTGTTTTTAGGGGATTATTCATATTCCATTTCTGCCAATAGATGCCCTTAATGTTACACAATGTTCCTTTAATGGACCTACTAGTAGGAGCGTTTTACTAGTCCATTGAGTTTATTTTAACAATAACAATATAGATGGCGGATCAATACTTGTACCTGCTCTGTACAATAACTACTGCAGCTGTACGTAAGTATTAAATACAAGTATTACAATCTTTCAAAAGAGCACAGAGCTTTGATATCCCTTCTCTCTTTTCCTTTAATTTGTCACCTGTATGTAATCAACAGCAGACACACATTCACAAGCTGTGGAAGTTAGTGAAACTCCTCAACAGACAATGGGTTTTTATCGATGAAGGGGGAATTCAATGTCTCACCTCGGTGGCCATGTCTCCAGTTGGGTAGTAGTCCGAATAGTCTTGTCCTGAGCACAAACTGCTGACATTAAGCATCCATAGGAGCAAAGCTGGTATCCACATAGTGAGGAGATGGAGAGGAGAGGAGATATCAGGGCAGAGGAGGAGGAAATTAGTGAGGTGAAAGAAAGTGAGGGAGGAGAGGAGGAGCGGGAGGGTATCACAGACTCGGCAGGTATCTCTTTGCTCTTCTCTTCATTCTATCCTGGGACAAAGTTGCTCTTCCGGCGCAGGTTGTTTGAAGTTGGGAGACCAGCTGAATAAAACATGATGAGGAAACCGTCTCCCCTTCTCGGCGTCAAACTCGGCTCCTTTTTTCTTTCACTTCAGCGGTGCACTGCGTCTCCATTCTCGCTGCCGTTTGATTTGATGTCAGGTGTCTGTTTGCCTTTTATCTCTGTATGTCTTTGTTGACCTTTGTCTCTCCCTTTTTTTCTCTCCAGCCTTGGTTGTCTTCGTCAGTCTCTTCCCCTTCGCCCTTCACACTTGCCTTCTTTATCTGTATTTTCCCTTCACACACCAGCTGTGCTCTTCCCCTCCCTCGCTCAGATTATCCCTGCCTCTTTATCTGTCTCCTGTTTCTTCCTCGTGAACCTCCGGGGCAAAGCTCTGTCTGTCTTTTTTTTTTTTTCTTCTTTCTAAATCTGTCACAAGTTTCTCTGTCGGGCTGCCTGATCCTTTGAGAAGCATCAAAGAGAGAGAGAGAGAGAGAAAAAGAGGGAAGAGCTTTTTCCAAATTCTAAGTAAAAAAGTAGAGTAGCAGGAGGTTTAAAAAAAAAATAAAAAAAAAAAAAGGCCAACCAGACTGAATGTGCGTCCTGCTCATAGACGTCCTGCTGGAGTGAATGAGAAAACATACAAGAATAGGAGGATTGTATCTTGTGGGCGGAGTGAAGGAGTTGAAGGAGCTGATTCTGCGTTGTAGCTGATTATACTAGCACACTTCTTTTTATCCCCAGTAACTAACACTAACACTTCCTCTTCGCACATGCCCTCATCCTCCTTTCATGTGATTTACATTCACTGGAGAGCCTATTTGTGCTCTTTAGAACTTTAAAAAAAAAGGCCAAAAAAATGAAGCTCACATGTTCCCCTGTCACTCTGATTCGTTATCTTGAGGTCTTTGTCCTTCCATCTTTGTAATGCCTGGTAATGGAAGCAGCTGCCAGTAAGACTTAAAAAATGTGTGTTCAGTAGCAGCCAGCGGTGATGCATGTGTGAGTTGCTTAACTGCGGCACTAAGTGCCTTTTTATGAGCCGCTAATACCTTTGATGTCTCTCTCTCTCTCTCTCTCTCTCTCTGCTGTTTCTGCTTCATGTCAGCTGTCGCCGAGTCCTGCCGGTTTCTCTATTCACCTATTTCAATGTCCTCTTGCGTGAGAGACAGACCACACATTTGGTATCACACACCTGCAGCTCCGCACACCTTCTCTGCCTTTTACTCCTTTCACACGTCATCGAGCTCCATCGTTGTCTCCCTCCCTCCCCCCTCTCGCCTCTTCTCTCGTTCTTTCTCCCTCTGGTTTTTGCCGTTCAAGGTCCTAAAAGTGGCAAACTTTGCATACCTCCTTAACTGTACCGCCCCAAGGCTGTGGGCATCTGTGTCTGTGTGTCATGGAGGAGGAGGGGAGGGCAAGAGGAGGTGAGCAGCAGCAGGAGCTTTGTCTAAATTATATCTTTTTTCCCCCCTCTCTTTTAGGGCAAAGCCTTCACCGACGACTGTAAAGTAAATTATTGGGAACACAGACGGACAGACAGATGGGAGGCAGGAGGCCGACCGCGACGAGGAAGGAGAAAGAGGTGTGTCTGGGAAACGCTCGAATGAGAAAACATCCGATTTTTGGGCCAGTCACCGCCAGCCTTTTCAAGGATTAAAAACGCACACACACATGCACACACACACACACACACGGTGGCAAGTGTCTGCTTGCAGTACGCTTTATGTGTTGAAATCTGTGCAACCAAAATCCACATTCCAGTCATTGCTTTCTCCATCATGTGAGCGTAGAATTAGAGATGGTAGAGAGGGACCTAGAGGCTTGCTGATACCTCAGAGGGTCTAATGTTCTTGTTTAAAATCAAATCACTAAAAGGAGAGGATTTACATGTTTGTATTTGAACCTCTCTGATAAACTATTTGCTGACCACGATCCTCTCCAGAGGCTGAAAACAAACCAAATACAGCTAAACAAAACCAATACAAACAATACGCAAATTTTGCATCCAAAATGACAGTCACGTACCACTAACTTCACGTCTCAGGAGCCACTGCTACGTTTGACAGATATCTTCCATGCTGCGCCACAGATGAACTTGGGTGAACCGTCTCAAAATCAAACTGACACTAGCGGGTCTCACGCAGTTGAAATATTTGAGGTTAACGGCTCAATCAAAACATTATAAAGGCTCGTATCAGATTTTACACAGAATAATAGAAAAGCTATGTGTTAAATCAGCACATCCCAAGAAGGGGAAACTACTCAGTTCCACTTATAACAAGGTTAGTAGCGCATTTATAACAACTAGCTTTGTGAAAATGCACTTGAATGACCCTCGAACACCAACTGACATGTCAGAACTGGAACCAGAGAACTCCTCTGAGCTGAAGGTGCCATGTGGATCTGAGATGTTGTACTAAAACTGGAGAAACCACACTGTTGTAATATTAATAACACATGTTATCATTGCTCTCGGACACAAAGACAAGTCTTTGTTTTGCATTGTTTTTTTATTTTTCTTGGTGCCCACATTTCCCCTTTCTCCAGTCATCAACTAAACATATGAAAAAATGTATTTATAAGGAATTATTTTACACTGCATCTTCCAACAACTTTCTGGACTTCAAAGGGTTTTATATGCAATATAGAAAATAAAAAAACATCAAAAGAAACTTCTTTCGAAAATATATTTAATTTTCGACATGATATAACAGCCAGCAAACGTCCATTTAAAGCAGCACCAACACAAGAGATATCATTCGTGGCTCAGTTTCTCTTTTCTTCTTCCTCGCTCAGCATCGTCTCCGTTGATCCAGCGGCGTTCCTCCGTCACGACATCCTGTGCCCTTTGCGCCAGACGCCGAGTCCACACAGCGGTGCCATTGTGCTCCATAGTTGTGGTAAAACCTCTTTCTCTTTTGTGTCAGCGACAGTTTAGAGCATTAACGGAGTCCACAGCTACTGAGCTGACGTTGGCTGGACTGGAGGCTCTTCAATGGGTTCATCCGTCTTCATGCTCTCAAGTCGTGGCCTCGGTTTGGCCAGCCTGCTGTAAATAGTCATGGCCTGAGGGTAAAAGAGCGCAATAGTTAGAGATATTTCCTGATAAAAACATGAAATATGATATATTTTTTAAGTAGAGTAAACCCTAAGGCATATTTGTGGGGCGAAACCAGGATACCTGTGTGACCATTCCACTGACGTCCCCGGTGTTAGAGGGCAGGAGCACCGTGTTGGACTCTTTGGCGAGGTTGGAGAAAGCGGAGACGTACTGTTCGGCTACACTCAGCGAGGCCGCGGCATTCCCGTTCTGTCAGGAACACAACCTGGTTACTGTAAAATACTGGGAATAACATTTTCCAAATAACCCAGGATGATTTCTAATCCTTTGACACATTACGTCATAATAGATCTACTTCATACCTGTTCCGCCAGAGCATCTGACAGCAGACGAATGGCCTTGGATTTGGCTTCTGCTTTGGCTAACACAGCTTGGGCCTCACCTTGAGACAACACAGCGTGTAAAGGAGCACCAAAGTTGATTTGTTTTGGATTTACAGTATATTGTGGGCTTTAAACCTCCTATTTCAACATTCCTCTTGATTCGCTTCTACTCAAATGTGCTCGCATGTTTTGGTTTGTTTGAGGAAGATCCTTGTGTAGTGTTGTAACACAGTCTGCCGGCACGCAATTAAATGCTTTGTGGATTCAGAGTAATGACGGTCCTACAACACCTTCAATTAAATTTGTGATCGCAGGATTCATGCATGTAACCAACCGGCTGCTTTGTTTATCTGCTCGGCCTTCTGTCCCTCTGAGGCGAGGATTTGGGCCTGTTTGCGACCCTCTGCGATGTTGATGTCTGCTTCTCGTGTCCCCTCGGACTCCAGCACTGTGGCTCTCTTCTTGCGCTCAGCCTCCACCTACGCAGGAAACGGAGAACAAAGACGTAAATATTTCTCCTCCGTGGAAAATAATACTTAGGTTACCTAAAAACGAGGTGGTACTGCACAGAATATTGCCAAATGTCACGGTGTCTTACCTGCATCTGCATTGAGTCTTTAACACGAGGAGGAACTTGTATATCTTTGATTTCATACCGCAGGCAGCGGATTCCCCAGTCGTCTGACGCCTGGTTGATGGAGTGGACCATGTTGGAATTAAGAGACTCCCTTTCCTTGAAAACAAAGAGAGGCAGCAGGTTCAAGGTACACACCTGTATCATGATTGTGTTGCAATGTAATACACACACACACAAGGCAGTGCAGATGTTTCTTACCCGGAATACTTTATCCAGCGTGAGTTTGCCCAGTTCTGATCGCATTGTAGTTTGAGCGAGCTGAGTCACGGCATATTCTGGATCCTCTACACCATAACTGGCCTGGAGAGACACAGAACTCATTAGTCTCGTGTTTAATCCAGCTATCTGGCGCCACCTGCTGGTAAAAGACAGCTCCTTGATTACTACAAACCAGTTTCTCGTCGCTTCTTCTCAGCAACGTACCTTAAAAGGATCTAAAATTCTCAAATAAAGGACTCCGTCAATTTGCAGAGTCACGTTATCTGTGTAAAGATAGAGAACATATCAGTTCATTCAGCCATGACGATGGTTCAATAGACCAATAATAAGCACATCTTTTTCAAAAAACTTACCTTGGGACACAGCTGACTGTTCAGGAATGTCAATAACAATCTCTTTAAGGCTTTGCACATAACGAACTTGGTCAAGTATGGGAATGAGGAAGTTCAGTCCCTGTAAGAAAGGACAAAAGATTGGGTTAAATGATGTCAGTGCTCTGTTAATGTACACCAATACATTGATGAATTTTAGTCCTGGAGATAGAAATCAGCCTCCTCTTATACCGGCTCTAAGATGCGGTGAAAGCGCCCCATCCTCTGGACCACCCAGGCCTCCTGCTGTGGCACAAACAGCACCACGGTGTTCATGGGTAAGCGGGAGGCCCATCGTTGCTGGACTGGAGTCGGCCACAGTCTGGGCACCGTCCGCTGGGAGTTCTGCAGAGACAGAAGACACATAGTGACGTATAAATCAGTTAATCTGTCCCAATTATACCCACATTTACCTCTAAGATCTCCTACTACTGCTTCTCATGTATGTTAATATTGTAAAATAGCTCTTTTACTATTGGTGGTGGTTGCAAGAGGTTGAAAGTTATTGTGTGACAAGATTATTATTATTTTTCCTTGAACAAATGTTGTGGTTGTGGATAATTGTAGAAAATGTACTTAAATTATATTCAAGTTTCTGGGTTATATTTAGTGTCCAAGTGCTTGTTAAGGCTTCCGGTTAATGACGTCATCCCGTAAATGCGTGGCCTCTAAGTGCCGCAGGTGAAATGTAATGTTAGTTATTTTATCGATTTCAAGGTCTAAACTAGTAGTAGTGCAGTAACGTTACAGATATATATAGATATATATAGATATATATATATATATATATATATATATATATATATATATATATATATATATATATATATATATATATATATATATATATATATATATATATATATATATATATATATAAAGGGTTTAGATATAAATCACAGTGTGTATTGATATAAATGCACACATAGAAAGCTTAAATGTCAGGTGCTAGCGGTTGAAATAACTAACGTAAAGTGACTGCTCCAGCTAAAGCATAGGGCTAAAGTTAGCATGCAGCTAGTTAGCATGCAGCTAGTTAGCAACCTTTCAACCAGCACAAAAAGACTGTTGGTGTCAAATAAACAGTGTTTTTACCTTAAAAACGGCGCCGCCAGCCTGACACAATGTCCGTAACATGCTTTCAATAAAAGCAGTTAAATGATATACACGGTTACATAAAGGTTAAGGTGTTAAATCCAAACTGTCCCCATTGCTGTCAACAGCGTTAGCTTTAAATGTTACAGCGCAACATCGCCCCCTATTGTCTCGGAGGACTGCACTGCAGCTGAGTATAGTGTGATTGTGATAATAAAACAATAGTGTGATTATGATAATAAAACAATAGTGTGTAACCTTTGCCTCTTATAGTATTAAGGACAGGCTATAAGATATATTTTTCTTGTTGTCTCCAACAACATAATGCAAAATAGTACAATATGCAATTATAATAATAATATAATAATACTATTCTATTTCATTGTATGTAATGTGCAATTTTCATATTTAATATTTTTACTCTGTTATTTTTATTGTATATATTGTGCATTTTTATGGTTCATATTTTTATTGTTTACTGTTATTTTGATTGCTTAAGTACATTTTTTGCTGCTGTAGTGAACAAATGTCCCCTTGTGGGATGAATAAAGTATCTATCTATTATGAATTTGTAGATTTTGATGTAACTGTTACACTCAAGGCACTTCTTTTTTATATGTCTTTACAGATGTATTTTTTAATTTCTCTCTCTCTCTCTATATATATATATTACTATAACTTTTTGTTCGATAGCAAAATGGGACAACAATCTGCATTTCGTTGTGCAACCCTGTTGTACAATGAAAATAGTAATACTTGTAATCTTGAAACGAGAACACATTTAAAGCACTGCTGTCTTAATACACGTTTCAATGAGATATATAGATCCATCATTTATATTTTGCCATTTCAAATGAAATGTAATAACTATTTTCTCAAACATGATTTGCAGGCTTTGTTCACAGACATGCGAGAAATCCAGCTTTACACTTACATCTGTGGATGAATAACACACAAAAGTATAGTTCTGTATTTGACTTTTATTATTGCAATGTCAGTTTTTGCATGGCAGTAATTTACATGTTAAACACAACTACAGCATGGCAGAGATTTAACATTGCAGGCTTATATTTGTTCACTTGCTACAGGAAATAAATCATCTCAGAGTCAAAAACAGCACAGAGAAGCAGCCTGTAAAAGTTTTGTTAGATCATACCAGACTCAACATCTTTGAGTGGAGATTATTCCCAGTTTAAAAAACACACCGGTAATGAGGAAGTAGAGGAACTTTGCAGTAAAAGGGAAATCTTGGCAACGTTTTGAAGTCCCACATGATATAAAAAATGATTGAAAATTCTTGTCACTTTATAATATTGCATTCATCTTATGTGTAATGATGTTTTTCAGCAGCGTGACAGAATAAGAAAGTCCGCAGCTGAAGCCACTGTCTAGAGCATTGAGGACCACACAGTGAGTAATCAGATCACTCACACACACACACACACACACACACACACACACACACACACAGGTGATACAGACATAATGTTTCATTGAAACTGAAAAGTGACCAAACACAGATCATTTAGTCTACAGGATCCTGTCCTGCTGAGAGTGAGGCTGCAGTATTTTCAGTGTGATGATGAGTTTGATAGCTTTTCTAAACCAGGGGTAGAACAGAGCATAAATCAGAGGGTTCAAACAGGAGTTAATTAGCAAGATCCAAAACAACACTGCATAGTATGACACGCTAGTGGAGGTGTCCTTGCCTGCTAGAGAGGGATAGTAATACGGGCAGAAGCACATAAGAAACACAGCTATCACAATCCCAAGAGTCCTGGCTGCCTTCCTCTCTGATCTTTTAGCGGTTGGATCTAACGTAACAGTTGTAGCAGCGGTCTGCAACCGAATGACACGCAGCTGAGAAATGGCAACAATAAACACCCTCATATAGAGAACAACCATGACAGTACAGGGCCCAACAAAGGTGATAAAAAGGTCAACAGTTCCTGAGATGTGGCTGATGACCACCACACACTCCCCGTGGCAGGAGTTGAAGCTGTCCGGCTGACTTAAGTGTCCCATCAAAAGCCAGCCGTTGTAGAGAAGAGAACAAGCCCAACATATACAGATACATGTTTTAACTCTGTTCAGGGTGATCTTTGTGGCATAGAGCAGTGGGTCACAGATAGCAACATAACGGTCTATGGATATGAGCACCATGCTGCCCACAGAGGCAGAGACCAGACAGGAAGAAACATAAGGAGTCAGAGCACACATCACCTCTCCCAGCAGCCAGCATGTCTCCAGTGAGTGCATTCCTTCGATGGGCATCACCAGCAGCCCCACCATCAGGTCGGACACGGCCAGAGACAGGAGCAGGGTGTTGGTCGGGGTGTGGAGCTGCCGGAAGTGGGTGATGGAGATGACGACGAGCATGTTGAGAGTCACGGTGAGCAGAGAGACGGAGGCCAGCAGGGTGTAGAGCAGAGCAGTCTCGGAGCGGGGTTTAGGCAGCCGCCTGCAGGAGGAGTTGAGGTTGGGAAAGCAGAGCAGAGAGCCCTCGGTGCTGTCCATCAGGGAGGAGGGAAGCAGGGATGAGAAGTTATACTCTCTACTAGACAGCTGATTTATCCTCCTAATCTCCCTCCCACTTTTACAATCAAAGAGATGATGTAACTTCTGTCCCCCTCATCATCATCTTAAAGGTCATTAACCCCTCTCTAGTTTATCTTTTCACACTTATCTTTAGTTTTTATACTCATACATTGTGTGTCAACCTACCACTTTCAGATAAGACATAAGGTCCCACATTGTAAAAAGTGTGATTTTCATGTCTTTTTTTTTTTTATTTTTATTATTATAAAGCAGCACCAAGTGCTGTATAAATACTGTGAAAGTCTCGAAACGCTACGCAAATTGTGCCTTTAAACGAGTTATTAGGTTTATACCCGGTTGCAGTGTGTGTGTGTGTGTGAATGACATCAGCTGACAGGAAGTAAACATGGATCCAAACTGCCTAGCAGTTCCGCTGAAGACAGATGGTGAATTCAGATGTATTCAAACAGACAGTATGATAAAAACAAAGAGTTTTATGAACATTAAAGCATGTAAACATGTTCTAGTAGAAACCCAAAATACAAGAATGAACCTGGAAATGAGCACAATATGTGTCCTTTAAGCCGTCTAAAAACACATAGCTAGAGCTAGAGGAGAAATGAATGCCACTTTAAACAAATATAATTACCGGCTCTAAGATGCGGTGAAAGCTCCCCATCCTCTGGACCACCCAGGCCTCCTGCTGTGGCACAAACAGCACCACGGTGTTCATGGGTAAGCGGGAGGCCCATCGTTGCTGGACTGGAGTCGGCCACAGTCTGGGCACCGTCCGCTGGGAGTTCTGCAGAGACAGAAGACACATAGTGACGTATAAATCAGTTAATCTGTCCCAATTATACCCACATTTACCTCTAAGATCTCCTACTACTGCTTCTCATGTATGTTAATATTGTAAAATAGCTCTTTTACTATTGGTGGTGGTTGCAAGAGGTTGAAAGTTATTGTGTGACAAGATTATTATTATTTTTCCTTGAACAAATGTTGTGGTTGTGGATAATTGTAGAAAATGTACTTAAATTATATTCAAGTTTCTGGGT
This sequence comes from Anarhichas minor, assembly GCF_050575085.1. Taxonomy (NCBI): domain Eukaryota; kingdom Metazoa; phylum Chordata; class Actinopteri; order Perciformes; family Anarhichadidae; genus Anarhichas; species Anarhichas minor. Next base: position 9,307,976 of record NW_027466464.1, read on the forward strand.
TATATTTAGTGTCCAAGTGCTTGTTAAGGCTTCCGGTTAATGACGTCATCCCGTAAATGCGTGGCCTCTAAGTGCCGCAGGTGAAATGTAATGTTAGTTATTTTATCGATTTCAAGGTCTAAACTAGTAGTAGTGCAGTAACGTTACATATATATATATATATATATATATATATATATATATAAAGGGTTTAGATATAAATCACAGTGTGTATTGATATAAATGCACACATAGAAAGCTTAAATGTCAGGTGCTAGCGGTTGAAATAACTAACGTAAAGTGACTGCTCCAGCTAAAGCATAGGGCTAAAGTTAGCATGCAGCTAGTTAGCATGCAGCTAGTTAGCAACCTTTCAACCAGCACAAAAAGACTGTTGGTGTCAAATAAACAGTGTTTTTACCTTAAAAACGGCGCCGCCAGCCTGACACAATGTCCGTAACATGCTTTCAATAAAAGCAGTTAAATGATATACACGGTTACATAAAGGTTAAGGTGTTAAATCCAGACTGTCCCCATTGCTGTCAACAGCGTTAGCTTTAAATGTCACAGCGCAACACCGCCCCCTATTGTCTCGAGGACTGCACTGCAGCTGAGTATGTAATTATGATAATAAAACAATAGTGTGATTATGATAATAAAACAATAGTGTGATTATGATAATAAAACAATAGTGTGTAACCTTTGCCTCTTATAGTATCAAAGACAGGCTATAAGATTTATTTTTCTTGTTACGTCTCCAACAACATAATGCACAATAGTACAATATGCAATTATAATAATATAATAATAATACTATTCTATTTCATTGTATGTAATGTGCAATTTTCATTTTCGGAGGTTTTCCAGGCACGTCCAACTGGGAAGAGACCCCGGGGAAGTCCCAGAACACGCTGGAGAGATTACATCTCCCAGCTGGCCTGGGAACGCCTCAGGATCCCCCAGAATGAGCTGGAACATGTTGCCGGTGAGAGGGAGGTCTGGGTCGGCCTGCTTGACCTGCTGCCACCGCGACCCGACCCTGGATAAGGGGTGGAAAATGGATGCATGGATGGATGGATGTAAGTAATGTGCAATTTTCATATTTAATATTTATTACTCTGTTCTTTTTATTGTATATATTGTGCATTTTTATGCTTCATATTTTTATTGTTTACTCTGTTATTTTGATTGCTTAAGTATATTTTTTGCTGCTATAAACAAATGTCCCCTTGTGGAATCAATAAAGTATCTATTATGAATTTGTATATGTTGATGTAACTGTTACACTCAAGGCACTTCTTTTTTTATATGTCTTTACAGATGTATTTTTTTAATTTCTCTCTCTATATATATATATTTATATATTACTATAACTTTTTGTTCGGTAGCAAAATGGGACAACAATCTGCATTTCGTTGTGCAGCCCTGTTGTACAATGAAAATAGTAATACTTGTAATCTTGAAACGAGAACACATTTAAAGCACTGCTGTCTTAATACACGTTTCAAAGAGATATATAGATCTATCATTTATATTTTGTCATTTTAAATTAAATGTAATAACCATTTTCTCAAACATGATTTGCAGGCTTTGTTCACAGACAGGCGAGAAATCCAACTTTACACTTACATCTGTGGATGAATAACACACAAAAGTATAGTTCTGTATTTGACTTTTATTTTTGCAATGTCAGTTTTTGCATGGCAGTAATTTACATGTTAAACACAACTACAGCATGGCAGAGATTTAAAATTGCAGACTTATATTTGTTCACTTGCTACAGGAAATAAATCATCTCAGAGTCAAAAACAGCACAGAGAAGCAGCTGTAAAAGTTCTGTTAGATCATACCAGACTCAACATCTTTGAGTGGAGATTATTCCCAGTTTAAAAAACACAACAGTAATGAGGAAGTAGAGGAACTTTGCAGTAAAAGGGAAATGTTGCCGACGTTTTTAAGTCCTATATGATACAAAAAATGATAGAAAATTCTTGTCACTTTATAATATTGCATTCATCTTATGTGTAATGATGTTTTTCAGCAGCATGTGACAGAATAAGAAAGTCCGCAGCTGAAGCCACTGTCTAGTGCATTGAGGACCACACAGTGAGTAATCAGACCACTCACACACACACACACACAGGTGATACAGACATAATGTTTCATTGGAACTGAAAAGTGACCAAACACAGATCATTTAGTCTACAGGATCCTGTCCTGCTGAGAGTGAGGCTGCAGTATTTTCAGTGTGATGATGAGTTTGATAGCTTTTCTAAACCAGGGGTAGAACAGAGCATAAATCAGAGGGTTCAAACAGGAGTTAATTAGCAAGATCCAAGACAACACTGCAAAGAATGACAAGCTATTGGAGGACTCCTTGCCTGCTAGAGAGGGATAGTAATACGGGCAGAAGCACATTAGAAACACAGCTATCACAATCCCAAGAGTCCTGGCTGCCTTCCTCTCTGATCTTTTAGCGGTTGGAGCTAACGTAACAGTTGTAGCAGCGGTCTGCAACCGAATGACGCGCAGCTGAGAAATGGCAACAATAAACACCCTCATATAGAGAACAACCATGACAGCACAGGGCCCAACAAAGGTGATAAAAAGGTCAACAGTTCCTGAGATTTGGCTGATGACCAACACACACTCCCCGTGGCAGGAGTTGAACCTATCCGGCTGCCCTAAGTGTCCCATCAAAAGCCAGCCGTTGTAGAGAAGAGAACAAGCCCAACATATACAGATACATGTTTTAACTCTGTTCAGGGTGATCTTTGTGGCATAGAGCAGTGGGTTACAGATAGCCACATAACGGTCTATGGATATGAGCACCATGCTGCCCACAGAGGCAGAGACCAGACAGAAAGAAACATAAGGAGTCAGAGCACACATCACCTCTCCCAGCAGCCAGCATGTCTCCACTGAGCGCAGGCCTTCGATGGGCATCACCAGCAGCCCCACCATCAGGTCAGACACGGCCAGAGACAGGAGCAGGGTGTTGGTCGGGGTGTGGAGCTGCCGGAAGTGGGAGATGGAGATGACGACGAGCAGGTTGAGAGTCACGGTGAGCAGAGAGACGGAGGCCAGCAGGGTGTAGAGCAGAGCAGTCTCGGAGCGGGGTTTAGGCAGCCGCCTGCAGGAGGAGTTGAGGTTGGGAAAGCAGAACAGAGAGCCCTCGGTGCTGTCCATCAGGGAGGAGGGAAGCAGGGATGAGAAGTTATACTCTCTACTAGACAGCTGATTTATCCTCCTAATCTCCCTCCCACTTTTACAATCAAAGAGATGATGTAACTTCTGTCCCCCTCATCGTCATCTTAAAGGTCATTAACCCCTCTCTAGTTTATCTTTTCACACTTATCTTTAGTTTTTTCACTCATACATTGTGTGTCAACGTACCACTTTCAGATCAGACATAAGGTCCCATATTGTAAAAAGTGAGATTTTCATGAATTTTTGTTGTTTTTTTTAAATTATAAAGCAGCACCAAGTGCTGTGAAAGTCTCGAAACGCTACACAAATTGTGCCTTTAAACGAGCTATTAGGTTTATTCCCGGTTGCAATGTGTGTGTGAATGACATCAGCTGACAGGAAGTAAACATGGACCCAAACTGCCTAGCAGTTCTGCTGAATACAGATGGTGAATTCAGGTGTATTCAAACAGACAGTATGATTAAAAACAAAGAGTTTTATGAACATTAAAGCATGTCAACATGTTCTAGTAGAAACCCAAAATACGAGAATGAACCTGGAAATGAGCACAATATGTGTCCTTTAAGCCGTCTAAAAACACATAGCTAGAGCTAGAGGAGAAATGAATACCACTTTAAACGAATAGAATTACGGGCTCTAAGATGTGGTGAAAGCTCCCCATCCTCTGGACCACCCAGGCCTCCTGCTGTGGAACAAACAGCACCACGGTGTTCATGGGTAAGCGGGAGGCCCATCGTTGCTGGACTGGAGTCGGCCACAGTCTGGGCACCGTCCGCTGGGAGTTCTGCAGAGACAGAAGACACATAGTGACGTACAAATCAGTTAATCTGTCCCGATTATACCCACATTTACCTCTAAGATCTCCTACTACTGCTTCCTACGGTTAGGGTGGAGTCTTTGGTTAATGAGATGAATCTATATAATTTCCCCCAATGTTTCATGTATGTTAATATTGTAAAATAGCTCTTTTACTATTTGGTGGTGGTTGCAAGAGGTTGAAAGTTATTATGTGTGACAAGATTATTTTTATTTTCCTTGAGCAAATGTTGCGGTTGTGGATAATTGTAGAAAATGTTTTTAAATTATATTCAAGTTTCTGGGTTATGTTTAGTGTCCAAGTGCTTCCGGTTAATGACGTCATCCCGTAAATGCGTGGCCTCTAATTGCCGCAGGTGAAATGTAAGGTGAGTTATTTGATCGATTACAAGGTCTAAACTAGTAGTAGTGCAGTAACGTTACAGATATATATATATATTTAAAGGGTTTAGATATAAATCGCAGTGTTTATTGATACAAATGCACATATAGAAAGCTTAAATGTCAGGTGCTAGCGGTTGAAATAACTGTCGAACGTAAAGTGACTGCTCCAGCTAAAGCATAGGGCTAAAGTTAGCATGCAGCTAGTTAGCATGCAGTTAGCTAGCCAACCTTTCAACTAGCACAAAAAGACTGTTAGTGTCAAATAAACAGTGTCTTTACCTTAAAAACGGCGCCTCCAGCCTGACACAATGTCCGTAACATGCTTTCAATAAAAGCAGTTAAATGATATTCACGGTTACATAAAGGTTAATTAAGGTGTTAAATCCAGATTGTCCCCATTGCTGTCAACAGCGTTAGCTTTAAATGTCACAGCGCAACACCGCCCCCTATTGTCTCGAGGACTGCACTGCAGCTGAGTATGTGATTATGATAGTAAAACAATAGTGTGATTATGATAATAAAACAATAGTGTGATTATGATAATAAAACAATAGTGTGATTATGATCGTAAAACTATAGTGTGATTATGAAAATAAATAAAACAATAGTGTGATTATGATAATAAAACAGTGTGATTATGATAATAAAACAATAGTGATTATGATAATAAAACAATAGTGATTATGATAATAAAACAATAGTGTGATTATAATAGTAAAACTATAGTGTGATTATAATAGTAAAACAATAGTGTGTAACCTTTGCCTCTTATAGTATTAAGGACAGGCTATAAGATTATTTTTCTTGTTATGTCTCCAACAACATAATGCACAATAGTACAACATGCAATTATAATAATAATATAATAATAATACAATAATAATACTATTCTATTTAATGTATTTACTGTGCAATTTTTATATTTAATATTTAATATTTATTACTGTTATTTTTATTGTATATATTGTGCATTTTTATGCTTCATATTGTTATTGTTTACTCTGTTATTTTGATTGCTTAAGTATATTTTTTCTGCTATAAACAAATGTCCCCTTGTAGGATGAATAAAGTATCTATTATGAATTTGTATATTTTGATTTAACTGTTACACTCAAGGCACTTCTTTTTTTATGTCTTTACAGATGTATTTTTTTATTTCTCTCTATATCTATATATATATATATATATATATCTATATCTATCTATCTATCTATTACTTTTTGTTAGGTGGCAAAATGGGACAACAATCTGCATTTTGTTGTGCAGCCCTGTTGTACAATGAAAATAGTAACACTTGTAATCTTGAAACGAGAACACATTTAAAGCACTGCTGTCTTAATACACGTTTCAAAGAGATATATAGATCTATCATTTATATTTTGCCATTTCAAATGAAATGTAATAACTATTTTCTCAAACATTATTTGCAGGCTTTGTTCACAGACAGGTGAGAAATCCAACTTTACACTTACATCTATGGATGAATAACACACAAAAGTATAGTTCTGTATTTGACTTTTATTATTGCAATGTCAGTTTTTGCATGGCAGTAATTTACACATTAAACACAACTACAGCATGGCAGAGATGTAAAATTGCAGGCTTATATTTGTTCACTTGCTACAGGAAATAAATCATGTCAGAGTCAAAAACAGCACAGAGAAGCAGCCATAAAAGTTCTGTTAGATCATACCAGACTCAACATCTTTGAGTGGAGATTATTCCCAGTTTAAAAAACACAACAGTAATGAGGAAGTAGAGGAACTTTGCAATAAAAGGGAAATGTTGCTGACGTTTTTAAATCCGATATGATACAAAAAATGATAGAAAATTCTTGTCACTTTATAATATTGCATTCATCTTATGTGTAATGTTTTTCAGCAGCATGTGACAGAATAAGAAAGTCCGCAGCTGAAGCCACTGTCTAGTGCATTGAGGACCACACAGTGAGTAATCAGACCACTCACACACACACACACACACAGGTGATACAGACATAATGTTTCATTGGAACTGAAAAGTGACCAAACACAGATCATTTAGTCTACAGGATCCTGTCCTGCTGAGAGTGAGGCTGCAGTATTTTCAGTGTGATGATGAGTTTGATAGCTTTTCTAAACCAGGGGTAGAACAGAGCATAAATCAGAGGGTTCAAACAGGAGTTAATTAGCAAGATCCAAGACAACACTGCAAAGAATGACAAGCTATTGGAGGACTCCTTGCCTGCTAGAGAGGGATAGTAATACGGGCAGAAGCACATTAGAAACACAGCTATCACAATCCCAAGAGTCCTGGCTGCCTTCCTCTCTGATCTTTTAGCGGTTGGAGCTAACGTAACAGTTGTAGCAGCGGTCTGCAACCGAATGACGCGCAGCTGAGAAATGGCAACAATAAACACCCTCATATAGAGAACAACCATGACAGCACAGGGCCCAACAAAGGTGATAAAAAGGTCAACAGTTCCTGAGATTTGGCTGATGACCAACACACACTCCCCGTGGCAGGAGTTGAACCTATCCGGCTGCCCTAAGTGTCCCATCAAAAGCCAGCCGTTGTAGAGAAGAGAACAAGCCCAACATATACAGATACATGTTTTAACTCTGTTCAGGGTGATCTTTGTGGCATAGAGCAGTGGGTTACAGATAGCCACATAACGGTCTATGGATATGAGCACCATGCTGCCCACAGAGGCAGAGACCAGACAGAAAGAAACATAAGGAGTCAGAGCACACATCACCTCTCCCAGCAGCCAGCATGTCTCCACTGAGCGCAGGCCTTCGATGGGCATCACCAGCAGCCCCACCATCAGGTCAGACACGGCCAGAGACAGGAGCAGGGTGTTGGTCGGGGTGTGGAGCTGCCGGAAGTGGGAGATGGAGATGACGACGAGCAGGTTGAGAGTCACGGTGAGCAGAGAGACGGAGGCCAGCAGGGTGTAGAGCAGAGCAGTCTCGGAGCGGGGTTTAGGCAGCCGCCTGCAGGAGGAGTTGAGGTTGGGAAAGCAGAACAGAGAGCCCTCGGTGCTGTCCATCAGGGAGGAGGGAAGCAGGGATGAGAAGTTATACTCTCTACTAGACAGCTGATTTATCCTCCTAATCTCCCTCCCACTTTTACAATCAAAGAGATGATGTAACTTCTGTCCCCCTCATCGTCATCTTAAAGGTCATTAACCCCTCTCTAGTTTATCTTTTCACACTTATCTTTAGTTTTTTCACTCATACATTGTGTGTCAACGTACCACTTTCAGATCAGACATAAGGTCCCATATTGTAAAAAGTGAGATTTTCATGAATTTTTGTTGTTTTTTTTAAATTATAAAGCAGCACCAAGTGCTGTGAAAGTCTCGAAACGCTACACAAATTGTGCCTTTAAACGAGCTATTAGGTTTATTCCCGGTTGCAATGTGTGTGTGAATGACATCAGCTGACAGGAAGTAAACATGGACCCAAACTGCCTAGCAGTTCTGCTGAATACAGATGGTGAATTCAGGTGTATTCAAACAGACAGTATGATTAAAAACAAAGAGTTTTATGAACATTAAAGCATGTCAACATGTTCTAGTAGAAACCCAAAATACGAGAATGAACCTGGAAATGAGCACAATATGTGTCCTTTAAGCCGTCTAAAAACACATAGCTAGAGCTAGAGGAGAAATGAATACCACTTTAAACGAATAGAATTACGGGCTCTAAGATGTGGTGAAAGCTCCCCATCCTCTGGACCACCCAGGCCTCCTGCTGTGGAACAAACAGCACCACGGTGTTCATGGGTAAGCGGGAGGCCCATCGTTGCTGGACTGGAGTCGGCCACAGTCTGGGCACCGTCCGCTGGGAGTTCTGCAGAGACAGAAGACACATAGTGACGTACAAATCAGTTAATCTGTCCCGATTATACCCACATTTACCTCTAAGATCTCCTACTACTGCTTCCTACGGTTAGGGTGGAGTCTTTGGTTAATGAGATGAATCTATATAATTTCCCCCAATGTTTCATGTATGTTAATATTGTAAAATAGCTCTTTTACTATTTGGTGGTGGTTGCAAGAGGTTGAAAGTTATTATGTGTGACAAGATTATTTTTATTTTCCTTGAGCAAATGTTGCGGTTGTGGATAATTGTAGAAAATGTTTTTAAATTATATTCAAGTTTCTGGGTTATGTTTAGTGTCCAAGTGCTTCCGGTTAATGACGTCATCCCGTAAATGCGTGGCCTCTAATTGCCGCAGGTGAAATGTAAGGTGAGTTATTTGATCGATTACAAGGTCTAAACTAGTAGTAGTGCAGTAACGTTACAGATATATATATATATTTAAAGGGTTTAGATATAAATCGCAGTGTTTATTGATACAAATGCACATATAGAAAGCTTAAATGTCAGGTGCTAGCGGTTGAAATAACTGTCGAACGTAAAGTGACTGCTCCAGCTAAAGCATCGGGCTAAAGTTAGCATGCAGCTAGTTAGCATGCAGTTAGCTAGCCAACCTTTCAACCAGCACAAAAAGACTGTTGGTGTCAAATAAACAGTGTCTTTACCTTAAAAACGGCGCCTCCAGCCTGACACAATGTCCGTAACATGCTTTCAATAAAAGCAGTTAAATGATATTCACGGTTACATAAAGGTTAATTAAGGTGTTAAATCCAGATTGTCCCCATTGCTGTCAACAGCGTTAGCTTTAAATGTCACAGCGCAACACCGCCCCCTATTGTCTCGAGGACTGCACTGCAGCTGAGTATGTGATTATGATAGTAAAACAATAGTGTGATTATGATAATAAAACAATAGTGTGATTATGATAATAAAACAATAGTGTGATTATGATCGTAAAACTATAGTGTGATTATGAAAATAAATAAAACAATAGTGTGATTATGATAATAAAACAATAGTGTGATTATGATAATAAAACAATAGTGATTATGATAATAAAACAATAGTGATTATGATAATAAAACAATAGTGTGATTATAATAGTAAAACTATAGTGTGATTATAATAGTAAAACAATAGTGTGTAACCTTTGCCTCTTATAGTATTAAGGACAGGCTATAAGATTATTTTTCTTGTTATGTCTCCAACAACATAATGCACAATAGTACAACATGCAATTATAATAATGATATAATAATAATACAATAATAATACTATTCTATTTAATGTATTTACTGTGCAATTTTTATATTTAATATTTAATATTTATTACTGTTATTTTTATTGTATATATTGTGCATTTTTATGCTTCATATTGTTATTGTTTACTCTGTTATTTTGATTGCTTAAGTATATTTTTTCTGCTATAAACAAATGTCCCCTTGTAGGATGAATAAAGTATCTATTATGAATTTGTATATTTTGATTTAACTGTTACACTCAAGGCACTTCTTTTTTTATGTCTTTACAGATGTATTTTTTTATTTCTCTCTATATCTATATATATATATATATATATATCTATATCTATCTATCTATCTATTACTTTTTGTTCGGTAGCAAAATGGGACAACAATCTGCATTTTGTTGTGCAGCCCTGTTGTACAATGAAAATAGCAACACTTGTAATCTTGAAACGAGAACACATTTAAAGCACTGCTGTCTTAATACACGTTTCAAAGAGATATATAGATCTATCATTTATATTTTGCCATTTCAAATGAAATGTAATAACTATTTTCTCAAACATTATTTGCAGGCTTTGTTCACAGACAGGTGAGAAATCCAACTTTACACTTACATCTATGGATGAATAACACACAAAAGTATAGTTCTGTATTTGACTTTTATTATTGCAATGTCAGTTTTTGCATGGCAGTAATTTACACATTAAACACAACTACAGCATGGCAGAGATGTAAAATTGCAGGCTTATATTTGTTCACTTGCTACAGGAAATAAATCATGTCAGAGTCAAAAACAGCACAGAGAAGCAGCCATAAAAGTTCTGTTAGATCATACCAGACTCAACATCTTTGAGTGGAGATTATTCCCAGTTTAAAAAACACAACAGTAATGAGGAAGTAGAGGAACTTTGCAATAAAAGGGAAATGTTGCTGACGTTTTTAAATCCGATATGATACAAAAAATGATAGAAAATTCTTGTCACTTTATAATATTGCATTCATCTTATGTGTAATGATGTTTTTCAGCAGCGTGACAGAATAAGAAAGTCTGCACCTGAAGCCACTGTCTAGAGCATTGAGGACCACACAGTGAGTAATAAATATACACACACACACACATATATATATATATATATATATATATATATATATATATATATATATATATATATATATATATATATATATATATATATATATATATATATACATATATATATATATATATACATATACATATATATATATATATATACATACATACATACATACATACATACACACACACACAGGTGATACAGACATAATGTTTCATTGAAACTGAAAAGTGACCAAACACAGATCATTTAGTCTACAGGATCCTGTCCTGCTGAGAGTGAGGCTGCAGTATTTTCAGTGTGATGATGAGTTTGATAGCTTTTCTAAACCAGGGGTAGAACAGAGCATAAATCAGAGGGTTCAAACAGGAGTTAATTAGCATGATCCAAAACAACACTGCAAAGAATGACAAGCTATTGGAGGTGTCCTTGCCTGCTAGAGAGGGATAGTAATTCGGGCAGAAGCACATTAGAAACACAGCTATCACAATCCCAAGAGTCCTGGCTGCCTTCCTCTCTGATCTTTTAGCGGTTGGATCTAACGTAACAGTTGTAGCAGCGGTCTGCAACCGAATGACACGCAGCTGAGAAATGGCAACAATAAACACCCTCATATAGAGAACAACCATGACAGTACAGGGCCCAACAAAGGTGATAAAAAGGTCAACAGTTCCTGAGATGTGGCTGATGACCACCACACACTCCCCGTGGCAGGAGTTGAAGCTGTCCGGCTGACTTAAGTGTCCCATCAAAAGCCAGCCGTTGTAGAGAAGAGAACAAGCCCAACATATACAGATACATGTTTTAACTCTGTTCAGGGTGATCTTTGTGGCATAGAGCAGTGGGTCACAGATAGCAACATAACGGTCTATGGATATGAGCACCATGCTGCCCACAGAGGCAGAGACCAGACAGGAAGAAACATAAGGAGTCAGAGCACACATCACCTCTCCCAGCAGCCAGCATGTCTCCACGTAGCGCAGGCCTTCCATGGGCATCACCAGCAGCCCCACCATCAGGTCGGACACGGCCAGAGACAGGAGCAGGGTGTTGGTCGGGGTGTGGAGCTGCCGGAAGTGGGAGATGGAGATGACGACGAGTATGTTGAGAGTCACGGTGAGCAGAGAGACGGAGGCCAGCAGGGTGTAGAGCAGAGCAGTCTCGGAGCGGGGTTTAGGCAGCCGCCTGCAGGAGGAGTTGAGGTTGGGAAAGCAGAGCAGAGAGCCCTCGGTGCTGTCCATCAGGGAGGAGGGAAGCAGGGATGAGAAGTTATACTCTCTACTAGACAGCTGATTTATCCTCCTAATCTCCCTCCCACTTATACAATCAAAGAGATGATGTAACTTCTGTCCCCCTCATCATCATCTTAAAGGTCATTAACCCCTCTCTAGTTTATCTTTTCACACTTATCTTTAGTTTTTTCACTCATACATTGTGTGTCAACCTACCACTTTCAGATAAGACATAAGGTCCCATTTTATAAAAAGTGAGATTTTCATGTATTTTTATTATAAAGCAGCACCAAGTGCTGTATAAATACTGTGAAAGTCTGGAAACGCTATGCAAATTGTGCTTTTAAACGAGCAATTAGGTTTATACCCGGTTGCAGTGCGTGTGTGAATGACATCAGCTGATAGGAAGTAAACATGGACCCAAACTGCCTCGCAGTTCCGCTGAAGACAGATGGTGAATTCAGGTGTATTCAAACAGACAGTATGATAAAAACAAAGAGTTTTATGAACATTAAAGCATGTAAACATGTTCTAGTAGAAACCCAAATTACCAGCATAGGAATGGTGTTTTATGTTCAATATGTTGTAGTTTTTAGTGTATTATATAGTTCAAAGTTGTACGGCAAGCGCACTGCCCCCATGTCAAAACTAACCTTTAACCTTAAGCACAAAGTAGACCCATGTCAAATGTAATAATGACAGGAGGAGGTACTACCAGAATTGTTAGCTGGAATGTCAAAGGACTAAATGGCCCCATTAAAAGAGCTAGGGTCTTTGCTCACCTGAAAAAACTCAAGGCTGAAATAATTTTCCTACAAGAGACGCATTTATCAACAGCAAACCAAGTTAGATTACGAAAACCCTGGGTTGGTCAAATCTTCCACTCTAACTTTAATAGTAAATCAAGGGGCGTGGCTATCCTTCTTCATAAAAAAGTACAATTCACTGCAGCAGACATCATCTCAGACCCAAACGGCCGTTATATTATAATTTCAGGTTCACTCTTCCACACACCAGTGATACTTGTTAATGTATATGCTCCTAACTGGGATGATGAAGACTTCATAAAGAAAATTATCTCCAGTCTTCCTACCCTAAATTCTTATAATTTAATATTTGGAGGAGATCTAAACTGCTTAATCAATCCCAGTCTGGACAGATCAAACCCTACTTTAAAACCACCTTCAAAAATGGCAAAAACCTTGTTGGCTTTCATGGATCAGGTTGGATGTGTGGATCCCTGGAGGTTTCGGAACCCCACCGATAAGACTTTTTCTTTCTACTCACATACCCACCAGTCCTACTCTCGAATAGATTATTTTTTTATTGATAAAACCCTCCTTCCTTCAGTGGCTAATACAGAATACTCTGCAATAGTAGAGTCTGACCATGCACCAGTAATTCTAGATCTATCATTTAATCTCTTACAGAAACCCCGTCCTGTATGGAGGTTTAACTCTCTTCTGCTTGGGGATAAGACATTTTGTGAGTTGATAAACGGAGTCATTGATGAGTTTATTATGAACAACCAAATAGACGGCGTATCCCCTTCTCTTCTGTGGGAGACCCTTAAAGCGGTCATTAGGGGTGAAATCATAGCCTTTTCATCGTTGCAAAACAAATTGCGTAGAGAGAAACAGGATCAACTCACCAAATCAATCAGGGACCTAGATTTACAAAACTCAACAACACCATCCCCTGAACTTTCAAAACAAAGATTTAACTTGCAAAAGGAGTACGACTTACTGTCGACAGGCAAAGTAGAAAAACAATTATTACAGGCTCGTGGATTTCAGTACGAACATGGTGAGAAAGCAGGAAGATTGCTAGCACACCAACTCAAAGTTAAATCTACCTCTCAGCAAATATCACAAATTAAAAACATATCTGATGTTGTTACAGTAATTCCATCTGAAATTAATGATACCTTCAGGGATTATTACTCTAATTTATATAAATCAGAAAGCCCACCCAACAACACAGACATGGAAAAGTTCCTTGAGAGTCTTATATTCCCGAATATTGATAACAGCCAAGAAAAGAAACTAGACCAACCATTGAATACAAGCGAAATACTGGGATCAATTAAAGCTATACAAAGCGGCAGAGCACCTGGGCCAGATGGTTTCCCCATTGAATTTTTTAAGGGATTCTCAGATAAACTATTACCACTTTTGCTTGATATGTTCAACGACTCTTTAACCCGAGGTACTCTGCCACAAACCCTGACAAATGCATCAATTACTCTGTTGTTAAAACCCGGGAAAGATGCAAATGAATGTGGATCCTACCGACCAATTTCTCTTCTTAATGTAGATTATAAGATTCTGGCAAAAGCCCTAGCTATGCGTCTGGAAACAACAATTCATGAAGTAATTTCTGAAGACCAAACTGGCTTCATAAGGAATCGCCATTCTTTCAGTAATATCCGCCGCCTTTTCAACGTTATCTACTCCCCTGTGTCTTGTGAGGTCCCAGAGATGGTTATCTCTCTAGATGCAGAAAAGGCATTTGATAGGGTGGAATGGCCATATCTCTTCAGGATTTTGGAAAAGTTTGGTTTTGGTCCTAAATTTGTGGCATGGGTAAAACTCCTCACCTAGCGCCTCTGTCGTCACCACCAATAGATCAAACTCAATTTATACCGAGGTACCCGCCAAGGCTGCCCGTTAAGTCCCTTATTATTTGCCTTAGCTATCAAACCATTATCCATTGCTCTTAAAGCATCCCCTAACATTAAAGGAATTCACAGATGGAGCACTGAGCACAGAGTCTCGCTATATGCTGATGATTTATTCGTTTATATTTCGGACCCGGTGGAATCTGTCCCCGCACTAATTGAAATCCTGAAGCAATTTGGGACATTCTCAGGATATAAATTAAATTTCTCCAAAAGTGAATGCTTCCCTTTAAACAATTTGGCAATAAAGACTCCAGGAATGCAACTGCCTTTCCACAAGTGTGAGTCTGAATTCAAATATCTTGGCATCTATATCACCCGTAAATTTGAGAGTTTATATAATAGGAATTTTTCTCCACTAATCACCAAAATGAAGACAGACTTTGACAGATGGAAAAACATCTATACTTCATTAACAGGCAGAGTTAATTCTGTCAAGATGATTGTTCTACCATGCTTCTTATATCCGTTTCAATGTCTGCCAGTGTTCCTGCCGAAACTCTTTTTTACTACCTTAGATAAGCATATTACAGGCTTCCTATGGGATAATAAACAACCGCGGATACGTAAAGTGATGCTACAAAGACATCGATCTCAAGGTGGACTTTCTCTTCCCAATTTCAGATTGCGACAGCCTGAGAAATTCGAATCTACTTGGGGTCCGATCATACGATACTTTGATGAATTGAAGACTCTCTCATTAGATTCATAAACCATCTCTGTGGCCTTGACCGATTTATCCTGACGTTGTTGTAGGAATTCAGAATAGCAATAACTTCCAATTTCCAGAAACTCATTACTGGTTTGTTTGTCTGTAATACCCTCCTACACAATTTTTACTTTTGTGTATACTTGAGCTACTAATACTGTAATGTGCTTTTTGACAATTGAAGCAGTGCGATTTGTTCTGTGTTGGGGGAATGTTGGGGGGGGGGAGAAAATGACAAATGACATGTGCAATGTATAACTGTGTACTCTGCTTTTGAGAATAAACACAATTTACAAAAAAAAAAGAAACCCAAATTACGAGAATGAACCTGGAAATGAGCACAATATGTGTCCTTTAAGCCGTCTAAAAACACAGCTAGAGCTAGAGGAGAAATGAATACCACTTTAAACGTTTAAACGAATAGAATTACGGGCTCTAAGATGTGATGAAAGCGCCCCATCCTCTGGACCACCCAGGCCTCCTGCTGTGGCACAAACAGCACCACGGTGTTCATGGGTAAGCGGGAGGCCCATCGTTGCTGGACTGGAGTCGGCCACAGTCTGGGCACCGTCCGCTGGGAGTTCTGCAGAGACAGAAGACACATAGTGACGTACAAATCAGTTAATCTGTCCCAATTATACCCTCATTTACCTCTAAGATCTCCTACTACTGCTTCCTACGGTTAGGGTGGAGTCTTTGGTTAATGAGATGAATCTATATAATTTCCCCCAATGTTTCATGTATGTTAATATTGTAAAATAGCTCTTTTACTATTGGTGGTGGTTGCAACAGGTTGAAAGTTATGTCTGACAAGATTATTTTTTTTTCCTTGAACAAATGTTACGGTTGTGGATAATTGTAGAAAATGTTCTGAAATTATATTCAAGTTTCTGGGTTATATTTAGTGCCCAAGTGCTTCCGGTTAATGACGTCATCCCGTAAATGCGTGGCCTCTAAGTGCCGCAGGTGAAATGTAAGGTGAGTTATTTGATCGATTACAAGGTCTAAACTAGTAGTAGTGCAGTAACGTTACAGATATATATATATATTTAAAGGGTTTAGATATAAATCGCAGTGTTTAATGATACAAATGCACACATAGAAAGCTTAAATGTCAGGTGCTAGCGGTTGAAATAACTGGCTAACGTAAAGTGACTGTTCCAGCTAAAGCATAGGGCTAAAGTTAACATGCAGCTAGTTAGCATGCAGCTAGTTAGCCAACCTTTCAACTAGGACAAAAAGACTGTTGGTGTCAAATAAACAGTGTCTTTACCTTAAAAACGTCGCCGCCAGCCTGACACAATGTCCGTAACATGCTTTCAATAAAAGCAGTTAAATATTTACACGGTTACATAAATGTTAAGGTGTTAAATCCAGACTGTTCCCATTGCTGTCAACAGCGTTAGCTTTAAATGTTACAGCGCAACATCGCCCCCTATTGTGTCGGAGGACTGCACTGCAGCTGATTATAGTGTGATTATGATAGTAAAACAATAGTGTGATTATGATAGTAAAACAATAGTGTGATTATGATAATAAAACAGTGTGATTATGATAATAAAACAATAGTGTGATTATGATAATAAAACAATAGTGATTATGATAATAAAACAAGTGATTATGATAATAAAACAAGTGATTATGATAATAAAACAGTGTGATTATGATAATAAAACAATAGTGTGATTATGATAATAAAACAATAGTGTGATTATGATAATAAAACAATAGTGATTATGATAATAAAACTAGTGATTATGATAATAAAACAAGTGTGATTATGATAGTAAAACAATAGTGTGATTATGATAGTAAAACAATAGTGTGATTATGATAATAAAACAGTGTGATTATGATAATAAAACAATAGTGTGATTATGATAGTAAAACAATAGTATGATTATGATAGTAAAACAATAGTGTGATTATAATAAAACAATAGTGATTATGATAATAAAACAGTGTGATTATGATAGTAAAACAATAGTGTGATTATGATAGTAAAACAATAGTGTGATTATGATAAAACAATAGTGTAATTATGATAGTAAAACAATAGTGTGATTATGATAAAACAATAGTGTGATTATGATAATAAAACAATAGTGTGATTATGATAATAAAACAAGTGTGATTATGATAGTAAAACAATAGTGTGATTATGATAGTAAAACAATAGTGTGATTATGATAGTAAAACAATAGTGTGATTATGATAAAACAATAGTGTGATTATGATAATAAAACAATAGTGTGATTATGATAATAAAACTGATTATGATAGTAAAACAATAGTGTGATTATGATAGTAAAACAATAGTGTGATTATGATAGTAAAACAGTGTGATTATGATAATAAAACAATAGTGTGATTATGATAATAAAACAATAGTGATTATGATAATAAAACAAGTGATTATGATAATAAAACAAGTGATTATGATAATAAAACAGTGTGATTATGATAATAAAACAATAGTGTGATTATGATAATAAAACAATAGTGTGATTATGATAATAAAACAATAGTGATTATGATAATAAAACTAGTGATTATGATAATAAAACAAGTGTGATTATGATAGTAAAACAATAGTGTGATTATGATAGTAAAACAATAGTGTGATTATGATAATAAAACAGTGTGATTATGATAATAAAACAATAGTGTGATTATGATAGTAAAACAATAGTATGATTATGATAGTAAAACAATAGTGTGATTATAATAAAACAATAGTGATTATGATAATAAAACAGTGTGATTATGATAGTAAAACAATAGTGTGATTATGATAGTAAAACAATAGTGTGATTATGATAAAACAATAGTGTAATTATGATAGTAAAACAATAGTGTGATTATGATAAAACAATAGTGTGATTATGATAATAAAACAATAGTGTGATTATGATAATAAAACAAGTGTGATTATGATAGTAAAACAATAGTGTGATTATGATAGTAAAACAATAGTGTGATTATGATAGTAAAACAATAGTGTGATTATGATAAAACAATAGTGTGATTATGATAATAAAACAATAGTGTGATTATGATAATAAAACTGTGATTATGATAGTAAAACAATAGTGTGATTATGATAGTAAAACAATAGTGTGATTATGATAGTAAAACAGTGTGATTATGATAATAAAACAATAGTGTGATTATGATAATAAAACAATAGTGATTATGATAATAAAACAAGTGATTATGATAATAAAACAAGTGATTATGATAATAAAACAGTGTGATTATGATAATAAAACAATAGTGTGATTATGATAATAAAACAATAGTGTGATTATGATAATAAAACAATAGTGATTATGATAATAAAACTAGTGATTATGATAATAAAACAAGTGTGATTATGATAGTAAAACAATAGTGTGATTATGATAGTAAAACAATAGTGTGATTATGATAATAAAACAGTGTGATTATGATAATAAAACAATAGTGTGATTATGATAGTAAAACAATAGTATGATTATGATAGTAAAACAATAGTGTGATTATAATAAAACAATAGTGATTATGATAATAAAACAATAGTGTGATTATGATAGTAAAACAATAGTGTGATTATGATAGTAAAACAATAGTGTGATTATGATAAAACAATAGTGTAATTATGATAGTAAAACAATAGTGTGATTATGATAAAACAATAGTGTGATTATGATAATAAAACAATAGTGTGATTATGATAATAAAACAAGTGTGATTATGATAGTAAAACAATAGTGTGATTATGATAGTAAAACAATAGTGTGATTATGATAGTAAAACAATAGTGTGATTATGATAAAACAATAGTGTGATTATGATAATAAAACAATAGTGTGATTATGATAATAAAACAATAGTGTGATTATGATAGTAAAACAATAGTGTGATTATGATAGTAAAACAATAGTGTGATTATGATAGTAAAACAATAGTGTGATTATGATAAAACAATAGTGTGATTATGATAATAAAACAATAGTGTGATTATGATAATAAAACAAGTGTGATTATGATAATAAAACAATAGTGTGATTATGATAGTAAAACAATAGTGTGATTATGATAGTAAAACAATAGTGTGATTATGATAATAAAACAATAGTGTGATTATGATAATAAAACAAGTGTGATTATGATAGTAAAACAATAGTGTGATTATGATAGTAAAACAATAGTGTGATTATGATAGTAAAACAATAGTGTGATTATGATAAAACAATAGTGTGATTATGATAATAAAACAATAGTGTGATTATGATAATAAAACAATAGTGTGATTATGATAGTAAAACAATAGTGTGATTATGATAAAACAATAGTGTGATTATGATAATAAAACAATAGTGTGATTATGATAATAAAACAAGTGTGATTATGATAATAAAACAATAGTGTGATTATGATAGTAAAACAATAGTGTGATTATGATAGTAAAACAATAGTGTGATTATGATAGTAAAACAATAGTGTGATTATGATAATAAAACAATAGTGATTATGATAATAAAACAAGTGTGATTATGATAGTAAAACAATAGTGTGATTATGACAAAACAATAGTGTGATTATGATAGTAAAACAATAGTGTGATTATGATAATAAAACAATAGTGTGATTATGATAATAAAACTACAGTATGATAATAAAACAATAGTGTGATTATGATAATAAAATAGTGTGATTATGATAATAAAACAATAGTGTGATTATGATAATAAAACAATAGTGATTATGATAATAAAACAAGTGATTATGATAGTAAAACAATAGAGTGATTATGATAGTAAAACAATAGTGTGATTATGATAGTAAAACAATAGTGTGATTATGATAATAAAACTGTGATTATGATAATAAAACAATAGTGTGATTATGATAATAAAACAATAGTGATTATGATAATAAAACAAGTGATTATGATAGTAAAACAATAGTGTGATTATGATAGTAAAACAATAGTGTGATTATAATAAAACAATAGTGATTATGATAATAAAACAATAGTGTGATTATGATAGTAAAACAATAGTGTGATTATGATAAAACAATAGTGTAATTATGATAGTAAAACAATAGTGTGATTATGATAATAAAACAATAGTGTGATTATGATAATAAAACAAGTGTGATTATGATAATAAAACAATAGTGTGATTATGATAGTAAAACAATAGTGTGATTATGATAGTAAAACAATAGTGTGATTATGATAATAAAACAATAGTGTGATTATGATAATAAAACTACAGTATGATAATAAAACAATAGTGTGATTATGATAGTAAAACAATAGTGTGATTATGATAAAACAATAGTGTGATTATGATAATAAAACAATAGTGTGATTATGATAATAAAACAAGTGTGATTATGATAATAAAACAATAGTGTGATTATGATAGTAAAACAATAGTGTGATTATGATAGTAAAACAATAGTGTGATTATGATAAAACAATAGTGTGATTATGATAATAAAACAATAGTGATTATGATAATAAAACAAGTGTGATTATGATAGTAAAACAATAGTGTGATTATGATAAAACAATAGTGTGATTATGATAATAAAACAATAGTGTGATTATGATAATAAAACTACAGTATGATAATAAAACAATAGTGTGATTATGATAATAAAATAGTGTGATTATGATAAAACAATAGTGTGATTATGATAGTAAAACAATAGAGTGATTATGATAGTAAAACAATAGTGTGATTATGATAGTAAAACAATAGTGTGATTATGATAATAAAACAGTGTGATTATGATAATAAAACAATAGTGATTATGATAATAAAACAAGTGTGATTATGATAATAAAACAATAGTGTGATTATGATAATAAAACAATAGTGATTATGATAATAAAACAAGTGTGATTATGACAGTAAAACAATAGTGTGATTATGACAAAACAATAGTGTGATTATGATAGTAAAACAATAGTGTGATTATGATAGTAAAACAATAGTGTGATTATGATAAAACAATAGTGTGATTATGATAATAAAACAATAGTGTGATTATGATAATAAAACAAGTGTGATTATGATAATAAAACAATAGTGTGATTATGATAGTAAAACAATAGTGTGATTATGATAGTAAAACAATAGTGTGATTATGATAGTAAAACAATAGTGTGATTATGATAATAAAACAATAGTGTGATTATGATAATAAAACAATAGTGATTATGATAATAAAACAAGTGTGATTATGACAGTAAAACAATAGTGTGATTATGACAAAACAATAGTGTGATTATGATAGTAAAACAATAGTGTGATTATGATAATAAAACAATAGTGTGATTATGATAATAAAACTACAGTATGATAATAAAACAATAGTGTGATTATGATAATAAAATAGTGTGATTATGATAATAAAACAATAGTGTGATTATGATAATAAAACAATAGTGATTATGATAATAAAACAAGTGATTATGATAGTAAAACAATAGAGTGATTATGATAGTAAAACAATAGTGTGATTATGATAGTAAAACAATAGTGTGATTATGATAATAAAACAGTGTGATTATGATAATAAAACAATAGTGTGATTATGATAATAAAACAATAGTGATTATGATAATAAAACAAGTGATTATGATAGTAAAACAATAGTGTGATTATGATAGTAAAACAATAGTGTGATTATAATAAAACAATAGTGATTATGATAATAAAACAATAGTGTGATTATGATAGTAAAACAATAGTGTGATTATGATAAAACAATAGTGTAATTATGATAGTAAAACAATAGTGTGATTATGATAATAAAACAATAGTGTGATTATGATAATAAAACAAGTGTGATTATGATAATAAAACAGTGTGATTATGATAGTAAAACAATAGTGTGATTATGATAGTAAAACAATAGTGTGATTATGATAGTAAAACAATAGTGTGATTATGATAATAAAACAATAGTGTGATTATGATAATAAAACTACAGTATGATAATAAAACAATAGTGTGATTATGATAGTAAAACAATAGTGTGATTATGATAAAACAATAGTGTGATTATGATAATAAAACAATAGTGTGATTATGACAAAACAATAGTGTGATTATGATAGTAAAACAATAGTGTGATTATGATAGTAAAACAATAGTGTGATTATGATAAAACAATAGTGTGATTATGATAATAAAACAATAGTGTGATTATGATAATAAAACAAGTGTGATTATGATAATAAAACAATAGTGTGATTATGATAGTAAAACAATAGTGTGATTATGATAGTAAAACAATAGTGTGATTATGATAGTAAAACAATAGTGTGATTATGATAATAAAACAATAGTGTGATTATGATAATAAAACAATAGTGATTATGATAATAAAACAAGTGTGATTATGACAGTAAAACAATAGTGTGATTATGACAAAACAATAGTGTGATTATGATAGTAAAACAATAGTGTGATTATGATAATAAAACAATAGTGTGATTATGATAATAAAACTACAGTATGATAATAAAACAATAGTGTGATTATGATAATAAAATAGTGTGATTATGATAATAAAACAATAGTGTGATTATGATAATAAAACAATAGTGATTATGATAATAAAACAAGTGATTATGATAGTAAAACAATAGAGTGATTATGATAGTAAAACAATAGTGTGATTATGATAGTAAAACAATAGTGTGATTATGATAATAAAACAGTGTGATTATGATAATAAAACAATAGTGTGATTATGATAATAAAACAATAGTGATTATGATAATAAAACAAGTGATTATGATAGTAAAACAATAGTGTGATTATGATAGTAAAACAATAGTGTGATTACAATAAAACAATAGTGATTATGATAATAAAACAATAGTGTGATTATGATAATAAAACAATAGTGTGATTATGATAAAACAATAGTGTAATTATGATAGTAAAACAATAGTGTGATTATGATAATAAAACAATAGTGTGATTATGATAATAAAACAAGTGTGATTATGATAATAAAACAATAGTGTGATTATGATAGTAAAACAATAGTGTGATTATGATAGTAAAACAATAGTGTGATTATGATAGTAAAACAATAGTGTGATTATGATAATAAAACAATAGTGTGATTATGATAATAAAACTACAGTATGATAATAAAACAATAGTGTGATTATGATAGTAAAACAATAGTGTGATTATGATAAAACAATAGTGTGATTATGATAATAAAACAATAGTGTGATTATGATAATAAAACAAGTGTGATTATGATAATAAAACAATAGTGTGATTATGATAGTAAAACAATAGTGTGATTATGATAGTAAAACAATAGTATGATTATGATAAAACAATAGTGTGATTATGATAATAAAACAATAGTGATTATGATAATAAAACAAGTGTGATTATGATAGTAAAACAATAGTGTGATTATGATAAAACAATAGTGTGATTATGATTGTAAAACAATAGTGTGATTATGATAATAAAACAATAGTGTGATTATGATAATAAAACTACAGTATGATAATAAAACAATAGTGTGATTATGATAATAAAATAGTGTGATTATGATAAAACAATAGTGTGATTATGATAGTAAAACAATAGAGTGATTATGATAGTAAAACAATAGTGTGATTATGATAGTAAAACAATAGTGTGATTATGATAATAAAACAGTGTGATTATGATAATAAAACAGTGTGATTATGATAATAAAACAATAGTGTGATAATGATAATAAAACAATAGTGATTATGATAATAAAACAAGTGATTATGATAGTAAAACAATAGTGTGATTATGATAGTAAAACAATAGTGTGATTATGATAGTAAAACAATAGTGTGATTATGATAGTAAAACAATAGTGTGATTATGATAGTAAAACAATAGTGTGATTATGATAGTAAAACAATAGTGTGATTATGATAAAACAATAGTGTGATTATGATAATAAAACAATAGTGATTATGATAATAAAACAAGTGTGATTATGATAGTAAAACAATAGTGTGATTATGATAGTAAAACAATAGTGTGATTATGATAATAAAACAATAGTGTGATTATGATAATAAAACTACAGTATGATAATAAAACAATAGTGTGATTATGATAATAAAATAGTGTGATTATGATAAAACAATAGTGTGATTATGATAGTAAAACAATAGTGTGATTATGATAGTAAAACAATCGTGTGATTATGATAGTAAAACAATAGAGTGATTATGATAGTAAAACAATAGTGTGATTATGATAGTAAAACTATAGTGTGATTATGATAGTAAAACAATAGTGTGTAACCTTTGCCTCTTATAGTATTAAGGACAGGCTATAAGATTATTTTTCTTGTTATGTCTCCAACAACATAATGCACAATAGTACAACATGCAATTATAATAATAATATAATAATAATACAATAATAATACTATTCTATTTAATGTATTTACTGTGCAATTTTTATATTTAATATTTATTACTGTTATTTTTATTGTATATATTGTGCATTTTTATGCTTCATATTGTTATTGTTTACTCTGTTATTTTGATTGCTTAAGTATATTTTTTCTGCTATAAACAAATGTCCCCTTGTGGGATGAATAAAGTATCTATTTATTATGAATTTGTATATTTTGATTTAACTGTTACACTCAAGGCACTTCTTTTTTTATGTCTTTACAGATGTATTTTTTAATTTCTCTCTCTCTCTATATATATATATATATATATATATATATATATAGATCTATCTATTACTTTTTGTTAGGTGGCAAAATGGGACAACAATCTGCATTTCGTTGTGCAGCCCTGTTGTACAATGAAAATAGTAATACTTGTAATCTTGAAACGAGAACACATTTAAAGCACTGCTGTCTTAATACACGTTTCAAAGAGATATATAGATCTATCATTTATATTTTGCCATTTCAAATGTAATGTAATAACTATTTTCTCAAACATTTGCAGGCTTTGTTCACAGACAGGCGAGAAATCCAACTTTACACTTACATCTATGGATGAATAACACACAAAAGTATAGTTCTGTATTTGACTTTTATTATTGCAATGTCAGTTTTTGCATGGCAGTAATTTACACGTTAAACACAACTACAGCATGGCAGAGATTTAACATTGCAGACTTATATTTGTTCACTTGCTACAGGAAATAAATCATGTCAGAGTCAAAAACAGCACAGAGAAGCAGCCGTAAACGTTTTGTTAGATCATACCAGACTCAACATCTTTTAGTGGAGATTATTCCCAGTTTAAAAAACACAACAGTAATGAGGAAGTAGAGGAACTTTGCAATAAAAGGGAAATCTTGCTGACGTTTTTAAATCCGATATGATACAAAAAATGATAGAAAATTCTTGTCACTTTATAATATTGCATTCATCTTATGTGTAATGATGTTTTTCAGCAGCATGTGACAGAATAAGAAAGTCCGCAGCTGAAGCCACTGTCTAGAGCATTGAGGACCACACAGTGAGTAATCAGATCACTCACACACACACACACACACACACACACACACACACACACACAGGTAATACAGACATAATGTTTAATTGGAACTGAAAAGTGACCAAACACAGATCATTTAGTCTACAGGATCCTGTGCTGCTGAGAGTGAGGCTGCAGTATTTTCAGTGTGATGATGAGTTTGATAGCTTTTCTAAACCAGGGGTAGAACAGAGCATAAATCAGAGGGTTCAAACAGGAGTTAATTAGCAAGATCCAAGACAACACTGCAAAGAATGACAAGCTAGTGGAGGTGTCCTTGCCTGCTAGTGAGGGATAGTAAAACGGGCAGAAGCACATTAGAAACACAGCTATCACAATCCCAAGAGTCCTGGCTGCCTTCCTCTCTGATCTTTTAGCGGTTGGAGCTAACGTAACAGTTGTAGCAGCGGTCTGCAACCGAATGACACGCAGCTGAGAAATGGCAACAATAAACACCCTCATATAGAGAACAACCATGAGAGTACAGGGCCCAACAAAGGTGATAAAAAGGTCAACAGTTCCTGAGATGTGGCTGATGACCAACACACACTCCCCGTGGCAGGAGTTGAACCTGTCCAGCTGCCCTAAGTGTCCCATCAAAAGCCAGCCGTTGAAGAGAAGAGAACAAGCCCAACATATACAGATACATGTTTTAACTCTGTTCAGGGTGATCTTTGTGGCATAGAGCAGTGGGTTACAGATAGCAACATAACGGTCTACGGATATGAGCACCATGCTGCCCACAGAGGCAGAGACCAGACAGAAAGAAACATAAGGAGTCAGAGCACACATCACCTCTCCCAGCAGCCAGCATGTCTCCACGTAGCGCAGGCCTTCGATGGGCATCACCAGCATCCCCACCATCAGGTCGGACACGGCCAGAGACAGGAGCAGGGTGTTGGTCGGGGTGTGGAGCTGTCGGAAGTGGGAGATGGAGATGATGACGAGCAGGTTGAGAGTCACGGTGAGCAGAGAGACGGAGACCAGCAGGGTGTAGAGCAGAGCAGTCTCGGAGCGGGGTTTAGGCAGCCGCCTGCAGGAGGAGTTGAGGTTGGGAAAGCAGAGCAGAGAGCCCTCGGTGCTGTCCATCAGGGAGGAGGGAAGCAGGGATGAGAAGTTATACTCTCTACTA
Source organism: Anarhichas minor (assembly GCF_050575085.1). NCBI lineage: Eukaryota > Metazoa > Chordata > Actinopteri > Perciformes > Anarhichadidae > Anarhichas > Anarhichas minor. The sequence goes on from NW_027466464.1 coordinate 9,334,862, forward strand.
GACAGCTGATTTAACCTCCTAATCTCCCTCCCACTTATACAATCAAAGAGATGATGTAACTTCTGTCCCCCTCATCATCATCTTAAAGGTCATTAACCCCTCTCTAGTTTATCTTTTCACACTTATCTTTAGTTTTTTCACTCATACATTGTGTGTCAACGTACCACTTTCAGATCAGACATAAGGTCCCATATTATAAAAAGTGAGATTTTCATGTATTTTTTTGTTTTTATTATAAAGCAGCACCAAGTGCTGTATAAATACTGTGAAAGTCTCGAAACGCTACGCAAATTGTGCTTTTAAACGAGCTATTAGGTTTATACCCGGTTGCAGTGTGTGTGTGAATGACATCAGCTGACAGGAAGTAAACATGGATCCAAACTGCCTAGCAGTTCTGCTGAAGACAGATGATAAGATAAGATAGACTTTATCGTCCCAAAGTAAATTTGTCTTGGACACATACAGTATCTGCTGTTAAAAAAATACAAAAATAACACAGTGCATACATACAGTACATACACACACAGACTGTCGCCAGTCCACATGCACGCACACACAGTACCTACAGTACATGCACAGCAAATAAATTGCACACCGCCCAATAGTGTCCATAATATGTGCAGTAAGAGTAGAGCAGCCTCCTCAACATAGAATCATCATAGAAAGTACATGTGTCCAGTTAAGATAAGAATCAGCGTTACAGGGGTTCGGCTCTGGCTAACTTGCCATTTAGGGCTTTGGTGGACAGGGGGACAAAGGAGTTGTTAAAGCGGTCGAGCCTGCACTTGGGGGGAAGAAGCTGGTATTCAGGGTGGAGGACATGAGAGGGGTCTGAAATAATCTTCTGGGCCTGTCTGATGATTTTCATGGCTCTCTGTGTTAGCTGGGTAATCTGGGCTTTCAGCTGTACACTGAGGTTGCCAAACCAGGCTGAGATGCCAAACCGCAGGATGCTCTCAACTATAGTGTGGTAGAAGAGGAGCAACACTTTCTGGTTGACACCAAAGACCCTCAGCCTACGAAGGAAGTGTAGCCGCTGTTGGACCCTAGTGCAGCCATTTTCTACCTGAAGACTCCATGTCAGTTTGTTGTCAATGTGTATGCCCAGGTGTCTGTAAGAGTCAACCTGTGCTATGTTCTGGTCATGGATAACAACTGGTGAGTGGTCTCCAATGTATTTGGGGTCGAATACCATCTCCTCTGTTTTCTTGACGTCGAGGATGAGGTTTGTCGCACCACTGGACAAAGTTCTGAATCTCATGTTTGTATACAGCTGTATCTGATGTGTCAGACATCAGACCCAGCTGAATTCAGGTGTCTTCAAACAGACAGTATGGTAAAAACAAAGAGTTTTATGAACATCAAAGCATGTCAACATGTTCTAGTAGAAACCCTAAAGTAGAAGCTAAAGTATTGTTTCCGTAATAATAATGAAGTGTTGAGTGTATTATGAGTATCTGTTTGAACCTTGGCTACACACACCTGACACCATTTCCTGAAAACCGGTGTTTCAAGAGTGCAAAGACTTCCACATGTATTTGTCTTAATCCTTCGTAAATCGTTTGGTCGAACTCATGTGCCTTGTTTTTAAAATAGTGTTGAATGACTTTTAAAAAAACCTTTCGACACCCTCACAGCTCCAGATGAGAAGCCACAGAAGGAGCCAGACTCCTCAGCCCAGAGGAGGTCGCAGTGCTGATTGTTTCCGGCCTTCTGGCTTCATCGTTCATCACGGCGGCACAAGCTCTACATCTCTCTTTGAAGGCCGAGGACCATCAAACCACCACGTTCTACTACATCTGGGATCAAAAGGTCATGTCCATCATATTCAGAACATCTGTCAACTATACAGGATCAAAAAACAACATATCTACTCTATTTTGATGGAATCTAATGGGCATACACAGTCGTATAGTTTCATACACTTAGTAAGTATACCAGTGGCGGGCCGTCAGGGCCTGCAAGGCCTTCTCTGCTGGCCTAAACAGAATCACAAAGCTATATCTATTTTATAATTTAATAATTTTTCTTAAATACACTACATGTATTATAATTTATAAAAATAGTTTTCCCATTATCTTATTTTCTCATTGCACAGCTACTGTCTTCCTCAGTTGCTCTGCTTCCAGTGCAGCTTGTTTTAAGTAGAGCTTTTATCCAATCAGATTTCACCTCTGTGTCTCTAGGTAAGAACAGAGGCAGAGGCCTGCAGAGTCTCAGGTGCATCCAGTGCAGATTAAAATAAATGGAGACGACATTGTTGATTGTCATAGTGTTCAACCAATCAGATCTTTAGTTTGACATGTTGGGCGTATTCTTTGACGTATCAGAGCCTGCGAGCCGGCCTATAATGACGTCAGCATTACATGCCTCTCAGTGTCCATGTGTAGCTCTGCCGCGAGGTGCAGAGTGTGCTGTGATTGGTCAGTGGGCGAGCACGTGACTATCGTGAAACGAAACTTAACAGCAGAGGCTTAGTCGGGTAGTGAATCACATCACGTGAGGCAGCTCAGCCAATCAAATATGGGCATTCTGACCCGAGTAAGATGTACCACACACCATGACACAGGGGACTGAGACGAGGAAAGACATTGCAGAGCAGTACATTCAAGTTGTGAAAGTAAAATCCTATGATAATCTCTTTGGGTCGCGGCTTGTCATTAAGGAATGATGGTGGAACCCACAGCCAGACCAGCTGAGAACATTATATTTTCCTGAATTTAGGCTTTTGCATTTTCTAAATGCTCTAGCATTATTCAAACGACTTGTACCGAACGGTTTAATACGAAGATGTACATAGTTATGCCGTGTTCACACCAAATGCGGCGCGAATTCATGTGTCGCGTCAATCGCGCCGCAGGTCTCGCCGGGGACCATTTGTGTACATTCGCGCGAATCACGCCGGAGAGGGGGCGGGGCTTATCGCCCTGAAAGCCGTTCAACTGTCCGCCATTAACCATGGAAAAAAATAACCTCTATTTCTGCTTAGTACGTGTTGTGGAAGTCACAGATATCCCGGGAAACTAAACGCCGTCATGTCTGGGTTCATAATATTGTTCAGAGGAGCTCCGTGGATTTTATCGAGCTGTATTCACTGTGTCTAGCAAGCCACAGGTCGCAGTTTACTACAGCTGTATCAACACAAAATAAACTGATTTGGCTGTGATTTAACGGCAATAAACCGACAAAAAGGGACTCCGAAATAACTACGTAATGATGCCGATTTGTAGGCTACCTGTCTTCTCAATGGAGCGGATGGATCGGTGCTAGGCTATGCTAACATTGTAGCAGCTCCACCAACACTCAGACTAACGTCATGTAGACGTAAATACGGCAGCGTCTATTCATTGTTTGTACCATATGGTTTACACACACACATGTATACAGATAGTTTGGTCCGGTCTCTATTGATATGAGGTATCGTAGAGCTCTGGGTGAACACAGACGGCTACAGTCTGTGAATTCGCGTCCATCGCACCGCAAATTCGCGTCCGCCGCGCCATCGCAAATTCGCGTCTGTGCATAGACTTTGTATGTTATCTACTCGCGCGAATAATTCGCGCCACGTTTGGTGTGAACGCAGCATTAGAACCTTAAAAATGAATAATAGCTGTGGCGCCATCATGTGGTTAAGGTGTGGATAAGGTGATATTTCAGCTGCAGGGCAGCAGTGAAGGCCCAGGTATAAAATGCAAACCCCGCCACTGCATAAAGGTTAAGGTGTTAAATCCAGACTGTCCCCATTGCTGTCAACAGCGTTAGCTTTAAATGTTACAGCACAACATCGCCCCCTATTGTCTCGGAGGACTGCACTGCAGCTGATTATAGTGTGATTATGATAATAAAACAATAGTGTGATTATGATAGTAAAACAATAGTGTGATTATGATAGTAAAACAATAGTGTGATTATGATAATAAAACAATAGTGTGATTATGATAATAAAACAATAGTGTGATTATGATAGTAAAACAATAGTGTGATTATGATAATAAAACAATAGTGTGATTATGATAATAATACTATAGTGTGATTATGATAATAAAACAATAGTGTGATTATGATAGTAAAACAATAGTGTGATTATGATAGTAAAACAATAGTGTGATTATGATAGTAAAACAATAGTGTGATTATGATAATAAAACTATAGTATGATAGTAAAACAATAGTGTGATTATGATAATAAAACAATAGTGTGATTATGATAGTAAAACAAGTGTGATTATGATAGTAAAACAAATGTGATTATGATAGTAAAACTATAGTGTGATTATGATAAAACAATAGTGTGTAACCTTTGCCTCTTATAGTATCAAAGACAGGCTATAAGATTTATTTTTCTTGTGTCTCCAACAACATAATGCAAAATAGTACAATATGCAATTATAATAATAATATAATAATACGATTCTATTTCATTGTATGTACTGTGCAATTTTCATATTTAATATTTTTTACTCTGTTCTTTTCATTGTATATATTGTGCATTTTTATGCTTCATATTTTTATTTTTTGCTCTGTTATTTTGATTGCTTAAGTACATTTTTTGCTGCTATAAACAAATGCCTTCTTGTGGGATGAATAAAGTATCTATCAATCTATTATGAATTGGTAGATTTAGATGTAACTGTTACACTCAAGGCACTTCTTTTTTATGTCTTTACAGATGTATTTTTTTATTTCTCTCTCTATATCTATATATATATATATATTTATATATTACTATAACTTTTTGTTCGGTAGCAAAATGGGACAACAATCTGCATTTCGTTGTGCAGCCCTGTTGTACAATGAAAATAGTAATACTTGTAATCTTGAAACGAGAACACATTTAAAGCACTGCTGTCTTAATACACGTGTCAAAGAGATATATAGATCTATCATTTATATTTTGCCATTTCAAATGAAGTGTAATAACTATTTTCTCAAACATGATTTGCAGGCTTTGTTCACAGACAGGCGAGAAATCCAACTTACACTTACATCTATGGATGAATAACACACAAAAGTATAGTTCTGTATTTGACTTTTATTATTGCAATGTCCGTTTTTGCGTGGCAGTAATTTACATGTTAAACACAACTACAGCATGGCAGAGATTTAAAATTGCAGGCTTATATTTGTTCACTTGCTACAGGAAATAAATCATCTCAGAGTCAAAAACAGCACAGAGAAGCAGCCATAAAAGTTCTGTTAGATCATACCAGACTCAACATCTTTTAGTGGAGATTATTCCCAGTTTAAAAAACACAACAGTAATGAGGAAGTAGAGGAACATTGCAGTAAAAGGGAAATCTTGCTGATGTTTTTAAGTCCTATATGATACAAAAAATGATTGAAAATTCTTGTCACTTTATAATATTGCATTCATCTTATGTGTAATGATGTTTTTCAGCAGCGTGTGACAGAATAAGAAAGTCCGCAGCTGAAGCCACTGTCTAGTGCATTGAGGACCACACAGTGAGTAATCAGATCACTCACTCGCACACACACACACACACACACACGCACACACACACACACACACACACACACACACAGGTAATACAGACATAATGTTTCATTGAAACTGAAAAGTGACCAAACACAGATCATTTAGTCTACAGGATCCTGTCCTGCTGAGAGTGAGGCTGCAGTATTTTCAGTGTGATGATGAGTTTGATAGCTTTTCTAAACCAGGGGTAGAACAGAGCATAAATCAGAGGGTTCAAACAGGAGTTAATTAGCATGATCCAAAACAACACTGCATCGTATGACACGCTATTGGAGGACTCCTTGCCTGCTAGAGAGGGATAGTAATACGGGCAGAAGCACATTAGAAACACAGCTATCACAATCCCAAGAGTCCTGGCTGCCTTCCTCTCTGATCTTTTCGCGGTTGGAGCTAACGTAACAGTTGTAGCAGCGGTCTGCAACCGAATGAGACGCCGCTGAGAAATGGCAACAATAAACACCCTCATATAGAGAACAACCATGACAGTACAGGGCACAACAAAGGTGATAAAAAGGTCAACAGTTCCTGAGATGTGGCTGATGACCACCACACACTCCCCATGGCAGGAGTTGAACCTGTCCGGCTGCCCTAAGTGTCCCATCAAAAGCCAGCCGTTGAAGAGAAGAGAACAAGCCCAACATATACAGATACATGTTTTAACTCTGTTCAGGGTGATCTTTGTGGCATAGAGCAGTGGGTCACAGATAGCCACATAACGGTCTATGGATATGAGCACCATGCTGCCCACAGAGGCAGAGACCAGACAGAAAGAAACATAAGGAGACAGAGCACACATCACCTCTCCCAGCAGCCAGCATGTCTCCAGTGAGTGCAGGCCTTTGATGGGCATCACCAGCAGCCCCACCATCAGGTCGGACACGGCCAGAGACAGGAGCAGGGTGTTGGTCGGGGTGTGGAGCTGCCGGAAGTGGGAGATGGAGATGACGACGAGCAGGTTGAGAGTCACGGTGAGCAGAGAGATGGAGGCCAGCAGGGTGTAGAGCAGAGCAGTCTCGGAGCGGGGTTTAGGCAGCCGCCTGCAGGAGGAGTTGAGGTTGGGAAAGCAGAACAGAGAGCCATCGGTGCTGTCCATCAGGGAGGAGGGAAGCAGGGATGAGAAGTTATACTCTCTACTGGACACCTGATTTATCCTCCTAATCTCCCTCCCACTTTTACAATCAAAGAGATGATGTAACTTCTGTCCCCCTCATCATCATCTTAAAGGTCATTAACCCCTCTCTAGTTTATCTTTTCACACTTATCTTTAGTTTTTTCACTCATACATTGTGTGTCAACCTACCACTTTCAGATCAGACATATTTTATGAAGTTTAACCAGTGACGTTTTGCTTTTGAGTTAAATGAGTTACTAAGAATTTGACAGAACCCTTCATTATTAGCTATTGGGTCTTGGGTGTCTCTTATTGTAAAAAGTGAGATTTTCATGTCTCTTTTTGTTTTTTTTATTATAAAGCGGCACCAAGTGCTGTATAAATACTGTGAAAGTTTCGAAAAGCCACACAAATTGTGCCTTTAAACGAGCTATTAGGTTTATACCCGGTTGCAGTGTGTGTGTGAATGACATCAGCTGACAGGAAGTAAACATGGACCCAAACTGCCTAGCAGTTCTGCTGAAGACAGATGGTAAGATAAGATAAGATAAGATAGACTTTATCGTCCCAAAGTAAATTTGTCTTGGACACATACAGTATCTGCTGTTGAAAAAATACAAAAATAACACAGTGCATACATACATACATACACACACAGACTGTCGCCAGTCCACATGCACGCACACACAGTACCTACAGTACATGCACAGCAAATAAATTGCACACCGCCCATCGTACAGCACACCTGTAGTCACCGTAATAGTGTCCATAATATGTGCAGTAAGAGTAGAGCAGCCTCCTCAACATAGAATCATCATAGAAAGTACATGTGTCCAGTTAAGATAAGAATCAGCGTTACAGGGGTTCGGCTCTGGCTAACCTGCCATTTAGGGCTTTGGTGGACAGGGGGACAAAGGAGTTGTTAAAGCGGTCGAGCCTGCACTGGGGGACTCTGAAGCGTCTGCCTGAGGGAAGAAGCTGGTATTCAGGGTGGAGGACATGAGAGGGGTCTGAAATAATCTTCTGGGCCTGTCTGATGATTTTCATGGCTCTCTGTGTTAGCTGGGTAATCTGGGCTTTCAGCTGTACACTGAGGTTGCCAAACCAGGCTGAGATGCCAAACCGCAGGATGCTCTCAACTATAGTGTGGTAGAAGAGGAGCAACACTTTCTGGTTGACACCAAAGACCCTCAGCCTACGAAGGAAGTGTAGCCGCTGTTGGACCCTAGTGCAGCCATTTTCTACCTGAACACTCCATGTCAGTTTGTTGTCAATGTGTATGCCCAGGTGTCTGTAAGAGTCAACCTGTGCTATGTTCTGGTCATGGATAACAACTGGTGAGTGGTCTCCAATGTATTTGGGGTCGAATACCATCTCCTCTGTTTTCTTGACGTCGAGGATGAGGTTTGTCGCACCACTGGACAAAGTTCTGAATCTCATGTTTGTATACAGCTGTATCTGATGTGTCAGACATCAGACCCAGCTGAATTCAGGTGTCTTCAAACAGACAGTATGGTAAAAACAAAGAGTTTTATGAACATCAAAGCATGTCAACATGTTCTAGTAGAAACCCTAAAGTAGAAGCTAAAGTATTGTTTCCGTAATAATAATGAAGTGTTGAGTGTATTATGAGTATCTGTTTGAACCTTGGCTACACACACCTGACACCATTTCCTGAAAACCGGTGTTTCAAGAGTGCAAAGACTTCCACATGTATTTGTCTTAATCCTTCGTAAATCGTTTGGTCGAACTCATGTGCCTTGTTTTTAAAATAGTGTTGAATGACTTTTTTAAAAACCTTTCGACACCCTCACAGCTCCAGATGAGAAGCCACAGAAGGAGCCAGACTCCTCAGCCCAGAGGAGGTCGCAGTGCTGATTGTTCCGGCCTTCTGGCTTCATCGTTCATCACGGCGTCACGAGCTCTACATCTCTCTTTGAAGGCCGAGGACCATCAAACCACCGCGTTCTACTACATCTGGGATCAAAAGGTCATGTCCATCATATTCAGAACATCTGTCAACTATACAGGATCAAAAAACAACATATCTACTCTATTTTGATGGAATCTAATGGGCATACACAGTCGTATAGTTTCATACACTTAGTAAGTATACCAGTGGCGGGCCGTCAGGGCCTGCAAGGCCTTCTCTGCTGGCCTAAACAGAATCACAAAGCTATATCTATTTTATAATTTAATAATTTTTCTTAAATACACTACATGTATTATAATTTATAAAAATAGTTTTCCCATTATCTTATTTTCTCATTGCACAGCTACTGTCTTCCTCAGTTGCTCTGCTTCCAGTGCAGCTTGTTTTAAGTAGAGCTTTTATCCAATCAGATTTCACCTCTGTGTCTCTTGGTAAGAACAGAGGCAGAGGCCTGCAGAGTCTCAGGTGCATCCAGTGCAGATTAAAGTAAATGGAGACGACATTGTTGATTGTCATAGTGTTCAACCAATCAGATCTTTAGTTTGACATGTTGGGCGTATTCTTTGACGTATCAGAGCCTGCGAGCCGGCCTGTAATGACGTCAGCATTACATGCCTCTCAGTGTCCATGTGTAGCTTTGCCGCGAGGTGCAGAGTGTGCTGTGATTGGTCAGTGGGCGAGCACGTGACTATCGTGAAACGAAACTTAACAGCAGAGGCTTAGTCGGGTAGTGAATCACATCACGTGAGGCAGCTCAGCCAATCGAATATGGGCATTCTGACCCGAGTAAGATGTACCACACACCATGACACAGGGGACTGAGACGAGGAAAGACATTGCAGAGCAGTACGTTCAAGTTGTGAAAGTAAAATCCTATGATAATCTCTTTGGGTCGCGGCTTGTCATTAAGGAATGATGGTGGAACCCACAGCCAGACCAGCTGAGAACATTATATTTTCCTGAATTTAGGCTTTTGCATTTTCTAAATGCTCTAGCATTATTCAAACAACTCGTACCGAACGGTTTAATACGAAGATGTACATAGTTATGCCGTGTTCACACCAAACGCGGCGCGAATTCATCGTGCCGCATATTCGCGTCAATCGCGCCGCAGGTCTCGCCGGGGACCATTTGTGTACATTCGCGCGAATCACGCCGGAGAGGGGGCGGGGCTTATCGCCCTGAAAGCCGTTCAACTGTCCGCCATTAACCATGGAAAAAAATAACCTCTATTTCTGCTTAGTACGTGTTGTGGAAGTCACAGATATCCCGGGAAACTAAACGCCGTCATGTCTGGGTTCATAATATTGTTCAGAGGAGCTCCGTGGATTTTATCGAGCTGTATTCACTGTGTCTAGCAAGCCACAGGTCGCAGTTTACTACAGCTGTATCAACACCAAATAAACTGATTTGGCTGTGATTTAACGGCAATAAACCGACAAAAAGGGACTCCGAAATAACTACGTAATGATGCCGATTTGTAGGCTACCTGTCTTCTCAATGGAGCGGATGGATCGGTGCTAGGCTATGCTAACATTGTAGCAGCTCCACCAACACTCAGACTAACGTCATGTAGACGTAAATACGGCAGCGTCTAT